>NC_092350.1:39217372-40417372 GCF_963676685.1 Mytilus edulis
ATTGGTTGGTTGGTTGGTTGGTTGGTTGGTTGGTTGGTTGGTTGGTTGGTTGAAATTCAAACACTCATAAAACTGTTTAAATAGTGCCAAAACCACATAATTTGATGACCTTGACCTTTGACCTTGTGACCTTCGTCAAGGTCATTGCTCCACAAGGTCATTGCAAAAGACCCTATGGGTCAAGGACCTTTTGTTTAAGAGTTTTGCCTAAAAATGGCTTTTTAAAAACCATCGATGGGAGTTATGTCCCTTATATGATGAAAAAATTAATATAGTCATAATGTAAAAAAGTTGCCCCTTACAGTACCAAGCATTTTTCACTGCTTAAATTTTTTGTATCTATAACCGTTCAAGAATTATAGGGAAATGAAAAACTTATAAAAATCTAAAATATGACCTTGACCTTTGACCTTGACCTAATTTTCTAAGTTAGGACCCAGGGGACTCAAATAAAAACATTCCAGGGTTATACGGTTAACGGTTTAGGAGTTTAAAAAACATACCGACAAATTTATTCCGTAAAGGTAGATAACTCCTATAAAATTTCATCAAATCGCTTCGATTCAAATACGCCAAAAATTACTGAGGATGTAACGAACAGTTTGTAAAAAGAATTTTGTCGCTTTCTTATTTTGTTACGAAGGAGATGCACACAGAGGATAAACAGTGAAAAGGGAGATAACTCTTACATAGAAAATGATTCGCCTTAGCAGGGTGAAATTTAAAAGCGCATAAACTATACGATACCATATGGGAAATATCTAAGCGACATATTGCGAAACAAACATTTTGCGCAAGAACAAAATTTGGCGGAAGAAAAAAAAAAAAAAAATAATAATAATAATAATAATAATAATAATCAGAACAAATACAATAAGTCTTTTCACAAAAAAGTGAAAAGACTTAATTAAAAACCAATTGTTCAGAGAACAATTGAAAGTCTTTCCACACCACAGAAATTTGGATAAGAAGGTAGTTTCTTCATACTGATGCGATAAATAATGGTTTAATTATCTTTTTGAGTGATATAAGGGAGATAATATGCTACTTCCGGTGAAATGAATGTCACATCTGGTCTCATATGATAGCTTCTTTCACACTGATTGCAAAAATATATAGTTTCTATATACTTTTGTATGTAGAATGGGAGATAATTGGCCACTTCCGGTTTGTTTGAAGTCATTTTTAGTCTTCAGTTATTTGTTCATGTATCTATATGAAAAAATATATGGATTCTGAGTACTTTTATGTGAAAAAATTGCAAAAAAAGCTACTTCCGGTTTTCTCAAGGTCACTTCCGGTAGCCATTTTTCAAGGTCATTTGTCACTTAACCTTTTGTATCAGGTCAAATGTCTTTATAATGAACTTACTTGAAGTTATAATCAAATAACCTCATATCAAGACATTTCAGGGGCGACAACTCCTATAAGATGCCATCTATTTGTATAAGACTAAATGTAGCATATCTTCATAACAATTAAGCAGACATTTTGCACTTGTTCTTTTATATGTATCTCTCAAAGTGAGTGAGAAAATGCAAAAACAAGCAAAAGTCACAATTGAGAACTTGACCTTGACCTTTGACCTTGACCTCATTTTCTAAGTTAGGACTTAGGGGACTCAAATAAAAACATCCCAGGGTTATACGGTTATCTGTTAATGAGTTAAATAAACATACCGACAAATTTATTTTGTAAAGGTAGATAACTCCTATAAAATTTCATCGAATCGCTTCGATCCAAATACGCCAAAAATTACTGAGGATGTAACGAACAATTTGTTAAAAGAATTTTGTCGCTATCTTTTTTTGTTACGAAGGAGATACGCTTTGATGATAAACAGTGAAAAGGGAGATAACTCTTACAAAGAAAATGGTTCGTCTTAGCAGGGTGAGATTTAAAACCGTATAAACTATACGATACAATATACAAAATATCTAAGCGACATATTGCGAAACAAAAATTTCAGAATGTGGCGGAAAAAAAAAAATAATAATAATCAGAAGAAAAACAATAAGTCTTTTCACAAAAAAGTGAAAAGACTTAATAATCAGAACAAATACAATAGGCTTTCCACAGAAAAGTGGAAAGACCTAATTACTTGTTCGCTAAATAGGGGTATTCTTGTCAGATAAAAGACTTTTAGTTATATTTAAAAAATAGGGAAATATGACATTAAATTGGTTCTGTCTTTTTTTTAAACATCGTTAAAAGATGTGTGTCTAAGGTGAACGCCACAAGAACCCTGTAATACTAGTACGAGAGTATAGCATGTAAACATTCCTTCTCAATAATATGGTTGTATTGGAAATCTTTTCATACAGATTGACCACTCATTGTCCGATATGCATGTAATATTTGCCACATGACGCCCATAGTTCTTTCTACCATCATCATCTTATTCTGTGATATTGCTGTAAACATCGATGGTTCACACCCAAACAAAATGGGAGTAATGGACCTTCAGAGCTTCTCCGTGTTATACACTTGTGAAATATATAGACAAAATTTCTGTATTGAAATGAATCTACATCTCACAAACAGGATTTTCAAATAACGATTGTGAGTAATCACCTTACAAACCAATATAAACGTATGGCAAGATATAACCATGAAGGAATTTAGTTTTTGTCAGACGCAAGAACTCATCACTATATATATCATAAACGTATACGTATATATATATGCATACAGTTTCAAATATTAAGAACAAGCGGTCGATGTCGATAGTCTGTTTTCGAACTGTTCAGAGTTAGACATGTCACTTGTTCATTCTTGGAAGCCTTCATATTCCCCGTCTAACGATGGGAACTCTTTCTGATTGTGTTGACTATAAATGCTTGTATGGTAATTCTGTCGTTTATCTGTACAAGCGGTTGCATTTCCTCTCCTTTCCCAACAAACAAACGAACGAAACGCCACTAGTCTGATTTCTCTGGAGCTCATCCTCAATGGCTCTTATACGTCAGGAAACTTACATGTATACTAATAATGATTGTTTCAAGAACAACGATGTATGGACGAACTATTATAAATTCGTCAATATCAGTTATGCATGACTAAAATATAACTTTTATTACAACTACTGTATTACTTATTTGGATTAATGACGGCTATCATGTTCAACATTGCACAAATATTATCATAGAATTTAAAAAAAAAATCCTCAAAAATCCTCAAAAGAAATAATGCCTTAGCTTAGATAATTGATATTCTTTTCACAAAAAGTTCGTGTAAATGATTGTCAAATGAATTTAATTATGTAAGAATAAAATGTTAAAAAGAAACTAAAAAAAAATCATGCATGTTGTATGTTGTATTTTTTTGTCAATTAAAAACTTTAAAATTGCAATAGTTTTATTAGCATTTAAACACAGCCAGATTTGAATACAAGTTAAGAAATTCCGGTAAAGTCAATGATATCAAACAGATGTACAATGGTATATCAAATTGGGTAATATTGCATTTAGTTTTTATAAAAGATTAAAACTACTATTTTTTGCTTCATATTTGAATCTTTACGCCAATTGCCGCTAAGAAAGTAATCAAAAATTGTTTCCTTTTATTTTTATACACTTTCGGAATTACGAATCTGAATTTTATTTTCAATTAATTTACACAATTTAATTATTGTATCTTTATTCTCATCGTGTATTAAATCTTAGTGTATTAACATCGTGACAGCATATTCTTTCTAATCCTTTCTGTTTATCCTTTCCAAATAACAACATTTATACCTGTGTACGCTTGAACTCACACCTGCGGCTAAATAGCTACAAGGTAAACGAATTGACCTCAAGCCGAGAAATATACAGTGACCTTTACAAAATAATACACACACTCTGCTCACACATTAGTTGCATTGAAATGATTATCAAAACAATAACGGTAAATAGAACTGAAATATTTTCAGTTCAATATCAGTAAAAATGTTCAATAAATATTTTATGAAAAAAATCTCAACAATAATTAATTAAATTTATTCAAATACATTTACTAGAGATAATTTTATAGGAGTTTAATTCAATCAATACAAAACGGTATATGCATATTCATTTTCGTTCATTCTTATTTTGTGGTTAATAACTTCGACCATTCGTCAGCTGTGCGCTTTTAATTACGTATATTGTCGATAAGCTATAAGAGTTAAACAGATTTTATTTTTTCCCAGAATTCAATAAATCGGGCTAATACGTCACGACCCACTCGAGAATTCAACCAAAAAAGTTACAAATACTTGATTTTCTCCGTTATTAGAAAGAATATAAATTTAAGACTTTGCAAATGTGTTTTTTATGTTAAGATGAACATAATTAGATGATAAGTAAAAAATCGCGGAATTTCCCTTTAATGTAAATCTAAGGTAGTTTAATTGATTAAATACTGCAGCTGTGCTACTGAGCAGTCAAATTGCATTGACCGTATATTCATATGTGATATACAGTCACTGAACATATATCGCCATGTTTATGACGTTGAAAATGCGTTTCCGTAGAGTTTAGTTTATGAAGTCAATAAAACATACAGCCTCGCTTTTTACCTGTTTCTAAGCCTTGTACAAATAACATTGATATTTCGAGACAATGTATGGTTATTCTATATTAACACAGCTGTCCTTGTACCGGTGTAGGTCTATTTTGTTCAAATTTGTAACTTTTAATTTTCGTTTTTACACATGAGTTAAAGAAATTATGAGGTTTACATCAATTAGACAGTAACCAATTAACGTATATATCTAAAAATACATCATACTCTTCTAACGAGTAAATTCAGTAAAATAAATGAGTAACTGATAAATATTTGTAAAAAACGAAAGTTTTTTTTTATATGACAGTAGCATTTCATTAAGTGTTATAAAGTAATCCCTAAAATACTGATACGAATATTTTTATAGTTATATGAACATTCCAAAAGTTATCCATAAGTGTAAAAATCCATATATATATATTCGAATTACTCATAACAGATGGCGTCCTGGGCAGGAAACTTAATGATGAAACACCTCCATCCAGAATTTCAGTCAGATGTCTACGTTTCCTTGGAATCAGCAAATGTCAAGCTTATCATAGGTACATTGAACCGTTTTTTTCATAAAAGAGATCGGTTGCTAATTGTAACAAAATATCATATTTTAACTACACATGCACATAAGTGTTTTTTTTTCTCTTACCGTTTAAACGAATCATTTCCCTGTTTAAAAGTAAAATAACGAAAATACTGATCTCCGATTTCCATAACGGAAATTCCTTTATCAATTAGATAATTCTTTTAAAGGTAAGATTAGTAATAAAAACATCCTTCAGTCTTCACTGCTACATGACCGTTTTGATTATTAACAACTGACAGCTTTTAGTTCCTAAATAGAAAAAGAATTCATTTTACCTAATGCATCAAACAAACAGTTGAACACATGAAAATGTTCTAGTTTTTTTAAATTGTTTCATAATCGTTTCTGCCATTTTATGTAAACTTATTTACGGTTTACAGTATGTGATTCCATATGGATAAAACCTTAGTAGGTTTTTCTATATGAATTTGATTATAAATAAATAGGCATATACAACTGCAGAAAAAGTTTATTCACCGCGCAAAACGTCGAGTGCTTTTATGTATGTTTATGTTCAAATCGTTTGATGTACAATTGGTTTTGGGAAATAATAGTCATTATATACATTTTTCTTAGTACAATACTAGTATCACAATATGAAATAAAACAATTACTGTATTTTCTTTTGGTAAATATGTGGTTTAGTTGACTTTTGAAAAACTGATATTCACTAAAGCCAACCGAAGTGAATATCAGTTTTTAAAAAGTCAATTAAACCACATATATGTTGGCCGAAGTGAATATCGGTTTTCAAAAGTAGTTAAACCACAGTTTTACCTCATCTGAAGACAGTAATTGTACAGTATTCCCCATCCTCGTCTAATAAGTTTGATATTTTTGCATATCTCATATAACATCTTACTAGACTTACAATGTATATTAATTAAGGCATTTTCAAATAACGATTCCAATAAAGGCAACAGTAGTATACCGCTGTTCAAAACTCATAAATCCATGGACAAAAAACAAAATCGGGGTAACAAACCAAAACCGAGCGAAACGCATTAAATATAAGAGGAGAACAACGACATAACACCGAAACGCAACACACACAGAAACAGACCAATCATCAGACAAAACACCACGAGAATAACAAATGTAACATGAAAACCAAATACATGAATTTGGGATAGACAAGTACCGTGCCACGTCTTATCTCAATATCTCAAAAATAAGAGAAAACACAAACGACTCAACGTTAAAATGCAACACAAAGAGAAACGAACAATATTATAACAATGACCATCTTCCTGACTTGGTACAGGACACTTTTAAAGGGGAATAAAAGTGGTGGGTTGAACCTGGTTTTAAGGCATGCCAAACCTCGCACTTTAATGGCAAAGTTAAATACAACACCGAAACGACAACACAACACCACAGGACCACAACACAAACAAACAGGAGAACATATTAGACACAGAAAAACATGATTAATAGATAACAAAAAGCATCAGGTCCAAAATTCAATACGCCAAAAACGCGCCTTGCCCACACAAGACTCACCAGTGACGCCCAGATATAAAAGATCGAACGTGAAAAAAGTACAAAGTTGTACAGCACTGAAGATCAAAAGTTGAAAAGGTTTCGCAAAATACGGCATTGTTTATATGCCCGGGATAAGAACATTCTTATTATATAGAACAATTCATGCTATTGCAAACAGTAAATTTTATCAAATGAATATGAAAGAGATATACACAAAGAAACTAAAGTATTAACTAATTACAGAAAACTAAACCTGAATACATAACGCCTAGATATAAAAGATCGAACGTGAAAAAAGTACAAAGTTGTACAGCACTGAAGATTAAAAGTACACCACTTTCACATATTTTAGCAAATAGTAGCGGATCTAACACGATACCAATCAGCCAGTTCCTTAAGACAGATATGACCAACAAAGTAATAGTTGCCATGGAGGTACCAGCTTTGACCAATGATTACATGGTCAGATTGTATAAAGTCGCACAAAGAGTAGAGGTTAATATTCTATAGATATCTTTAAGTAGTATACAACCAAAGATGTATGATATAGAAAAATTGCTACAAACATTTTCTATCATTGTATGTGTGAAATTGTCGAGAAAACGTGAATAAAGTAAAGCAACAGTAGTCTACCGATAATCAAATCTCACTAATCAATTAAGTAGATACCAAACAAGGTAATGCACAAAAACTAAGGAAATCGCATGAACTTACTAAGAAGTGAGGCTGACATTGTGGACATGGCAGGGTCCTCTGCTATACAAGTGCTTTATTGCTTTCATGTAAAAGTGGTATTATACATTTTCATATGATAAGTCAACTATCTTTGGATTGTTTCTTTAAATAAACCTTATTTGGGAGTGCTAATTTATCATTGAAAATTAGAACAATGCATCCATGTTATGTTTCTTTAGACAAACCTCATTCGGGAATGCTTATTAGAGACAAATGTTATTGAAAGTTAAAATAACGCATCCATGTTAACTATACAAAAACATATAACAATGCGTTGTTACTTACTTAAATTGGTCTATAGGAGAGTGCTTTATGACATATTTTCGAAATTATTGTCTATGTGTATTACTCTTTAATTTCAGAACTCACACTCTTACATTAATGCTGGTATTAGGATGAAGATTGCAAACCCAAAAGTTATGGTGGCAGAAAAGCCATGTATTGTTTTCTCTGGAATAGCGAAAAACTTTGTATGTTTCAATTATTATCCTTGTTTCAAATTAAAAATTTAAAAAAAAACAAAGTTTTAAACCTTTTTGAACGTTGCTTGATCTAGTCAAACAGGAATTCATGTTATTCATGTTATATTTACTGTAAAACAGACTTTATCAATGAAATGTTTTGTTAATTTCTGTTTTTCATCTTTTCACGCATGGTTTTTTTTGTGAATACAAATACCATAAAATATAGTGAAGCTACCATTTAACTAGGACATTATTTTTGTTTTTATTTAAAGGTTCATGCTTTACAGACAGAAACCTATCTACAAGGAAAATCGCTAGCAGATATCAATGTTATACAAGGTATTATCATTTTTTTTTAAACTTAAAGGGACATATTTGGGGTTTGGAAATATAAATGGCTTGACTTTGTAGTAAAACATTTAAAAACGAATTAAAAGAAATATGTAACTTACATATCAAAGGAATACCGTTTTTGTTACCATTTAAAACAAAATTCAATTATTATATTCACAGGAGCTCTAACAACACTTGCGTCAGAACTAAATCCTGACCCTAACATCGATGCCGTAGAACCTAGTGTGGGATACAGAAAGAATGTAGCAATCGGATACCTCTACAGCGTATGCATAATTAATTTTGAAATATTAATTGGTGTATCTACAATTGATTGAGTATATACCTTTCAAGAAGCAGTTATAGTGGTCAATTCATAAAAAAGATATATGGAAAAATAGTGGAAATAATGAGTTGACATCAAAGGAATATCTTCTGGTCGTTGATACACTGACAGTCTAATTAAGTACTGGAAATATATAGTGCTAGTCTATATTTTAAATTTGTTTCCTCTTTTGTGTTATTTCTATGTTTTAGATAAACTCCACTTTTACGGTTATTATTCCAAAAAAATAGCATTTTTAGATTAATCTTTTCAGTTAAAAAGTAAATAAGATAACAATAAATGAATAAAGAATGATACAAATAAAATAGATATTGTGTTCAGTTTATTCTAGAAGCTGTTGGCGATACAGCAGGGGCTATGTATAGAAGTGGTGCAATGCCATTGTTAAGACCACTTTCATCAGGACAACAATCATATGACACAAAACCAATGGAATGGCCACTTACGGAACCATTAATCAAATTAGAAGCTATTGATCAGGTACTTATTCATTGATTATTCTTATATAGATATGAGAAGATGTTTTACTATATTTTTTACGAACATACGACATGATTAGCAATATTGTCTTACTTATCTTTTTACCACATTGCACATTTCTGTTGATTTTGGATCTGACTTTTCAGCTTCAATTTTATACTCGATGCTTTTTTTAAATGCTAAGGATGTTTGATTCTCTTATTTTGTTGCAAGCTAGTTGCAATTCTCTGCTTCTATCGTGGAATTGCCACTTTCAATTTGCCGCTGAACACAACTTTTCTTTTCATGATTTTAATGGAAATAGTTTTAAAAACTATTTAAAATATTTTATAAAAACAATTGTTATTTGTTCATAGTTTTTTAAAAGAAAAAAGGTGCCAATGTCAAATATTTGGAAAATCTAGAGTGATTCATTACCCGCAAAATTTCCGATAGCTTATATTTCAAAACAAAGAAGCGAATATATTTTTTTTCTGTTTTTGTTCTATTATCTATATATTGTCAATTTATAACAGTCCTTCAACAGCTGGTCATTTTTAATCAGTGGTTCGAACATCCGAAGATAATTATATATTTTTTCAAGAGTTATTATATATAACACTGCGTTATTAATATCTTTGAAATTCATCTTGACACGATGACTGGAATTAAAACAAAAGTCTTCATTTAAGATCTGAATAAATTTAATAAGTTTACTAAGTGGAAAGTTTTGTTGTCAACCAAAAAAAAAATTGAATTGGTAAACCTCATACTCTTTTGTTCATAAAAAGTACATGAACTGATGTCGCAGATGGATTTATTTTTAAAGAATGCGGTTTTATTTTCATATGACAGTTAAGACACCTGAGATAAAATAATTAAAAAAACATTTGATTGGCAGCATCCACATAATTCGTAGTGTGTACCAGTTGTGTAAAACCAACAATGTTGAAATCTATTAATAATAAATTGTAGTAGTTCTAAATCCTTGATTTTACCAATTTTAAAAAAAAGTTTTTTTCAAACAGTGCACTGGAAAAGCAGAATATATCAACGATATTCCAGAATATAAAGATACTTTGTATGCTGCGTTTGTCACTAGCACGGTTGGGAATGCAAAACTACAGAGCATGGATCCATCGAAAGCATTGGTAATCTAGAAATTTAGAAATTTAAATTCCATAAAAATGAAAATAATCCTTAAAAAATGTGATACGACATTATAAAGATGTCCTGACACACATATTGCCAGATTTGAATTATACTTCATTTATCAAATATGAGACATTAAATAACTCTTTTGTCCTTCGTCGATTTATGGTTTTGATTTAAATCTTTTGAATCTCCTTATCCTTTTTTACTTGAAATGTAAGTTGCTTTTCAATTAACAGCAAAATTGGTTGATCGATATTCAAATCTCATTATTCGATCTAGAAAAAAAAAACAAATGAAGGAAACAGTAAAAAAACTTATTAAAATATATGAATTCCTTAATAATGCGCGAGATCCGATGGTTACACTCTCCTGTTTTGCTTGCACCATCCACCATATGAATCGACATAACGTCAAAATTCAATAATAGAGAACAAAACACATTCGTTAAAAAAACAGTTTACCCGGTCGTTCTGAGACATCGAAAACGTGTCACTACACAGTTGAGACGCCAACATATCATATCGATCAAATAATTGATTCTGACCATAAACATAGTTTTCAGAAAAAAAAAGACTGTTCAAAAGTTAAGTGTAGAATATAATTCAAATACGATTTAAATGCAAACGAAACGTGTTTCAAGAAAGAAGGAAGTTATTCTGGGGGTATTGTTATACCTGGTTTATTATTATTTGATTGGACAGGCCATATACCAACATGATTACGAGCTTTACCTTATTTAATTTTTCCTCTTTTATAATGTGTATTATCTTTATTCATGTTTGTTTATTTTAGTAAATTCTAAACATTGAACTTCTTTGTAACAATTTAGAGTATTCCTGGAGTATTAAAATTCATAACAGCCAAGGACATACCCGGGAAAAATGATTGTGTTGCATTAGTTCCAGGCATTCCTACTTCTCCTGAAGAAGTGAGTTAAACGTTTATCATAGCTCATTACAGTTATACATCCATATTCTGTTAGACTACAGGTGTTCTCCTGACCGCTAGATTCGTCTTGCAAAATATAATTCAAGTGGTATTGATATCCAATAAATATCATACAAACAAATACCTGCCACAAATTAAATGATACTTAAATGGTGAAATCATAATGGCATGTTAATATCTTTTTAATCTGTTTTTCCCTTCAAAAATCGACAGATGTTGTCGTCTTTTAATATTCAAAGGTAATTCAAAGTTGTAGGACCGGTTTTCGAAACTCTAAATAAAGGGTACGTCCGGTGTTGCACGGTACATACCCTTATAGGTACAAAAAAAGGGCCTTAAATAATAGAACGTTAAAAGAAGGCTCAAAGCATTAATTGGAGTACAATATCCGATTACTAGTAAGGTCCAGTAAAATCAGTTTAAAAAAGTGATATATAAATGTATCCATATTTTGGCGACACATTGCATCGGCATCTTACAAATACTTTATTGGAAACTGGTGCAACGGGTCTATCTAAAACTAGTAAGTATTAAATGCCCAACTAGGAAGTGAAATATAATTGAAAACAAACACTGTGTATTTGTTTTGAATTTTGCAGATTTAACAAATCATATACATTGGTTGCCATTCAGTTTATGTTTTATTTGTATAGATTCTATGTGGCGGTGATGTGATGTACGCTGGACAAGCATTAGCAATAATAGTGGCAGGTATGTTCTCCGGGTCCGTTATAATAAAATTTAAATCTTAAAGAGAAGATATTGTACTGATAATGTTCGTTGATTTGGTTATGAAAAAGAAGTTATAATATATATTTACAACTAACAATTACCATCAATCTTTTAAAATTCTAAATATTTCGAACTAATTTAGAACAGATTCAAAAATCTGTAAAAGTAAAGATGAATTCAATCTCATTTACTACGAAATAGCAGCTGATATTTTTTTTATATCGAATTAATATTTTAAATTTTAGTGGACGAAGAAACGGCCAACAGAGCTGCTGCACAAGTACAAGTGACGTATTCAGACCAAAAGACGCCAATTTTATCTATAGATGATGGCATAAAGCAGGGCTCGTTCATCCCAAGCATCATAACAAAACCATTAATTAAAGGAGATGCTCAAAGTAAGATATTTTTTTATTGAAGAGAATATGCATTTTGTTTCATCTGTCGGTATGCTGTAGGATTTTCAATCTTAGTTCAATATGTCGGAATGGTTTTTTTTGGTGCTTTAAACATTGATATCAAATAATGGGATTTCAAGTTTTATTTAAATTAGCTTTTGACCCTCATTTAACATTAGTAACATTCTTTGAAATTAAGGAATGAATCTCTCATGAAAAGCACCATTTTCCCGGTACAATTTTGGCAGGCATGTTGTTCCTATTTGATTATTTCAGCTATGCATCGTTTCTGTTAGGTTTTGGTTTTCAAATATACTGTCCTTGAGAATAACTAATACCGTAGAAGATTATCTGCTGGAATAAGCGCCTGGTGTTATTATTGTTTTATGAAAGTTTATTCGATAAAAGAGTGATTTTTTAATACATTCTGCTTATAAGAGTAGAATCACAAAAATACAAAACTCCGAGGAAAATTCAAAACGGAACGCGCGTGTCTGGCGTAAATATTAAATTTTATTCCTGGTATCTATGATGAGTTTATTTTCCTAATCAAACGGCAAAGTCAAAAGCTCAAACACATCAAACGAATTGTCAACAATGTAATGCATTAAGTCTTTAATTATATGTTTTGAATAAACTGTTTCTAAAAAAAACTTGTATCGTGTATTGGAATGCGAATTTTGAATGTTGATGAATTTTATTCGTTAATTATGAAAGATATTTGACGAACATATTTAGATCATTTTATAAGTACATGTATTTTATTAAACCCTTTTTAAACCCTTTTTGACTTGTTTCAGCTGCTATCACAAACAGTACGAAACAAATTACTGGAACCATTAGTTTTGGAGAACAACAACATTTCCAAATGGAAACACAGGTTTGTTAAAATGTTTGTTTTTAATAAAATTTCATTTCAACTCCGAAACATAAGCTTATGATATAAGATAATTTAAAGATATAATGTTAAATTTCAATATCTTTACTTTGAAAATTATTTCAGATCTTTGTTATTGTAGTCGTGTTATACATTGGATGAATGGTATTTCCCAACTCATTACAAACATTTTTGCCCTCTCGAATATGTTGACAGCCCTTTTTGTTCGCCTATATATTTGATGTTTATATGTCATGGACTTCCTCTCTTGAACTTTACTTTGTGTTTTTTTTTATTATTTATTGTTATGCTTTTTCTACTTCATCATATAACTTTTACTATTACGAAACCAATCTAAAATATTGTTTCAATATCATGTGTATGTGCACTAGAAATAAGAAAGAACTAATTATTTTCTCGATGCTATACATGTAGGTCCATCACCAGCAATGATAAAAAACTAGGACATATCAAAAATGTATTTTGCAATTAATCGAGAAAACACCATAAGCTTTCCAAAGTTACTATTTTGTGGTCCTTAAAAACGATTCCGAATTGTATTCATATAATCAGTGTTGGAATTTGTTTTCCAATTTTTATAAAAAAAAACAAATAAGCGAAATATCTGTATTTGTTATCAACAAACTGAACTAATTCTATTAAATTTTACCATAGATCAGTTACTGCAGACCAACAGCTGAAGGAATGAATGTAGAAGCCGCTACGCAATGGTTAGACAATACACAAAAAGCTGTTTCAAATGTTTTAGGTGTACCGATAAGCAGGTATATATATCAACATCTCAAACAGTTCATGCGTTTTATTTTCGTTTTAGTACATTGTAGTGGAACAAGTGCTACATCTGAATATCTGAGATCCCATTGTTTTTTATCTTGGGTTTTGAGTTGCTTAGTTTGTATTTTTCTACTAAATGTTTAGTAGGCTGTCGATTTCGTAGGTTTCGTTTTAGCTATGTTATTTTATATTTTTCGTCAACTTATAATGTTTTACTGTGCCCATGTGGGGCCTCGCTTACCAAGTTAATCTCATATACTGAATGGTTCACCTGTCAACCCTGAGATTGTGAATTCGAAGTTCAGAAATAAACGTAAACGATAAAAAGTAAAAATATATACACTTCAAAAACTACATTTATAAACAAAAGTCTGAACAAAACGAATGCATAAATGAACTTTGGTTTCATAAAACTACATGTCTCATGGTATTTTAAGAATATTTAACCGATCCAAGACGGATTTTAAAAACTGAGAAGATGGGTCGCTCCATCTAATTGATTGATTAGACTATAGTGTGCTTTGACATTTGTAAATTTTCGGTTTCGAGCAATGATAAACAGATAACTATATCGGAATGTGCATCTGGTGCAGAACATGGGTTATTGTTCAAAATGCATAAGCTTTCAGTATAATGATAAAGAAATTTTTTCAGAGTAAATGTGACGGTAAAAAGACTTGGTGGAGCATATGGTTCAAAATTGACAAGAAGTGCTATAGTAGCTGCAGGTTGTGCATTAACAGCTCATATCATGAATAGGTATGTAAATATTGAATAGTTATTGTCATTTGTACATGAAAAGTGAAAATAAATGAAAATTCGTCGCTTCAAACAAAGGCTCCGTCTGAAGTCTGTATAATTTAGACTTAAATTTAAGTTGATAAATTCCTAATTGCTCTGTTTTATTCATCTATAGAGTTATCGTTATATGCTCTCAAATCAAAACACTTGGAAGCGTCAATTAAGAAGTGAATAATCTGACAAAGGCTATATGTGCAAGGTTAACAAATAATTGGTATATCGAATCATTTTTAAAACCTTCCGAATTACAATTTTAAATTTGCCATAAACTCAACAAAGATAATAGGCTGATACTATAGTCCTCCTCAAAGTCTAACTATATTACTGGAATTGAAACAGCTTGAAAAGTCAATCAATTACTGACTTGATTGGCATTTGTACTTTCTTTAAATGTCCTGTAACAAGTCAGGAATATTGCAGTTGTTATCAAATGCTTCGTTTATATAACCAATTTTATTTGCTAATTGAAAATTAAGCGGAATAAAATAATTTAAGACAGCAGAGAAGATAATTCTGTTTAATTGGTTTATTAACATAGATGTATTACATTTATGTTATTACTAACCGACTTAAATAAAAGAGTGAGCTAATAATACTCTGAATGTATGATGTCTCTAGTCTGGTGAAAGGGTCAGAGTGTCCTACTTAATTAAACTATAAATTGTAGAAATTAGATAACATGTTTCCACGTGCAGAGAAATTTCACTTATGACCAATGCATGATTTGATTTCATCTTTCTTATTGGTCAATGATCTTGCGGGTCAGCACGAGTTCACGTGTAAGTGCATTATGGTCACTTCCTTTTATCATCAGCATTTGATGTGTTAACTTGTGATTCTTATCAAACAATTTGTTCAAAATTTCCACCCTCATACCTCCCTTATGTTATCTTTTGAAGTAGATATGTATATATGTTTATTTATGGGGCAGATTTGTCTCCCCACCTTTGCTATTCTTTGTCATTTATTCAATTGATATGATATTAGTTGATGTAATTTCGTATTAATTATGTATTATTATTTCATATTAAATATGAACTTTTATGTCAAATGTTTTATTTGCAAAATGTATTTTTTGCATTTTATGATTTTGAATAAATGCCTTTTTTTCGTCAGTTTAGTTTTTATATCATATAGCAAATCAAGCTCAGACTCTGGCATGTGTATACATAGTATGTTTCTGGTATCTAGCTGTCTGTCTTAAATATATGTATGTTCGCGTTTGTTTTTGTTGCACTTCAGTGATTCTGTTGTTCCTTAGTTTTTCTCTTATAGATGATGTGTTTCTCTCGATTTAAGTTTGTAACCCGGATTTTTTTTCTCTCAATCGATTAATGACTTTTAAACACCGGTATAATACTGTTGTCTTTATTTTTGAAGTGTTATGAGAGAAAAAAAAACCAACGGTTAACAACTAAAAAATACTTAGTTTCGTTTTAATTATTTTTTAAATATTTTTGTTGTTGTAGTAGTTAGAAGTTAACCGATGTTCAAATCTCGTATAACGATTAAAAAACGACGAATCATAGTAGCAAACAAAAACTGCGGAAACTTCATGAACTCCAAAGCCGTGATGTAGTGTTAGTGCATCGGACTAGGTTCCTGGTTCGATTCCCGATCCGGGATTAAAATTTCAGGGACTAGATTTTCGTCTTTCCCTTGACATCATTTGCGAGTTTGGTCTTGATGAAACGATGATAGTCCGTCGGAAGGGGACGATAAATGGCTGACCCGTGTTAAAAGAGAGACATATCTCTTCCACGTAAAAGACACCCTTGTAGATTTCGAAAAAGAGTAGTCTAATGCCGCTACAAGGCAGCACTTTCGCCCGCAAAGTGGAAAGGGGTTAATATAAGTTGCAAAACTTGTTTCCCAATCCAATCTAAATACATATGTTTCAACTAAAGACTGCGTTAATTGATACGCTAAACGTCTCATTTTATGCATACTCCACAATGCATATCCACCTTCCGTCAAAATGTCACAATATGGAATCATAATCGGTACAATATACGGGCATTTAAAGGTGTAAGAACGCGTAAACATGTCGCTTGTCAGTTGAGACCATCATATCGTATTGATGAGCCAATTCGTGACATATTTTTTTATTTTTTGGTGTTTAAACGCAACTTTTAAGCACCGCATTTAGGCTATTTCGTGGCGGCCAGTTTTTATTGGTGGAGGAATCCGGTGTGCCCGGAATACACCACCGACCTTCGATAGGAAAACTTTCAATCATAGTCAATTAGGATTGGAGTCGAGTGCACCTGCATGAGCGAGGTTCGAACTCACAACCCCAGTGTTGGCTGGTGATTACAGTAGCTACTACTTAGACCACTCGGCCACCAATTCGTTACAAGGTATCGAGTTAAGACATGACAATTGGCCATTATGAGCTGTGTATTGGGACGATACTCAATCGAGAGGTTTTGATTTACACCACTAAGTATAGGTCTCCAATAAATAGTCTATTATCAAAAACACATGTGTGTAAGAAGTCATTTGGTGCATCTGGTGATTTAAATTAGTTTTCATACATGGGGTTGCTTACTATCTGAATCATGTTGCTCCTTGGAAGAAAATACGCCACTTACGGCAATACTCCACTTTGATCTGTGTTTGCTAGCCTCTCCGGATCATGTCATTTGTACCATTGCATTGGTATTGCCTAGAAATAATTTATCATTATCAGTCTACACTATTTGCAAAAATCTTGATGTGGTCAAAATAATTCAATCATTTTGGTGTACTAGTAAATAGATGTGTAAATAGAGATTGCATCTTATAAAGTTAAAGCATTAACAAAACATATATTTGACTTTATTTAGGCCAGTCAAATTGAATTTGGAGTTTCATACAAACATGAGAATGGTCGGAAGAAGATTTGCCTACAGAGCTGATTATACGGTACGTGTTATTCATGCTTTTAATCTGTCTATTTTCCTTTTAAAAGCACACCAACTAATGCATTGCTTAAAATTGTTTTCACTTTTAAAAGACATAAAACATATACATATAGCATGTTTTTATCTATTTCTTTGTTATTATGAACATTGTTTGATTTTAATCGATCGACATAACCACAGTATTGACATGCAAGAGAATGTTGTCCTCTGTGTAATGCATATGTCTTTTCGACTAACATATTTTCATTATTCGTACAGGTTGGGTGTACCGATCAAGGAAAATTAAACGGTATCAAAATGACAGTTTATAGCGACTCTGGTTATCTTGGAAACGAAGATCCGCTGAATGGTGTATTTGGACATATCGATAACGGTAAAAACAATTATATGAAAAATGAAAGATAACATTAAAAATATTAGAGTTAAATAAATAGTGAAATTCAACACACAATTCTTCTTTATAACATAAATCACAAACTTCTAACCTTTACTAAAAAGAATCTACCACATTCAATAGGTAATCTATGACTAACACATCTAAATGTACATAAGCTTTGTCTTTAATCTAAAGGCAATACAGTTGGATGATTGTTCATGTTGTTCTGGCTGATGGAAGTGACATATTTGTTTTCATTCGTCATTTTGTCTCGTTTAATAACTTTTTATATATCATGTAGTGCGACGTTCTTTTCGGCATTCCTTCACAGTAAGGACATCACATGTATGTCATTTTTGCTTTCAAATGAGTAGCGAGTTAATATGAAGTATTTTAATCTTACTTTCATATATTAAATACGTATAATGCACTCACTAAGGTCGTTATAAAGAACGCAACATTACAAGTTTGTCTAAATGTTCAAATGTTTTCGAGATGCTTTCACCTATTTTCTATCCTATAAAGCAATTTTTCAATGATCTACAAACAGTGTAAATCTGATAAGGATTCTTTTAAATTCTCAAATTTGAAATACTGTATGTAATTGAATGACTTCAATGATAAATTTCAGTTTTTTCCTAATGTCAACCCATTTTGTAATAGAATCAACCAGGTTATTGTGTTTTTAAATGGCAGAGGATGCTATTAATCAGTATTGCATAATTAACTACAGAAGTAAATTCGTTACGTTTAGCCAATAGTTTATGAAGGTAAACGAATCTCTTCCGCTGCTCACCATATCGTATGTTTTATTGGGTTTAAAACATCGGAAAACATGTTTGTATTCCCCATTTATGGGCATAATGTTTTCTGGTATGTGCGTCCTTTTGTTCGTTCGTCCCGCTTCAGGTTAATTTTTTATGTCGAGGTAGTTTTTGATGAAGTTGAAGTCCAATCAACTTGAAACTTAGTACACGTGTTTCATTTGATATGATATTTCTAATTTTAATGCCAATTAGAGTGTTTACCCCATTTTCACGGTCCACTGAACATAGCAAATGATAGTGCGGATGGGGCATCCGTGTACTAGGGACACATTCTTGTTGTGCTAACTTCACGCCCAAACATACATCAGAGGTATTGTGGAAGACCAAGTGAAAATATTACTCAACGATTTATTTGGTCTCATGAATAATTTCTATTATAATATCTGATTGTCTTATCTCGCAAAAAAATATGTGCCAATGACACAAATGTACATCAAATAAACCGCAATAGATCAAACAATGTATGTTTATTGACATGGGTAAATGTTTGTCTTGTTATCCACTTTGGCATTAACGTGATAATATGACTTTTAATCATTGATTTACTACCAATAATTATAGTTGGGAATATCGTTTTAAATAATATAGTTCTACTGATTTGTAGAAATACAACCTATCTTCAACAGCATTCTCACTTTCAAAAAGCTCTTTTATTTTATCTTATATAAGATTGTTCTAAAACAAACACGCAAAAGTCTCGAAAATTAATGTACTTTGATTGAACACAAACATAAATCAATTCTGTTTTACTCTACAGGATACTTCTGTGACAATTGGAATGTAACACCAAAGACTGTCAGGACAAACAAACCTGCTAATACATTTTGTCGAGCACCAGGTTAGTATTATTAAACTAAACATCATAGGAAGCTTTTTTTTCTCAAACATGTTGATTTTTCTAGGATAAAAACCATGAATGTAGTACGAACACGCTGTTTATAACAGTAATGTAGAAGAAGATCATTTTACAGCACTAATTTTGAAAAGTCAGATGAACATTTTGGCGAAACAGATATATTCGAAAAAGATAAAGATTAGAGCGATAAAGGAACTTTAATAACGAAAGAAATCATGTTTAGTGAAACTTAAATGTAACACGTATATTTCGATTTAAGGATGTTCGCTACTGTGTTTCGAAACAACGAACAATTTAAAATACAGTAACAGAGGGGCGAAAGATAACATAGGGACAGTCAAACTCAAACTCATAGATTGAAAATAAACTGACAACGCCATGGTTAAAAATAAAAATACAAACAGACAAATAATAGAATACAATAGATTAATAGTATATTAATAAAGGAATTAAAACAGCAGAAAAACAATGAATGGTCCGTAGGCATATGTTTGTTTTCGAGATATAACCCATTGAAATTCTGGCGGGAAATAATTTAATCAAGACTCATAAAAACATTAACAACCTTTTTCTTTTAAAAGATATCAAGAATTTTATAGGATTTTCAAATATGGCTTTTTAAACTATATGTAATCAAATTATAAAAAGAAAACTAGGGGTTGGAGGGGATTTTGTTTAATGGCTTTACATGGATAAAACCAGAGGATTTCGAGAATCTGGCAAACATTCAAAAACAAGAGCAGCGAATATTCCTAAGCTTAAGGGCATTCCCTTTTTATCTTTTATCGAGCTTATTTATTAATTAAATATTGGTCTAGTGTTATAGGCATTTTTTAATGTTGTAATGACTATGTTTTGTATCTTAGATTCGGCACCAGGAATTTTTATCATAGAATCGGTTATGGAACATATTTCCAAGGAACTGAATCTAGACCCAACAAGTGTTAGGGTACTGAATCTTTATAACAAAGGACAGGTAAGAAAATTATGGAAACATTTTTTTTAACGCATAAATAATGCAGAATTTCAAATGTAAATATCTGAAACAAATTCAGCTTGTGTGTGAATTAATTATAATTTTTTTGTTTTAATAAAAAGCGTATCATACATTTACGAAACAACACTTGTTTATCGATGTTCTAATCTCATTATTCAATCTAAGACACAAATTAAATAAATCAAAACATGAAGACAATGCATGAACGTAACAAGAGGGTAAAACTCTATGTGTGTTGACATAGTAAGCGTCTCGTACTTTGCATGCATAATCTACCCTTTGTTAGAAATTTAAAAAATTGATTGCTTATAATCATGTATGAAGCTATTTTACTTGTTGACTTATGTTATGATGTTTTACATGAAGACTACACCTTCAAATAGACCATTGCCATACTGTAATATCAGACAACTAACAACAGACCTAATGACATCCGCTGGAGTAACACAGAGACAGGATTCTATTAAAGCTTTCAACCAGGTGATATATTTAAGAAAATCCTTCATACTTTAAAAAAACAACTGTTTACTGTTTAATGCTAGCCAAAGCACAAACCACAATCTCGGAGATGTACATTTTGTAAGGGGCGGTTGGCGGGGCAATAAATACAATAAAAAATAAACACGTATATCTATTTCCTATACAAAGTTTCAACTGCTACTATAACAAACTGGGAAGGAGTGACCTCCAGTATGACAGGCCTGATTTATCAGATAAAGTAGAATGTCAAAACACTGCGGTTAAACAATTTGCAGACATCAATAAATAAGCCAAGCTGCAAGGAAATAAACACTAACATAAACTTTAATTAATGAACATAAATACACATGCAATGCTAGTTTTTGTTTTTGGACAGAATCGTTCAAATATAAGTCGGTGAACTTTTGAACATATATAAACATAATACTTAAAATGAAAAATGTGTTTATTTATAATCTATTGAACAAAACTAAATAATAACATAAACATTTCTTGGAATATTACAACTTTTCCTAATTTCTCCTCAATGATTTAATATAGGTAAATAGATGGAAGAAAAAGGGTTTGTCTGTAGTACCAGCTAAGTTTGGAATCGGATACGCATACATACATTACAATGCCATTGTAAATATATATGCCTGGGATGGAAGTATATCCATCGCTCACGGTGGTATTGAAATGGGCCAAGGAATCAATACAAAGGTATACAAATATTGTATTACAAATCTGCAAAAAAACACCCAAAAAACACGTGATAGGAAAGAGAAAGATCTAGGAAACCAACAAAATAGAGTTAACACTAATGATTGGAATTATATAGATACTTTAAATTGTGAAATAATAATGATTTTAATATTCATATTTTTTAGACACTGCATCGGTTTTAAAATACAGAAATTACGAAGAAGTTCCAAACTTATGTGTCTTCTCTCAAAGAAAACCCAACAAGGCGGAACCCTTTATTTATTTTAAAAACAAATCTTTAACTTTTACTTTACATTCATGAAAAAATCAAATAATTAGATTTTTATGCGCTCTTTATTTAATGTGTACATGATATGCAACACGAATGAAACCGATTATGTACGAAAAAAAATAAAAATAGTATTTCAAATCCTGTACATATTTTATATATATTTAGATAAATTTGATACCTGTAGTTAGAAAATTACAAAACACTGTATATACATCTGTATTGAAGGTAGCACAGGTCTGCGCATTTGAGCTTGGAGTGCCTTTGGATGTAATAACAGTAAAATCAGTTACGACAACATCAAATGCCAATGATTTTGCCAGCGGTGGTAGTACAACTAGCGAATTATGCTGTTTGGTAGGTGTTAAATGAATATGATATTTCAACATTATTTTTCCTGTTTGAAAGCATCGAATGTTTGTATCTTTTCTGACGTTTTTGCCACAGACGAAAGTTATAGTTTCTTAACGGGTACATTAAAAATAAAAGCTTATTTATTATACTTCAGGCAGTTCCAAAATTATATCTATAAAAAAGACGATATGGTGTGATTGTCAATGAGACAACCCTTCACAAGAGACCAAATGACTAAGAATTAACAACTATAGGTTTCCGTACGGCCTTCAACAATGAACAAACCCCATATCGCATAGTCAGCTATAACGGGCCTCGAAATGACAAATGTAATTTATAGTACAAAAAATGAACGAAAAACAAATATGTAACACAGCAACACTGATTTACAGGCTCCTGACTTGGGACAGGCACATACATACATAATTTGGCGGGTTAAGCATATTAGCGGAATTCAAACCCTCCCCTAACCGGGTACAGTGGTGTGACAATACAACATAAGAACGAACTATAAAAATCAGTCGATTAAGACTTAACTCATCAGATTGATACTCATAGAAATACATCTAACAAAAACACAGAGTGGACGTAGCCGGGTACTTGTACATTCCAACAACAAAAAGACACTAAGTACTGATCTGAGAGTACTCGCAGTTACTGACAGCTAGTTCAAAACCACCAACAACTAAAAAAAAATCATGCATCTAAGACTAAATTATCAATCAGTAAACACTCAGTTCATATATAGATTGCATTTTGTCTTTGATATAAAACACAGCTATGTAAGCCATTAAAGTAGTACATATTTTGTAGGCTGTTGTGAACTGTTGTCAGGCATTAAAAGCAAGAATGGCTCCAGTAAAAGCTAAGATGAAAAATCCAACATGGCCACAGTTGGCACAGATGTGTCAACATGCAAAAGTTGACTTGTCGGAAAGATATTGGTAAAATTGGTTGAACTTGTTCACAAGATATTCATTATCTCTTTTTTTTAAATGTATCGATACAGTTATATTTACTTGTCTGGTAAAAAGAAATAAATTCACAATTGGGAAGCTAAAATCATTTTATCGTAAAGTTTTGTTTTCAACCGACCTTCATTGTCTATGTCTATATGTAAGTCAAGATATGTAACAGACTTTAACTGTATCTGTTATATCCACTATCCCACGTTCGTTGAGAAAGATGCAATGAAAATAGTAACCAACGTTTGAATTGTTTTGTGAGTGATTATCATCTATATAAAGGAAAGCGTAGTCAAAGGATTCTGATTACTTCTTGTCTTTCTTCATTTACTTATCTGTAATAATTTGAAAAGTAACTCACCTCTCTGAAAAAAACAAATGCTAAGCGTAGTCAAAGGATTCTGCTTACTTCTTGTCTTTCTTCATTTACTTATCTGTAACAATTTGAAAAGAAACTCACGTCTCTGAAAAAAACCAAATGATTAACGTAGTCAAAGGATTCTGCTAACTTCTTGTCTTTCTTCATTTACTTATCTGTAACAATTTGTAAAGAAACTCACGTCTCTGAAAAAAACCAAATGATTAACGTAGTCAAAGGATTCTGCTAACTTCTTGTCTTTCTTCATTTACTTATCTGTAACAATTTGAAAAGAAACTCACGTCTCTGAAAAAACCCAAATGATTAGCGTAGTCAAAGGATTCTGCTAACTTCTTGTCTTTCTTCATTTACTTATCTGTAATAATTTGAAAAGAAACTCACGTATCTGAAAAAAAAATGCTAAGCGTAGTCAAAGGATTCTGCTAACTTCTTGTCTTTCTCCATTTACTTATCTGTCATAATTTGAAAAGAAACTCACGTCTGTGAAAAAAAACCAAATGCTTGTACATATTCAAAAATTATTGATGAATTTTCTTTTATCGTTGACAAGGTAACTTCTTCTAACGTATCTCTGCATTGAGATATGTATAGATAATTTAATCTGAAAGTCTTCTGATTTTCTGGGTTGTACTATCCCATATATTAGGTAATTATTGTTTTCCTTTGTTATATATTTTAAAGTCAAAATCAAAACGTATGGACGTACTGAATCATTTTTGTAATACGATATGTATATATTGTATAGTATATATCTTTTGCTAAATTAAAAAAAATGTATGCAATCGCAACCCTTGAGCATACATTTTGCTAGTACAAACGGGATATAAAAACGATGCCAGATGTATTATTGATGCTTTGAATGAGATTTGTTAGAAACTTTGAAATAATTTCTTGCACTTGCATTACGTTTTTTTCTACTGATTTAAATGATTTCCTGTTTCATACATTATATAGTGTTTATGAGCCTGGTAAGACTGAGGATGAACCACAGTACAACAGCTACGGTGTCACATGTACAGAAGTAGAATTTGACGTTCTTACTGGTCAATACCTCATCAATAGAGTAGATTTACTGTATGACTGTGGTGAGAGGTAAGACAACAGGTCTCTCGTCCTATTTTTGACATTTTTACTTAGTATATCTGTATATCTGTTTGTTTTGTTCACGCATCGTTGTTAATATATAAAATTTGATGCGACTGTCATACAGTGAGAGGTTTAGCTATCTATACAACAAAGTCTAATCCATCATTTTCTACATTAGAAAATGCCTGTACTAAGTCAGGAATATGACAGTTGTTATCCATTCGTTTGTTGTGTTTAAGATTTGAATTTCCATTTGATTAGGGACTTTCCGTTTTGAATTTTCCTCGGAGTATATTTGTGATTAAACTTTTTTCATAACACCTAATTTAAAACGTTTGGTTTTCGCCGCCTGTTGTGCATTCAGAATTACATAAAACTATAAAGACTATTATGCATGTTATGAGTGAAGCCAGTTTAACTCACCATTTTTCAGAAGAATCCTGCACAAAATAAGGAATATGAAAGTTGTTTTTCACTCGTGCCGTTAATTGGTTACTTTTTGAATTTGTCATTTTTTAATTGATCTGCATCCTTTTAGAATAAATTGTGATGTTCTTATATGGTTTTAATATTGATATATTATCCATATTGATTTCTACTCTTTGTGACATTCATGATTGATTAAGCCCTTTGTGAATTTCTTTTAATTATTAGTAAATAATCGTTTAGATCTTCCCCTGTTGTTATGTCAAAAAACAAAATGCAACAGTAGTAAACTGGTTTCCAAAGTTTCGTTTGTATTTAGCAAATAAGTATCAATAGATGAAGTAAAAAGGTTTTAATAGCTTAAACTCAAATATATAGAGCATTGTTTATAGTCTTATAGAGAGCATATAATCTTGTGAAAATTACTGTTCTGGTCAATTTAACTGAAAACAAAGTTTAACACATAATTAGTCAACCAGAAATAAAAATATTTATTCATTTTAAGTATGAACCCAATGATAGACGTAGGCCAGGTAGAAGGTGCCTTTGTAATGGGACTTGGATACTGGCTGACAGAGCAGGTTAAGTTTGACCCTCAGTCTGGTAGACTGTTGACTGATAGTACATGGGTGAGTAAAAAATAAATACAACAATCTATTTGTAATTAAATAGACTATTTTGAAGTAAACAATTATGAACGATTTACTTCATTGAACAGTCAACTCTTATTTTGACGCAATCACGTTACATTGAAATATTGCATGTGTACAGAAAATAATGCACGAATTTAAAAGTCATCACTGCTTAAAACCATTAACTATGGCAACGTAGTATACCGGTGTTCAAAAGTCATAAATCGATGGAGAAAAATCAAATCTGGGTTACAAACTAAAACCGAGGGAAACACATCAACTATAACACATGTATAACAGGAAAACAAATGAACAACATAAACACTGAAGTGCACAAATAAAAACCAACACCAACAAACATAGAACTAACTAGTTGATAACAACTGCTATATTCCTTACTTGGTACAGGACATTTAAAGAAAAAAATAGTGGGTTGAACCTGGTTGAATGGCTTTCCAAACCTCCTATAAATCATATTCAGTACTACACAATTTCGTATTTATTAATATAACATTATCATTAAGCAAGCACAAAAAAAAACCATAAGCAATACAAGCTATGAATACATCAGCAAATCACGTTTCAGCATTTTGCAATAAACAAAACCGAATTTCTGTATGAAATTACGCTAAATAGGTATTTCCATGTCTAACAGTTTAGAAATAAGGATAAAGAGACAAGCTTATCCTGCAATAAGCAAGCATATAATAAGATATTGTAACCAATGATCAAATTAATGACGTACTTTATATGATTCTGGACAACTTATCATGTCAAATTTATTCAATATCTATAATTTGTCTAACATGTAAGGGTGATTTTACAACAATAGTTTAATTTAGTGAATTCTTATAGGAATACAAGCCACCGATGGCCAAAGATATTCCAATTGACTTCAGAATACAGTTGTTAAAGAATGCACCCAATCCGAAAGGCGTTCTACGATCAAAAGGTACGCGTTTTGCATTTCACATGTGGGAATATGATATGATAAACGTTTACATATCTAAAGTTATCAAAATAATGTTCCCGGAATATATTCGAAAATAGAGTCTTATAGAATGAAATATTCTTCATCACAATGAGCAAATCCCTTTTACGACAAATACAAAATGTGAAAGTGTGTTAAGATGAATACTTATTTAATAATATCTTCACACGTAAATGAGCAGATATATTGATATTCCACTAATAATATCAAAACAAGTTTAGATATATTACAATGGTATTATGCTGAAACACATTTTCTATATCTAATTCAATTTTGCATAGGCCTATAATGTCTCAATAATAAGAAAAGCATAACCAATTTAAAAGACACAATACAAAGGCTATACCATTAATTTAGAAAAAAATTATAGAAAACAGTTACAAAAGGTAAATCCTGTAAAGCGCTACGGATGTATGGAACAACGTGTAGTATTCAATTTTAATAAGCGTCATTGCATATGTCAGATCTTATTATTCATTTAAACGAAAAAAGACGGAGAAAACCAGCATATTAATAACGTTCGTAGTTAAGTTAAATCCAGATAAGTACACGTGAGTGGGACGCAAAAAGTGTTATTTTTATTTGTTGTCTTTTCACTGATGCTCGAGGCTAAAGTACTGGAAAATTGAAAAAAAAACTACTAATACAAACGTTACAGAGTGTACGTGTACCAAATCAAACACGGTCAAAGAATAATTTTTATAGAGGAAACAATTCATACAGTCATTATTTAGAACGAATCTGACAAGATGCAAATGGTATACAGGTTTCAAGCATACCTTTAATATTTAAATGATTCTGTTTTTGGATTGGATTTGGAGAAAGGGGTGTGCTACACAGTTGTTGTGTTTTTTTTCTCTCTATTATATTTGAATAACGTACATAAGTTTATAATCATTATATCAATACAAGTATTGAAACCACTCATGTTTTCTTACATTAGCTGTAGGAGAACCACCATTATGTATGAGTACATCAGCTTTGTTTGCCTTAAAACGTTGTGTTGAAGCTGCAAGAAGGGATATACAGAGGGATTCATTTTTCCCGCTAGGTATTTTGAAAATTAATGTTGATAGTAAATAAGCTCAAATTACTCTGTTTGTAATAGAATATATAAAACGAATTTGTTTCTTCAAAAATGTGTATAGTAATATTTACACTTGTCTAACAATTTTCCACACAAATGTGTTCTAAGTCTCGTCTTATTTAGTATATTGCCAACAAGGTCAGAAAAAAGAGTATGTTAGCAAATTATCAACACGCTGGTATAATATTGTAATTGACAATAAAAAGTAATTCATATATGAAATGCAGCAATGCCAATTTTGAAGTCAATGGTTTGATATGACGGCCGGGGATTGATACCGCAACAGAAACGCACTCCAATCGAGGACGATACCATGATATCACCAAGGTCTTGATAGGCAAATGAATCACTGCATAATCAGAGAGTTTGATTTTATTGAAGTAAATAGTCCGTTTTGAAAAAGTAATCTACAGTGTCTTTTTAAGTTGTGATTTAATTGTAAATGTCATTTGCACTTAAAGTTGAATCGTTAAATATATCTCACTATCAAATAAGCAGGTTTCACATATTTGCAGTTCAATTATTACTTTTTCTTAGCTTCACTGCTTTTTCTAAATTGTGTTGATATTGTTTATATATAGCTTTTAATAAACAAAACATCAGTAGTAATTTCATCTGCATACAATACATTATTTTCAGGGTTAACTATTCTCAATTGTGTTTTTTAATGCTTCCGTAATGGTATTTTGTAAAATAGTCCCATAGAACATTTGCAAACATAAACTGGCGTACGTGTGTGGGTTATTTTCACTTGTTAATTGTAGTTTTCTCATGTTACCCATTTTTATACATTCTCTTCCTATGTGCTTTGATCTTTAAATGAGATATCTGTATTTATTTCAGATGGGCCGGCCTCAGTGGATAAACTGTGCGAACTTTGTCTAACAGACCCATCACAGTTTGTGATATAGTTTTACTTTAGAAGATTTGCTAAACCTGAATTTAATTTGTTAAATATACCTGAATGTAACTCGTTAGATTTAATGTAATTCATTTATATTGTCATGATAAGATAATATCTATTATGACGAAACAATGTTGGCAGCACTCCTTTTGCGCCAATTAATAACTGCTGTCAAAATTTATGTCATAAAAATGTAAATATAAACTTAATATTGAGTGAAATTTTATACATGGAATATTTTAAAATTACAAAACGGAATAATTCAAAGTTGATTAATTTTTTTTCAATTTTTACTGAATTCATTTGTTTAGCTGAAGAATTGAAAATGTTTTATGGAACTGATGTTGTTTTCTTTTTTGAACTTACCAGTTTGAAATCTCTGATATTAGAATTGCATTATATTGCAGTTATAAAAACTGGCATTTAAGGGTTAAATACCAATGGTATTTGATCTTTAGTCAAACTGTTATTTTATACATTTGTTTGCCACGACGTGGTCAGTTTATTTCGACTTATGAGTTTGGGTGAACCTATATTATCTGTTGCATCTCTTGTACTTACATTGTACCATTTGCTTAGTATACAATTGTAATGAAATGATATGTATAATTCCTATACATAACTAAAGTAAATAATTGAAATAAAACAAATGTAATTATTCTATAAGCTTTATTTACATGGTAGATGCCTGCTTCTCATAATATCCAAGCTATTTTTTAATCATCTTCCAAAAGCAACCAAATCGCTTCCCATCCAGATAGGTCAACACATGAGTTGAGACAAATAAGTGCAGATTTGTAACATGCTTTCTGACAATAGCACTTCTCTTTTGATGCCAACTGACCACATACTCCGATACATGAGAAGATGTCCAGTCTGCAGCTGTCACATGTGAAGGCATGTAATGTCCCTACTGTGCACAGAACGAGAATACACATAATAAGATAATTCTACAAAAAATCATTAATTTTAATTATTCAAATGTTAAAAGTATAAGTATTAAGCACCATAAGAAAAAATAAACTGTAGTCATAAATAGTATGCACGACTGTCAAACAGTTTTCAAGGCAGTGGCTTGTGTATTAACAACAGTTTTGTATCTGTATATATTCTCTCTGAACAGAATAACCTACAATTTGAAAACAAAAGTAAAATATGGAATCTGCTGAATACATGTATGTGATATTTGCCTTCCAGATTTTTCGATCAACACTGAATGGATAAATATTGGTGCGGTGTAATTTTCTCCTCATAAAGCAACTTCATAACACGAACACACATAGATATCTACAGGTCTACACACTGTAAGTGTCTGTACAATATAGCATACCTTTAAATTAAATCCAAAAAAGTTCAGAATACACACAACAGAATGTTGCCCTCAAAACCAAATTTAATATATTACAAGAGACCAAAACAATAACGTATGATTTGCAACAAACATATGATTAGTACTGCTACCTATCACTTATGTCATAATCAGTGAAATAACAAAAAGGTAAATTTTATCAATGGATTTCCCATTGAAATGTTACATTTATTGTTTACGCAATCCGTGAATCATTTTTGGGTCCTCTTTGCCGTTTGCGTTTGAGATAAATGATATATCGCTGTCTTATAATATCGCTTGATTTGATTTTTGGTGTTTTCATGCCACTTTTAAGCAATGCATTTAGGTTATTTCGTGGCGGAAAGTTTTTATTGGCGGAGGAAGCCAGAGTGCACGGATAAAACCACCGACCTTTGATAGGAAAACAAGCCAATTAAGATTGGAGTCGAGAGCGGGGTTCGAACTCATAACCTCAGTGTTGAATGGCTAGTGATTACAGTAGTAACTACTTAGAGCATTCGGCCACCGAGGCCCCGACAACTTTAGAGAATGGAAGTCTAATCGTAAAGGTTAAGAAAGAGATTAGAGTTGACATGGTATCTTAACCTTGAAAACAAGAAAAAGAGTGTAAATTTGATATTTTTTTCCAGAATTTAAAAGCTTTGTTAATAGAGTACAATCTAGCTTCAAATTATCAATGAAGAAACTTTTTTTCAGTCCCGACAAATATAATCATATTTTATCTCAACGACCGTATAAATAGATTATAACCTTATCAATAGTTATACATGTATAGACTAAAACAAAATGAGAGGATACCGGAATAACTCTTGAATGGGTTTGGTCCATTTCATTAAAGTTCTCCAGATGGAATAATAATTCCAAAAAACAATCTTAATATATATTTACACTTTATGTATGAGGATTAAGCAGAAATTATATTTGTACAGTATCATGCGGAGACATTATTTTTTTTATTTTCATAATGAATCTCCTTCAATGCCTTTTTTTTTTTGTAAAAAAAAAAAAATACAAAGAAATGATAATCAAAAGCACACATGGTTATTTATTGGAAACATTGATTTCTATTTATATTCTAACCGTAAAGAATAAACAATTACTGAAAAAACGTAGTGGCTTTATATTTCGTGTCGTTATCCATCTGTTTTTTATACATTAATCATATATAATATAATTTCATAATCAATTCATTTGACTATTGGTATCATCTTTTTATATAAGCAAAACATCAGTATTTTTATTCTACATTAATGAAAGGATTTACCACGCAGTTAAAATTGGTTTTTAATGGTTTACAATGCATGAATGAAGACAATAAATAGAGATTAACTTTATTTTTCACGACCTATTATTCTGTAAAGCAGGTCATAAAATCAGTGCTTGCATATAAAAAGGGGAACAAATGTTTTTGCATCGTTTAAACTGTACAATTGTAAACTTACCTTCATCTTCAAAAGATTGAATTTGGTTTTTCAGAACAGAACAAAACAAAAACCACGTGTTTATTAGATAAAAGTTGAAATACTTTTAGTAAACCGCATTTCGTAAAGCAATTATGATTTATAACATTGCTTTCGGAAATAAAGCTGTTGCATGAAATATACGATCAAACTTGCCAACGTTTATGAATATAGAATTTGTTTGAAACTAGAAATACACAAATTAATGGATTATCTATTTTCTATAATAGCCTGTAGATAAGGAACACTGTAACATCCGGATATATATAATGAAAACCTCTACATTACAACGGAAATTTTGGATTTACCTTTTGGATAAAAGTCTAGTGATTTTTTTTATTTCTGTTTGGCATTTATGATTGATTTAGATTAAAATTTCCAGCAATTAGAATTAATTTTAAATGATTAGTTTTTCCCATTGTAGACAAAAATGTCCGTTTATATTGCTATATAAAGGGAAATTTGCGTTTTTAAAAGTTAACAATATACGTTTTATCGAAAATAGGAAGTTTGGGACACAGACAAATTTTATAGTATTAAAACGAAAATCAAATCAATAGATCAAAACTACCAACATTTTTTTTTAAATGCCCCAAAATGTGGAAAAAACAGTGGTGGATCCAGGGGAGGGTTCCAGGGGTTAGAAACCCTCTTTATTTTAGACTATCAATTTATTTGAATAGGGATAAAAAGTTGAAACCCCCTTTTTTCCTGTGTTAAATACGGTAAACAAAAACAAAAAAACAATTACATGTGAATATATAATCTTACGGAGTGGCTATTTGTCCGGCTAGCCGGACGAATAGTGCCAGGGGTATTTGTCCGGCCATTGTATTGCGCATGTCATATAATGTGCGTTCGGAAGTGTGTGTAACATTATCTTCAGTAGCACCAAGGGGTTGCGTGTAATCTGATCACTGATTTTCAATTTTAAGATCATGGCTGAAATATTTGTGATTAATTTTGCAGTTTTCGGAATTTGACAATGGAACACGATATAATGAACTTCCAAGAATGATATAATCTTATGAAAGGGACTCTAAAAAAATTGAAATCACAAGGAAAAGGAGAAATAAAAGATAATTATATATAATTGATCGGAGAATTAGTTTTACAAAATTATTCGATTCGCTACAGCTGTGTACAGGTGGAAAAGATGTTCAAAGCAAGTGTAGTTGAAAAAGGCCTTTACAATTGCAGGTCTAACTGAATGAAATTTAGCTTAGTTATAATCCAAGACAAGAAAAGAAAAGAGAAATTTGGGGAAAGGAGCACACTGTGACACCCGATCCCCTCACGTAAAGAAAATAAAAAAATAGTGTTTTTTTACTCTTTTTTGGGGGGCATTATAGAAAAATATCTCACCTTTCACTCAAAATATGGATGACTTTATGTCAAGGGGTCTATAATTCTCTTTGACAGCTACAGACATAATAATTTTGTACCTTTTTCAGCTAGACAAAATCATGGCCTTTACGTTAACTTGAAATGCACGAGTCATACACTACGTAGCCAAGTTTGTTTTACAAGTAAATTCTTCTCTCTTCTTATATAAAAAATATGGGATATATATGATTTTACTCTAATTATTCGTTATCCACATTGGACTATATACTAGTATGAAGAAAACAACAATTTTAATTACCAGTAGCAAGATTAGGCCCTAACACAAAAGATTTCAAACATGTGCTACCCCCTGGTGATGCTGAAGATAATATTACACGCACACACAAATATTATAGTGACATGCACATTGTATTGGCCGAACAAATAGTCCTGGTACTATTCGTCCGGCTAGCCGCACGAATAGCAACTGCCATAATCTTATTTTATAGATTTTTTTTACGAGCCATATAAAGGTAGTCTAAAGAAACTTCCCCGATAGTTTTGAAAGCCCTCAGGAACACAACAATGTCTGTCATACAAATTCCATATTTTGGTTAGAAGGGTAGAAATCTTCTTTTGTGTTGGTGGCGTTTTTTTTTGTTGTCTGGTTACTTACCTTTCACATCTTCTACTATTTTTTGTGTTGCTGTCTATTTTTTTTTAGTGATAACTACTTTTTTCCTTCTTAAGGAGACTCGAGGGTATAAAATTTTCAGAAAAAAATTAAACATTCATTTTTCATTACAATTTTTTTCTATTACCTTTAGTAGTTGTTACTTTATCATATGGTACAAAAATCATTCAAAAAAATCAATACGTGCTGGCCCCAGATGACTTTTAGAATGTAGATACCATTGAAAAAGCTCCAAATTATCTCCCTTTGGTGCAAAAGTGCCTTTTTTTGCATTAAAATTGAAATATCTTTTTTAAATCATCGGTGACCTACATTTATTATTATTACTTTCAAATAAGCTTTTATTTACTTAAACTAAATTTGAGCGATTTCTGTAAAAAAAAATAAAAAAAATTCTCGATATTACCTCTATTTCTCATATTAGTTTAACAGAAAAAAGTACCATTACAAAAATGTATGCTTCTTTCGAAGGCAGATTGTGAGCGTAAATGAAAGGTGATCCCATTTATTTTTCTATTAAGTATAAGATAAAGTTCATTTATAGACAGAAATAGCGAACCCTATATTAAATTAAAAAAAAAATGATTTAGACCCGCGAGCCCCCTTAATTGGGGATATTTTAGTTTGTCTGCAACTGTTTTAATCTTTTGAAGAAACTGTATTTTTTCAGTTTTTTATTTTCATTTTTTCACTGAATTGCTTTGATAGTATTTGTACAGATTGGGTTTCATTTGATGTTATTAATTCATTTGTTCATAAGTTATTTGATCTTCTATGTTTAAATATAGTTGTACTTAGTCTAAGAACTCAGATTTTATGTAATAATTAACCTGAGATTATTAGGATTTTAAGTTTTTTCGTTTAAAAAAAAAGAGAGGAAATTGATTTTATAGATTTTTTTAAAACGAGCCATATATATGTTAACGTTATCAAAACGGGTTTTCTGTCTTTCTTCAGATTTGCCTCACATAGCTAGAAAATGTTGACTGTAGTTTTCTTGTTATGTATAAAATTCAATACAAAATAACCGTAAACTACATTAAAAAAGTAGGTCTGGACTTCGTCCACGATCCATCACATCGTAGTTTATAGCTTTACACGGATGCAGTGCAAATTTTTATTAAAGGAAAGTGATATCAAAATGTACATGGCAATCATATAAGTCATTTAATTTGTACATTAAACAGTAATTCGATGTCCTCCTCCTGGTTGTTGTCAAGTTATAAATTACAATTTATAATTGACATAAACTGTACAGTTTGTCGTAGATATTCATTTTTCAACGTTCTTGTTGATGCCGAGCTGGTTAAAGATATAGGTAACCGGGAATGATCACCGTAGATTATGGCTTCAAAACATGTTTCTCGCAAATAAACCCGTGGGGTTCTGTTTTATTTACATTGTAAAACTTCTGATTGCTTCCTCCCATGACTATTCGTCCACCACCACCATTGGTTGGTTGTCCAGACATCCAATCAAAATAAAGCATTTCCGTGCCATCTATAAAGCCATATTTATTACTCGGCATAGGGTTGCTCATGATGTATGCGAAATCGTTGTCATCGTTATATCCTTGTGAAGCTACAACAAAGGAGATGAACCAGTTAGTAAATACAAAATGAAGATTTTGTTTGGTGTAAAATGATTAAAGATAAATATATTGATAACATTGACGCAATAAGATGATTTTTCATTTGGGGCAAATGATACCTATAGTAATTAAAATGAAGTGGCGCAGAAGTAGCATTGGCGCAAATACGTTGTGGTGCAAAGGAGTTCATTTTTGGCGGACAAAGATATCGCCCTATCATATATTATATATTGCACGGTTTGTATATTTAGATGTTCATGACAAACCTTCAGGGTGCTCGATTTAAGCGTTTGACAGTCTGTTTACATTTTGATTGATTGAATCGTTGGACCCTGAAGGATTCGTTGGACAACATTTTTGTTGTTTTTAATTATTTATTTTTTTCAAATTTTATATGCATGGAAATTACAATTTTTGTTGACAACTGTTGTTGTATGAAATATACAGACACACAAAAACACTATAGCCAACCCTACTTGCATATGAATGAAACACGACAAATTACGCAGAAAAAATTAACAAAATGTAGTAAATTAAGCTATAAGGAGTTACAAGGTCCAAAATGTTTTACTTTTTGAATTGAACTAAAGTAATAATTTTCTATTATGTTAAAGGGGCACAAGCTACGATATATATAAAAAAATAAAGTATGATTTTTTTTTTAGATCAATCATTAATCAAATTGGAATAATGAAATAATAATTTGCTTTTAGCAATCAATTTCCTTTAATTTTGTTGAAATAAGCGATTAAACATAATTTTTGACTGATTCACTTGCAAGTGAAAACGTCATCATCATTCTAACCGGTATTCATGTGAACTTCAAGTTAACCCCTAGCTAGAGATTGACAACGCATGCATTGTACGTGTACTGGTTATTTAAAGGAAAAGAATGTCAACAATGAAAGTGAAACTACGGTAAATCATTTGATTACTAATTCGATGCACATAAAATCATTCTTATATGGTTAAAAACAATGAGAAACATCTAATTTAAATCTTTGAAATAAAATCAAACAGACCTATAAAAATGCAATTGCACGTGTTGGTTTAATCTATTCGTATCTTTATTTTTGTTTACATCGCTTATATGGTCATCTGAGGTCAAATCGATAGTTAATTAGATAGCGTCTGGACTAAAATACACACGAAACGAACCTATATATTATCTACCCCATGCTCTGTAAACTGTTTATTTTAGACTTTTGATAGTTTGGATAAATGTTTTACATTGTTATAAACCAAATATGAGAATTTGAGTCAAATCGGTTACAATGAATTTGACAGCTAGTGCCCCTTTAATTAATATATATGTACGGAAGCGTATAAGCGCCAGACATTTTTTGTTCTTCCTATGTTTGAGTTATAACGCAAACCTTTTCGTAATAACGCAAATATCTTGATTTCAATTATTCATTAAATTTTGTATATATTTCCGTCTGTCATTCATTTCGAATGTGATTTACTAGTAGATAAAAAAAGAAACATACATACAAGGCCAAATCATTATAATAAATATGCATAGGAATAATGGAATACTTGAAGTGCAATTATACATAAATTAAGACTGATTTGTGCATCAGAAAAGTATATAATTTAACAAGAAAATAGATATAGTTTAGTATAATTTATAGTCATATTTAAATTGAAAGATAAAAAATAATGTCATACAATTGTGAAACCTCCAAGTCAAATAGACAAAATGATCTTTCTGCTTTAAAATGAATTATTAATAAGGAAACATTTTTTTTTAAAATCTCAGAATATGACCAAGATTCTTTGATAGAAAGTCATTGAACTTTCATTTCAATATAATGAAGTATTTTTAAGATACTTGGGTAGCAATTTGAATAGAGAGAACGAGATCTTACTTTGAAAGTATATTTATATTCAGTTATAGCTATATTAGCAGGGTTGATTTTTTTTCTTCGGTATAACCTCAATTTACTCAATGTTCTTTGTAATATATATACTAGTAGTAACATGAATATCGTTTTTGGGGGCCTTTATAGTGTTGTTCAGTGTGAGCTAATGCTCCGTGTTGAAGACCGTACTTTGGCCTATGATGGTTTACTTTTACGAATAGTTTCTTAGATGGAGAGTTTTCTTATTGGCACTCATACCACATCTTCTTATATTATTCTGCGCATTATTGGTCAATGAAATGATCTAATTATTCAAGCATTTTTTCTTTGCAATGACTACAAAGGTGATACATTTTAATATATACTGCCTCCTCAATTAATAACTACTGTTTCCTTTGAATCTTAAATAAGTTATAAGATAAAACAAATGTTTGCGTTATTACGCAAAGGTTTGCGTTATAACGCAAAGATAGGAAGAAAAAAATGTGTGGCGCTAATACGCTTCCGTAAATATGTGTTTTTGTTTGTCTTTTTTATAAGAAAAAGTATCTTCAATATTCATTAACTTTCTGTCTTGACTTAATTTGTTTTATCGTTCTATATATGAAAGTTAAGAACTATTAATAATGCTACAAATGCATTCTTTAAACGTTTATAACAGTAAACAAGCAACACGCAATTGCATAATTCTAATGCTAATGTAGATCTCTAAATGAGGGTCGGGATATAGGTTCTTTGGTTTTTTTTACTCTAGAAATCTTAAGGTAATATTTTCCAGTTTTTATTTTTTGACCAATTATATATTTCTCTATGCCTTTTTTTTTTTATCCTTTTATAGTTGATGGTTTCCCTGGGTTTTACGGTCTGTAACCCGGATATTTTCTCTCAATCGATTTATGACTTTTAAACAGCGGTAAACTACTGTTGCCTTTGTTTATTCCAATTATTCTCTACGACCACCCACACCTATATGAAGTATACATTTAAAAATAATACCTAGATAACTTTGTAGAATGTTGAGCTTTTTTAGGGTGTCAACTCTTACTGTCGTTGCTCTCTCTAAAACACAGTTATACTGTACTTCGAGATATGGTATCTTAGTTGTATTTAACTTCACACAAAAGTTTTCTGTTGGGTAATACATGTAGCCTTGATCGGCTGGACAGTCCTCTAAAAAATATAATACATGGAACATCAGAGTTAAATTACAAAGTGCAGTGAAACCTGTCTATTTACAGGAACCTGCATAAAGGAACGCAGATCCAACAAAAACTTTTATATTATTATGATAGTTAAAGTTAATAGTTCAATATTTATACATTTAGCAACCTTGTTAAACCTATTCAGATTCGAACAGGTTTCACGGTGTCATATTATAGTAGTATCTATTTGATATTTGTCTAAATTTATCCACTATTGAAAACTGCAAATAAAAGGTGTAAGGGCATGACCACACATGATGCTATTCTCGCAAATTTTCCCGTCTGATACCATACATGTATCAGATAAATGCTATTTCATACAATAGTTCTACTCTGACTTCGATATACATATTAACTTCAATACCAATAGTTATTCTTCAATGACCATAGACCAGTCAGTAGTATTTGATCATATTATTGATGACAATTACTTTAACTCACGGGGAGGGGGGGGGTTCAGTAGATTGGACTATGTCAATGGGTATCACATTGTATGACCACCTCAAGGGATTTCTTTATAAGTGACCACTTCAATGCTTTTATATCAAGGGCTTACACTAAATGGGAAGATTTATAAGACGATCAACTGAATGTATTTTGCTTCAGAATTTCTTTAACAAAAGTACATTCTGCTTTGTATTTTCTTTTTAAACCATAAACGGATTAAAAGTATTTGGTAAAATACAATTATACTCATTCTACAACCATGTCATTTTACATTGTTTTCAATGGAAGTGTTGCAATACTTTTTTCCAGGTGTATACAATGTATTAACATTGAACCTTTATTGAAATATATCATATATTATCTTCATAATCCGTAGTGATCTACTCATTCAAAAATAAAAAATAAAATATCACAGAACATCGGCAATTAAACTGATCTAACAATACATTAAGCGAATGCGTTCATATGTTCAGTGTGAGCCAAGGCTCCGTGTTGAAGGCCGTACATTGACCTATAATAGTTAACTTTTATAAATTGTTATTTGGATGGAGAGTTGTCTCATTGGCACTCACACCACATCTCTCTATATCTATAGATAATAAGAATGTGGCAAGTTACAAATGTAAGAACATTTTATCTATTTTTTGTTTTAAATCAATCAATCAAGCGTGTAAAACCGATATAAAATAACTAAAATAAATCTTACCTCGAAAAGTCAAGTAGTATTTTGAACCAGTATCTTCAACAGTGAGTGTTGGAAGATAAAAACGAAAATAATTCAAGGTACATTCCAGTTTATCTGCGTTGAAGAAAAATGCAACACAAAAGTACCTCAAGCAAGAGATTGAACAATCTGATAAAGATTCTGATCCAAAGACTGGTATTACGTCAGGGAATGTTCTGTTTGCTAGATTAGATAACTCTCTCACGTGTAAGTAACGAAAATTATCCTCGTACTTTCCGCTCGCTGGAAACATATCTCTAGCATCCGGAGGATTTTCCGAACAGTTGATATTCACAAAAAACTGGAAAATATTTACCAAAATAATATATAATGCTGCAGTATACATCGTTTTCAATTCAACGTTGGTCAAATAATGGACACGATAGAAAACTTTTCCTTCATTTATATTTGTTTTATTACGTTTGATTTCCACTTTCATTCTGATTCTGATTAAATAATTGGTTAATATCAAACCATTATTGTCATGGTACTGATAATCCAAATTAAATGTAACCCAATTCACGCAACTGAGAAAAATAATTACTTTAGTTCAAACCGTCAACTAGGTCCTAAGTGGATGTAGCATTATCTAATTATGCTGTTATAAATGATTATTAAATACCGGAAATGTCTCCGCGTAATGATTTAGTCCTTACATTAGTATTGATTGGATTCAAAAAAGGAGATCCGGTTTCTTTTCATCTACCTTGTTTTCAAATTGAAAGGGTACATTCGATTCCTAATATCGTACGTCCGTTTTATAATGTCAAAATGTTGATAAAATGACATTTGTTTCCAACGACTTCTAATTACGTATGAAGTAAACTGTAAAGATTGCATGGAAACTGAAACCCTGATTTGTCCATATTGATACCAATTACATTGCGTATGAATGTAAAGACGCCATTTATTTCCTGAAACATAATATTTACAAGTTAAACATTACCGTTACCGGATTGTTATATTCTCAATTGACTAGAATGATTTCTAGAAACCAGTTTTGACGGATTTATCAGGAACATTTGAATTTAATTTTAGAAGATTGAAATAAATATCTTTCAGGACTAGAAACAAATTAATAAGGACAACCCGTGAGAAAACTATTTGTTTTGTATATTTCCTTTCTCTTTCCTTGTAGCGTAAGCCACCTTTACTTTTATCGTGAAAGCAAGAGAGGCTTGTGTTTATAGCAGTTTGATTTGTATTTTCAATACTTTTACTAATCCCGTTGCAGAGTTATCAAAGAAGACAATATTTGAGAGCGTTAAAGTAAAATACAATAACACAGTTTATTTTATCAAAGCAAAATGAAACAACGAAATTTAACAACAAATTTAAATAATAAGGTAGAGAAGAGTTATGAAAAATAGATTACTTGATAAAAGATGTAATTCCGGCACTTCTTATTATGAAAAAGGACAGATTTTGATTGGCTAACAGCTTGTGTAAATTTCAAGTGTGTATCGGTGAATGTTGTTCATATCTAACCATCGCAGGAGCAATGCAATTCGATAAACCCTGGTATTTGCGTAAATGCATTCACCATGTTCACGGAGACGCTTGGTCATTTGTGTGCATTTTCTAATGTGGTCGATTTTGCTAAGGGCTTGTTAGCGACTGAATAATGGAATTTGGTTTCGAATGTTGAACAATTATTTGGTTTAATTCAACAGATATATATCATTCCATGGGGTTTTTAGCGAAAAATACATGTACAGTTTCTTACATTAAAAGTTAATTGTTCATTATTAAACTTTTTACAATAACGTTTGTTTACAAAGTTGCTGAGAAAATACAAAAGTTAGAAAAAAAGGAGTATTTTCTTGATGAAAAACCTGCAATGTACGGAACAAATTAATAATTTTTTCATGAATCCTAACGCGCTGTACTAGCTAGAATTATGTTTATGGCTTGGAATCGCATGGAGGAACTCGATAGAGATATTAAAAGCCGTCAAAATTCAAATATCGATGCATCTTCAAGTACAATCAAACCTTTATCCAAAAAGCACTAAAGGGAGAAGGCTTAAGTAAGAGTACATTTTGTAATCTTAAAGACATGTTAATAAGTGAATACCAATTAACCAATTAACTGTCAGGATAAGGAAGTAGTTGATAAATTTAAATGGAATTAAATATGTTCATATAATCCCTTCATTGTGACACTATCTTCCAAAGTAGCTGTGAACTGGGGGATAAATGTAACAAAGTATGTTAAGAAGGAATGGTATTGTCACTATGTCATGTTTAATGATTTATGGCTTGAAATCGCCCGGTGAATTTAAAAGAGTTGGAACTATCAGAATGCGGAAGATGGCGGTCTTTAATTTATAACATGTATACGATGATTTAAAGTATTATATAGGCCAACCAAAATACACAATTAATATTATATATTTTTATCACCAACTTAATTCTGCATTGAAAAGAAATTCGCTTCAAGCACAAGTGCAAAGCTTCACTGAAAGGCCACCGATATATACGTTACGGTACGAACAACAAAGTAAAATAACAAAAATACCAAAATCCCAAAAACAGAAAGTCCATTAAAGAATGTCAAAACCTATTTAGCTAAAACACATCTAACTATTGGAAAACAAATGTCATACAAATTAGAATTCAGTAGGATCCAGGACCCTCCTAGCAGGAATTTGAATTCAAATATCTACAAGTATGATGATAAGAAGATGTGGTATGATGAGACAGACGTTAAGCACGATATTGCGTCTCAAACGGCCCAATTTCATTTTCACTTTCAAGTTCTATACATATAAAATATTAAGTCTTACGCTTCCAGAATTTAAAAATTTGAAACAGAGGATTTTTTATCCTTTCGTGATACAAAACTTTTTCACAACTTAAGAATCTCATCTAAACAAACAACCCTAGTCATCGGATTTTGTTCATACTTTGTGATCTTGTTGAGAGTATCCTATAAAGAAAATTCTATCTGAGGAAATATATACAGATGATCCACAATAAATAGCGTACCCCGAATCGACAACGTTAAAAACGTATGAAAATCGTCCAGTGGACAAACTTGCAAGACATTTGATTTCTTTGAAAACGAAGTCGTTTTGACTACGCAAATTATTAAAAAGTATGTAGCTGTTTTCTAAAGTTAAAGTACAATTACGGAAAAGCACTATGAAGCATGCAACTAATCTAAATTTTCAATAAATAACGTCGCAAATGACAATTTATTTGTAAAAAGCGGCGAAATCCGACATTGGACATCTTGCAAGACATTTGCCAGAATCCGTTGCTTTTTTATATGTAATGTGAGTGCTGCAAAAATTCGATTTTGATATGGTCTATGTATGTACTTTTGTGAGCATAATTTACACAAACGAAATATCATATAATCTTATGTTTTAAAACCTATAAATTTTGATAACTTAACATTTTCCCAAATATGACCATAATGAACAATATTTGTTTTTGCCAAAAAATAGCGTTGGTCGTTACAGGAATGCATATTCAGTAAAAGTGTAATACTTATAATATTAAGCATATCATTCATTCAAATTTTCACGGATATAACACTGTTTTCAAGAACACAAACACCCCTGCTCAAGTTATTATGCGTATAGTATGTTACGTCTGACACGCATATTTTTGACGTTTTGTCAATATGTTGTCCTTATTTTAAACTATAGTAAAATATGAAAAAACAATTTGTACTTTTTTTCGGAAAAGTATTTACCTGTTTAGTCTATGGATATAAGTTTTATATATCTTAACTGTTATAATTTTATAGAAAAGCTGTTCATTAGTGTGAACTTGTTAAATACACGGTATTGACGCAATAACGTGCGTAACGCCAAAACCCTCCGCAAGAGAAAAAATGACGTAGAAGTTACTTACCACAAGTCACCGTACGGCCTTCCATGCTGAACAAAAAATAAACAAAGTAACCGTTTAAAGGCCCCGAAATGACCAAAGTAAAATAACTCAAACGAAAATAAATGTTAATAATAATAGCAATATATGATATACTGCAACAAATGACAACCAATAGTTATCGGACTTTGGACAGGCACATATTAAAACAGTGGTGGGTTTAAACTTGTTTGCAGGGGTTAAATCCACTCCTTATACACTTTTAGTTTGAAATATTTTGCTATGAATTATTCCCGAAGAAGGTCAATTCAGAAAAGGCCTTCGAAGATATAATTTTTATAGTGTTATTGATGTTTGTTTAAAGCATAAGGTCGATACCCCTGATTGTGGACTATTAGTGCCTGATGGTATCATCAGCTTGTAGTAGTCAGTGCCTATGTTAAGCCTCGGTCACAACTTACCGGATAGCTCGAACAGACGCCTAACGGATAACTTTTTTTCAATCCGTTCATGTCTGTTAGACGTCCGTTCTTATCCGTTAGACGTCCGTCCATATCCGTTGCATGTCCGTTAAGCGTACGTTATATCCGTCGACGTCCGTTCTGTCCGGTGGAAAATTTTGAGCATGTTCAAAACTTTTAACGGACGTGCAACGGATAAAATGTCCGTTGAACGTCCGTTAGGCGTCCGTTTTGTACGGTACTCGTCCGTTTCGTTTCCGTTTTGTATCCGTTACGTGTCCGTTATACATCCGTTGGAGGTCTGGAAGATAAATTCACCAACGGACTTCTACCGGACGTTTAACGAATAAAACGGATGTTGAACGGATGAGAAACGGACTTCTACCGGACGTATAACGGATAAATCGGATGATGAACGGATCTGAAACGGATGAATGCCAATTGAAAATTTCGCGTCAGAAATGCCAATTATTGGTATGTCAGATTTCTTAAGGTTCATGAATTCTTATCATTCATAATCGATCTTAGAGTATAGGCACGTCTTCACAATCAAGCAGTTCTTATTCAGGCCAGACACTGCCCTTTGGCGGAATTTTGAAGAACAAACCAAAACCAGTTACATAGAAACATTTTGAATATTTATGCGATTTACATGTATTATTATTGTCGCTTTTGATTTTTCCGTATATCTTGTTCATCCGTTTTATCCGGTACGCTTCCGTCAGGTGTCCGTTTTAGGCGGTACTCGTCCGTTGGATGTACGTTAGACATCCGTTCTGTCCGGTACGTGTCCGTTTCTCGTACGTTGCATATCCGGTTCTAGCACAACACTTATAAGTAACGGTTCGGATGTACTCACGTCTCATTGGTGATTACTCTATTTCTCCAAAAGACAGTCCGATTTTTTTCTCCCATCGCCGAACTGCAGCCGGTGTGTTCAAAATTGACCACATTTTTATGTACGTTGTTGCCCGCTTAAACTGTTTTACTTAAGTATCCAGCGGGATACTTTAAAACAATAACAATTCTTATTTATTTAACAATAAAGCAGAATTTATAAACTTTCCCGTTATACATCACCTTTAAAATGGCGCAAAAATGTAGTTTTTGATTTATTGACTTAAATGAAATATAACATTGTGGCGCAAATAACAGGAATAAGAGATTGACATCTGGAAGTGGAATATTCGTGTAGAATGTAACTTAGTAGTAAACATGGTAAACATCCATAAAAACAAGACTTAGTGTTTTGTTGTCACGAAGAGGATTTAATGCTTCAATATTCCTTAAGTAATCACTTGTCTCTTTGTTTTTAGATGGTAAATCTTTAACATGTTGAAAAAGGTGGAAATTAACAAATTCATAATTCTTTTTATAGAATATTTAAAAATAGAATAGTATTTTATTACCTGATCAATTCTATAACTTCTTTGGTTGAATGTCATGTCGTCGCTGGGCTTCTAAAATGTTGTATATTACAAATTTTTCAAGAATTTTTTTTCTCACAAACAGGCTTTGAAAATTTTGGCAAAATGCATGCTTCCAAAATGTCGTATGTGAACTTGAACATTTTTGTAAATACCAGTGAAATAAAAACGTTGACATTTCTGGATCATCCAAGAACTTAAATTATTTTCACAAAAATAAAGAAATGTACAATTATTTTTTTCCCAAAGCCATTCTACAACGATTTTCAAGTTTTCATACAACATTTTGGAAGCAAACTTTACAAACAACTGACATTGGCAATTTTGTAATATGTCTTATTTCACACATTTTTATTGGTCTAACTGTATGCTATTTTGTGATACTAAAGATTTCCTCCCGCCCAGACCATTGGTGTCAAAAAGTATTTTTAGCCAAAAAAGTCATATACGACATTTTAGAAGCCCAGCGACGATGTGATGTTTGCTAAAGTTGTAAATGACGTGATATATACATTGTAGGTCATTTCATTTATTCAATAAAAATCAATACCCTTTTTCTGAAAGTAGGAATTTTGTAAAGGAAACACGTGATTGATTAAAGTGTACATGTTATAAGAGTACTATGTCAGTATGTATTTGTAGAAGAAAATATTAAGTAAGTGTGTGTTTTCAAGATACATTCGCTAATTTTACATTCAAATTATAACTCGGAATTTGTTTGTTTTGGTTTAAGATGCACAGAATGAAGCACAATTTTCATGTATAACTAAAGTCATAAACGTATTTAGCTCAAAACGAAAGTAAATACATGAATATAAAATAAAAGAAGTGGCTTCTTTTCAAGTTCATTTAGATTAATTTTGTTTGGACATATTTCACATATATTTGGAACTATATTCCGATTCATTGTTTTACAACAAAAACAAAGGGTAAACATATTTACTTGAAAAGATTTCTCTCTGTTTCAATCTGTTTATATTGATAGCCATGACACTCGTGTTTATGTCGATCTAAATTGAGCGATCAAAACGGAAATGAAAATGAATACGTGGTCTTTCTTTTTGTTAGTTATGCCCCATTTATGGAGATTATGTTTTTTGGTCTATGCGTCCGTTAGTTCGTCCGTCCGTTCGTCCCTCCGTTCGTCCCGCTTAAGGTTAACGATTGTGGTCGAGGTAGGTTTTGATGAAGTTGAAGTCCAATCAACTTGAACCTTAGTACACATGTTCCCTATGATAGGATCTTTCTAATTTTAATGCCAAATTAGAGACCTAACCCCATTTTCACAGTCCACTGAACATAGAAAATGATAGTACGGATAGGGCATCCATGTAATAAGTACACATTCTTGTTACTTATACATCTATGAAAAATAACAACCAGGGCATTTATATATTTATCACATCTTGAATTTGGAAAGTCAACTAAGGCTTAATTAAGCTTTGAAAAGCTATTGTTAGAGCCTAGATGATGGCTGGAGAATATAATTTGCAATCAAACACTCATAAGTTTACACACTTTACAGTAGAACAACATGCCCATTGTGTCATACAGAACATGAAGACATAGTGAATATGGTAACATCATATCCATTGCTTGGTTAATAAGAGATAGTATAGATTTAAAAAATGAAATCTTGAACAGATGGAATGCCTTCAGTGGCAACAAGATGGAAATAATCCGTTTCGTACTAGGTTTTAGATTAAAACTAGTAGGAAAGATAGAAAAAAGCTAAAACTAACAACATATGTGAAGAGAATTGAAGTATTGCAATTAACATCAAATAATAAGAGAAAGTGAAAATAAACATACTGACTGTTAAAAAAAGTAAAATAACAAAAATACCGAACTCGAAGGAAAAATTAAACTAGCGTGTAATTATTTTTTTATAGGCAAATATACTTATTCGTGGAAAAGCGATAAAGTAAGAAGGATTGTGAATCGTGAATGAAGAAGGAAGACACGTTCTTTATATATATCACAAATCATCCGTTTCCAAACACGCTGTTATTTAAATACTTTAATAGTTCTGTCTTTTTTTTTAAATGATGCCAATATACTTTGTTTTAAATTTGTTAAATACTATTTTGATTTGATAAATACACTTTTTTTATTAAAGAAAATCTAGGATAAGGAGCTGTTAAATACGATGTTTGAGTTACCTTGGCATTGTTTGTTTGGTTGTATGGTCATTGAATTACCGTAATTTATTATAACCTATTACACTGTGTGTATTTGTCAGCACACTCATTTGGGAGGAAGGCCCGAAATTTTTCACGAGAGGTCGCTAACCAGCAGTTCCGAAATTATTTCTGATCCCATCTTCACAAATGCAGTACTATTGACAGATGATTCTGTTTTCAATTTTTGGGTGTTTTTAGTACAGAAATTTAGTAATACAGACTGAAAGATAAAAGACATTTTCATTATGTAAGGGATAAGAAAATTTCCGTTTTGAATTTTCCTCGGAGTTCAGTATTTATGTCATTTTATTTTTCACATCCTAAATTTTACTGTTGTATTGTACTTAAAGTGCGTAAATCCCTATTTGATCTGTGTAAACTCATCGAACATTTAAACAAACTTACTAGTAAAGGTTATCTTACCAATGTTGTAATTAAATCTTTTAATATAGTTTACATTGGCACAAATATCGATTTTGTCATCAGAAAATTAAAACATAACTGTATTCTTTTTAAATGTGATGTATAAAGACACACCTACGTTCATTTTTATCTATAAAGAGGTTTACTCCAAACTATCCTACTGCCTGTCGATACATTTTTTTTTGGGCATTTCACAAGTCATGTCTTGACGTTAAAATACTAAATCCCTGGGATGTGTTTTAGTTGATTTAAGATGCATGATGTTTTTATTGTTAAATGTTTTTGGCTTTGAACTACTAAGTAGCTGTCAGTAACTGCGAGTATTCTCAAATTGTACTTTCTTGTTTATTTGACCTGTTGATTTGTTATGCTTTTTTTGTTATTTAATACCAGCTATGATAAGTTTTGGTATTACTATATACTTTCACTTTTCGCACTATGAACCTCAAAATTATTTATTTTGTAAAAATATTTCCTTTCTCCATTTCAACTGTACATGTATACCTAACAACACAATTATTTTCATTTATCTGGTTATAACATTATTGCAAGTCGCGAATTTTTGTCAAGCTTATTGCTGGTTTTTTTCTGAAATTGTTTAACATTTCACAGCGGTTTCCGGACAATAGCTTTAGTGTAAGTAATCAGAAATCTATGAAATTTATACTTATGGTTTATAACCACAAGAGGAAGGTTGGGATCGAGTTTGGGGTTGTGGTCCTCACAGATAAGGAATTAGGGGCCAACATAGCCCAAAAAGCATTTTTCTAGTTTCCAGACATTATTTTTTGGAACAGTGTATGGATCTCTCTGAAAAGATACCACAAGGTACCAGAAACGGATGGTTATGATTGGCCTTTTTTTATTTTGAGGGGGAGGGGAGTTTTAGCTCAAACCATTTAGGAATTAGGGACAAAAAAGGGGGAAAAGCAAGGGTGTTCTGGTTAATGGACAATTACTTTTAGGTAAAATTTTGACTACCTCCCTTACACTGCTTTGAAATTATTAAATGGGTAATTATGGTTGCTACCTCCATTAGAAATGTGAATTGAGACTTTAATTGTTGGGTTAGGGGTAATAAAAAGTTTGGGTTTTTTTTTTGGGGAGGGGGGGGGTGGGAGTCAATTCTCAACGGCTTAGTGTATTGCACAAAAAAAGGGGGGATTTTTTTTTGGGGGGGGGTCAATTCGCAACAGCATTGTGTATTGAACATTGAATATATATTCAAATCATATAACCAATTCAAAGTTCTTTGACTACAGTTATTCTGTGTAAGAAACCTATTATGTGTCAAATATTTAATTACAATCCAAATTCAGTCCTGTATCAAACGCGAATATTGTGTCCATTTTTGCCCCAACTGTTCAGGGTTGGACCTCTGCGGTCGTATCCAGCTGCGCTCGGCGAGGCAATTTATTATGTTGTGATGTTATACTATTGTTTTCGATATTGGTTTTGGTACTTTTAAACATTTAAACCCGCTGTAATTGTTTTTACCTGTTCTATGTCAAGAATCTGGTGTTCAGTAGTTGTCCTTGTTAATTTGGTTCATAACTGTTTCTCGTTTCTCGTTTTTTTTTTAATAGATTAGACTTTTGGTTCTCCAGTTTGAATGGTTTTACACTAGTCATTTTGGGGCCCTTTATAGCTTGCTGTTCGGTTTGAACCAAAGCTCCGTTTTGAAGACCGTACTTTAACCTGTAATGGTTTACTTTTATAAATTGTGACTTGGATGGAGAGTTGTCTCATTGGCCAATTTCGGATGGATATCTAGAGTAGATATAATTGACATGGTCATATACATTGTATAACACCTGTTAAGATTGGATATAGCTTTCCTGCCATTAGAACTCGAGGAGCCCTGGGTTGTGGCAGGGTTCTTTGAGTTCGACTCGATATCCCGAATGTTATGACGTCAATCCAATTAAATTTGAATGTAAACATATTTAGAGTAGGGGCATTGTACTTCCGGTAATCTAGAGACCTTACTCTTCAAAATTATTTACCGTTCATATGGAACTATAGTCAGAACTGGAGTTCCATTCGAACTTAGCCATTGGCACTCATACCACTTGTTCTTGTATCTATTAAATAACAAAACAGCATTACAAATAATATCAGCAGGAACCGGTCAAATTAACAAAACGTACAATTTGAGAGTTCTCGCATTTACTGACAGTTAGTGAAAGCCAAACACAATAAATAATTAAAAAATAATGCACCAGAGACTAACATCAACTAAACACGATTCATGGATATAGTATTTTAACTTCATGGACAGTCAAAGAAGACCTCACTTGTGCTTATTACATGTTCTGAAAGAACTAGTTTATCTTGACTTACATCTAGAAATTGACAATCAAGGTCGGTTGAAAACAAAACTTTACGACAAAAGAGATGATTTTAGCTTTCTAATTGTGAACTTTTCATTTTCGAAGTAGCAACATTCCAGCAGCACCTGCATACGGGGTATATATCTCCCAATGGATACGATATTCCCGTGCTTGTATTTCCTATCATGATTTTCTTGATAGAGGGTTGCTGATCACAAAGAAGCTATTAAACCAAGAGTTCCAAGTGGTGAAGTTGAAAGCATCCTTTCGTAAATTTTACGGACGCCATCATGAGTTGGTTGACCGTTATTGAATAACCGTTTCACAAATGGTATCGTATATGTTCCTTACGTCGTAATTTCAATGCCCTTCCCTTTCATGAATGTGACCTACCGAATTAGACTATTTACCGGATTTGTTATAACATAGGCAACACTACGGGTGCCACATATGGCGCAGGATCTGCTTACCCTACCGGAGCACCTGAGATCACCTCTTGTTTTTGATGGGGTGCGTGTTGCCTATTCTTCAGTTTTCTATGTTGTGTCATGTAGTGTTTGTCTCTTTGTCTTCTTTCATTTTTAGCCAGGCGTTGTCAGTTTATTTTCGATTTATGAGTTTGACTGTCCCTCTGGTATCTGTCATTCCTCTTTTATATATGTTTTAATAAATGTGATATTATATTTATCACAGAATTCCGTTTTGGTGCATCATAAATAAAACTATTCAGAAGAACCCAACATGATCAATTATTTATTAGTACCCTAGATAGTAGGACTACATTTGCACCATCGTACTGAGAAAAAATAAACTGGCATAAATATTACTTCCCGTCCAAACAGACTCTAAATTGAGTTCTTCAAACCACGTGTTTAGCATTATAATAACAAGAATTAATTATATTTAATGAAACAGATATTTAATTAACACAAATCATCACATAATCCTATCTGTTTTCTCTAATACATCACATGTATACGAGTTGGAATAGTGTGTTATTTCATAAAATTGTTTGAAATGTTGATATGCCAATTCTTACTTTCCAACCCTATCTACTTCCTGAATTTTTTACAACGTATGTGTACAAAACTATACTTTAAAAGAGAAAGATAATTACAGAGGTAAGTCAATAAGGAAACCTCGAGCAAACGTTGATCTGACCAATACATATAATGCTGATACATGAGAAGTCCGTAACAATATATGGAACTGTCGAAACGATACTATTATTTCTGTTAAAATATGTCCATTTGAAAAATAATTTAAGTAAGCACAACAGTTCGAACAATGATTATTTTATAAATTGTAACTTTCTTAGAATAAGAGTTACATTATTATTGTTTTGACTCATCCGTTATCACACCTTTCAGTTATCATCATACTTGGATTATTCTTTTTTTAATTGAGATGGTTTTGGATGATTGTTTGAAGTAAACAAAAAATTTAAATCACATAACATTCTTTTATTCCAGAAAGGAACAATAAGATTTTAAAATATGTCGTCGTCTTCAGACAGCGAAGAAGACAAATGGATTCCACCTTATGTATTTTCTGAACAAGCTCCATGTGGTAACACCATAATACATAATGATTTGAAAATAAATGGAGATAAATTGATCCAGAGATCATTCACATGTAGCAGCGAGGTTCCACAAACATTTTCATTGGGTGATGATATAGAAAGAATAGCTGTGAAGAAAAATACTAATTTAAGAACAATTCCTAGCGTTATAAGTGGAAACAGTTATGCCAATACATTCTTTAAAGATAACAGTTCAGTGAAAAATAAAGAAGACAATATTAGCAATCAGATTGAAAATGTTGCAAAAATTGATATCCAAGTAGGCAATTTTCAGAAAAAAGAAGAAATTGCTTACCAAACAAGAGAAGCCCAAGCAGCTGTTGGTCCTAGTCACATATCACAAAAACATGCCTTAATAACCGAGACGCGCATGGGAAGAGTAACAAGTAGTTTCAGCAAAACATGTTCTCCTTTTGAACAAAGTCACCACACAGAATCATCGGTTATTCAACCTTCTTCACTGTCTGAATTGATGAATCACCAAAATAATAAAAAAGATTCATTTTTCCTTAACACTCAAAGCTCTGATTCAGCAAAGACAGAATATACAGCCAAAGAAATCGCAGATTACTGCGTAAATGATCTTGAAATTTTACAAACCACAACTTGTGAAGCGACAAAGAAAGTACCGACTGTAAATGAAAATCCGTTCAGATTCACCGCAGGTAGTGAATCGGGCTATAAAGGGCACAGTCGCCCGTTACCTATGTCTACTAGTAAAATATTAAATAATCAAGAATCAAGTCATTCTGAACATGTTAAGCAGGATGTACCATGGAGAAAAAGGTATAAATATAGTAAAAACCATACGATTTATTTGACTCAAGCTGACATCACAACGCTTCCTGTAGATGTCATAATAGTTTCAGCTTATTTTAACGGAGGACGGCAGTGTACGAAAAAAGGATTGGCCAAAAGTGTAGATGATGCAGGTATGAAACCTTAATATATAAGTTAATGTATCTAAATCGAGTTTTGTTTAACATAACGGATGTAGAAAACATCTCCCTAAAATGTCGAAATGCGAAAAGCACGACGCTTCTAATTAGAAAGCATAACATATGTTGTTGTTTTTTTTTTGTTTTTTTTTTGGTTTTATATCGCAAACGGTAGTATTAACACATGTATACAACAACGACAATGCAAATTGCAGGGTTTATTCCCAGCTCTCTATGTCAAACCAATCTGAAAATAACCTGAAACATGAAAATACCATAAACATTAGCAACGAATGTAAAAAATCAATACCACAAATAAAATAATATGTTAGTTTTGGATTACTAGTCGTGTTTAGCATGTTTAGTGGCGAATAATTGTGACAATATGAATTATTTTGATTTTTAATATTATTGTATCCTATTTATATGTGGCGATTCAAAATAAATATATAAATAATTAATTAACCAAGGAATATGCTCTTATTCACAAAAATAAAAGACTAACGAATGTAAATTTGTTATTTGGACACGAATAGCTATTATAGCAAAATAATCTTTTATTGTTAATTTCACTGTAGAATAACTCAGTATAATTCATTTGAAACAATACTCCAAGATGATTAAATTGATAAAAGACAGAACTGATTTACACCTTCATAATGCTACAAGTTTAATAGTAACGTTAAATGTATTTATCACTTTTTTATATATATAATTACAGCCTTAAGGTCAGGCACTGAACACTTACAGCTAGTCGTAAACACAAATGGAAAGGTACCTGTCATTATTGGTACTACTGTTGACCAACTGCCTTGCAAAATGGTGATACATGCTATTGTTGAAATGTCCGATATACGTGTCAAACAAAATTCTTTTGTGGAGGACAGAATAATAGAATCGTTAAAAAAGGCAAATGTTCACTCCTACAGATCGGTAGCAATCCCTGGATTGTTCAGTGCTATAGAAATGAATCTAGCAGAATCCTCTGAGTTTTTGATTGTGGACGCTGTAAAAAAGTATTTTGAGATTTCTGTCAAATCATCAGTAGAAGATATATATTTTTGTGATATGAATGAAAAAAAGCTTGACAAATTCCAAACCATTATTTCGAAGGTTTATTCTCCCATAAGAATATATCCGCCTGCAGGTACATATGCTAAACTTAATAAAGTTAATGATTTAGTTTTCTATGAGTTTAAATTATACAATACTTAACTGTTTCATTGAAATTTTCATGACAGGAGATTAAAGAGGTGTTTACTACGAAGATGACAAAAAAACAAATAAAACTTAAGAACTGTGATATACTATTTCTCTATTACCGGTCAGTTTAAGTTCGATTTAAAAAAAAACCAGCCCAATAGATATAGGAAGATGTGGTGTGAGTGCCAATGAGACAACTCTCCATCCAAATAATATCAGATTATTACATGGCATTTTTCATATCGCATGTATTATCAGCCCTAGGTTCAATATCAGCCCAAGAGCCGCATGACTCGAGGGCTGATATTGACCGAGGGCTGATAATACATGCGATATGAAAAATGACATGTTATGATCTTTTTATCATATGCTTCAACAGTAGAGAAAAATAACAGATTCATATATTGATCCTTCTACGTGGTTCCCGAAAAGATCTTGAAAGAGTAAAAAGTTCACGGACGTCGGACCCAAAATTTGATACATTCAATAAGAAATCTTTCTATCATATGCCTCAACAGAGAGAAAAAGAAACATTTTAATATGGACGAATCGACAAAAAAATAATTCAACAATATACATAATGAAAATTGTTTGGAAAAGTCAACTTTTTTTAAAGTAACTTTCTAAATTATGTTTCAGAAAAACTTAAAAAATGCATTTATTTAATATTTTTTTTTAAATTAAATTTAATCATTTTACACAATATACTTTCCAGTATTCATATAATTGTTTTGTACACTACTTTGTAATGTTTTTCACTGAAAACGTAGCATTAAGGTGTATTTTCCGAAATTTGCCGAGTATCACCGGAATGCCATGTGATAACGATACGGAAAGGCATGTGATAACAATCGAAGCATGTGATAAACTTTTCATATCAGCCCGCTAAGCACCAATTCGAAAAATATAGAAAATACTTTAATTTAATGCTATTATCATACGGTAAAAATCATATGTTATTAAGTCTAAGTATATGATAACAATTTTTATCCTGCAATTGGGTGTTATACTATACAGATACAGCCCTACAGATATCGCTATGCTGTATCTGTATACTATACAGATATCACTTAAAGCCCCATCTACTGCCGGACTGAGTATTGTATGAACCTGCGTGACCTCAGAATGTGTATGACGTATCAATTGCAAATTAACGATTACTTTTATACGTTCTGTTTGTTTTCAAACATTTCTTTAGAGCAATAAGAATCACACCAATTTTCTGATAATATACACACATGAACAGCAGTCTTTTTTACGAAGACAACTATCGATTTCAAAACTTGAATGTGTATGATTGTGCAACAAAAACAACCATGTCAATTTCAGCATGCATGTTTAGGAAATGTCGAGTCTGAAGCGTAGGACAACTCGTACACTCCTGTTTCAAAATGGACAATATTTTGTTATTTGTTTTTACTGTTGAAATAAGTTGTTATGTTATAATAGATAATTATTCACCTTGAGTGATGTATTATTGTTGACCATTCGATGATTCTTTTTTGCGAACCCTTCTTCAGCTGAATGTGTGATAACTGTATCGTATTACTACACGGGTCTCAAGGGATTTTAGATTAAAAAAAAATGCAAAACATATGTTTTTATGTCTTTCAAAACACAAATAATATACAGGAATAATTGCAGGATAAAAACAATAACTGTCAAGTTAGTGTCTTTAAATATCAGCTGTATTTGTACTCGGCTCGAAATAGGTGTAATAGCTCGCTACAAGCTCGCATACACCTTGTTTCCTAGCCTAGCTACAGCTGATATTTAAAGACACTAAACAGTTATTGTCTATATAAAAGTAAACCATTATAGGTTTGTTAGTAGCTTGATGCGCAATATATCAGAACAAGATCAATTCAAGGATTTCATTTTAATTAGGGTGGTGGTTTGTTAAATTGTCGTAGATTTGTAAGGTTTGAAATGATAACAAAAAGTCATGTTCTCTAAAAGGAGCGTGACAGGGTATTTTGACAGGGATAAGCGTCTAATGATATGCATGCATAAACCACCATAAATATTCAAACTTATACAAAAAGCCACAGACGGTAAAAAAAACCCACATCAGTAACTTTTCAGATGAGACAACCATTATGTGAATCATGCGATTCTCTCAGGCTCTGTTGTGCCATATTATTTGCATCTCCTTACAGAAAAATGCATTGAGTGTGTGAGTAAAAGTAATACCTTTGATTAGCTTGCTTGCTTTCTGCACTGTTCAGTCATTATTATGTTATGTATACTACCCTCCTTTAAAAGTAGACTAATCCGCGACAGATTTGGAGAAACAATCTAGCTTTAGGTATGACTAGTACTAGACTAGCTACTTCTTAAGGATGGTAGTATAGTCAACTTAAAAATAAAATCACGGTTCAGCTAGAAAACAAGCTAGCCAAAGATACTACCTTTACCAACCAAAGATACTACCTTTACCAACGCACTCAATGCATTTTGTTGTAATGAATTTATGAAACATTGATTATCTACTAATGTGTGTTATCTAGAACATATCTTGACATGCAAAACATTAGGAAATAATTTAATTAATTTACAATAAGAAATTAAAAAAATACTAAAAAGTAAAATCACAAAAATACTGAACTTAGAGGAAGATCAATTGGGAAAGTCCATAATCACATGGCAAAATCAAATAACAAAACGCATCAAAAACGAATGGACAAGAACTGTCATATTCCTGACTTGGTACAGGCATTTTCAAATGTAGAAAATGGTGGATTAAACCTGGTTCTATAGCGCTAACCCTCTCACTTTTGTAATGACAGTCTCATCAATTTCCGATATTTTTACATTGATGCGTTAAATAAACAGACACAATAAATATAATAGTCAAAATATGGGTACATCAGTCATAAGAATTCTTTTCCCTAACGACTATTTTTATTACAGCAGATATTTTTGTTAAGCAGTATGACAAAGCTGGAAAAAGAGAACATATACAGTTTTGTATCGGAGATATAACAAACCGGAAGGCAAGTTATTTGCTCGATTATGATGCATATAGCATAGACATTAACATTTGTATAGTATCTTTAATATCACAAGCTTCGCTTTCTTTCTCTTTCTCTTTGTTTTTGTTTGTATTGGTTTCATGAAATTTTTCGGAAACTATCAATTTTATTTTCCCAGTAGAGGGCTGCATTTATCTTATTTCTTTATCTTAAATAAGTCTTAGAAAAATTTGATGTGTATAAAAAAAAATCAAATCAACAATTCATGAAATTGAGTTTTCCTTATGCAAATTGTGTGAATGGTTTTGTTGATAAATTCAAATGCTACCAAAATATGAATTCTTGAGAAAGAATAGACAAAATCAGGGTTAGCAGATTTCTAAGTTACGTATGTTTAACCATACAATTTTCAACATTAAACGCACTGTCGGAACGGATGAACTGCATTGCACACGGCTTTGTTTTCTGTAATTGTCTGAACTCCTCTGACGTTGGTATCATTTTCGTATTAATAATAGTACTATTCCGGAACGGTTTTGAAAAAACGATTCGCCTTCGAGAAGATCTGGATGAAATATGGACTCGATCGGCCCAAAAACACCAATGCCAAATTTCTGCTGATCATGCACGTTCGTGAGGACAACGTCCGGAAATCACATAATATTGTTACGATCTTAATCCGAAAGATCCGATTTGGAACGACATATTCACGATTGTAATCCGTTACGACAAAATCGGCTACGTTTCCCCGAATGTTACGGGACGCACATCAAGCTGGGATCACACAATCACATTTTTTACTGACGTCCTTGAAAGGAGCATTCCAGATAATAACTTGTTAAAAGTCTGACTAAGATATTGTAAATCGTGGCTGAACTTTCAAACTTTTATTAAAATTTGTAAAAACATTTATTTAATAACGACAACAATCAGATATTGCCCATCACAATCTGTTGGACCGCATCGCAAACTGCATTATCTGGACTCAGTCGTATCGTGTTCTGTAATTGTCAGGACTCAGCCGATGGTATTATTGCCGAATTTCGATTTAATAACTGGACTGTTCAAGAACAGTTGCGTCAAAGACGGCTCGCAATCGGAATGCAATCTGGACTCGATCGACAAAAAAAACCAGCAATGACAATTCTATCCAGACCCTGTCCGTTCCACAGGACAGCGTCCAAAAAAACACAGAACATTGTTACGAATTTGACCCGATACAGCAGAATCTGTCACGACATAATAACGATTGTAAACCGACTTGATAAAATCGGATGAGTTTCCCGAATGTTACGGGACGTATACTACAGCGTTCATGCAATAATAGGACATTCCAGATCATTGAGGAAAGTAATCCGACTTTTTTACTTTTCATGCCTTAGCGCTGTCTGATCTCAAAAGGACGAAATAATCGGCACTGTGTGAACGCCACATAATTGACGGGGTGCTTGACCGACTTACCGGACCATTCCCGATCATCATAGATACACGGATTAAAATATTCTAGATCATTGATGATAGTAATCAGAATTTTAACTTTTCATGTCTTAGCGCAGACTGATCTCAAATGGGAGCCATAACCGGCACTGTGTGAACGCTGCATTAGCTCACTTGCCTTAGCCCACTCCCTCAGGCAAAGTTGACTTTAGATGAATTTGGCTATCTATTTTAGATATGTTTGTAATATAGCTCTTCAACGGTTTTCGTACTTATACATCCCCGATTTTAAATGTTTGGCTTTGGGCGTTCCTGATGAATTGTTTGACCCAAAGACGTCCGTTCTCTGTCGTAATCTTTTAACTGTCTGTGTCTAGTCTGAAACTACTGAGTCAATTGGAACTAAGTTAGGCCACGATCTTCCAAGACATATCGATTTGTAAAAAAAATATGGTCGATGATCCATTCAATCCAATGCCTATCAACATGGCATTCAATGCTTGAAATATATAGGAAAACAAAATGTCTATTATCTTTAAAACTGTTATAGATAAACACATCATAGATACCAGGATTAAAATTTTATATTCACGCCAGACGCGCGTTTCGTCTACAAAAGACTTATCAGTGACGCTCAAATCCAAAACAGTTTAGAAAAAAAACCACAAATAAATTATGACTTGAAGAGCATTGAGGACCGATATTTCTAAAAGTTTTGCCAAATACAACTAAGGTAATCTATTCCGGAGGTAGGAAAGCCTTAGTATTTCAAAAATTCAAAAGTTTTGTAAACAGTTAATTAATAAATATGACCATGTCAATGATAAATCATGTAAGCACAGAAGTGCTGACTACTGGGCTGGTGATACCCTCGGGGAAATAAATCTCCACCAGCAGTGGCATCGACCCAGTGGTTGTAAATAAACTCATCACAGATACACGGATTAAAATTTTATATTTACGTCAGACGCGCGTTTCGTCTACAAAAGACTCATCAATGACGCTCAAATCCAAAAAAGTATAAAAAAACAAACAAATAAAGTACGAAATTGAAGAGCATTGAGGACCGATATTTCTAAACGTTTTGCCAAATACAGCTAAGGTAATATATTCCTGAGGTAGAAAAGCCTTAGTGAAATCAAAATTTCAAAAGTTTTGTTAAGAATTTTATTTTTTTAATATGACCATATCAATTATAGTGCTGACTCATTTTGAACAATAATTTTACAATAGCTTTGAAATTCAGTTTAAGATGTTTGAAAAGATAAAGTGAAACTATCAATGGAAAAAAAAATAGGTAAAAATTGATGAAAAATGGGAAAATCATCAAAATTGGGTATTTTCAAAGGGCCGTAACAAAAAAAGGAGTGCACCACTGAATGATTTTGTCTTCACCAATTATGTTTTAAGTCTTAAAAATCAGGTTGAGAAAAAAAAATTGATTCTCAGAGGTGTACATCCTTAAAGAGGTTGGATGGATACCATTAAGCCGAATTCAATAATAATCTAGTGTATAGCTATAGGAAGATGTGGTGTGACTGCTAATGAGAAAACTCTCCATCCAAATAACAATTTAAAAAGGTAAACTATTGTAGGTCAATATACGGCCTTCAACACGGAGCCTTGGCTCACACCGAACACCAAGCTATAAAGGGCCCCAAACTTACTAGTGTAAAACCATTCAAACGGAAAAACCAACGGTCTAATTTATATAAAAAAAAACGAGAAACATATACATATTTTTCTGTAATGTCAGTAATATCTTAGTTTTGATCTAGCCCTAAACACTGACAGTATAGATTCAAGTTTGATAGATCCTGACAAGTATGAGCAAATATAACTATGAGTAAACGTTGATGAGTTCTTGACTAAAATGACTAGCATTTGTTGTATAATACAAACAGTAAATTTAGACTATTAATCTTTTAAAAAATTTTAATACTTATATTTTATTCTTGTTTTTGATAGGTTGACATAATTGTTAATGTCTTGGGTAGTGAAATGAATTTAAAAGACGGAACATTATCAAAATCAATAGTCGATAAAGCTGGTCAGGAGGTTTTAACTGAGATGAGAAAGCTAATATCGGTTGACCAAAACAACTTCATAGTGACAGGAGGCGGACGGTTGTCCTGTAAGAAAATAATTCATGGCGTGTTACGTCATTGGGGGAAACCGGATGAAAGTAAAGAGGTTAGTAAAATAAAACAATTGAGGAACCAATTATCTTTTAAGTTATATATATATATATAAACTCAACTGTATTCTTCTTTTGTCTAAATTCTAATAACCGTAACAGTTACAAAAGCTGTGCTCAAATGGACCGATTACTCGTAAATTATAATTTATTAACACATACTGCCATGTTTCGATGAATATCATATTTGGAGAATTGTTTTAAATGATTATGAATACCTTTAAAAAAAACCTGCTTTATGTCAGTATGGTAACGTAAAACATAAATAGCCAGAATAAAAACAATACATGCCGATAAATAGAAAAGCTATAACATAGATATCTTTCATGAATTTTACAGGAACCAAATAATCTAAACTGGACGGAATGTAAAAAATATAACTATGGTTGATTTATTTATTTTTCTTATAAATCTAATTTCCAGACTTTGCAGTATTTTATGCAGCACTGTTTGGTCTTAGCAGAAAGCATGAGCATGCGTTCGATAGCATTTCCTGCTGTTGGGACAGGATTTCATAAGTATCCACCGGATATTGTTGCCAGGGAAATGTTCAGTCAAACAATGGCATTTTCTACTTCATATCTGACGAAAATTGAATTTATTGTTTTTCATGACAACACTGACGTTATCAAGGTAAACCTTCACTATAAATTGATATTTTACGCAAAAAAACCTTGTAGTTTTACGATAAAATTACACAAAATCAACTTAGACGTTGTTCCTCTACCTTGGATATAATTTGAAAAACAAATTGGTTAAGATCGATTACATATTTCACACAGCAAACATATTTCTCCATATTTTAGCCGTACATATTGGTAAATGTAACAGCTTAAACATTCAACTTTAACACTACGGGACTGCACCTAAGCAAGGTTAAACAAGGACAATTGATGTTTAAAATACATTATTAATCAACGATGCTTAGTGTGAATTAGGAATCAAAAGTTATGCCATACAGTTCTTTGAATTGAAAAAAAAAATATGCCCAAAGACAAAAGTTAATTAAAACTTAATTTGACCAAAGTATTTTATGTAGACGTAACTGTACGTCTGAAGTATTGACTGTGAAGCCTGGTATCTGTGTTTTAAAACCAATGGGGTGATGCCACTTGTACATGTAATAGATGTTTTGTTTTCAAAGGTTTTACTAGTCCAAAGGTCATCATGTAATATCATTGATATGATCATGTCCTGTAAATCATCTGTTGATAAAACATTTTTATAATCAAAAACTCTATAGTATATCTCATCTAAGGAAGAGTTAGACTTATAGTTATCAAAGCTCTTTAACTTCGTGACCTATTTTAAACTTCGAACTGTTTTGAATCGATAACACGTCGATTAATATCATGTAGAAAAATCGAAGTTTAATTATAAAAGAGGGAAAAATATACCAGAGGGACAGTAAAACTCACATAAGCCATGTATCTTAAATGAGGTCTTCGTATAAGTACAAAAATGGTTTGAGATAGTCTTTTTGATTCAAGCCCTCTTTTTATTTTGTTCAATACTTTAACTCAATTATTTTTTACAAAAAACACTTTACTCTTTAACGCTGATACTATAGACGACAAAAACATAGGTTCAAGAAAATTTAACAATACTCTTAAGTTAAATCACAAAACTAAGAAGAAAATTCAAAAAAGGAAAGTCTCTAATCAAAAGCCAAAATCAAAATCTCAAACACATCAAATGACTGGATAACAATGTCATGTTCCTGACTTGGTACATAGACATAAAAACACAAGTGAACATTCCTTTCTCAATTTTATAATAACATCGAATAAAGAATGCCACTGAAATCAGTTAATATGCATTGTCAAATTGAACTTTTCAATTTTAATTGATAAACTAAATCGTAGACTTTGATAAAAAAAAAAAACTAAAAAAAACACTAATTCATCATTGCTTTTCGTGTTTTCAATATACATATGTATCAAATATTTGAAAGTACAATTAACTAGTCCAATTAAATAGTTGTCGTTTTGTGTATTCGATATTAGATGCTTTCGACGGTTACATGTAATCGGTTACCATTAACGCTAAATGTTGACAAAACTTATAGAAATTGTGCATATTTACAAAAATATTTCACCATTGTACTTAAGAGCAGATTTTATGGAGCGATAGTTTGAGCAATTCTTAAAAACACAACAAATATCATGTACAAATCTCAAATTAATTTGATTACCGGTTTATGATGTTCATACAGATTATATAATGGATTGAATTATAATTGCAATTTCAAATTCGTAAAAAGAATATCGATTTTAAGATCCAAACCAAACCATCATGGACTTTACAATCACATAATAGTTCTATATTTTAACACATATATATTAAGGAAATTTCCATTTCTGTGTAGCAGCATTTCATGAGATAATGTTTAAGTTGTAGATATATTTATTCTAGATGATACGATATTCCAGAGTTGGGTTTCCTATCATGACTAACTTGGCAAATGATTGTTCTGTACAATGTACGTACAAGGACACAACCATGGACTCAAAATGGAAAAGTTAAGTTCATCCCTTTGAAATGTTTTACGGATTCGATCATAAATTTGATGGCTGTGACATGTGTGATGTACATCTATATTGCATAGATGACCATTGACATGTTCTATAAAAGTTACAGTCCTGGTCCTTATCGCGGTTGTAACATCTCCGAATACGACTTATCAGTTATGTTTTATTAGCAACAAAAAATTTTCCACTAGTGCAGCAGGAACTGCTAATCCTTTTGTTGACATTTCAGTTCACCCTCAAATTGTGTGACAATCACGCATACTTTACTTTTCTGTGTAGTGTTTAGTAGATCTGTTAGTATGTTTATCGGTTAGTCGTGTTTCTATTTAGTCATGGTAGTGTCTAATTGTTTTTGACTTAATGTTTTCTGGATGCTCCCACCCCCATCGAATCTTCTCTTTTTCTTATAACGTAAGATATGGACAGTAAACAAATATTATCGACAAAAGGGTTCGTTCTGTTTTTAATCGGATAATAATTGTTTGGGATGCGGAACTTTTCATATACTTGATTTCTTGAGCATTTTGAAACACACATCCACAATCGTCTCGCATCTAGTAGTCTTTGCCTAGATTGGAAATATTTATAAAGAATTACTCGGCAGTAAAATGTTAATTCGTGAGAGGTATAGCGATTTGAGTATGTATCTTTATCGCAGTTGGATTATACGGGTTGGTATGGTATAGGGAACCCGCATCTTGCATAATCAAAGTATAAACCTGATACCTTTGTTTTACATTTCGGAATAAAATATGACCATAAAAAGGTTTCGTTTTTATTAATTAGCAGGTATTTTATAAATTGCAATTACATGTAAGAGTGGAGACTTAATTTATTATAAGAATAATAAATTATTTTAGAATAACTGGCATACTCGTCTACTTTACGTTCATGTTTCATTTCAGCCATTCGAAGCAGAAATGAAGAAATGTTTGAACGATCAAACTATTCGAAACAAACCATTTACACACTCCTCAAAGACGGATAATTCATTAAAAAATACGTCGTCGTTTCAACTACGTAGATCTCAATCACATTTCAATTCTAGAGGTGCACAGAACGATCAATTCAAAAATGTTAAACAACAACACAGCAAAGATAGAAGACCCGACTCCTCTCCGCCACAATTCAAATATGGAGCGTTTTCATCTCAACTGAATTATGTTGATCCTTACCCTGGGAAAAGTCTGTCGGCTGGTAATGTATTCTTTTTGTGTATATAGAGTCTACCACTGATTCGAGAGTGATATATATTTTTCTGACACTAGTTTTTAAATTAGAAAAAAACGTAATGATGAACGAGATGCTGTATTAAAATAGGTTAACTAATGGTTAAAATGATATATGTTTTTTATCATTTGCAACAACTAGTAAATAGTGTTCTTTGTATGAAACCAACATACATTTTTCACTACGTAACAGTAGCAAAATCAGAGAAAGGCAAATCAAAAACCCAACATACTTTATGTCATCATTGAATTTTAAACAATAAATAAATTTTAACCAATACAACACGATGAAAATAGAAAAGAATAAAAAATATGAACCATTTTGGAAAATAAATATTCCTTTTTACTTTTTGATAATAGAGAACATGAAAAAAAAAAATGCCAGGGAAATATCAGAGTCACATTTAATAAAGTAATTATAATTCCATGTCACACATGTTCATAGGTATAAATCATATATTTAAAGTTAAGAAGATCACATTAGTTTGAGACATGTTTTAATATTTTTTCCAATCAATGCATCTTTAAATAAGGGTTAGGACACAAGGCAAAAAGTTTCTTCTGTCAAACAACTCATCATCTTAAATATACCTAAAAGTATTGAGTTCATCAGGCTTAACTATAGATTCTTCCAATCTTTAACATGTTTCACCCAAATAACCGAGTTTTTACAGTGATATATACATATAATTCGTCTAAACATCAGCCCAACAACGTTATTGTTCTTCCCCCGCCGGTATTCGAACTCGTGCTACTGTGATATCGTGACACCAAAGAGCATTGCACTATACCCGGCGCGCTAGACCACTCGACCACCTAGGCTCTTAAAAAAGAGATTTCGATTGCCGGATGTTACCTTTCCTCGTCAGTTTTATTCTAGCGTCGTAACACAGTACATGGTATAAAAGGCATGGAGATGTAATTGTTAAATTTTGGCCTTCCCTCACCGGGATTCGAAACTGGGATATCGTAGCACTAGACCACTCGACCACCTTTGTTTTTGGAATAGAGCTTTCGGTCGCTGGGTGTTACCTTTCCTCGTCAGTTTTAATCTAGCGTTGTAACGCAGTACTTTGATCTATAAAGCATGAACATGTAATTAATACAGATCAGTTAAATTATCTATTGTAAATGAAACTATAAATTAATGTAAGATGCAGTCACAGAAATAATAATATTATACGTACGTCTGAACTAGTGACGACTCTACAACAGATCTTGTCCTTCGGATCACCAGCAATGATGGTGATACATGGCTAAAAAGACATTTTGTATATATTATTCGTCTCAACATCAGCACAACAATGTTAGATCTGTAGATTTACGTTAGCAATTTTTGTCTTCCCTTGCCGGGATACGAACTCATGCTACTGAGATATCGTGGCACCAAATCGCAATGCAGTATACCAGACGCGCTAGTCCACTCGACCACCTATATATATATGCTGATCTGATCTGTAACAATAACATCTTCATGCCTTATATATCATGTACTGTAGTACGCCGCTAGATTAAAACTGACGTGGAAAGGTAACACATGCCCACCAAAAGCTCTTTTTTTGAGAGCCCAGGTGGTCGTGTGGTCTAGCGGGACGGCTGCAGTGCAGGCGATTTGGTGTCACGATATCACAGTAGCATGGGTTCGAATCCCGGCGAGGGAAGAACCAAAAATTTGCGAAAGCAAATTTACAGATCTAACATTGTTGGGTTGATGTTTAGACGAGTTGTATATACATTATGTACACAGCCATGTATCACCATCATTGATGGCGATCCGATGGATACATCTGTTGTAGGGTTGTCACTGACTCAGACGTACTTATGAATATAATTATTTTCTGTGACTGTATCTTACATTAATTTGTAGGATCCTTTACTATAGATAATTTAGCTGATCTGTAACAATAACATCTTCATGCCTTATATATCATGTACTGTAGTACGCCGCTAGATTAAAACTGACGTGGAAAGGTAACACATGCCCACCGAAAGCTCTTTTTTTGAGAGCCCAGGTGGTCGTGTGGTCTAGCGGGACGGCTGCAGTGCAGGCGATTTGGTGTCACGATATCACAGTAGCATGGGTTCGAATCCCGGCGAGGGAAGAACCAAAAATTTGCGAAAGCAAATTTACAGATCTAACATTGTTGGGTTGATGTTTAGACGAGTTGTATATACATTATGTACACAGCCATGTATCACATCATTGATGGCGATCCGATGGATACATCTGTTGTAGGGTTGTCACTGACTCAGACGTACTTATGAATATAATTATTTTCTGTGACTGTATCTTACATTAATTTGTAGGATCCTTTACTATAGATAATTTAGCTGATCTGTAACAATAACATCTTCATGCCTTATATATCATGTACTGTAGTACGCCGCTAGATTAAAACTGACGTGGAAAGGTAACACATGCCCACCGAAAGCTCTTTTTTTGAGAGCCCAGGTGGTCGTGTGGTCTAGCGGGACGGCTGCAGTGCAGGCGATTTGGTGTCACGATATCACAGTAGCATGGGTTCGAATCCCGGCGAGGGAAGAACCAAAAATTTGCGAAAGCAAATTTACAGATCTAACATTGTTGGGTTGATGTTTAGACGAGTTGTATATATATATATATATATATATATATAGTGTCTAAAAATAGCAACAATCAACATTCAATCTATCTAGGTGTGGATCAGTTTGTAAATAAACTGATGCAGTTACTAAATTAAATTATATAAGTGTCTAAGGCCGTGTTCACATTGACCTAAACTCGGTGTTGTGTAAGTGTAACTCACACGTAAACTAAACAAAATTACGTTCCCATTGATAAAACTCAATGTTTACATGTAGTGTAGATCATGTTTTGTCTACATGCAGTCGATACTCGATGTAGGCCTTGTGTAGATTAAGTGTACACAAAACTAGGCATTTAAAACATTAGTTACACCGTGCATATTTAAAGAAGAAACGATTTTTGAATAAAATTGATATTTATAACAGTTATTAATAAAAGTTCTTTACAAAAATATTTGTCTAAACTTGATAGATATTTTTTTTTAAAACAAACTTAATGTAGCTTTATTGAGCCCTTATCAAGACTCAAAGCAGCATCATGCCGGACACATAATTCATTTCAAAATTAAGGTTTTTTGCCGAATCGACTTGACTTACACAGAAATATTTGCCACTGGTCTTCACTTAAATAAGAGAGCCATGGTGTAGTGCATCGGACTACTAACATAAAGGTTCCTGGTTCGATTCTCGTCTGGGATGAAAATTTCAGGAACTGAATTTTCGGCTCTCCCTTGACACCATTTGCGAGTATGGTCTCGAGGAAACGATGATAGTCCGTCGGAAGGGGACGGTAAATGGCCGACCCGTGTTAAGAGAGAGCCATATCTCTTGCACGTTAAAGACACCCTTGTAGATTTCGAAAAAGAGCAGGCTAATGCCGCTACAAGGCAGCACTCGCACCCGCAAAGTGGAAAGGGATTAATATAAGTTGCAAAACTTGTTTCCCAATTCCACTATTAATAAATATGTTTAAACTAAACTCAAATAACGATTCACTTATAAATGCGTTACTTAAAAAGTGTGAGGTAAATGTATTGTTTGTCTAGTATCTCGGATCCGTAAAATAACACTTAAAACTAAATTAAAAAAAACGTTATCCCCTCCCTTTGCCAAATACTCCTTGGAGAAGAAATACCATTTGAAACAAACAGAAAAGATAGAAATGTAGTGATCCCTAAAATATCAATCCTTCTTCTTCGTCTGTAAACACACTGCTGCAGCCTACGTTTTCTCAAGCTTAATCGAGACATCTTTAGTATCATTAAACTACTTACTACTGCAAATCATCAAAATGTCTTTCATAAAAAAGCAACCACTTAACTTTAAAAAGGCGGGTATTTTGTTTATTTATCTGAGTCAGAAAGTCAGAAATTTTCCCGCGCAAACGTAATATTCAGTTGGTTTTTTTTTCGATGATGGTGATCAATTTTTTTTTTAAACATTTAACACTATATTGTATGGAGAAACTCTTTATTCAGATTTTTTTTAATTATCTGTAGGACCAGATTTTTTTTTATCCAATTGGGGTTCGAAATACCGCACCCCCCCCCCTCCCCCGATTTGAAGTCAAATGATCGTTCCCTTACTACTAGAAAATATGTCCGAAAACTTTGCATTCGGTTCTACGTAATGAACATTTAAATGACATAGAGTTTATAAGTGTGAACAAATCTTATGTACAGGTAACTAAACAAGGTGTATAAATGTGAACAAATTCAATGTGAAACCAATGGCCAGTACATTAAACTAATTGTAAACATGTTTACTGTACATGGAGTTTGGTGTGAACACGGCCTAAGAATGTAACTTTAACACACTAATGAGTGTTATAAAATTTGTTATATTTTATATATTATTCACGCAATGCGTGAATAATATATAAAATATAACAACTAATTTTATAACACTCATTAGTGTGTTAAAGTTACATTCTTAGACACTTATATATATATATATATATATAAGAATAGTTAATGCTAAAACACATACACTACCACACTAATGATAATTACGAGTACTTAAATGTATCAGAAAATGATTCGCAAAAAAGGAAAATTTGTTGACATTTAAACACTAGTCTCTAGAGACCAGAAACTGTGAGTGGTGATGTTGAATTTATCCCTTCTAAAATTTTGCAAACGGCATCACAGTATCATTAATTAATCCGTTTTAGAATACGTGAACTTTCCTTGAAATAGATGTAACACATAATTTGCACTGCAATGGGCAACGCATTTGGCCCTTGTGCATTAGGCTGTGCTTACACTTCCGGTGCATATGATATCACGGCAGGATTTTGGAAGGGTTAGTGTAGTTCAGTCTTTAGATTTCTATATTGTATTTTGTTGACTGTTGTTTATCTTATTTGTAGTTTTATTTTGACACTTTTTTTCATTGTCAGTTTGTCTTTGATCTTATGAGTTGGAGTTTTCATTGTTTGTTTTAAATAATTCAATCATCTTTATTACACTTAATGCTGGTTAACAATTAACAACTTACCTAGCTTACAGCATTGGGTTATGTTTCCCTTGTTTTAGTAAACAGCAAAGATACCGTAATCTCATAGAAGACCGTACTTTGACCTTTATCGGTAGTTTGTACATTTTTCCTTTGATGTGTACTCGCTGATAATGTCAGTATCAGTGGACTGGCCGTGATATAAAAATTATTGGGTTAGTACGCAAATGCCATGCGCGAAAGCAACGCGTAAGGATCTTCTTTCCCCTTTCATTCACAAAATTGTGTGTGATGTTTTTTCGCAGAAACGCACGAGATTTTTGGCGAATGAAACAGTTGACATTGTTTGAAACTTTTACAAAGTCAGTTTAGTATTTTTGAAAATGTGAACAGAAAATGCATGAAAAACCCGATAGACTTTTAAAAAAATGCGTTATATGAAGTACAACTAACATATCGTCCATGCTGAGTTTTTATTCATACAATACCAATATATGGCCTGGTGCTTTTCCAAGTAGTTTTCTTTTTATGTTTCTTGAGAAGTATTTGTTTTACCAGTTCAGTCACTATAAAGTGTTACAGTTCATATTTAAACGCAACACAAATAGTGACCAAAAAGGTACCGCTATCGCATAAGAGAAGCTAGAAAAAAAAAATGAAATCATTCAGATATACAATTTTAAAAGATGTGGTTTCATTGTCAATATGACAGATATTTATAGAACAAAGAACAAAAAAGTGAACCGTGATATTCATATGCGGATCTAGGATAAATTTTAAAAAGGGGGGTAGCCGGGTGCATCAAACTATAAAAGTCTGCTTTGATCAGAATTGTAGCCTTTATAAGTGGTGACTGTGACCCGGGTCGCCTACCCCTAAATTCGCTTCTGAAATTAAAGGTAACCACAGGGCCGTCAAACTCCAAATTTCATATTTCTGGTCCGTGTTGAAAGTAAATGAACATGACTTTTTTGCAAGAATTATAAGCTAAAAATTTGTGACGTCTATTAAAATGTTTGATATAATTATGAAGTCGACAGGAAATGAGCTTGTTCAGTACTTCATGTAGCTGCGGAACCGTAACTCTTATGGTCCTTTTTTATTTATTTTTTACAAGATCGGTCGTTTATATAAATATACAGTGTTAATTTCCATTCTTTAACGCAAGCGTACATTTTAGATAAATAAATTGAATGAAAACTACGGTTTCTTATTTGTGCATTGTGATTAAAAATTCGTATGTATCATTAATTTTATTTGTTTACAACTCTGTCCTGTATTGTTCTGATCGTACTATTGCAAATATTAAATTTCATGACTGTATCATGTGTTTCCATCAATTTACCATAGAACTATCACATGGTCAGGTTTGAAATTAATGGTAAACCCTAGTTTTAAGTGCTTACCGTTTTAAATCATTGACATAACTGCACGACTCGATCCTCAATTGATGGTGGTAAGATAATCGTTGCAAAGAATCCTGTTAAACTTTTGTGAAAGACGGTTTTAATTTTGCAGTGTTGCGAGAGTTTATGTTCTATTTTGAAGGCAATTGTAGTGACCTGCAATACAAGTACCGTTCCATTGAGTTTTGTTATATGTCTTGTGTTTCTGTCTCTAACCTAGGTTTTCTGTATTTGGCAGGTGTAGTGCATCATGACATAAGACATTGTTACTTGTACCATGATGAACTTTCGTGCATGACTGCTGTGTATATTTTTGACAAGAACTATTGACCAGAATATGACTTTTTGACTCTTGACCTATGCACGTTGGGTGTGTCATCGGGATACTGTGTGTATATTACCTTGACCTCAAAATATAATTTTCAATTGACCTTGCTTCTGAATATGTGGCATGTAGATGTATTGTCATAAGTTGGTGAGTCTAGTGGCAATAGAAACTGCATGTGAGCTTTACCTTTGGCCTCAATGTACAACTTGTATATTTTGTTTGAATTAAATGAGGAATTGCCTGATTGGCACTCATACCACATCTTATTATATCTATTTTAGATATAAAGATATATTTGTTAGTTTTGTGTAGCACAACTACCCTTTCCTCAAAATCTGCTTTGTGTTTTTTTGATAAGGAACTCTTTACCAGACTGACTTTTTGACTCTTGACCTCTGCATATTGGGTGTGTCTCTTGGTATGATTACCTTGACGACAAGTCAGGAGTCTCTGGTTTTTTTTTATCTTGTATGTTTTTAATTGTAAGTTCAGTTTAATGTTTTGGAGTTTGAACTAGTACACACTTTGTTTAGGGGCCATCTGACGCCCGCCACCGGTCGAGGGATTCTCACGCTTTGCTGAAGACCCATCGGGGGCCTTCGACTGCTTTCTGCTCTTTTGTCATGTTACTGTCTCTTTTACACATTCCACATTTTCATTCTCAATTTTTAAGAATGTTAGGTTCAAATGAAAACTAAGTCCTTTAATTTCCGTGAACAACTCGAGTGGGTCTCATTGGGGTCTAAGCGTGACACGGGATTGCTGACTGTTTGTAAGCGTTACACGTGAAAGTCAAATTATTGTGCCGTGAAAACGGGAATTGAAGTCTAGCGGGACACGGGAATTTACAAAAAAATGAGAATTGCTTACGTACATAGTGTAAGCGGGATACGGGAATCTGACAAAACAGTAAGCGGGATCCGGGATCAGTACCCCCAACTAGACCCCCATTAGAGAGAACATTTACCGCTTTAGTACAGTTGTGATAGGTAATGCAAAATGTTTTATTAATTTTACCTAAGATTTCATTTCATTTCATGGACATGCAGATATGGATAGTCTGTTTTTACATCTTAAAAATTCACACAGAAGGTATACGCATATCAATAAACAGAACTCAATGCAAAAAACCTTTAAAGTACACTTAGACAGAGAGCTCAATCTAGTGAAACACTTTGTTATGCTGGTCACATGTAACTTGAAATATCGTTGTCTGTTACCAAACTGCACCGAGATCCTGAAAAAATATACAAGTTAATTCTAGAAGTAGAATTCAATGGAAATAAATAGGCTGTTTACTTAAATAAATGTTAAATATGTCAATGGGCCACAGATGCCCCTGTTTGTGAAAAAAAAACATCAGTAAACTTCCATATATAGAAGCAGGATTCACGTTATTTTGACCGTTTTATGACCATAAGCATTATGTGTAAGTTTCAAAATATTTGGTTGAGGCAAACTGAAGTTGAAGAACGGTAACAACATATTTAACATTTTCCTATCTTAAGGCTCCGTGTTGACATTTGTATCATTGGTACTCATACCTTATCTTCTTACATATAATGACTCATGAACAGTAAAGTGACGCCACCCAATATCGCACTTCATAGATCTGTGTTATAGGGGTAATAAGCATTGCGTGTAAGGTTTATATCGTTTGATTGAGTAAAACTTATTTAAGAGAACGGAAACGAAAAATTCGGCATTTTCTGTTTTTATAGGGACACGAATTCTCATAAACGGTAAAAGTGACGCTACCAAATTTCAAATTTTATTTTGTGTTGTGTGGTAATAAGCATTGTCCCAGGTTAGGGGGATGGTGGGGATCCCGCCTTATTCGAGATGTATGTGCCAGTCGCATGTCAGAAACCTGTAATTCAGTGTTTGTCGTTTGTTTATGTGTTTCATATTTGTTTTTCGTTCATTTTTTGTTCGTTTCTATTCTCGTTTAAATTGTTTTACATTGTCATTTCGGTGCCTTTTATAGGTGACTATGAGGTATGACCTTTGCTCATTGTTGAAGACCGTATTGTGACCTATAGTTGTTAATTTCTGTGTCATCTGATCTCTTGTGGAGAGTTCTCATTGGCACTCAAGCCATATTAGATAAAGGGTGGGAATCCCGTTAACAAATTTAACCCCACCTTATTATGTATGTATGTGCCTGTCCCAAGTCAGGAGCCTGTAATTCAGTGATTGTCGTTTGTTTATGTGTTACATATTTCTTTTTTGTACATAAATTAGGCCGTTAGTTCTCTCGTTTGAATTTTTTTACATTGTCATTTCGTAGCCTTTTATAGCTGACTATTGTGTGTGGACTTTGCTCATTGTTGAAGGCCGTATAGTGACCTATAGTTGTTAATTTCTGAGTCATTTGGTCTCTTGTGGAGAGTTCACATTGACACTCATGCCACATTTTCTTTTTTATATTGTGTATAAGATTTGTAGTATTTCCCAATATTGGTTGAGGCAAACTAAAGTTAGGAGAACGGATCTCATTTTTTGGGATGTTCGGGAAGGACGGACTAGGATAACACCTTATGCCTCTCCACTATGGCACCAACACAGAAGTTCTGACTATTGTGCTGGTAATACTCATCCCACTAGCACTGTCATTAACACACACACACACAATTCTATTATAAAAAATATTTAATCTTAATTTTGATTTCTTTTGGGGGGGGGGGGGGGGGGGGGCGAATGATTATATGCATCCCCTTCATAAGGAGTCTCAAATTTGACAAATTTATTGTACATTACATTTTTGTAATATCTTATAGCTTATTTTTCAACTAATTTTAAAGCTTACAAACTTAAATTGATCATCTCTTTCTTTTTATATGTCTTTTAACATTTTGTTTTGAACAAAACGATTTGTTACATATACTTCACATGTATTTATATCAAATCTGGCATTATTACAAAGCCAATTAAATAAAATTCAGTCGAACTTGAAAACAAATATGCAATCATTCAAATATATATGCAAGTCGTTAACTGGTCAAGTGGCTAGATGCAAACATCGTCGGCCAATTGTACGACATGTCGTTTTAAAACTTCTAGAAATATTAACGGAAATAAGGGATGAGTAGAAGAAAAATAAATGAAAACAGAACGACTGAATTAAATAAAAGGATGTTCGATATACTGTATATTTCGGTTTATTTTTAAAATCTATACGATGCTTTATTTTTTTTTATCTAGTTTCCTAATGAAAATAATTAAAAGAGAAGATAAATACCTTACAGCTTCCTTTACCGCCGATGCTGAAATGTGTAATGTCATAAAACAATTTTAGCGTCTTTGACCTACTTTATCTTTTTATTCGGATACTTGCGGTTATCTTCTCCAAGTTCAACGGGAACATTAGAATGATCTAGAATAGAACCCAGATGGAACCAAGAAGTTGGGTTGCTATAACCAAACAACCCGGATGTTGAACCAGTTACCATGGTTTCGAACCAATGAACCAAGGTTCAGAACCAAAAAACCCAGATGAAACCAAGGTTTAGAACCAGAGTGCACGGATAGAACCTAATTGCATTCAGAATTCTCATGAATTTTTATATACCTTCAACGTATTTTCCAAATCATTTATTTATTTAGTATATTTATATATAATTTTGCGGTCCGCAAATAGTTAAAAAATAACATAAGGACCTAAGAGCTACGGTTCCGCAGCTGGTTCAGTACTAGTCCAAAAAATTATGACGTCTGGCCCGGCTATTTTCATTTTTTTCTGGGACGCCTTCCTACGTCCTTGCCAGACGTCATAATTATTTGGACTAGTTCAGTACTGTCAGCTTACATTGCCTCCTGTATAAATGTCTCCTCACAGTGCTTTCTTAAAATTATTGGAAATCAATGTGATCGTTTTCATGATGAACACTGAGCGAATAATGACAAAATAAATGTAATTTTAGCAACTACATTCCTTGGATGGTGTAAACTTCCCACTAACACCATACACCATTATACCATACACCATACACCATTACACCATACACCTTGTACCATTACACCATACACGTTACACCTTTGCCCCATACACGTTACACATTTCACCATACACCATTCCCCATTCTATCTACAAGATTCGAAATTACCCATAACGCAATTAAATTTCAAATATTCAGATTATTATTATTGTTTATGTTTACAATCCGACAAATTAAAATAAAAAGAACTTCGTTTTCAACCAATGAAATGTTGTACACCGTTCATTCACACCATTCCCTATCGCACGTTACACAATCACACCATTCCTCATACACCATTACACCATTCCCCTTACACCATACACCATAGCACCATACACCTTACACCATTGCACCATATGCCATACACCATTATACCATACACGGTTTTTTGGGAAGTTTACACCATCCAAGGGCTGTAAACTAAGTCAAATATGATTATAACTGGTCGTTGAACTCAAAATGATGATCGATGAAAAATCTTTTGATTCATATCGTATCATTCTTATTTCTGATTATCAATATGCTGATGCTTTGTGAAAAATAAAGAAATTTTACTTATCGGTATGATACCATTATATTTGCCATTGTTTGTGTCATGAAAAAGCAGAATATTATTGAAACGCATGCAATAATTCCTTTTCAATACTTTGTGAAAGAGAACGCCATGTTTACTGCACTGTGACAAAATTTCAAATGACGTAATGCAGCCTGTGACGTCAAGTGTAATTCGCCGTGATTCGACGCGAAAAAGAAGTTCGTTTGTTATTTTCTCTATTATTATAGGGATTTTGTTTTTTAGATTACCGAAAAAACAGAATAAAGGACTCTTTGTTTTTAATACTGACTTTATAACAAAAGGTCCTTTATTCTATATATATTGGTTTATTTTTACAAATTTGACTTTGATGGAGAGTTTTCTCAATGGCACTTATATCACATCTTATTATATCTATATATGTATGTGTCTTTCTGTTCTGATAAATAGTAATTCTTCTATTCGAACCAATAAATATATGTATACATATATATATATATATCACAAAACAGAATAAAAATACAAAAAAAGAAACTAGATTAAACGTCAGAATTGAACGAAAACCAAACAAGCGAAGACAAGACAAATAATATTGACTAAATAATAGTAGACAACGAACACAGAAATGTAAAATATATTCCACTGAATTTGTATGAATAATTTTCTACATTATTAGTACATGATATAAAGTTACCTCTACTTTGCTTATTGTCAGCAGTTGGTAGAAATCAAAAAGATTGTGGATATTCAGATGGTGGATGGCATCAGCCAGTACTAACACAAAGAGAGACTACTAACATACAATGTGAAGAACACGTCGAAACGAAAACTGTAAAATATGGAGACATAGTTCCACAAATGACAAATAGACAGGTTCGAATTAAAACACCTTCGTATAAATTATCACGGTAGAAAAATTACGGTTCTGATGATTATAATGTAAATTAGTATAAGATAAATTAAATCAAATCCTACTACTTTTGGCAAACTGTAATTAAATTTATAAAGATAATATCAAGCATACATTTAGCCCGAATGAAAAGTGAGCAAACAAAAATGAGAACCAATCTCAGTCCATGCATTAAAAGCCAAGACTAAGGGTCTGGCTTGTAACGTGAAAATGTATACTGCGAGCTATAGTTCCTCACATTCACGTAATTTTGCCACTGGTGGATAGTTGTCTCGTTGATAATCATACTACATCTCCTTACTTCTAGATCTTTACGAAAACAAATGAACAGTGTATCGTACAAATTTTTAGTGGAACTGAATATAAAGACCAGAAGACAAATGTTAATTTCAAACACACGGGATAGGTTATTTCATAGAATTGTACCATTCGGCAAACTCTGTCAACTGTTTGATAGATGTTTACAGTGGAAAGGTCACAGCTAAAAAGTTGAATCATATCATCGTTTGTCTTAAAGATTACTTTCATCCGATTCTCATCTTAAATTTCTTGATATTTAAAGATACGATACAAACTTTCCTGTATCAATGATGTGCTCAAGATTTATAGATGGATAATGGTGTTATTCCAACCAGTAACGTTGTATTGTATTTCCTTTTGAACATTTTACACATTTAGGTCGTCCTTAATATATTTCTTTTTGGATTATAAACCATGTTATGTTTCCCCTATTTTTGTGTGGATTGTGCCTTGTATATCTATTCTCTCATTCTTATTTTTAAATTCGGGTATATATCAATTAAATTATGAGTGCAAATAGTTTTTCACCTCTGCACTATTACATAAAAAGCTGACTACTTTGTCCATGCTTTCAACAAAAAAATAAAACTTATGCCAGGAAACGTCGATTAATATCATGTAGACAAATCGACGTCTGGTGTGTTTAATCATAAGCCATGTATCTTAAATGAGGTTTTGTATATGTACATAAATAGTTTGCAATATTCTTTTCGAATCTAACCTCTTTGTTTTTTTTTATTTTGTTCACTGATTTAACTCAATTAATTTTAACAAAAAGATTTTTACTCTATAACGCCTGTACTATAGACGACAAGAAAAACAGTACTTCAAAGTTAAATCATAAAACTCCGAGGAAACTTCAACTAGGAAAGTTCCTTATCGAATGGTTAAATCAAAAGCTGAAACACATCAAACGAATGGGTAACAACTGTCATATTCCTGACTGGGTACATAGACATATTAACACACGTGAACATAATAACATCGAATCAAATAATGCAACTGTTATCCGTTAATATGAATTGTCAAATTGAACATTTCAACTTAAACGATGAACTAAGTCGTAGAATTTGATTAATAAATTCTAATTTAATCACCAATACTGTTTAGATTATCAAATATTCTTTTTTTTTTTGCCCGAACTTGATAGGGAAGATTCCTGTTTGCAAACTCATTTAGTGAAATTTCTTTTTTTTAATTGTAAATCAAGTAACAGTTACTTTTGACAATTGACTTTTATATGTACCACGATGGTCATTTAAAATTCATTATTGCTTTTAATGTTTCAATATACATGTTTATCAAATCTTTGGAATTAAAAAGTTTCGATTAACTCGTCATCGTTTTGTGTATTTGATATTAGATCTGTTCGACGGTCAATCGGTTATATTGTTAAACATTGACAGCACTTATATAAATTGCGCATATTTACAAATATAATTTCACAGTTGTACTTCAGAGTAGATTTTATGGAGCGATAGTTTGAGCAATTCTGAAAAAAAAATAGCTTGTGCAATTCTCAAATTAATTTGATTATATCATGTTAATACAGATAAGGAATGGATGAAATTATAACTGCATTTTCAATTCTGAATAAGAATACAATATTTAGATCATAACCAAAACACAATTGACTTTACAACAACATGATTGTTTTACATTTTAACACATATCTATTCAGGAAATGCCATTTCTGTGTAGCAAAAATTCAGGAGATAATGTGTATGTGGTAGATGTATATATCCTAGTTGATTGGGTCAAAATGGAAAAGTTAAGTTCATCCCTTTCAAAGTTTTTAAGGATTCGATCTTACATTTGTTGGCTGTGAAAAGACATCTATATCATAGATGATCACGGACATGTTCTATTGTAGCCCCAATCCCGGTCACTGCCACCGTTCTGACATCGCTGAATACGACTTATCGGTGAGTTTTTTTTATTTGCAACAGAACAGTTGCAACTTGTGCAGTAGGAACTACTAGTCCTTGTGTTTAAGTCTTAGTTAACCCTTAAAGGGGCACCAACTGTCAAATTCATGGTCACCGATTTGACTCAAATTCTCATTTTTGATTTATAACAATGTAAAACATTTATCCAAACTATCAAAAGTCTAAAATAAACAGTTTACAGAGCATGGGGTAGATAATATATAGGTTCGTTTCGTGTGTATTTTATTTCAGATGCCATCTAATTAACTATCGATTTGACCTCAGATGACCATATAAGCAATGTTAACATAAATAAAGACATGAATAGATTAAACTAACACGTGCAATTGGAGTTTTATAGGTCTGTTTTATTTTATTTTATATCTTAAAAATAGACGTTTCTCATTGATTTTAACCGTAAAAGAATTACTTTATGTGCATCGAATTAGTAATCAAATGATTTACCGTAGTTTCACTATAATTGTTGACATTCTTTTTCTTTACATAACCAGTACATGTACAATGCATGCATTGTCAATCTCTAGCTAGGGGTTAAATTGAAGTTCACATGAATAATCATGGTATTATCTAACTGTTTTTGACTAAATGTTTACTAGTTGCCCACTTCGAATCTTTTCTATTTCTTATAAAGCACGATACGGACAGTAGACAAATATTATAGACCAAAGGTTTCGTTATATTTTCAATCGGATAATACTTGTTTGTGATTTTTCATTACATTTTGAAACACATCCCTTTCCATCATCGTCTCGAATCAATTAGTGTTTGACTAGATTGTAAACATTTTTCTTGTTAATTTTACCTGGTAATACTATTTGTAATGCGTTTTTGTTATCTAATCTTTACTTATTCAGGGTTATATCTAGTCCTTATACCGGCTTTGATAAGTTTACTATAAATTTTCTCTTCTGCGTTCTAAGAACATCACAATTATTTATTTACTTTCTCCATTCATACCGTATATATACCTAACAACAAAATTATTTTCGTTCACCTGTATATAATATTATTGTAAATGGCGGATTTTTGGTTCAGGGTTATTGTTGTTTTTCTACATTTTACAGCGTAATAATACTGTTACTTTGATTATTCATTCCTTATTTGATTTTGTTTTTACATTGTATCATAGATCAAATTTGTTCGTTCAGTGTACACAATGTATGTCTACTTGTGTTATTATGTCTTTTGATTGAGTAAAGTCATTTGAATAGATATTTTATACTGTATATTTCTTTGTTTAGACAGCTTAGTCCGTTTCGGTGTGTGTTACATTTTAATGTTGTGTCGTTGTTCTCCTCTTATATTTAATGCGTTTCCCTCAGTTTTAGTTTGTTACCCCGATTTTGTTTTTTGTCCATGGATTTATGAGTTTTGAACAGCGGTATACTACTGTTGCCTTTATTTGTGATGTTACACTATTGTTTCATATAAGGTTGCATATTGGTACCTTTTTAAACGTTTAAACTCGCTGAAATTGTTTGAACCTATCCTTTGTCAGGAATCTGATGTTCAATAGTTTTTTTTGTTAAGATAATACCTTTGGTTTCCCGTTTATAGGGTTTTATATTGGGCATTTGTGGGGCCCTTGATAGCTTACTGTTCGGCCTGATCTAAGGTTCTGTATTAAAAACCGTACTTTGACCTAAAATGGTTGGGTTTTGTAGATTGTGACTTGGATGGAAAGTAATATCATTGGCACTCATATCACATCTTCTTATATCTAATCAAAGCATTTCACCACATTTCGCAGAATTGTCAAATCTTTACAAAATGCAATTACACGTAAAAGTGAATAATTTGTATTTAAAATAAACAAAAAACTATTTTAAAATAACTTGTAAACTTGTGTACTAAATGTTCATGTATCATTCCAGCCATTTGAAGGCGAAATGAAGAAATATCAAACTATACGAAACAAGCCATCAACACACTCATCGATGGATAATTCATCAAATATTGGGTCTTCGTTTCAAGTACGTGAATCTCAATCATATGTCAAGTCTAGAGGTGAACAAAACGATCTATTCGAAAATGTTTTACAACATCACAGCCAATATAGAAGGTCTCATTCCTCTAGATCTCTGCCACAATTTAAATATGAAGCTTTTTCACCTGAGTTGTATTATGATGATCCTTATCCTGGGAAAAGTCCGTCGGCTGGTAATGTATTCTTTACGTTTTTATAGAGTCCACCACTGAATCAAGGGAGATATATTTTTCTGACAGTTTTTTTTTTAAATTAAAAAAACCAACCGTAATGTTGAACGAGATATGGTGTTGAAATTTTTTTAATTAATGGTTAATAAATGATATGTAGGCACATTTCCTTTTTTATGATTTGCAATCAGTAACAAGTAAATCGTGTTCTTTGTATAACACCAACATACATAACAGTGGCAAAATCAGAAAAAAGGCAAATGAAAAAAACAACAAAACTTGAACTTTAATCAATAAAGAATTTGAATCAAAAGAACAACGTGATGAAAGTATAAAATATGAACCATTTTGGAAAAGAATATTCGTGTTTACCTTTTGCTTAAACACATGCAGAAAAGGAAAATTTGTTGCCATTTAAACACTAGTCTTTAACGACATGACACTTTTAGTGTCGAAGATGAAGTTATCCTTTCGACAATGTTATGGACGCCATCATGATATCGCCAATTAACCGATTTAGAATATCTGAACTTTACCTGCAATATGACATCACCGAATTATATTATCAAAGAATTTGCACTTAAATGGGCAACATATGTGGCACTTGTGCATCAGGCTCTGCTTACATTTCTGATGCCCATGATATCACGACTTGTTTTTTGATGGGTGAGTGTTGCTCCTTCTTTAGTTTTCTATAATATATTTTGCTGACTGTTCTTTATCTTATCTGTAGTATTTCTTTTGGTACTTTTTGCCATGATCAGATGGAGTTTGCAGTAACCTGTAAATTTTGCTTTTGAAGATACAGTGAAATTTTGTTTTTTGAAGATACAGTAAAATTTTGTTTTTCAAGATATAGTAATCAAGTTCTGAAAAACAATTTTCTCTCGGTTTAGTGTTATGGTATTGATGATATTGTTAATCTATGTTTTAAATTAAGAATGGGAATGAGGAATGTGTCAACGAGACAACGACCCGACCAAAGAGCAGACAACATCCGAAGACAACTAATGGGTCTTCAATGCAACGAGAAACTCCCGCATCTGAGGTGTGCTTCAGCCGACCCCTAAACAAAAATGTATACTAGTTCAGTGATAATGGACGTCGTACATATATATCCATCTATGTGTCCTTCTTCTCTGATTAATAGAAATTCTTCTATTCGTACAAATAGAAAAAAGTAAAATCACAAAAATACTGAACTCAGAGGAAAATCAAATTGGAAAGTCCCTAATCACATGGCAAAATCAAAAGACAAAACACAGCAAACACGAATAGACAAGAACTCTCATATTCTATATAAATCACAAATCAAAGAAAAAAAAAGAAAAAAACGAAAACGAATCTAGATTAAAAATTGAAATTAAAAGAATACAAGACAAGACAACTAATATAACAAAAATTATAGAAGACAACGACCGAAGAAATATAACATATATTCAAATAAATTTGTATAAGTAATTTTCTTAATTATTTGTACAAGATGTAATATTAAGTCTACTTTTTATTGTCAGTTGGTCCACATGAAATAGATTGCGGATATCCGGATGACGGGTGGCATCAGTCAGTACTAACACCAAAGGAACGTACTGATAAAGAATGTGAAGAACACGTCGAAATGGAAATTGTGAAATATGGAGACATAGTTCGGCAATTGCAAAATAGACAGGTTCGACTTAACACAGACTTTCGTATTAATCTTTACAGTTGAAAAATCGCGGTTCTGCTGAATATAAATATGATTACCAAATAGTTAATTAAATAAATAACTTGTGTTATAGGTTACATTTCTGTAAATATTGACAATGCAATTTCCCATAGGAACTGCTTTTACGGCTAAAACTGTACCTCTTTTACTATGAGGTTTTGAAAACAATCTTATCCTAGAATTGAAAGATCATATCCACTACATTTTTTTTCAAAGGTCAAAATATAGGGCTGTGCGGCATATTTTCAACGTTTATATGCCCTGAACTTCACAGAGTTTAAACAAACACTAATTTTTAAAAACCTACCCCTACCTCGAATAAAGGATTACCACAGATTTCAATATAAACAATATGCACATGTATATTTACTGGTAACATTCCCAAGTTAAGTCTCTATGAGATGGAACACAGAGAGCATAACTGAGAACCAGTATGTAAACAAAATTAATTTTCTATGAATATTCTAAATCTCCCCAAAAGAGGCGTGGTTTTAGAAACAGCTGTATTTACAAAGTGCAACCTATAGACTCAGTAACTGTTACCATTCTTTTTTATTTTCAGTTGCGGTGTTACTTTTATCCCCTATTCTGTTATGTGGTTTTGCAAGATGTCGCTTTGAATTTTGGCATATGACAGTTATTGCGCGTTTGAGATGACCCTATTAGCGACAAATCTATTTTACCAAATTGCTCTCGATATTCTCAGCATGTTTCGTCTAATTTAGAAGGAAGCGATACGAGAACTCCACATGATAGTTATTTCCCCTAATGCATTTGAAACAAGTGATATGCATTTGTAACTGGTAAACTATAAGTGATAGAGACCTAGGGTCTGTGGATTTCAGGGATCCAAAGCATTCAAAACTAGGTCAAGGTCAAAAGTGAAAGTCAAATTCTAAATCTTTACTTTTTCTTGTTCCTTGATCTCATCTGTCACTTTGAAAGATATATATAAAAGAACTTGTCCAGAATGTTTGTCTACTTGTAATTGAGATATGACACATTTGTTCTGAAACAATCCAATAACATCATGTAAGAGTTCAAATAATTATTTCTTCAACATGGTACATGATAAAGCCATAGTGTCTTTTGCAAACTGTTGGTTGACATTTGACCTTAAGAAAATATCAACCGGAAATGACCTTGAGTAAGCCAAAAGTAGCTAATTAGTACTTATTTCGTGGAAAAGAACATATGAGCTATATTTCTTTTAAATCTGCATACAATCACCTATCATTTGGGACCTGAAGTGATATTCACTAACCTAAAATACCTAATAGCTGCCTTATTACAGGGAAAAGTTTATAGAGATCATATATTTTTGAAATCAGTATAGATAAAGCTATCTAATGGAACCAAAATTGAAATGTTTTAAACCGGACGTTTGCAATTATTTACCTTATTTCAAGAACAAATATATAGAAAAATTTATTTATTGAAAAAAAACATGAGCTTGGACTCCAATAGTAACTTTCAGTAAACCGAGAGTAGCTTCTCATCAATAATTTATAAAATTGATTTGGAAAGAATTACAATTGTTCTTTGAACATTTATTTTTGTTGTTGTTGATACTTCACTCTTCGATATATAGATAGAGGAAAGCTGATTACTAAACACATCAACTTTTTACATTCTTATGTTTATAAATAACTCATATCAGAACCGTTGTAGATTAATATTTAACAATTTTCTAGGTCTCTTCCTCATTTAATTATGACCATAGTTTTCCTCATATTCACATTCAGATTTCATATATGGTACATGTATCAGTTAAATGGGCTACATTGAAGACCTATTGGTGGCCTTCGGCTGTTGTCTGCTCTATGGTCGGGTTGTTGTCGCTTTGACACATTCCCCATTTCCTTTCTCAATTTTATTGAATAAGTCAGAATATACTACATTACAGAAAAAAGCCAATGCTGACGATACCTCATATTAATCTTAAATCAATGCTATAAATTAATTTTGTTTCCGTTTTTATATTTTAGAATTTATTGCATTGTAAGGCAGATAAGAGTATTGAAATAAGAATAGAAATGGATGGTAAAATAGTTGTCTCTGGTCCGAAAAGTTGCGTCTTCAAAACCAAACGGTCTATTAAATCATATTTGAAAAGAATAGAAAAGGCCGAAGAGTTTTCGCAGTACGTGGAATGGGGATATCTTAACCACAATGGACAAGTTGAACTCTTCGAAAAGCTTTTAAGTTACGATTTAGAAAGCAAATATAAGGAAAATATTAAATCAACAAAGTTTGACCACGATGGAGCATTGTTGTTAGTTAACTACAGGTCAATGCTGATGTGGTATGAAGGTGCCAATGAAACTAAATACAAAATTTCTAGGTTCCCAAAAGACTCAGGTGAGATTACAGTAAGCTCTATAACAACATAGTTAAACATTATATTTCACTAGCATGCCCCTTAATACACTTAAAGCATTATGGTTTAATTTAGCATTGCACAGTTTGTTTTTAAATAATTAGTCGCCCTGTAAAGTGAAAAGCGCTTAATTCCTTTATAACATTTTTCATATGTTTTTTAACATTTTGTTCATACTATTAATATGGTTTAAGAATAGGTAGCGATCTATCGATTGACCGCGAGAAAGTTGCACTGTTCCTCAACTTCATACCATATTTGGCGTTTTGATTTTTTTTAATCAAGCATCACTTTTGAGTATGTTTAAATTAGACACGCGTTTAGCATACAAAATTGTTATGTCTGATAACTATGATGAGTTAGTTTACATATAATACTCATTTACATATACATTATACATACAATTTTCATTATTTATAAATAGTCTCATCGAATGTTTGTTTTCCATCTACCTGGACAAATTTGCGTCTTGGGTTGCAGTGTTTTGAACAGGAAGTTGAAAGCGGAGATGCAATTCGTAATTTTCTCAGGGAAAAATTTCAGCAAGCCAGAGGAAACATCAAGATATTAAAGGTATCATTTCAAAAAATATGGAAAAATAAAAATCATTTTTTTTTATATCAACTGCTGCGTAGAATGCCTTTGACAATTTTCTTCACAAAAAAATGATGAGTAAATTTGTTGGTTAGTTATTTAACATTTAATGTCATGGAATAGAAGAGCGCGGTCAAAACAATGAATAAACATTGAAACAAACTTACAATGACTAGTACGTGTATTGCAGAAATCATTTTTATCATCGTGTTATAAACATAACAAATGTTAAGATTTAATATTTTTCATGCCTGCAATATTTTCAGCTTCAGAATTATTCTTAATTGTTCTTAATTGTTCAATATAGTTCGAGATCATTTGTTTTCCAATAAAAACAAAACAATTTCTTCTACATATTATTTATTACAAAGTAATCTATCTATCAGATATGCAACATTTTATTCAATATTTAAAATTTTCTATTATTGTTATCAATGTAGAGATCCTTATTATGACTTGGATGGATATTTGTATCTTTAGCACTCATACTATATCTTCTTTTATCTATTTATTGAGGAAATGCACACTGGTGCAGTAAATCATAAACCGTTAATGTTATTTACATCTGTTTAAAAAAAGCCTACTTCCTAATTATTCCAGTAGGAATATGATAATGTGGTATGAGACAATTCTCCTCATACTAAAACCACTAATAAAGAGTATAATCATATATGCTCGACGACATTTTTGATACATTTATTCCGTTTATCTGTCTTACAATGTATGTAGACGAAATGCGCGACTGACGTAACACATTATAAGTCTGTATTATTTAGGATTAGCCTAGAAAATAAAACCTTCTAAAGGTCCTTTACATAATGATTGTTAGTTAGAAATAAAAATGGCACCGGGTTCTTTTAGTCCGAAAATTCATATGAGATTTATATTTCATGTACCTCTCCTTTTAACTTGTTCTCAGGAAGTTTTTTTTTTTTTTTTAGATATTACGAGTCCAAAATCAACACTTGTATTCACAGTACAAAGCACGACAAGGTGCATTACACGAAAAGAATGGTAGAGGTTCAGAACAGTTGCTCTGGCACGGTACCTCGGATGACTGTGTTGATAAAATAATAAACAACGGTTTCAATAGGAGTTATTGTGGAAGAAATGGTAAGAGTCTAACTTTATTATACTAGTAATAAAGATAAATTGCATACTAAATTACATTTTTATTGGCTAAAATCCACATGCATCATTTTGATTAAAATTACTGTTCAACTTCCTGCAAACGATATTATTACTTTTTTAATAAAAGGCTTTGAAAAAAAAACCGTTTTACCTAACTGTATAACAGTGATCAGTTAGAGCTACAATCTAAAGAGTGGTTCTTTCTTATGCCTTCCACGTTTCATTCTAAAATGTTCACATTATATTTTCTTTATATTAATAATATACTTAAAACGTTGAATTGCGCAACCTATCTCGAATTAAGGGTCAAATTCAAAATCGGATTCACACGGATTCAAATGATTTTGATATTTTATGAATGTTTTCATTGTTTTTGTTTTTGTTTAACCTTCAATCCAAAATACATAAACATCTATGAAATTTTTTTATACTTAGTTACTGTATACATGGTATATACAATACACTAAATCAGAAAATAGCCCAATATGTTGGCGTTTTAACTATGATGAACTGAATTTAAATTGCTGGTACATGTATTACGCCTCGTTGTAATAAAAAAAACAGTAATAACATACATTTTTTAAGTTACCAGTTTTCCTATTGTTATACAGGCACGGCTTATGGAAAAGGTGTTTATTTCGCAGTTAAGGTAGATTTATCCTTGAAATACGCACCAACACCTCAAGGAATCGGACATATGTTTCTAGCTTCAGTTACAGTCGGTGATACATGCAAAGGACATCGAGATATGCAGGCATTGCCGTCTCCACCAGGAAGACCAAAGCACATTACTTATGATTCAGCATGTGATAATCCATTTAACCCTACTATGTATGTCATATTTCATGACACACAGGCATACCCATCATACCATATTACATTTGAGAATCAACAGATATGGTAAAAAATTGGTCTTCATAGTAATTTTCCGTATTGTATATTTTTTTCATTTCGTCTACAACTAGAAATTAAAAGATCTACTTATAATTAATAGGATCATTTTCATCTGTATTTCAGAAATTTATATCTTTAAATCATATACCTACACTAGAAATTGAATTTGATTGTATTACCAGTGTGGATATTTATAAATCAAACAATGGATTTTACAATTTTATATACAATTAAAATGCATGTTGGTGTGGTAATGTCCTATTCACAGTTTATTATGAATATATATTTATAAATAAATTCAAAACAAAAATAAACTCATTCAGTGGAACACAGAATTATTGGAACAACATTATATTTGAAATATTGATTTAAGCATTATAGACATTGTGTTACCTTTTTGTTAAAACAAACTTCAGGAAGAATGATGATATTTCTAATGTAGTTAGCATTTGTACAGAAAGCTCTTTTTTAAAAAGGTGTTTTAAAAGTTTTAATATCTGTCATTTAGTTTTGCCTGAAGATAGGTCAAATTTATATATGTGTTTACCTTACATTCAATTCATGGTATACTTTTTTCTATCAATTGTCATCGGATTCTGTTATAAATATGCACAATCAAGGAATCTCATAAATTAATTATAAATATTTTTTGTCTATCATGAATGATATCCTACATATTAATAACTTTATCATGTCTGTGTTATACTTGAATAAAATATTGAATATTCTTCAAAAAAATGTGTAAAAATGTCTTGCTTGTATTAAGAAAAAAGTTTTTGTTTTCATCAGTATTGTTATATTAGTTGTATAGTTAGAATTTTCCGTATTTTACCATATGTGTGTCAATAAACAGAAAATGTCCTATATATATATCGCATATTCTAGGAAACACACCAATATTGGTGACAGCATTACCAAAATTTATTTGGGGATATAGGTCGGAAAATACCATGAAAATGATGAAGAGTAAATGTCCACTAGCTGATTCCCTATTATATTTGTATGGCTTATCAGAGCACATAATGAATGAAAAAGAAGTCCAAATTTTAAGAATTAAGACACACTCACCAAGTGGACACTTTGACGAACATGTTCAGTTTCAACTGAAAGTTTTCAATAATAGATAAATTGATTAATTTTCAATGTCAAAATGTTGATAAAATGTCATTTGTTTCCAACGACTTCTAATTGCATATAAAGTAAACTGTAAAGATTGCATGGAAACTGAAAACCTATTTGTCCATATTGATACCAATTACATTGCATATGAATGTAAAAACGCCATTTATTTCCTGAAACATAATATCTACAAGTTGAACATTACCGTTACTGGATTGTTACATTCTAAATTGACTAGAATGATTTCTAGAAACCAATTTTGACGAATGTATCAGGAACATTTCATTTTAATTTAAGAAGATAGAAATAAATATCTTTCAGAACTATAGTCGCCGTCAGCTGAAATTCGTAGCGGTTATCGGTAAAAATAATCTTAACTATCAACCACGTTCACTCGTCATATAGTTTTTCACATTCCATTCATAAATCTCCAAGAGAAAAAACACTACTAACCTACCTTTTACATGTAAGTGATTGCACTGTGATAATCCTGACCTTCACATTTTCCAAGACGATTTTGAATGGTGGAATCCGCCATTAGTTTTACCGGAAGCGTTTCCGTGGAGTTCAATTTCATAACATTTTTATCACATCGATGAAAAGAACATTACAGGAAACTCCGAAAGTGACGAATGTCACATGTAAACAAAGGATCCTCATAGAAACGCAGATGGCGGAATTACAATGGAAAACATTCTGGAAAATGTGAAGATCGGGATTATTACAGTGCGATCACTTAAAAGGTAGATCAGTAGTGGTTTTTCTTTTGACGATTTATGAATGGAATGTGAAATACTATATCTCGAGTGAACGAAATTGATAGTTTAGATTATTTTTACCGATACCTGCTACGAATTTTAGCTGACGGCGACTACAGAAACAAAATAATAAGGACAGCCCGCGAGAAAGGTTATGTTTAGTACATTTCCTTTCTCTTTGCTTGTGGCCAAGCCAACTGTACTGTTATCGTGGAAGCAAGAGATACTTGTGTTTACAGCAGTTTGATTTGTATTTTCAATACTTTTTACTAATCCCGTGCAGATTTATCAAAGAAGACAATATTTGAGAAACGTTAAAGTAAAATACAATAACACATTTTCTTTTTATCAAAGCAAAATGAAACAACTAAATTTAACAACAAATTTTAAAATAGGGTAGTGAAGAGTTATCAAAAATAGATTACTTGATAAAAGATGTAACTCTGGCACAATTGTATTATGACAAAAACAGTGATTTTGATTTGCTAGCAGCTTGACTGTGTAAATTTCATGTGTGTTCTTTTATCGGTGAATTGTATTTATATTTAACCTGCACAGGAGCAATGCAATTCGATAAATCCTGGTATATGCATAAATGCATTCACAGAGACACTTGGTCATTTGTGTGCATTATCAAATGTGGTCGATTTTGCTAACGTCTTGTTTGCGAGTGAATAATGGAAATAAACTCACCATATATACCAGGACTAAGTTTAGTATATACGCCAGACGCGCGGTTCGTCTACAAAAGACTCACCAGTGACGCTCGAATCCAAAAAAGTTAAAAAGGCAAAATAAAGTACGAAGTTGAATTTAGTTTCGAATGTTGAACAATTATTCGGTTTAATTCAACAGATATATATCCTTCCATCAGGGTTTTAGCGAAAAATACATGTACAGTTTCTTACATTAAAAGTTAATTATTCATTATAAAACTTTTCACAATAACTAATTTTGTTTACAAAGTTGCTGAGAAAATATAAAACTTAGAAAAAAATTACTCTTTTCACGATGAAAAACCTGCAATGTACGGAACAACTGAATCCATTTTTCACGAATCCTAACGCGCTGAATTTAATAGGATTTATGTTTATGGCTTTGAATCGCATGGTGAAATTCGATAGAGATATTAAAAGCCGTCAAGATTCAAATATCGATGCATCTTCAAGTACAAGTCAAACCTTTATAAAACAAATCACAAAAGGGAGAAGGCAAAAGTAAGAGTACTTTTTGTAATCTTTAAGACATGTTAGGAGAGTACCAATTAATTTGTTAACTGTCAAGATGAGGAAGTAGTTGATGAATCTAAATGGAATTAAATATGTTCATATAATCCCTTCGTTATAACACCATATTTCCAACTACATGTAGCTGTTAACTTGTGAGATTAATGTAACTACGTATACTGTTGTTATGAAGGAAAGGTATTGTCACTATGTCGTGTTTGATTATTTATTGATGGAAATCGTCTGGTGAATTTAAAAGAGTTGAAACTATCAGAATGCGAAAGATGGCTGTCTTAAACCTATTACATGATAAACGATTTTTTAAGATTTATATAGAAAGCTAACAAAAAATACACAATTAAATTATGTATTCTTATCATCAACTTTATTCTGCATTCAAAAGAAATTCGCTGCAGACACTATTATATCATGTTTAAATGTACTTCACACCAAGATGATTAATGTATTTAAAATATATAGAACAATAATGTGTCAATAGTACACGGATGCCCCAATCGCATCATTTTATATGTTCAGTGGATCGGGAAATCGGGGGAAACTCTTATTTGGCATTAAAATAAGAACGATCATATCATAAGGAACATGTGTTCTAAGTTTCAATTTCAACTTCATTTAAAATATCTTTACCTAAAACTTAAACAGTGGAGCGGGACAGACGGACAGACGGACGGGCGGACGAACGAACGGACGGACGCACAGACCAGAAAATATAATGACCCTTTATTATCATAGGTGTGACATAAAAATGCATACTGTATAAAGTAGGTAAAATACACACTCATTATAAAAGTGCGAAGCATTAATTCAGTGACCCTGATGTATAACGTTACAGTACAAAGAAAGTAAAATAACAACGACATCACAGCGTTAATTCAATTAGAAAGAGTATCAACTTCTTCTTTCTCGCGTTTAACCCTTTGTCTGGCATAATCTTCGACCGAATCCATCAGTTTTCCTGATTTCACTTGTGCTAGTTCTTCATTCATATATCATCCGGCTGGTCATGTTATAATTGTTGACCTAAAAAAACATTGTCCATTACACTTCTTTGGGAAATATGTTATCCAGAGACTCGCATTTTCATTAGCCTAAATCCATCAATTGAAAACACAACTTCAAATACTGATCGATTCGGTCGAGGATTATGCCAGGCAATGGGTTAAACGCGAGAAGAAAGACGTAAATACACATTCTAAATGGAGTAAGGCTGTGATTTTGTTGTTACAAATCAGTTTAAAAACAGTTTTATAAATATCTATGCTACATTAATCTTTAAAAACTCAAATGTTGCAAAACACCTGTTCTACCTCCTCGATAAATGTATTGTTGTTCCTGCAGATAAAGGCAAAAAAAAAAAACGTTTTCGTCGGTATGTTTATCCCATAAATTATATAAAGAAAAAGATGTGGTATGATGGCCAATAAGTCAACTCTCCACAAGAGATCAAAATGACACAGAAATTGACAACTATAGGTCATCGTACGGCCTTCACAATGAGCAAATCCCATACCTGCTTGATAAATGCAAAGCAGCCCATTGACTGTTTGATAAATGAATTTATAGATATTGACAATTCACTGGGAAACTTAACACATATACCCACGACACTTACCAAGGAGGAAATCCAGGATAATCATAGGTGTGTTCTATGTTCTTTTGAAATGATAAACAAAGGTGATGAAATTTTATTTCACTGTTTTGGATACCTAAACTACATCAGTGTCCTTACAAACAAAGTTATATAGCTGGGTTTTCCAACTATATATGAAACCTCTTACTAAATTATTAACCTACATTGTATCTGCAATTAAAGCAGGTCTCCCAAATTATCATGACACTATCTGGCATGAATCAGATATTGATACTAAAAAAATCAAAGACCTTTTATAGTACACACAATCTAAGACCACCATATTGCAAAATTTTTCAAAATTTGACATTTCTACACTCTACATTATAAAACTAATAGACCAATTGAAACAGTTGGCCCTGCTTTGTTTCATAAATATGAATTGAAATATGAATTGTCAACGTAATACAAGTATACAGTCGTAGGCAGGAATCAATGATACTTTTAAAAATACAGATGGGTGCACTCCTAACCTGTACAGCAAGTTAACTTGATAACCAGTCATTTGGACTGGTCAAAGTTAACCTGTGACCGAATATAGGACTGCTCTGACCAGTCCTAGGACCAAAATCTAGTTAACTTGAAAAGCGGACTTGGACCTAGGACTGTTTTTATGTCTGCCAAAAAGTTAACTTAGAAACAGGTCCGCTATTGATATAAGTTAACTTCGAACCAGTCCTGTCATAAGTTAACATAAGTTAACTTCGGAACCAGTCCTGTCATAAAGTTAACATAAGTTAACTTGGAAACCGGTCCTGCCACAAAGTTAACTTCTGCTTGAACAAATCCGATCAAAACCAGACCTGGTCCCAAGTTAACTTTTGACTGGTCTGGTCAACACTAAGTTAACTTGTAACCAGGACCGCTCTTCGTTGATTTAAAAAAAAAATATTTTTAATATCTTTGTTTCGTAGTATAAACATCGAAAATAAAGTAATTTGAAAATTAATACTTCCGTTTTATGAACAGGATTAAACACAAATAATTGAAAATAAGTACGCACAGAACGTAACACAAATTTATCTGTGATCTGACAATCTATCTATTATAAAAACGATCTCGGTTACAATGATAACAGGCACTGAATATATATATATATATATTCCGAGATCAAATTCAATCATATTATGTATATTTTTGAAAAGAAGTATATTTGATGTTAGGTGTATACGTCCTTGTTAGTTATACATCCTTGAACTATGCAGCCACAATCAGCAATAGTTTAATTCATTTAAATAATGACTACAAATTTTTGTTCGCCTAAATTAAGGGTGCCAGCATGTCTTCTTTTTACTCAAAATACTGATACGTAACAAAATTTCAGTAGTTTTGATGCCTCCAGTTGACTTGTACAACAAAATTATTTGACCGCATCCACCAAAACTGACCATATATGCACTTTAATTTGTAAATCTATATACCCGCATAGTAAATCAGCAATATTTTTTATGTCAGGATTCAATGTATAATACAATCATGACAATGGACAGCAAAATTGCAATATAATAACAAAAAATTTTGGTTCGCATAAATTTAGGATACCAGCATGTCCTCATTTATTCAAAATATTGATACGTAACAAAATTTCAGTAGTTTTGATACCTCCAGCTGACTTGTACAACAAAATTATTTGACCGCATTACCAAAACTGACCATATGTGAACTTTAAATTGTAAATCTATATACCAGCATAGTAAATCAGCCTTATTTTTAATGTCAGGATTCAATGTATAATACAATCATGACAATGTACAGCAATATTGCAATATAATAACAACAAATTTCTGTTCGCCTAAATTAAGGGTGCCTGCAGCATGTCCTCTTTTTACTTAAAATACTGATACGTAACAAAATTTCAGTAGTTTTGATGCCTCCAGTTGACTTGTACAACCAAATTATTTGACCGCATCCACCAAAACTGACCATATATGCACTTTAATTTGTAAATCTATATACCCGCATAGTAAATCAGCCATATTTTTTATGTCAGGATTCAATGTATAATACAATCATGACAATGGACAGCAATATTGCAATATAATAACAACAAATTTTTGTTCGCATAAATTTAGGATACCAGCATGTCCTCATTTTATTCAAAATATTGATACGTAACAAAATTTCAGTAGTTTTGATACCTCCAGTTGACTTGTACAACAAAATTATTTGACCGCACTACCAAAACTGACCATATGTGAACTTTAAATTGTAAATCTATATACCAGCATAGTAAATCAGCCTTATTTTTAATGTCAGGATTCAATGTATAATACAATCATGACAATGTACAGCAATATTGCAATATAATAACAACAAATTTCTGTTCGCCTAAATTAAGGGTGCCAGCATGTCCTCTTTTTACTTAAAATACTGATACGTAACAAAATTTCAGTAGTTTTGATGCCTCCAGTTGACTTGTACAACCAAATTATTTGACCGCATCCACCAAAACTGACCATATATGCACTTTAATTTGTAAATCTATATACCCGCATAGTAAATCAGCCATATTTTTTATGTCAGGATTCAATGTATAATACAATCATGACAATGGACAGCAATATTGCAATATAATAACAACAAATTTTTGTTCGCATAAATTTAGGATACCAGCATGTCCTCATTTTATTCAAAATATTGATACGTAACAAAATTTCAGTAGTTTTGATACCTCCAGTTGACTTGTACAACAAAATTATTTGACCGCATCCACCAAAACTGACCATATGTGCACTTTAATTTGTAAATCTATATACCCGCATAGTTAATCAGCCATATTTTTTATGTCAGGATTCAATGTATAATACAATCATGACAATGGACAGCAAAATTGCAATATAATAACAAAAATATTTTGGTTCGCATAAATTAAGAATACCAGCATGTCCTCATTTTATTCAAAATATTGATACGTAACAAAATTTCAGTAGTTTTGATACCTCCAGCTGACTTGTACAACAAAATTATTTGACCACATTACCAAAACTGACCATATGTGAACTTTAAATTGTAAATCTATATACCAGCATAGTAAATCAGCCTTATTTTTAATGTCAGGATTCAATGTATAATACAATCATGACAATGTACAGCAATATTGCAATATAATAACAACAAATTTCTGTTCGCCTAAATTAAGGGTGCCAGCATGTCCTCTTTTTACTTAAAATACTGATACGTAACAAAATTTCAGTAGTTTTGATGCCTCCAGTTGACTTGTACAACAAAATTATTTGACCGCATCCACCAAAACTGACCATATATGCACTTTAATTTGTAAATCTATATACCCGCATAGTAAATCAGCCATATTTTTTATGTCAGGATTCAATGTATAATACACTTTAATTTGTAAATCTATATACCCGCATAGTAAATCAGCCATATTTTTTATGTCAGGATTCAATGTATAATACAATCATGACAATGGACAGCAATATTGCAATATAATAACAACAAATTTTTGTTCGCATAAATTTAGGATACCAGCATGTCCTCATTTTATTCAAAATATTGATACGTAACAAAATTTCAGTAGTTTTGATACCTCCAGTTGACTTGTACAACAAAATTATTTGACCGCATCCACCAAAACTGACCATATGTGCACTTTAATTTGTAAATCTATATACCCGCATAGTTAATCAGCCATATTTTTTATGTCAGGATTCAATGTATAATACAATCATGACAATGGACAGCAAAATTGCAATATAATAACAAAAAATTTTGGTTCGCATAAATTTAGGATACCAGCATGTCCTCATTTTATTCAAAATATTGATACGTAACAAAATTTCAGTAGTTTTGATACCTCCAGCTGACTTGTACAACAAAATTATTTGACCACATTACCAAAACTGACCATATGTGAACTTTAAATTGTAAATCTATATACCCGCATAGTTAATCAGCCATATTTTTTATGTCAGGATTCAATGTATAATACAATCATGACAATGGACAGCAATATTGCAATATAATAACAACAAATTTTTGTTCGCCTAAATTAAGGGTACCAGCATGTCCTCTTTTTACTTAAAATACTGATACGTAACAAAATTTCAGTAGTTTTGATACCTCCAGTTGACTTGTACAACAAAATTATTTGACCGCATCCACCAAAAGTTCAAAACTGACCATATGTGCACTTTAATTTGTAAATCTATATACCCGCATAGTAAATCAGCCACATTTTTGATGTCAGGATTCAATGTATAATACAATCATGACAATGGACAGCAATATTGCAAAATAATAACAACAAATTTTTGTTCGCATAAATTTAGGATACCAGCATGTCCTCATTTTATTCAAAATATTGATCATAACAAAATTTCAGTAGTTTTGATACCTCCAGTTGACTTGTACAACAAAATTATTTGACCGCATCCACCAAAACTGACCATTTGTGCACTTTAATTTGTAAATCTATATACCCGCATAGTTAATCAGCCATATTTTTTATGCCAGAATCAATGTATAATACAATCATGACAATGGACAGCAATATTGCAATATAATAACAACAAATTTTTGTTCACATAAATTTAGGATACCAGCATGTCCTCATTTTATTCAAAATATTGATACGTAACAAAATTTCAGTAGTTTTGATACCTCCAGCTGACTTGTACAACAAAATTATTTGACCGCATTACCAAAACTGACCATATGTGCACTTTAATTTGTAAATCTATATACACCATGATGTACCCGCATAGTATTAATCAGCCATATTTTTTATGTCAGGAATCATTGTATAATATAATCATGACAATGGACAGCAATATTGCAATTTAATAACAACAAATTTTTGTTCGCATAAATTTAGGATACCAGCGTGTCCTCCTTTTATTCAAAATATTGATACGTAACAAAATTTCAGTAGTTTTAATACCTCATGCTGACTTGGAAAACAAAACTATTTGACCAAAACTGATCATATGTGCACTTTTATTTGCAAATCTATATACCCGCATACCATTGTACCGAGGGCCTTAATGTCTTCTCCTGGCGCTCCTGTTCACATTTTAGTAGGACCGTAAATGTACACGTAATCAATAATATTGGAAAACCATTAATGCAAAAAATATTCTGAATAAATTGAGAATGTCAGAATTTCATCTCTTTATTTATAATAACAGTCACATCATATATAGGAGTTCATGATGGTGTACGTGTAAAACAAAACTATTATGCCACATCATCAAAGTACCAACACTGACATGTCTGAATTCATTTGTACTGTTTACAATGATTTAATAAAAAAAAGTATACGAGGTTCTCTTCTTGGAATCTATTATGTCGGTTGATTGATTTTGTTTATAGTTAAACGTCAAGTGGCAACTGTTTCATTAAAGTGCGCATTGAGTATAATTTTAGGACGTCCCATATAAATATCGGCAATGACAAATCTGACGAATTTGACGAGATTGTTGATAGTTTTACCACATCGTATGCTTACGGACACTGTACAATTTCTGTTAGAATATTCTGCGGGAAATAGAATAGTAAATCCAATGCAAACAAGTTGAATATCAATGAAATATCCATGCAAGTATAAATTTATGCATAAAGTAAAATTTAGGAAGGGACAGGTAAACAACGGGGAACGAAGTAACGTAGACAATGTTGCCGATATCCCGTGATATAAGAATATTGTTCCGATGCGTTGGATAACCTTTCTATCCGCCTTCTAATAAAAAAAAACTCTGTGTGATCGTATAGCCATTTTTTATTTATATAAAAATACATGTATATCAAATAAAAGAGAGCATTTGTATAATATCTAGTAGAGTCTAGCGAGTAAATAATAAATGATATCTGTGGAAAAACAATGCGAATGTTGTTTACATATTTTAATGAAAGCTCAAGTCTGATATGAAAACTCTTATAACGATAATCTGTCATAAGCAGACCTGTCCTCAGGTCTGGTCAATAGCAGACGTGTCCACAGGTCTGGTCAAAAGCAGACCTGTCCTCAGGTCTGGTCAGGAGCAGACCTGTCCACAGGTCTGGTCTGAGGCAGACCTGTCCTTAGGACTGGTCAAAAGCAGACTTGTCCACAGGTCTGGTCTGGGGCAGACCTGTCCTCAGGACTGGTCAAAAGCAGACTTGTCCACAGGTCTGGTCTGGAGCAGACTTGTCGATAGGTCTGCAGCAGTCCTAAAAAAGCAAACCTAAATAACTTTCCAGATAAAGGTAAAAGTCCATACTCCACCATGAAGGACATAAAAATTAGTACCAACGGAGTCCACAAATTATTAAAAAACCTGAAACCGCATAAAGCTACTGGTCCCGATTCAATACCAGCCTTTATACTGAAAGCAGCAGCAGAACAACTTGCTCCTATACTCACAGACCTATATCAAACATCATTGAACACTGGTGAAGTCCCGCAAGATTGGAGAGATGCCAATGTAGTTCCACTTTTTAAAAAAGACGAAAGGCACCTAGCATCTAACTACAGACCAGTATCTCTAACTTCCATCACATGTAAGGTCTTAGAACATATTGTACATAGCAACATCATGGACCACTTTGACAAAAATAAAATACTAACTGATGCACAACACGGATTCCGCAAAAGACGATCATGCGAATCCCAACTAATCGTAACCATCAACGACATTGCATCGAAATTAAAAAGTAGCGGCCAAGTAGACATCATCCTGCTTGACTTTGCAAAAGCATTTGACAAGGTACCACATCACCGCCTCCTACACAAGTTGGAATACTACGGCGTCAACCCCAAAACCAATAAATGGATTCGCTCCTTCCTACATAACAGAAAACAGAGCGTGATATTAGAGGGTGCCGTCTCTTCACAAGTACCAGTACTCTCTGGTGTACCCCAAGGCACAGTCCTTGGTCCATTACTGTTCCTGGCCTACATTAATGACATGCCAGAAACAGCATCTACATCAGAGACCAAATTGTTCGCGGATGACAGCCTTCTCTTTCGTACCATCACCAACCAAGCTGACAGTGAACTTCTACAAAAGGACTTAACAGCATTGGAAGACTGGGAAAACAAATGGCAGATGAGTTTTAATGCCAAAAAATGCCTTGTCATTAGAATATCCCCCAAAAATAGACCAGTGATACAAACATCGTACCATCTTCACGGTCATACTCTAGACACAGAGGAAGCAAGTAAATATCTTGGAGTAACCATCAGCAACAACCTAACATGGGATAAACACATAGACAATACAGTAGGCAAAGGAAACAGAACGTTGGGGTTTATACGTAGAAACCTCAAAGGCTGTACAAAACCTGTAAAAGCAGCTGCATATGTGTCCATGGTAAGACCTGCAGTGGAATATGCAAGCACAGTATGGGACCCAACCGCCCAAAATAAAATCAAGGCAATTGAACAGGTGCAGAAAAGAGCAGCACGATTTGTGAATAACAACTACACAGACCGAACACCTGGCTGTGTCACAAATATGGTTAAAAATCTAAAGTGGGAAAGCCTCGAAGAACGGAGGAAAACAAATAGATTGTGCATGCTATTCAAGATCCAGCATGAACTTATAGATATAGACCGCCACCAATATTTGACCCCGAATGATAACCGGACCAGAGGTAAAAACCGCTTCTTCCAAGAAAGAACAAGTACAGACACCTATGGCCAATCTTTCTTCCCGAGGACAATCAGGGACTGGAACAACCTACCAACAACAGTTACAGCGACCAACACCGTTGAGGGATTCAGAGCTGCCCTGAAGGCATGCTCTGAAAGGAAGTAGGAAAACCAGTTGTAAATAATTTTAATTGTATATTTTTTTGCGAACGTTTTAAATGTAATTTGTAAATAGCCAAGAGAAATCTTTCTGTGTTGCCCGACACTGCGTAAAGTTTTCGCGCGGAACCATTAACATTCAGCAATGAATCCGGTTCCTTACCTGGAAGAAGAAGAAGAAGAAGACCGTAGGTCTGGTCCACCAACAACGAAGTTAACTTGCTTGACTGCTTAAAAATTCTCAAGTTAACTTAGAAAGCAGTCAACAAGTTAACTCTAAGTTAACTTTTGTCAAGGTTAGGACCGGACCCATCTGTACTCTGTTTCAAACAAAACATTCTCTGAAACTGATATAATCAAGATGATCGATTTCTTGACTGACAACATATTAACTTCGTTTTTAAACGAATAATCGGTTTTCCCTTGGGAACGAACAGTGCCCTTTTAATCCTCTCGCCAATTTCATACAGTAACGTCTTAGGAATATAGGAAAGAAGTTAACAGTATCTTTTTAACTTAACTTTTCGCTATATAGATTACGTTCTCTCACTAAACAAATCAAAATTTGGTGACTATGTCGAACGCATTTATCCGATCGAATTTTAGATAAAGGATACAACAGATTCAGTTAAGTATACCTTATATTTTGACTGTCATCTAGAAATTGACCTTGAGAGTGGGTTGAAATCAAAAATTTACGACAAACGAGATGATTTCAGTTTATTAGTTTTTATGTAGCCTCATTGTAGCAGCGTCTGCACACAACGTTTTTATCTCCCAGGCTGTATTCCAGGGCTTGAACTTCTATCAGGATTTCTTTGATAAAGGATTGCTGATCATAAAAAAGCTATTAAACGAAGAGACCGTAATTTTTCGATCGCCATCACAGGTTTGTTGACCGTTTTAAAAATGACAACGGATTTGTTTCAATTGTCTTACTACAATCCCGCCCCCTTATCCCCGAAGATAATCGACCGAATTAGACGGGTTAGTACTCACATGAGAAACACGACGAGAGCCACATGTAGAGCAGGACCTAATTACCCTTCCATAGCTCCTGAGATACCCTTAGTGGGGTTCGTGTCTCAGTCTTTATTTTGTTATGTTGTGTTTTATGTACTGTTGCTTGTCTGTTAGTCTTTTGTCTTTTTCTTTTTTGACCTATGGTTTTGTCAGTTTGTTTTTGACCTATGAGTTTGAAATGCCCTTTGGCTACTTTTCGCCTCTATTAGACGTGACCGTTATTTTAATTTCTTGTATATTTTATCTTATAATATAACTAAAACTGTACTAATTCTCTTAAACATCCTGAAATTTATTTCTAGTAAATATTTTAAGATCAGTTTGGGAAATTTCTGAAGTTAACTATGTTAACAATTAAATTTATTTTAAAATATGCAAGTTTGACATATAAATTGATCCTTCTTGTTACGGTTAATAATCAACACTCAACTCATATTGGAATTTACTCCTTTTTAATATAAGATATAATGTTTTAAATTACAACGTTACTTTATACAAACATTTTTTGTAGGCCAAGGATGACACACGTGAGGAGCTTTATAACATATAGCTGACATCCAAAGATACTTGCTCTGACATTAATAGTGACATATGTCCGTGAATTGAATATCCAAGTGCATGTATAAAATTGTATGATAGTTGGGCATTGTTCAGTTTGGCTAAAAAATGTATCGCCTGGTGAGAATCAGGATAGCATATCTTCTGGCGATGACTCTACAACATGTAGCACTGTAACGTGCACTATTACTTGAAAGGCATAAGAAGGAGTCGAAGACGTCAGCGAAGACGGCTATGGCAGCAGCCGTGGGTATCACGGAGAAGGAAGTTGGGATTGTATGACCCACTATTAGTTGAACGGAGACAAGACGATCAGAGTAGTTTAAGGAATTTCATGAGAATGCCCGTAGAAATGTAAGGTGATGTTCTTCATACATCCAGCATAGGGTTTCCAAACAATATACATGGTTCCGCTAGGTTTGATTTGTTTTTTCTTAAAACTTTCCGTTTTCGGTCATAATGAATACACTAAAGGTAGCACTCCACAAATAGAAAATAAAATTAAAATTAAACCACAAAATGTTTTTTCATCTTCTAATCCTGGCTTTCTATTAAATTAACCCAACTGTTTGTGTCAAACATGTGCATATGTATGTAATCAGTATCTTCCATAGATTTAATTTTCAAAAGTTAAAAGGGTGAAATATAATTTAGAAATAATTGAGGGCTAAAATAACACGAATATAATGCCTATAATGAAATATACTAAATGCATGCCAATTTGATAAAACTCATTATTCTGCAGTAGTCAATATACGCATGTGCAAACAAATTTTGTTGGATTTAGAGCATGGGTTTATTCACAAAGCGAAAGAAGCACGTCATATTAGAATTCCTTCTGTGTTTATACATGGCAACATTGTATTTTTTTACCATAAAATATTGCAAAAAGGGGGTGAAAATGGCACATATCCCCCCAAAAATTTGGATCAAACTAGAATTCCAATGCCTTTGAGTGATACCTTTTCAGAAACTGTTGACATTAATCTACCTAATGATCAAATAAAAAAAAAAGTGTCTTTTGCATTCTTTGTTCGTAAATTTTTAATCACTAAGTTTGTGCGACAAAAGGTTGGAAAAAAAACATTACAATAATTGCCGGACCAGTGTTTGGCATGGATATACAAGTACGGACTGTCATACAGAAAACAGCCTATATTATATACATGACATAATCTTGATGTTCATATCAACCCACTTTGGAGGCTACTTTAATCTCCAGCTATCCACAAATGACTTTTATTGCACACTATCTCTCAAAGGAGTAGGGGCTATAATGGCCTAAAATGGCCCCAGATTTACAAAATAATAAAAATTCGAACAGAGCAGATTTTTCTCCATAAATTATTAGAATATGAGTCAATGATTTAAAAAAAATGTTTTTATCTAACAAAAAAATGTTCAATGACGTCACAATGGTAGGTGCAAATGACGTCATAATTGAGAAAATAAGCAAAAATACAGAAATTTGGATGGTTTTTCCAAATTTTGACCACCGCACCATGCTTGCACCAATTAGAAATTTTAACATTTTGACAAGTTCATACATATCAAACTTCAGATAAAATATTTTTTTGGTGCAAGGTTGGTGCGATAGTTTATTTTATATTTTTCATACCCAATCGGAGCAATAAAAAGCTTAAATATGCCATTCAAATTGGACATATTCATCTGACAAAGTTTAGTTTATACATTCTTATGCCTATAGGAACTTTATTTTTTTGGTTATGAATGTAACATGTATTCCTAATATTATTTCCATAAGTATATCTCGGTAAATGTCTTTAAAAAATCCGAAAGCAATAAACTACACGTGTAAGGGAGTCAATAACAACTTTGAGAACATTTTTTTTTTAATTGTGAAATTTTAGATATAGACCAATATATAACAACATCTGTACATTTCTTATGTTTCTGCTTATTATCAATTCAAAATCTAATGTTTGAATGGGGCAATCTTCACTCTCTGTTATTAGGGTCGGATCCATGATTTATGTTAGGAAAGAGGGGGGGGGGGGGGGGCAAATTAAAAAGATTATTATGCTTAAATTCACATAATTGTTAAGAAATACGAAATTTATTTTGAAAATGAAACTACCTATATTCCAATTGCATGTGTCTTTGTTAGTAATGCGCATAAAGTTCTAGAAAATTTGATGGTAAGAGAACAGAAACGGCATATGGTAGACTATCCATATATCCGTACATACATGCATAATATATATAGATATGGTTATTTGACCTTCCCATTAATAGAAACAAGCGCCTCAAGTCTGTAAGTAACTGGCATGTCTGTTACCTTTTTAAAGGTTATGTTTTGAATAGTTTTATAATCATGTGTAAAAATAAAGTGAAATTTTAAAAATGAACCCAGTTTTGTTGTTATGCCCCATTTGTGGGCATTATGTTTTCTGGTCTGTGGTCCATTTGTCTGTTCATCCGATCGTCCTTGTGTCCCACTTTAGGTTTAAGTTTTCGGTCAAGGTTGTTTATTCTGACATCAGACTCGGACTTCTTTTGAACTAAGTTTTACTGTGTGTATTGCTGTGTGTTTGATTTTTTTCTTCTTCGGCTAGAGGTAAAGGGAGAGGGGGTTTAAGATCTTAAAATAACATGTGTAAGCTTCCGATTTTTGCGCCTGTCCCAATTCAGGATTATCTGGCCTTTGTTCATGTTGTTAGTCTTGTGATTTGGGCATCCATGTACTAAAGACACATTCTTGTTTTCAACTATTTTGATGTATATAAAATAAATATTGTCATGATATTAATCACAGACCAAGTCATACGACACCAAGATTAGTGAAGGCGAAAGATAAACTAGTAAACTTGACAAAAACTACAATAAAAAATTAATATATATAAGGAATATAGAAACTTTTTAAGAATACAGATTTATTTGAGATAGTATCATGTACCAGTTTTTTAATGCTATAGAATGATATGGTTATAAATCTGGACGTCTGAAGTAGATAATAATAAAAATAAGATGAATTTCGAAAAGTCAACCCTAACGATCCTCTATATATGTCTATGGGGTTGGGGTTTACTTCAATACTTAATTGATAGGGGTGCTGCTGTTTTGTTACTTTACCCTGTTTTACATTTTCAAAATATATACCCTTTCATATATTGCGTAGAAAAAAAAAATCCTTTTCCCATATCAATTTGGTTTCATGTGGTTTTATGTAAAAGAGGAATACTTCAGTGCCAAAAGAAAAATATTAGTTGATAAAGACACAGCGGGAACACCAAACAAGTTGACAGTCAAAGAAGTTATGGGAACTTTAGTGTCCTTATCATATATATATCTGATAGTTTTCTTAACTTTTTACTTATTTCAAGCTTAAAAGGGTGAACTATTCCAAAGGCACGTCATATCACCTTATACATAAAAGTGCCCCCCCCTTTTCAACCCCAACCCCTACCTGAAACATAACTACTGTAATGGAAATACATGGACATTTTAAAACACCCTTTAATGCATGTGTCTGTATCTATTTATTTTAGATAATTGATATTAAGATTTCTTAGCACTAAATATGTGTTCTTGTCTTTATATTATTCTTCTTGTTGCTAATAAGTGAGATGACACCCAGCACTAGATGCACAATCTGTATATATCAGCAATACCCGGTGTTTTGTTTTGTTTGTTGATGTTTCAATATTGCTTTTCCCCTTAACATTTACTTTGGAGTTAGTTACTTTTTACAATTTGCATCTTAAATTGCCTGTCTGTTGCAATATATTTGATATTAAATCTTGTAAAATAGAAAACAAATTGCAGTTGCCATGGGCACAGATGTGTTGCTAGGAAGAAACAACAGTGAATTTTGCAAAAATGTGCATTTAATTATGTAATATTTAAATAGTGTACAAGTGTAGAGCTCACTACATGCTTAAAACAGGTTTAATTTCAAATATAGATCTATTAAAGCTGTATAATAATCATATTTGATGAGTTTAACTCCGCCATTATATTGGTTGCTAGGCAACAGAATAAACGAGCTAGACCTAAAATTCAACTATTTTCAGAAGGTCTATGGTATAGACTTACAACATGACAACTTAAATGAAATTTGTGGATGGGGCCAAAAATGGCCCTTATAGCCCCTACTCCTTTGAAAAATCAACATAGGCCAAAATGCAAAAATAAACACCTTACTGTGGAGTGCTAACAAAATATAGAGGACAAACAGACAAACAATAGTACACATAACACAACATAGAAATCTAAAGAATAAACAACACGAACCCCACCAAAAACTAGGGGTGATCTCAGGTGCTCCGTAAGGGTAAGCAGATCCTGCTCCACATGTGGCACCCGTGTTGTTGCTTATGAGATAACAAATCCGGTAAATAGTATAATTTGGTAGGTCATATTTATGAAAGGGGAACTGTAGTTACAACGTAAGGAACATATCCGATATCATTTGTGAAACGGTTATTTCATAACGGTCAACCAACTGGTGATGGCGTCCGTAAAATTTACGAAGAGATGATTTCAACTTCACTATTTGGCACTCTTCATTGTAACTTCCTTGTGAGCAACAACCCTCTATCAATATAACATACTAAATGTAAACAATTCTACTATTCGTTTTGTATATTCAAAGAAAATCTATACAGCCTGGATTAAAACAAACCGCCAGGCCCACTCTTTTCCATCTTTCTGTTAGAAAAACCTATGCCGATATCCAATTTTCCTGGAGAGTTCCTTGTAACACCTTGTCTGTAGTTGTCACGGAAGTATGCAGTGCAATTATTGATGAATATACAGATGAGGTCACGACTCCTCCAAATTATCCAGAGGAGTGGAAAGCTATTTCTGATAAATTTATGCGCAGATGACATTTCCCACATTGCCTGTTGACTGTTGGATGGAAAAGCATATTGCCGTAAAAAAACCCGGCTCGTTTAGGTTCATTATGCCACAACTATAAGAGATTCTTTTCCAAAGTCATGCTAGCTTTGGTTGATGGTGATTATAAGTTTATTTGGGCAGATGTTTGAGGTAAGGTATTTATATAATTTTATGTAAAGTCATTTAAAAATATTAGAAAAAACTTCCAAATTTATTGCATATAATATTGTTTCAGAATCTAATATAACAACTTCGTAAAAAAGAAAAGCGTTCTAATTTAAATTAAATTAAAGGGCAGCACACACGAATTAACAAATCCTCGTAATTATATATATATACGTATTGAACGAATCTGACGAAACGTCAAAAGTCGAAACACGTGTCAATCATGTCAAAATAAGTTAACCTCGGTATTTCAAACATTGTTTTTAATATACGACTTTTATACAAGTGAGAGGTTTAGCAACCCCCATAAAACCAGGTTTAATCCACCATTTTTTACATTAGAAACTGTCTAATCCACGTGAGGAATATGACAGTTGTTGTCCATTCGTTTGATGTGTTTGAGATTTTGGTTTGCCATTTGAATAAGGACTTTCCGTTTTGAATTTTCAACGGAGTTTTGTACTTTTGTGATTTGACCTTTCACAGATGAAACTATTAAAAATTAGATAAATCTACCACAACAATGACGTTATTTTGACTAAAATCATTAAAATTTGAAAAAAAAATTTAGAATTCCAAAGAAGTGTTACACATATTCTAAGCACAATTATGTGAAAAAGATATCAGAGATGTTTTAAAACATTCCGCTTCATCGAAAAAGTTAGGTATGTCTTGCCAAAGGATAGAAATGTTCAAGAAACCGAAACTAGTAAATGTCTAAAATTTCGACCCCATGTTTCTCTAACAGTAGCACACGAAGGTATATGTTTTATTGCATATTTGAAATGACCAGGTGAAAATTAGCTTGTATGCAAACTTTTGTCAAAAGAAATCACCGTTGGATAAAAAAAAATCCTATGCAATTAACAGAGCACTATGGAAAAAATACACTGAACTCTTTTTGTCAGAAAACAGTATCTAACATAATATATCAACACTGATTTGTGTCCACACTTATATTCCACTACGTATACACTGTGGATAAATTTGGGAAATAATAAATTGATGAAAACAATAAAACAGCAGGTGAACATCAGCTAAATATAAGTAAGAATTCCTTAAAGTTTAATAGAGATAAATTGGACGATTAAGGAGAAGTTCTGGATTCCAGATATAGATGTCATCATTGTGTTCTGTATATGACATGACCATAATTATATAGTCTAAGAAGTGGCGAATTTTAATAAAAATGAAATCATGAGAAAATAGATTGGGAGTTGCGAATCTGTATTAATAGCAGGAAAAAACTTCCTAAAAGTTTCATTCAAATCCTGTCAATTGTTGAGGAGAAGTTGCAGCTACACGTTCGATGTGACAAAGGACTACGACGCAACACGACGGACAAAATAATGTGTCGACTATCCTACTAAAGCGACACAAAAAATAAAATCTAGGCAAACATGTTTGTGTTTTCTAATCATTACACACTGAATATATATTTGTTTAATCAATATTTTATTGTATTCAGTATTATTACATTTTGTACATTTATCATAGGCATTCATACCACATCTTCATAGGTTTATATAATACAACTTATTTAAATTGTATTTTAATATAACATTACGAATGTTTTCTAACCTAACAAACATTCTAAGTATGTGTGTGTGTGCGTGTGCGTGTGTGTTTGAAAGTGATGTGCGAACACTTAGATGTCAATTAACTGAATGCAGACCGCAGTTGTTGATGAGTTTACAAATATTTCGACACAACAAATGATTTTCATCATTGTCATATTATTTTTAATTCAATAATGCAGTATATGAGGTTTTGGGGTGATAACGAAAAATCTCCTAGTGTATTGCTGCATCTAAAAACTCATATTGTATTATTATATTTGTTTTAAGAGCAACAAGCATTTTTAAAATCGCCGCTGACATATTATAATTTACGACACATTAAGGTCCCAAGTCTTATTGTGTTTAATTGTCATTTTGTATTCGTTCGTATAAATGTAAACATTTTAAATCCCTTAATTTTTATTTTTCCAGACCAAAATATTTATATTGAGCAACTTTGATATTTTGGTTATGCCGCTTAGTACTCATCAAGATTTAAACTAGTATTTATTTTACATTCGTAGATGTAGAAATAAATATATTTACGTCTAATGGTTTATAAAAATCTATATTTGTTGTACACTATATTCAAACATGGTTTGAGCTATGTACGGAATTCTTCCCTTATATTGTGCAACAAGTGCTTTACAAGAAGTGCGTCAATGCTTCAATTTGTGGTCACAGTAATTTATTTTTTCATTTCATCTTATTGTCTCTTTAACATTTGTGGTATTTGAAGCAGGAATAGTATAATTATACGTCTATATATCTGATCGAAACAAAAACAAGCGAAATATGAGGATTGATGAATCAGCGAAATATAAACTGAAGAGGATGAATTTTTTTTTACCTCTTTTATTATTCTGGTCGTTATCGTATATATACACAATATTTATAATAAAATAAAGTTGATTATGGTGTATTTATTATTTACACAAAATGTCAACACAGCAATGACACACTGTTTTTTTACTTGTTGTTATCTCATTTCGTAGCCTTTAATGCCGATAGGACGTCTACAATTGTATTTACAAAACATTATAAACCGATGAGATAAACAATGACATAGTAAATTCTGTGTCCAAAATAACTACAAAGATAGTTATTAATTTAAAGGGATTGAAGTTAATTTAAATGAGCCAACAAAAAGGTGGAAAATAACGGTTTAAGAATAGTATTCCTAAAAATAGTAATATTGAATATGTTATAATAGATAACCTATTACCTATGTTTATACCGAAAGGATATAACTACTTTTAACGACAAGATGGTAAGATTGATAACTATAACTCATTTGCGTCTTCGTGAATTAGAATAAAGAACAATATAAATTGTTTATTAACTTAATCAGTTAATTTAGTTTTAACTTCCTAAATAGATTTATATTAGAATTTAGTACGAATATAGAGATTATTTGAGTTTCAGTAAAAAATCAGGTGCAATTGTTTCTTCTGTTCTTGCCGTACAGCAAAAAGAAGTTTGACGAATAAGTTCAATTATGATTTTTTAGCGTATATACCATACACAAATATATCATCCAATCTAACATATTATACGAAACATTTTCAACTTTGAAAACTGAAGTTTCTCGTTCGTTTTAAAAATCGTTATGTAAATTGTTATGTAATTTCTTGAATAAGTATTAAAATGTGATGTGATTGCCTACAAAAGGTTTGTAAATATCAGCCAAATGATTTTTTTCAAAGACACGATAAAAATTTAAAACAGTCAACCTATAACCAACGGAGGTTATTGAATTAAATAGACATCAAATCAATCCTGCCAGAAAAAAAACGGTAGAAGAAAATGTTGCGTTACAGACACGAAAAAAGTGCCACAAACGGCACTCAAATAAAGGCAACAGCAGTATACCGCTGTTCAAAACTCATAAATCCATGGACAAAAAACAAAATCGGGGTAACAAACTAAAACTGAGGGAAACGCATTAAATATAAGAGGAGAACAACGACACAACATTAAAATGTGACACACACAGATACGGACTAAGCATTATACAAAATCTTATGAGAATAACAAATATAACATCAAAACCAAATAGTTATAACATGAATTTGGGATAGATAAGTGCCATGACACGTCTTATAGTAATGCGAATTCACACTAAAAAAAAAGAGAAAACAAACGACACAACGGAAACACAACGTTAAAATGTAACACACACAGAAACGAACTATAATATAACAATGGCCATATTCCTGCCTTGGTACAGGACATTTATAAAGGAAAAATGGTGGGTTGAACCTGGTTTTGTGTCATGCCAAACCTCCCTCTTTTATGGCCATGTGAAATATAACATTAAAATGACAACACAACATTACAGGACTACAATATAAATAAATAGGAGAACATAATTGACAAAAAACACACGTTTAATAGCTAACAAAAGGCAACAAGTTAAAACTTTTAATACGCCAGAAGTGCATTTTGTCCACACAAGACTTACTAGTGACACCCAGATACAAAAGTTTGAAAGCCGAAACAAGTACAAAGTTGAACAGCATCGAGGACCAAAAGTTCAAAAAAGTTGTTCCAAAAACGGCCAGGGTTTTCTGTTAGGTACCAGAACATCCCTATTATTTAGAATAATTTATACTTTTGCAAACAGTAAATTTTATAAAATGACTATACAAAAGATATCTGATAAAACTGAAGTATTAACTAATTACAGGAAACATCCGAAATACACTACATAACCCGACGAAATGCAGCATATCCGAATACGTTTAAACCTCAACGCAAAGTGACGTCATATTTGAAATTGTAAAAAATGACAAAGAAATGAATAAAATGAATAAAATAGAATAAAGATTGATTTAAGATTATATTTGAACTAAATACTGATATAACATTAAATAACAATGCACATTTCAATACTTATTAATAGCAAACTAAGGAAGCAATTAACTATATTATATGTCCGGTTTGTTTTGAATCTGACTTCAAACGTAAACCATCGTACAGATTACGTTGAACAAAATGAAATCTAAATAATGAAGGCGGTGACTAATTTTCTTTACCATAACACATGAATATAATAGAAAAGACGTGAACACATTTGACAAAATCCGATGAGAATTACAAATATAACATTAAACATTAAAACCAAATACATGAATTTGGGATAGATAAGTACCGTAACACGTCTTATAGTAATGCGAATTCACACTCAGCAAAACAGTCACAATCGGTAATAAGTCACGTTTGGTAAATTAAAGATTAGACGACGTAATGACAAACCACAATCTACCATGTGGTAAAAATGTCCTTAGCTTGTTTGGTCAAAGACGCATCGTATGGATTCACCAATTCGTGATGGTGTCAATAAAATTTACTGAGTGTCAATTTAAATCTGTCCTCCTCATAACTTTGTTGGAGCATTTGCTGCGTAAGGAGCACACTCCTGTATATGTATACTGCTGAGAAATGGGAAATTGATCATTAAGAAGTTGAAATCGTCCCGTTTATCATAGATTTTCGTGTGAAGTCGTCCATCTGCGTCAATATTGAGGAAAAGATCAAGGTATGAAGCAGTCCTTCTAGTATCAGTAGTATCCTTAATTTCAAGCTGATATATGGGTTATTCAGTGATAGAACATCATCAATATATCGGAAAGTAAAATTAAAGAATTTCGCAAGGTGCTTTTTCTTTTTTTCTTTTAGAAGGCAAGCAGGGTTGCACAATTAGTACCCATTGGAATACCGACTGTCTGTTGAAATATAAATCCTCCAAATTCAACAAATATATTGTCGATCAAAAAGTCCGGCATTTTGATAATATCATCTTCAGTATATTTTCTGGAAGATTCAGTGTAATTCTTCACAAAATGTGAATTATTGTAACCCAAAACAAGAAATGTGTATCTACGATTCCCATGTGTTTTGATAAATCATATCCACCATTAGGTAAAAAGATTAAATAAAGTACTGCCACTGACAAATGAGGGTCCGTTCGAAATCATAAATTACCTTAAGTATATACATCCAAAGTCATCATAACTTAACTAAATATAATGTGAAATTGTAAATTTCCCTTTTTTATTTTTTCATTATTTTAATTTCAGTGTGTAACTTCTATTTCTTCCTGTGTATTTTTAACTCTCAGAATGTAATTTTTTAATCTAGGTGTGTATTTTCAATTTTTATTGTTTAATTTACGTAGTATCATACTAGTATGCATTAATTCTCTTTTTTAGTATTTGTTTATTGTTAAGCCCACCTGGCCCTATGAACCAATTTATATATTGCCTCAACTTTGTATCCGTCGTCGTCGTCTTCTGTCATCGTTATAATCTTATTTAGAAATCTTTCAACCGTCAATGAATAAATGAATAAACATTGAGCGTACTATTATAACACATATATCAGACGGACAGAAACTGTAAACATCAAATTAAGCGATTGACAATGCAATTCAATCATCATTTATTTTTATTTTATGCAGTTATGGGATTATCCACCAAAGCGAAATCAAATGAACGAATGACTTATACTTTAATCAAGTTTATAAATTTTTTACAAATGTAATCCTTTCTTTGGGTAAGAAATGATATTTCTTTAAACTACCTTATTTTGTCAAGCAATTTCGAATACAAAAACATTTCGATTTTTCTTTTTAATGAAAATAAATCAAGGACATCGTCAAAAATCGGTACATTGTCAACATGATATGGCTGATTGTGATAAAAAAAAGTTTTTTTCTCCTCAGAATTCGCAACAATAATACATTTGCACCTCCTGGTCTCAAAACAAACACTATTAGTGTCCTGTATCTAATCTGTACACAAACATATGGTTGATACTTTTTTACAGTAAAGTTAGTTTTGAACTTGTGAAACGTTGATATGTATATGTCTTATTTTGTGTGTTTTATTTTTCGTCTGTTTTGTTTTTTTGTTAATTGTTTATCGTTTTGTTGCTAGTTTATTGTCGTTTATTCAATATGTCATGTCTTGCATTTGCAAAGTTATGGCATTATTACGTGAAGTCATTATTAGGTTATGTAAACTTCCCTCCTTTAAGATTAGACTAGTCCTTCAGATAACCAATCTATCTGTCTGTGAGACTACACTACTTCGAAAAGAAGGGTAGTATACTTTACCTTATAATGAATCCACGGTTCAGCTAACAAGCAACCAAACCAAGGATTTGACCGTTCCTAACACACTCAATGAATTCGGCTGTAACATTTGATATACATTTCTTGTTGACAAAAAAATATCATTTGATAATTTCTATACAACTGGAAATTGCTAACAAAGTTTTAAACTTTAAATATACAATCTTTATAGTATACATAGATTGAACTAAATTTTTGCATGTTACGGGATCTGGTTCTGTTTCAAATTATGTTGAATGAAGCAAAATTAATAATAATTTTTGACATGTTGTTTATGAAATGTTTATGCTTTTGTAGGCATACTCTTACCGAGAACGCATAGACCATCTAACTATAAATGAGATGATCAGAAATCACAGACATAGCATGGATGAAAATCTAAGAAGTCGACTCAGAAGTGTCCGACTGCATATTTCGGACTACTTAGATGGAGAATCAAATGTTGAAGTTTTGATAAATATTCCAGATGCTTTGTACGAACCAATAAAGTATCGGTCTGGCAATGGCGAAAATCAACTTACAATTGACATTGACCATTATGGAGTAAATTACTCATGGACACGACGCACCTACACAAAAAGAGCAAAAGATTTTTTTAGTGGCGTTGTGAAGAAAGTAACCGGATTTTTCGGTTCAATATTTCGTGGAATAAAATCTATCGGTGGATCAGTTACAAAAGCCATAGGATGGCATTGAGCTACATGATTTTGTTTTTTTGTCCAACGATCATTTCAAGCAAACTTAACTTTTCTTTCTAATTTTATTTTTGGAACTGCAGAGTGTTCGTTTATAATGTTTTTGTTAAGGATGCTTAAAAATAAAAAAAATACAGAATTTTACATAAAACGGTATATGTGACTCAGCTATTTCATGTCTTGTACACTAATTACGATTTAATTCTAGCAAACTTTCTTTTATTTATTTAAGACCAATTTACAATGAGTTTTATTTCACGACTCATGGGCCATTATAATAAACATTGCATCTCATATTGTTTGAATCTTTAACTTAACTTCTTTTGTATAATAACGCCACTGACATTGGAAACAAATGTTATTGTTAAAAATCGATAAAGAAAACAATTTCAGCATCAGTAAATGGGACAGATGTTAGTTAATGCTTTTACCAGTACTTTGTTATCTGTAGGTTTGCAGGCTTTGCTTTTTTTGTTTTTGCTGCATCGTAGTGATCAGTGTTATTCTTCAATTTTATCGATGTATAATGGCTTTACAATGGTACAGATAATCAGAAGAATTGAAAAGACCTGCATATTTAGTACCCATCTTTTAAAGACATATAATCTAAATATAATCTAAGGGAATTGAAACCAGTTATGCCAATTAAGAACTAGAATAATGGTATGAACACTACTTATAGGAAATATTTATTTCAAATTCACTAGGGTATATGCGATCAACAAAGTCAACACGCTGTGAATTGATAAGTCAAAGGATCTGATCTTTCTGAAAAGTGAAGTAAAAATATAATTAAAGCTTTCTAATCTTCATAAGCAGCTATATCATACAAAACACGTTAAGTTTTAAGTCGCATTTAAAAAAAAATATAATCTGAGGGAGAGTAACAAATTACTAGCATTAAGTCATAATGTAGACGTGTTACATTTGTAAGTGTAAAGGAATTACTTTAATACTACTGTTTTACAAGCGAGAGGTTAAGCTAGCTATAAAACCAGGTTTTATCCACAATTTTCCTCATACGAAAATGCCTCTACCAATTAAGGGATATGACAGCTGTTGTCCATTCTGTTTGAGCTTTTAGTTTTGCCATGTGAATAGGGACTTTCAGTATTGAATTTTCCCTGGAGTTTGGTATTTTTGTGATTGTACTTCTTTCTAATATAGCATGTATAGATTTCTTTTTTTTCTTATAAAAACCACGTTTGAATATTTTTATTCGTTTTTGCAAATTCAATAATCCCGTAAAAATTTAACAAAATCTATTCATTCTGTTCACAAAAAATTGTCGAATAATTACGTCAAAGATCGCAAACTACATTGATTTTGTATCACCCAAATCTGCCAAATTGATACAGAATGGAATTAAATATTTCTAGTACAAAATGGTGAAAAAGCCGTCATCGCACCTTTTTTTTCTTCTTTTTATAATGATAAATTTCCAACCTAGGTCTTGCAGGAAGTTTCAAAAGTAAAGTAAACTTGTATCGTACTCTTTTGTACATGCATTTAAATAAAAAAAAAACTTACTTAATAAGATAGCTCATAATTTGCAGATTATTATTTAAGAATTGAATGCTTCTTTTTGTAAATTTATTGGGGTGTAAAAGCGTTGACCGAAGTACATTTTGTATGAAGCGCGAAATTTCGCGCTTCATTCTAAAAATGTGCGCACGGTCAACGCTTTTACAACCCTATTAAGTTACAAAAAGAAGCATTCAATAATTATAATTACATTTTTTAGCTATGATCATGAAAACACGAATTTTATATATTTTTTTATTTAATTCACCTGTGCACTTTATTGTTGGACCACGTGTTATCATGAATGAAAAGTTGTATTGAGCAATACAACTGCTTACGGAATAACACGTGGTGTGCAGTTAGGCAATCAGAATAAAGTATTATAATTAAACATACATCTAATGTAATTATTAACAGTTAAAAATTGTCTCTAGTATTTATACAGTTAACAATGGTTAAGAAGAATGTGTAATTTCTTCATTAAGATAGTGAACAATGACATGTATTATAAAATTCTGATTAATATTTTGGACTTTGGCCAAGTATTTATAAACAATATCAGTAAAAAGGAAATAAGTATGCCATTTAGAATATAACTGTAGATAAAAAAGAGTTTATGAACAATGTTTAAATATATTTATTTATGAAGGCCAATTTACACTCGGGTTAAGTTTGATTAAACATTGCTCGAAATCAACGGCTTTCTATCTACAGGTGTTTGTAAATTCCCAGTGAACAAATCTATATTTAAATAGGGGAAAGTACATACCTTATCCTGTTGTTCTCCTTATACATTCTGAAAAATTCCAAAAGTTATTGGTCTCTTGACATATTTAATTATATGCTAACTTTTTTAAATATTTGTTTTTCAAACAAATACAAGTGTGGACCCAGATCAGTGTAGATAGTATGTTTGGATGCTTGTGTTTCTTACATAAAGATATCTCTGGTTTTCTCCTATAGGATTCTATGTTGAACTATGGTGCACAGTGACAGCAAACCTGTACCAAATACTAAAATAGCAATGTCTTTTATTTAATGTTCAAGACTGTCATACAAGTATTTTTTAAAGAATTTTTTGAGGACTTCAAAGTAACTTTTTGGAGTTTCGTCTAAAACAGAGTAGTATAAAAAAAAGATAAAGCTGAATTGAATCCTTAAATTTTGTAAGTTTGTCTGATGTTTGGTTGAGACTTATAAAGTACTAATTTCAATGAAACTGCTAATCTGACGGGGGTTAAGTAATTGCAGAAACCTAAAAAAGAATTCTTAAATCAATCAAGTGACTTAAGGAGGTAGACCTAGGTTAAGGGAAATAACTCTTAAAATCATCAGTATGTTTGTGTCAACCATTTTCAAAAATATGTTCTAAGCTTCTAGGTTACATAGATTATTTTCAATCTGTTTCAGGTAAATGCTTAAAATACATTGATGAATTTGACTTTTACAAACGCTTAACTGATTTAAAGAGTTATCTCCCTGAACCAAGGTCTACCCCCTTAAAGAGGCTCGAGGATACAAAAATTTCAGAAAAAATTCAAACATTTTTGTTTCATTACAAATTTCATTTATTACTTCATTACTTTTTACTTTACTGTATGGTACAAAAATCATCCAAAAGTCAATTCGTTTATGGCCCCAGATGACTTTTGAAATGTATATATCATTGAAAAAGCTACAAATTATCTCTTTTTGGTCCAAAAATGCCATTTTTAGCATTAGCACTGAAATATCTTTGTATGCTGACAAAGATGGATAGCTTAGTCGATTCTGAAATCAAGTCGTCTGCATCGATCGAAAGAAAATTTCGATAATAATTACAGAACTGGAGATAAAACCAATTGCGACTGACCTTCATGCTTTAAAGCATATTTTAATACAAATTTTTAATCTAAATACACTGATGGATAACTAATGATTAAACATAAATATCCTGATGGAGAGCTTATTCGATTCCCAAATCGAGGGGTGTCATGTATTCGAATCGTCTGCATCAGGTAACGGAAAAATTCGAAAATTTGAACTTTTTGAAATGAACATTTCTCTATTTGTTAATTATAATTAGATAAATTATGGTTTAAAGTATTTCTTCAGGCAAATGATTTTAAATTAAAAAACAAATTCTGTCTGTTTATCAAACACTAATATTTTAAACATTCCTATGAATAAACATGTTTAGTATATTATAGTAATAAAGATGGAAATTAGTCAACTGCCAAATAGAACGGAAACCAAAATTGATTTGAAGATATAACATCATGTAATGCAAGAATCATGCAAGATAAAACCCGGTATACCCAATAAAAAATAAGAGTTCCGTCTTTTTTCGAAAGAATTCCTTAATTGCTATGATAGTGTTACAAACTGTCTGACAAGCAGTCGCGGAAAAACTGTTTCTCATAGGATGTTTTGATTTTGGTGATAAATCGCTTTTTTTAAAGTCACAATCGTTGAAAAAAATGTAAAATCACAAAAATACTGTACTCCGAAAAAAATTCAAAACGGAAAGTCCATAATCAAATGGCAAAATCAAAAGCTCAAACACATCAATCGAATGGATAACAAATGTAATATTCCTGGCTTGGTACATATCGAAAATTGTGGAGTGAACCTGGTTTTATAGCTAGTTTAACCTATCACTTATATGACAGTTCATCAAATTCCGTCATATTGACAACGATGCGTGAACAAAACAAACAGATATAAAAGGTAAAATGTCAATAATACAACAGTCAATATTGTGCTATAATCCTAATCTAAAAAAAAATCCATACAAACATGTAACAAAGAAGTACAAAATTGCATACAAACCAAGCATATAAGTAGAAATTTAAGACAAGGGAAAGTGAAGATATTCCAGTGTGTACTGTGATACATCAATGTATGAAAGTGCTATCTCAATTAAACCTTACTGTTTATTTAAGATTGATCTGAATTTGTGAATCAGGTTTACCTGTATATGAGTAATTTTCTTTACATAATTGTAGTCATGACCGATAAATATTCTACTTGAAGATAAAACTTGTAGACAAAGGATAACTTTAGATTCATCTGATTCTTATTTAATTTTAATTCTCCTCAAAGCTCATATTGGCATGTTTCTTATACCAACAAAAGATAAAGAAGAGAATAGTCAATTGTTCTTTATAGGAACTACGGTCTTTAAAATAAACAGTTATCTACAAATTATATTGAGCTCAAAATCGTTTTGATTTAACAAAAAAGCTGTCATTAGATTAAACAAATACTCATAATATGTTATATAGCATTGGTTAATATTTGGTATGAGTTAATATCTGAACTAAATAAAAAAGTAAGACGAATAACACAAACCTATAAAATTGTTTAACTGACGTCCTGCGAACCAGGATCTGATTTCGATAGATTTGAACACTCTACGGATTACGATGATTTATATTTAGGAGTAGAAAAAACATAGATTTAGAAAAAGGATGTTGTTGAAGAAAACTATGTTAACCTTTTGGTTCTTGGCCAAAGTATAAAGGAAAAGAGTGACATATGTGTTTTCCCACTTACCAAAATATATGGCCATTTATAGAGGCTTCAGTATTATCTTTATAGGGCTTGTAAAAATTCATTGCTACAATTAAATTGATATATACATGTTTAGTACGAAACACTTTATATTTAGACAAGAGAAATTACATAAATATTTCCAGTTTTTCCCTTATCAATTTGATGAATTCCATAAAAATTGACAGATGTCGCTTGTTCACATGTTAAATAGAACTAATACAAAACGTCAGAATTATGCATTGTTAATTTAAACAAGTGATTTCAAAAAGTTTCTCCCCCTTAGCAAATGCAACACTCTATTGATTCGTTTAAATCGACTTTTTGATGTAAAAAAAAACAACATAATAAATGAATTGACGAGAAAAAAATATGCCCAAGTAGAAAAAGTAATTAAAACACTTTCACAACTTTAAAAATATCATGCATAGATGATTGTACTCATAACGTATAATTTCCAATTGAAAATCAAAAGTTAAATTATGAAAGAATTTCAACAATTTATGCAAACTATTTCTAGGTGGAACCTAACACTACAGGGAGATGAATATTAAGCTTCTCAATGATCAAGATAAGTGTATTTCAAACTGCTATATAACCAACTATTTTTTTCTGATAATGTTTCTGGTTCAAGTTTTTTGAATTTTTGATAGTTTTGTCAAAGGCTCAAAGCGAATATTTTGTAAAACAAATTATGAAAATTACACGAGCCAAATCAATTTTAGTCAAGGTGCTTGGTACCACCTTAAAATATGGAAAACATGACACAATATCAAAAGTTAGTACGCTTAGTGAATTCTAAAAAAGTTGACAGAGGCCTGCTTGGTTAGACTTTCAAATTGTAAATATTAGCAAGTGATTTTAAAAAGTCACCCTTAGCAATTATCAAATCTCTAAGGATCCATTTAACGGTTTTTCGGTGAAACCAGCATAATAAATGCATTGACGAAGCTTGTTTCAAAGTAGAAACATTTATTAATCACCTTTCTTCACCATAAAAGAGTAAAAAGCAACATTCCTTCTTACTTTAAGGATCAATCTTCTCCTATAGTATCGTATTCCTACACCAACCCTGTTGCAGAATCTAAATATTGATGACCTCAAAGCTAAACCACCTGAATGTACCTGTTCACATTCTCATTTTGTGAATAATCCTGCTAGCCATTAATTTCTGAAGACCTAAACATAGTCTATAACTACAAGTTGAGACAACTTTTGTCCAAGGGTCCGAAATACAGAGAGCCACAGCCAATCAATTGGAAGCAGAACTTTAAACTACTAATGGATTCTGTTTAGGGTTATGTAAAGACTGGGCAAAAAGAGAAAAGGTTGAGGTTGGCACTCTTTCGCGCATCTGGTGCAGAAAAATTGGTACCGTTAATGTTTTTACTACCACTGGGTCGATGCCTCTGCTGGTGGACTGTTAGTTCCCGAGGGTATCACCAGCCCAGTAGCCAGTACTTCGGTACTGGCATGAAAATATTGTTTTTGTTTGCAAGAAACACTAAATTGACTGCCTAATTAAGGAACTGGGGATAAATAGCACACTTGGAAATCCTACATATATACTAAGTACGCTTACGTAGCAGGAGATCCTGAAAACCACAAATCAGTTCTCATCTCCTTTGGTGTTAACTCAAAGGATGAAGACCAGGATCTTCCATCCTTATATTGGATTCCTAAGCTTCACAAGAATCCTTATACGGAAATGTATATTGCAGGTTTTTCCAAGTGTTCAACTAAACCCCTTTCTAAAGTTCTTACTGCCATACTCACTGCAGTCAAAGAAGGACTTCAGAAATATTCCGAAACGGCATATTCAAGAAGTGATGTTAATCAGATGTGGATACTGAAAAGTTCAAAAGAGTTATTGGTGAATTTACAATCATTAAAACATTGTACCAACATTAAAACCGTTGTTTATACTATACCACTATTCCACATACTAAACTTAAAGCTCGACTGAAAGAACTCGTCAGCTTATGATTCTTTAACAAAAAGGGCACTAGACGTTTTAAATATATAGTTTTTGGCTGGAATTCAGCTTACTTTGTGAAAAATCATACAGAGTCAAGGAGAAAATATACCGATGAGGATATCACTGCCATGCTGGACTTTTTAATTGACAACATTTTTGTTGAATTTTGAGGTTTGGTCTTCCAATAGACTATTGGAATTCCAATGGGTAACAATTGCGCTCCTCTACTTTCAGATTTGTTTTTATATTCATATGAAGCAGAATTTATCCAAGGGCTTGTACAGAAAGAAGAAAAGAAATTAGCCAAGTCTTTTAATTTCACCTTTCGGTATATTGATGAAGTACTGTCTCTTAATAATAATAGATTCAGTGATCACTTACATTTAATATATCCAAGTGAACTTGAAATTAAAGATACTACCAACACAGATAAATCTGCTTCATATTTAGACCTTTTTCTCGAAATGACTACTGATGGTAGGTTGAATACCAAAATTTATGACAAACGCGATGATTTTAATTTTTCTATAGTCAACTTTTCATTTCTGTTTACAACATCCCAGCGGCACCAGCATATGAAGTATATGTGTTTCAATTGACACGTTACTCTAGAGAAAGCTCAAAGTATGTTGATTTTGTTGAACGAGGAATACTGCCTTCTCAAAAGTTTCTAAGACAGGGCTATGAATCAATCAAATTAAGGTTATCACTCAAAAAAATTTACGGTTGCCATCATGAGCTGATTGGCAATTATGACAAAAGTGTGTCAGAAATCAAATCTGATATTCTTCCTCAGTCATAATAACCTTCCATCATTACCGAACTGAACAAAGAAATAACACGACGGGTGCCATATACGGTGCAGGAAATGCTTACTCTCCGTAGCACCTGATTCACTCCCGGATTTTAGTGGAGTTTGTGTTGTTTTTTAATTATTGTTTTTAACTGTTGATGTAAATGTCCTTTGGTTTTGTGAGTCTTTCTTTACTCCTTGGTTTTGATTGTTATTGTCTTCAAAACTTTACAACATATAACGCATGAAAGATTGTACGCATTACTTTAAATTGCCAATTAAAAAATCAAACGTTCAAATACGAAACAATTTCAACAATTTCTGAAAAAGGTTTGGGTATAAAATATGTGAGACATGACACAATATCAAAAGTTTTAAAAGGGTCACTGGAATTTTTCAGCTATTTCTGTAAGTATATACATATGCATATACATTTTTGATACCCTCTTCTACAAAAACCAGAGTGGTTAAAATTATTAAAAGAAGGGCGTGATAAAAATTCTTTTGTGTTAAGTATTCGTATTAGATCCTGGTAAATGGTTTGAAAAAGAGTCATACTATACATACGGAAAAAGGTTTAGAAACATCTGATTTGATGAAGAACAATGATACTGCTATTACTGAGTTTTTTCTGGTTTTTTTTAACTTCACCAAAGGTTTAAAGGCAAACACGGATATGTATGTATTTCACATTATCAAAATATAAGACAAATTGCACAGTTTCTATTTTAAGAGGTTAGGGAAAGTGCATACATGTTCCTGTTTTCCCCCTAGTACAGTTCATCGATTTCAATTTGAATGACACCTGCAGTGTTATGATTTAGCTACGAGTTTATATTTGCTTAGCATTTTGTTTATTGTTTAAAAGAAGTAAAACAAAACGTAAGACTTTCACATTTTTCAATTTATACAAATGAATTCCAAAAATACAAAAACAAACATTCTCCCATTTGGAAAATATCAACACACTAAAGATCCGGTTTTTCGACGTAGACAACACCGTTAATGAATTCACGAATAATTGCCTAATTTAGAAACATAATTTAAACTACTTTCAAAACTTCACAACATATAATGCATGGATGATTCTGACTTTTAATTTCTAATAAAAAAAGTTTCAATTATGAAATAATTTCAACAATTTATCAAATATGTAGTCAGCACTTCGGTGTTGTCATGAATGGTCATTTTTATAAATTTTTGTTTACAAAACTTTGAATTTTTCGAAAAACTAAGGATTTTCTTACCCCAGGCAGTGGCGTAGCTTGCATGTATGCTTAGATGCTCAAGCATCCACATCATTTTGACAAAGAAAAAATAGCAGCAGTTTAACTCGGAAGTATCCAAATATAACAAGGCTGAGGATATGAACAGTCATTTTCGAAGCACTATGCCTGGTCTTTCATTAAGGATAATTTCGTTTATGTAAACAAGATACATTTAGTTGAATCGCAGAATAGAGTTTCAAGTTAATTTTTGGTCGTAAAAAAAAGTCTACGTCATCGGCTTGGGCAAGCGGAGACGACTGATACACAGACCCGTGGACATGTTTCATCTGAAATTGAACCTAGTGGAGTGATGGCTTCTCATTTGACTATAGCAACTAACAACTAAAACACCATGTCCTGATATCGTTTCTTGCGACATGGTAAACGGCGTGATGAAAAAATCAATTTGTAATAGATCGTGATAAGTCCTAGGCTAATGAATTCCAGATTCTATCTAGGTCCAAATACTAATTTTAATTTCAATCAGTAAAGAACAGAGATCCAATTTTCCCCGCCAAGCACATTTCATGTCATATTTTATCTATTAAAGGACAAGGAACAAGCTAGGGAATAACTAAAAAAGCACTTTTTTTTCTTTTTTTTTTTCTTTTCAATATCTTAAGAATACGCGTTTAGCTCAGTAATAACAAAATTAAAAACCCAAGGTTGTAGACTCAAATTCCTGGAAAGAGAAGTCACTTCAGTTCCTATATGTCAAATATAACTTTAAGATTGGGTGCAGAGGCGGATTAGGGGGGGGGGGGGGGGGGGCAAGCGGGCCTCCTCTTAGGCAGTCAACGGGCCCCCACTTATGAAAACTTCTGGATCCGCCACTGGGGTGGGAAACTTTACATCAAATATTTATGAATTGAATGATGGTAGTTTCGAGGAAACAATAACATTTGGTTAGAAATATAAATATATGTATTGGTGGGAGTTTTGAATTTAAACAAAAATCTAACTAGTGTCGGATTCTGTGGGGGTACATGTGCTTAAATAAAAAGTAATTTTCTGCATAAAAGGTCCAATTTTTTTTCGCATCGCTCCGCTCGGCGCCGAGACATCCACATCATTTCAACCCTGGCTACGCCACTGCCAGGAGTAGATTACCTTAGCCGTATTTGGCACAACTTTTTGGAATTTTGGGTCCTCAATGCTCTTCAACTTTGTATTTATTTGGCTTTTTGAACTATTTTGATCTGAGCGTCACTGATGAGTCTTATGTAGACGAAACGCTCGTCTGGCGTATAAAATTATAATCCTGGTACTTTTGATAACTATTTGGGTTAAAAATATGTTAGACACGATACAATATCATAAATTTTGAACTTTCATTGTTATGAGACATCTAAAGGGTCATTGGAAGTTTTAGACAAATTACACAATTTCTATTTTGGGATCCATTGGCTAAAATAGAATAAATTGCACAATTTCTATTTTTGGAGGCTTCAGTTCTTTCTGTTTCTACTTGAAAGGGCTTATTAATAATCCATAGGCTACAATATGATAAATTTTGACATTTTTACTGCGAAACATTTTATATTCTAACGGGGAATTTACATACGTGGTGTTGATAAAACGTGAAGAGAATGGCATGATATGAAATCTTTTGTGTTAAGTATTCGTAGTAGATCCTGGTAAACGGTTTGAAATTAAGACAAGATATACATAAGGGAAAGGGTTAAGGAAAATCTGCTTAGATGAAGAACAACAATAGCATTTAAAAAAGGTTAAATCCACACTTTTCTATATAAGAAAATGCCAGTACCAAGTCAAGGATATGATAGTTGTTATCTATTCTTTTGATGTGTTTGAGCTTTTTATTTTGCCATTCGATTGGGGGCATTCATTTTTTAATTTTCCTCAGAGTTCAGTACTTTGTTTTGATTTTTGATTTTTTTAAAGCTCTAATAGAGTTCTGTCTGACCTATTGGAACTTGACCAAAGGTATGAAGAAAAACAGGAATATGTATGTATGATGGTCTTGGTGTATTAATTCTGCGCACTAACGTTGTTGATCATCTTAACGTGTTATATTATTCTTTTATTTGTCTTTGTTCTATTATTGATATTGCTTTTGCTGTTTGGTCTGTTTTCTGTGATATCCATTTGACGTGACCCGGTACTTATATAACCCGACAATGTGTTGTTTGTGTTCTCCTTCATGTTTGCTGGTGTGTTTTGTACAAGTGACTTTTTGTATTTCTGTGGCACATATGGCGTGGCTTTGTACTCTTAAAGATCCCGCCATTATGTTATTGTTCTATTATAATGCCATTATGTTATTGTTCTATTATTTTGAAAATACTTTGAACGACAAACTTATGTTACTAGCGTAGTGGTATTAACCATATGTGGTTTCTTAAAAATTCTTAAGAACTTCTGAATAATTTCAAATCTCGGTCTTTTTCTGAAATTGGTTCTAAATTTTTTTTGATTTTTCAACCCTGTATTCAGCCATTTCCTATGATGTAGTCTGTTATAAAAAATAAGAAGATGTGGTATGATTGCCAATGAGTAAACTCTCCACAAGAGACCGAATGACACAGAAATTAACAATAATAGGTCACCGTACGTATCAACTTTTTGGGGGGATTTATCATATGTATTAAGGGAAAAACAGGAACATATGTGTACTTTCCCTTGTTAAATATAGACTGATTCGCAGAAAACAAGTGAAAATCGATGATATTTTAACCCATTGATTTACAAAAATTCTTTTAAAATAGAAACAGAGAAAAATCAAGCCTCTTGAAATAGAAACTGTTCAATTTGTCCTATAGTTATATAAGGTGAAATACATACATATCCCTGTTTCCCTTTAAACCTTTGGCCAAGATCCAAAAGGTTGGTCAGATCTCTGAAATAGCTATATAACCTATATCATTGATTTAAATCTAAGTAGAATTTTTCAAATCCACATATTTTTTTTTTAATTAACGGCTTATAACTTTCCTTACATGAGACTGATAAACAATTGCAAAATTTTGAAAGTAGTTCAAATAATGTTTCGAACAATTATTCATCAATTTTTTAATAATTTTTTTTCGAAAAGCTGATTTAAAGTGTTCTTTGAAAAAATGTTTCAAATCACTTGTTTGAAAAATCATAGGTAAATGCTTACGTTTGTTTTAAACACTTAACAATTTAAGCTGCACAAAAATGATAATTAGCCTCTAAGCTAAAACCGCAATCAATGGAAGCGTCTATAAACTTTTTTGAAATTCATGAATTGTACTAGGCAGAGACAGGAACATGTATGTAATTTCCCAATTTTTATACAGATTGTTTCGCAGTAAAACTGTAAAAATTCATTGTATGTTAGGCAATTAATTTTCAATAAGCCCTAAAACGTTAAAATAGAGAAAACTCAAGACAACAGAAAAAGAAACTGTACAATTTGTCTTATATTTAGACCAGGTAAAATACATGCATATCATTGTTTTCATCTAAAGCTTTGGCCAAGTTCCAAAAGTTCAGACAGAACTATACTATAACTTTTGCATGTTTCTAATCTAAGCAGATTTAAATCTTTTCTTGACTTAATTTTGAACCGTTCACTGGGATCTGCTATAAATACTTTGACAATATTATCAACTCTGATTTTTTGGGAGGAAGCCTAAGTATCATAAATGTTACCCTTTTCTTTCTTTTCTTTTTTCATTTTTCTTTTCAAAAGAATTCCGGCAATACTAGGTTGACACAATTTGTAAAAACTGTTAAATGGCATAGATCATACACTTACTGTTGGGTTCAGACCAAACATTACCTAATTTAAACACACGTTATCGCCGCGTGCACATATTTTGTTAGCTAACTTCAATTTTGGCGTTTACTAGTTATCTTACAGTTACTATTATTACGTTTACGCTGTCAAAATGAAAATTTCTAAACTTCTAGAGTAAACCCGGGTTTATTTTGTGTCAGTTTAGTCAGTACTTCACGCGCGTTTTACTTCAATATTCACAAGTTTAACATATAAAACAAATAGAAAACAACTCCCATATTCCTGTATAGGTACAGGCTTTTCTTGTGCATAAAATGGTTGATTAAACCTGGTTTTACAGCTAGGAAAACCTCTTACTTGTCTGACAGTCGCATAGAATTTATTATATTTACAATAATGTGTGAGAAAAGCAAACTGACATAATAGATAAAAATGTCAAAAATTGGAGAACAGCAACTAGCATTATGTTATAATCATTCATAATCACTAGTTGTTATGGGCTTTGAACTAGATGTCAGTTGCTGTGAGTACTCTCAGATCTGTACTTTTTGATGTTGGGATATACAAATATCTGGCCACATCAACTCTGTGTTTTTGTAAGATGTATTTCTATTTCTATTTGTATCTATCTAATGAGTAACGCCTTTTTCAACAGATTGTTATAGTTCCTTCTTATGTTGTACAGTTACATAAATGTTCCAGGTTAGAGGAGGGCTTACATGTTTAACGCCGCAACATTCTATATGTGTCCAAGTCAGTAGCCTGTAATTCAGTGGTTGTCGTGTGTTGATGTGTTACATAATTGTTTTTCGTTCATTTATTTTTATATGAATTAGGCCGTTAGATTTCTCGTTTGAATTGTTTTACGTTTGTCATTTCAAGGCCTTTTATTGGTGATTGTGCGGTATGGGCTTAATTGATTGTTGAAGGTCGTACGTTGACCTATAGTTGTTTATTTCTGTGTCATTTTGGTTCCTAGTGGAGAGTTGCCTCATTGGCAAATATACCACATCTTCTATTTTTCTATCTATAGACAAGGAACATTAGCACATCAAGATAAAAAAGAAAAACAAGAATACAAAACATAACCATAGAACAATAACAAAATGGTAGTAAGTAAAAATACCGAGCCAAACAAAAAGAATTTAACAAAAAATGACCTAAACAGTTAATGGTAAAAAATATACAAAGACAAATAAAAAGTACACTTGAATTCTTCATTAAGATGATAAACAACACCAGTTCAAATAATCTATATTTCAAAACTATAATGTATTATTTGTAAAGTTGAAACGGAATATTATATCTATCAAAAAGATATAAGTATCTTCCGATGATTTATTCTAGAAAAGAGACGAGACTTCTTTGACATTACCCTGGTTCATCAACTATCCACCCTGACACTGGTAAAGTTTCATATAGTTGGTATATTGCTGCTTCGTAGGGATAAATCCTGCTTTTTATAACACTTATTTTTCAGAATACTAAAAAACTAATTGGTATTTCATTGAAGATCAAATCCTAAAGAAAAGTTTACACATATAGTGCAGATAAGTCTGCGTCTGTCTCTGTCTTTAATTTATATTGCCGGGCAGCATGCTTGAAATTAAGCAGTGTTTCAGTGCAATATTCCCTGTGTTTATCGAATCAGGAATGTTTTTGGAATGGCATTATACGGGTTTAAAAGATCTCAAATGATTTTTATATTTGACAGTAGTCAATTCATTGGAAACGTCACTGTTTCACCTGTGCAATTAGCACACATATACTTTCCATAAAAAAACGGACAAACCTGTTGAACTACTTTAAGATGGCGAAAAAAATCTCGGATTGTGAAGTCAATAAACTTTTTTTTAAATCTGAGAATGCACATTGATGATTGTTTTTTCTATATTCTACATTCAACACATTCGCTGAAAAAAAAACAGTTTTGAAGGTAGTCCCAGCCCGTATTAATTGATATTTTCTCCACTAATTCCACGTGTTTGTAAGCGATAGGAAACTCATAGTAGCCCACAATGCATTGTAGTTTATTGCATCAATTGGTAAATTTTTCAAGGCCATATTTACCTTCTATTAGGGAAATAACTATGCAAATATATTCTGACGTCAGGAAATCTAGATTTTCCGACCTGTTAAACTGCTTTAAATTCAAAACTGAACAACATTTAGAAAATATAATGCATGGATGATTGAACTCATACTGTTTCATTCAAAATAAGAAATCAAAGGTTCAATTCCTGTAAAGAAAGAGTTTCAATAATTTTTCAGACAGTTAAGAACTCTTAAAGACATGAGTCGCCAGAAAATTTTTTAATTCATAATGTGTTAGACATAATCAAACGCAAAAAAATTCCGACTTTTTCTAGATAAAAGATATCGAAAGGGTTACTTGAATTTCTAAGTCATTTCCTTAAGTATTTGTATTTATCTAGAAGCCCCTACAGTTTCATATAAGGACAGTAAACTCTCGTAAAGAAAATAACAGGTTCAAATGGTACAATACAGTTTCCAACATAAGAAAATATTAAAAGATCCGACTTTTCATTAATATAAGACATTAAAAGGGTCGCTGGAACTTCCAAGTCATGTCCTGAAGTATTATTTGTTTAAAAGACTATGTTTGATATCGTCTCATTTCAGGAAAGTATATAATCGTCAAGGAAGGGTAATTAAACATCAAACAGCTATTAAAAAGCTGTGTCAAATTCATAACTGTCCGGATTCTTTTATAACAACAGGAAGAAAACATAAAAGAGTCTAAAAAAGAAAGCATTGCATTCATGTCAATACGTTTGGAAGTCTAAAGTAAATGAAAAATAAAGGCGATAAAAATAGATAAAAATATTAAAACTGATATCTGTCTAACGTAGGTGTCATGTTACTTTGTGGGATCAATTTTTACTTGTTTTCGGTTAAACATTTTATCTTTAATAAGGGAAAGTACACACATATTCCTGTTTCCCCCTTTATAATATAATGAAACCTAGGAAAGTTAAATAAACTTCAGCATAAGTTGTATTTTATCTCAGAATCGAAACTCGAAACATTTTGGCTCCTGAACAATTGCAGAGTTTTGAAAGTAGTTCTGATAATATATCGAATTTAAATCTAATTTTTCATCAATCTATTATTTTTTATATACTTCGGAAAGTCGATTTAAAGTGTTCCTAAGAATAAATGTTCAAATCTCTTGTTTGAATAAACAATTTAAACTTCAGGATATACATAAAGAAAAGAAATTAAATCTGCTAAGATTTAGAAAAATGCAAAAGTTATGATAAACTTCTGTCGGAACTTTTGGAACTTGGCCAAAGGTTTAAATGAGGGATATGTATTATTTTACATGATCTAAATATAAGACAAATTGCACAGTTTCTATGTCTGGAGTCTTTCTTGAGTTGTCTCTGTTTCAACTTTATAAGGCTTGTTGAAAATTAATAGGCTAAAATACTATCGATTTTGACAATTTTACTGCGAAATATTCTATATATAAATTGGGAAATTATTAAAAGAACTCGAAAGTTGCTGTTTGATTTTGTTATTTTAAAAACTACCAAAACAAAAGTTAGGTTTTTAAATTGTTAATTTATGCAAGTGACTGCAAAGTTCAAAAACAGAAGACTCTGCTACTTATTAAATCTCACCAATCCACCAATCCAACGCTCTCTTTTATCGGCTTTTCGATGAAAAAGAATTAGACGAATTGACCTATAATTATTTCAACATTACAAATATTATTTGAATTATTTTCAAAGCTTTACAAAATATAAGGCATGGAAAATTTTGCTCATAACTTTTTTTTTTTTTTTTTAACAACATTATATATTTATTCATCAAATATGCTTGTTACATTGTTTCACCAAGAAACCAAGCTTTTCTTGATGCATCCTGTAATATTCCAACTTTTAATTTTTAATTAAATATTTCTAGTTCAAATCCTTGTCTGAAAGAATTTCAATAATTTGATAAATAGTTATACACATGAACAACAGACATCACCAGAATATGTTTTGGTAAAAATATGTGCGACATAATACAATATTAGAAGACTTGACAATTGATATAAGACATTTAAAGGATCACTGGAATTTGTAAGCCATGTTCAAAGTATTTGCTACTATTTTTTAGAGTTCCCTGTCTGATATCAATAAAAAATGAGGAAAGCAATAAGTCATTAAAAAAGAGGAAGGGCGTTTACTTTTGCGTTTACCTTCGCGTTCACTCGAAAATGGCGCGTCTTCTTATTCTGTTAATAGTAAACATGGTAAACGTGTGTTAACTTAAGAAATAAATTAATTTTTTTTAATTTTTTTTGTAAAGTATTCGTACAAGATCCTAGTGAACGGTTTGAAATAAAATCAGGATATACATAAAGAAAAGAAATTAAATCTGCTAAGATTTAGAAAAATGCAAAAGTTATGATAAACTTCTGTCGGAACTTTTGGAACTTTGCCAAAGGTTTAAATGAGGGATATGTATTATTTCACATGATCTAAATATAAGACAAATTGCACAGTTTCTATGTCTGGAGTCTTGAGTTGTCTCTGTTTCAACTTTATAGTGCTTGTTGAAAATTAGTAGGCTAAAATACAATCGATTTTGACAATTTTACTGCGAAATATACTATATATAAATTGGGAAATTACATACATTTTGCTGTTTTCCACTAGTACATTTCATTAATTTCAAAACGTTTGATAGACGCCTGCATGAATTTCGGTTTTAGCTTAGAGGTTAATGTAGCTGCTTCAATTGATAAAAATGTACAAAACAAGTAAAACCAACGTTAGAAGTTTACATTGTTTTTTCAAACAAGAGATTTGAACATTTATTCTTAGGAACACTTTAAATCGACTTTCCGAAGTATATAAAAAATAATAGATTGATGGAAAATTAGATTTAAATTCGATATATTATCAGAACTACTTTCAAAACTCTGCAATTGTTTAGGAGCCACTGTTTGATTTAAGTCCCATATAAGGAAATTCGTTTATATAAAACCAGGAGGATGTGGTTAAATAAACAAAATTTGAAGAATCTAGTTGCCGTTTTGCAATTAGTCACGATACATTAAAATTGTGTTGGTTTTTTTTTTTGCTGAGATTTAGTACATTGATTCAGCTATAACAGAGTTCTGACTAACCTTTTGGATCTTGGCCAAAGATTTAAAGGGTAACAGGGATATGCATGTATTTCCCCTTATCTAAATATATGTCAAATTGCTTCGTTTCTATTTCAAGAGTCTTGAGTTTTCTCTGGTTTAATTTTAAAAGGCTTTTTGAAAATCACTCGATTAAAATATCATCGATTTTCACTTGTTTTCTGCGAAGCATTCTATATTTAACAAGGGAAAGTACACGTATGTTCCTGTTTTTCCCTTAATACATTTGATGAATCCCAAATAAGGTTCATACGCACGGTTACATATAGTTGTTAATTTCTTTGTCATTCGGTCTCTTGTGGAGAGTTGTTTCATTTGCAACATATCACATCTTCTTATTTTTGTTATAGACTATAACATTGAAATACAATCGATTGAACATCGATTAATTTTCTATATTGAACAAGGGAAATTCAATAGATGTTCTTGATGTTCCCAAACATCTACTGATTCCAGAAAAATGTTTAAAGACTCCTACAGTGACATTGTTATAAGCTTAAAGTTTATCGTTGCTTCCTCGTTTATTTATTGTTTAAAACAACAAAATAAACGTAAAAATGTTACATTCTTTATTCTTTATTCAACAAGTGATTTAAAAGAGATGAAAATCAAAAGCTTCTTCTTCTTATCAAATCTGAACACCTTTAACATCTCTTTTCGAAATGGAAAATTGTATCGACGAATAGTTGTTTCAAATTAGAAACATTTTTTTTAACTGCTTTAAAACTTTACAAAATATAATGCTTGGGGGATTCAATTCATAGCGTTTAAGACCAAATTAAAAAAAATATCATTTTAAAAAATGGGATATTCAGTACACCAATGATTTTAATTTTAACTTTTAATGGAAAAAGCAGTTGCAACATAGTTATTCAAGGTACCAGGATTATAATTTAGTACGTCAGACGCGCGATTCGTCTACATAAGACTCACCAGTGACGCGCATATCAAAATATTTATAAAGTCAAACAAGTACAAAATTGAAGAGCATTGGGGATTCACAATTCCAAATAGTTGTGTCAAATACGGCTAAGGTTTTCTATAACTGGGATCAAACAAAAGTTTGTCAGATTTATGGGCAGCATAGCAATTTTATACACAATTACATGTAACATCTATTTTGATAAAATTAGAATATATATTTATGTCCGATTTTTGCGTCAAATATGTGCGTATCTTGTCAGGGTAACACATTTTAAATTATGTTTTCCCAAGTTGATCATTGCCTTGATATCTGCAAAAGGAACTGTTTTAGAATGTTAATGAAAACTCTTACAAAAGAACATAACTACCACAGATTCTTTCTCATTCTATTTTTTACATAGTAGATTTAATCGGTGTACATGAAATGCATGTCAAAGCGGTTATCGCTACACGATCAATAGTCAAGTTGTTTCTCACTATAAATATGGACTATTCGGTAATGATATCAAATGCAAAACAACATCCTAAAGTTTAAAACAGTATGTAATAATAGAGAAAGGAAAATTCAAGACATTTAGTGGCAAAAAATAGCGGATACTTTTTTATCATGTATATACTGTCCTCGTGTTAATATATCAAACTTGCAGCAGAACAATATTATCACTGCATCAAAGGAAGTGATTATTTTCCAACATAGTGTTTGGTTGTTTGCACTAATTCAAAGGTGACAACGCATTTATCTTTTCAATTTATGATAAACAAAATTCAATACTGCTATCAGTCACTAGATACACAAAAGGGAACTAGGGCAGAACTTAATATCATGGTGATTTATCGTTAACGTGCGTTCCTGTAACTAAAAACAAAATGACAAAAGTAAACCAACTTTCAAAGAAATAGATTGATGTTGGGTTTATTGAAATGAGAGAAAAATGCTGACCATAATGAATTGCTATCTTAGACTTACGTTGCTGATGGTTATTTCTATAATCTTTGAAACCAAATTTTTAGAGGTATTTTTCAGTACATAAATAACATGAGTAATCGACAAATAATATATCATTACACAGAATAAAGATATATATATATTTTTTTACTCTCGAAAACAATCTTATTGGCAATAGAAAACAAGCGTAAAATGGTATCGAAACCTGTTGTTTTCAATATATTCTTGTATTACATTATTAATAGATAAAAAAGAAGATGTGGTATTATTGCCAATAAAACAACTCTCAACAAGAGACAAAGAGGCATCTTTTGATATATTGCTCCTCAAATATCGTTTATTTTTTATTCGTTCATGAAGAAGGTGGTTAAAAAAACAACATAAAAGAGCTGTGGTGTATGTTGCTGCTAAGGTGGGGTAAATTTATAATTTCAAAATTAAAATTGTCTCGTTTGACAAAAATTCTGGTACTGAGATGATCGTTTGTGTCAAATTCGAGGTATAATTCTAAAAATAATGCGGTGAAAGCTGAGTCTGTTGTTTCTTTCATTTCTCGTTCTGGAGGATATATTAATGGAACCCAATCAGAAACTTTTGGATTGTTTATGAAAAGACCATCATCAATATATCTGAATGTGAAATAAATTGATCTGGCTTATTTGATAATCTTGTTTTTTCAAGTATCGCACAGTTCTTTCCCAATGAATACCGACAATTTGTTAAAAAGTCTATCTTTAATTTCAACAAATATGTTGTCAATAAGATACTCCTACATGCTGATCACTTGTTCCTCTGTGCAGCATGTTTTACCTTTTAGTTTATAATTAACGAATTGTGTCATATACATATACATATTACATCCAAAAGCAATGAATTTATAGCATATGTTTCCAGTATTATATTGAAAACATTGCAAACTACTTAATTCTATTAGACGATTTTTCAATTTCACATGACAGATTGTAGTATACAGGGTTAAAACAAATAAAAGTTTTTAGAATGAGATTCAAAACTTTGCAAAAGTACTTACGATTTTTTTTTAGAATCTACATATGGTTAATATCATTACGCTAGTAAATAGTTCGAAAGTACTCATGAAATATTCTTTCCCTGTGGATAGACTTTCTGTGATTGTCATGGCAAATTCCTTTGAACATTTGAAGAAGATGCAAATGAGCCGAAAATGTACTGTTGTATGTACGGAATTTTGTGAAGCTTTGGTATCCAATACAAACAAGATAAGTCCTCAGATTAACTGTTCATTGAAGCCATGAAGGACTTATGATTCGCCAAAATCTCATCCTTGTCAATTGATTTTTATGTGGGATTACCAAGTGATTATTTATTCCTTATTCTGTCACAAGACATAACTCGGCGAGGCTAGGCAATATATCAATGTTTAGATGATAAAAAAATAGAAAACAAACTTATCCAAAGAATGTCTTAGTCAGGTTTTGTTCATAAAGATTTAAAAGAAACCGCTAACGCATGGTTCTTTCTGAATTTCCAAATAAATAAAAAAAGGTTACTTTAAGTATACCTTCTCCTTTAAAAATTTGAGTTGATAAAATTGTCAATAGAAGGACAAAATGATAATTCTGTATTTTTTTATTTGTTTTTAATTTGCAAAAGACTAGATCAACAATTTGCGAAATTAAATGGGGTATAAGAATCGTCACAGTTCCTCAGGAGGAGTTTACCTAAGATGAATTTGATTATTTCTATTACAACTATAACTAACGTTAGGATTATACTTTGATCTTGTCAAGCAAATGATTTCAGCATCTTCAAAATCAAACGTCTGTCTTCTTCTTAGCAAACGTCAAGACAGGTAACACTACATCTGTTTTACAAAACGTGCGAGATCTATTCCTTTATGTTAGAATTACAACTATTTAGATAGTTTAATCCTCTGAAAGATAGGAATTTACCAAGAAGAGTTATAAATAAATTGTTTAAGACGGTTTGCAATGAAATAGAAAAGGATAACTATCTACACAAAAGTATCTGACCTTTGTCTGACGAATAACAAAAATATTAAAAAATGATGTCTGATATATACCTGTATATTTACATGTGATGTGACCACTTTCCCATCCTCTCTTCATCATTCAATGAAATTTATTACTGGTTGTGTACATTAGAAGAGAAACGCAAAGTGTGCCATGAGTGCAGTAAAAAATGCTTAGCCGTCTTATGTATATACTTCCACCTACGGTTTCTGCATGCCATATTTCCTTATTCGCCACCATTAGATTTTCTATGATTTTGTTTGTTCGTCTCTTTTATATGTTTCAAACTTCAACTCCCCACTCGCCTCCTTGTTACAGACCATAGGCGATTATTTTATATTTAAAGTATATTCAGACAAAAAATCACCAATTTAAGAAAATAATTGCAATTGATGGAAAATTCTTGAGGTAAAATACGATAACCGATTACAACTTAAAGGAAATTAAATCAATTGTTTATGAAACGTCAATCAATCTGTTTTGCAGAAAATATCGTTTGTTTATCAGTAGATATCGTATTGGTCAGACTAGAATTACACATGAAGTGCTTATGTATTGGCTAGAAAGCGATATAAAACTAGGAGCTAGTCCGGGACAGAAGAAGATATTAAATACGGAAGATAAGTAATACAATTTCATAAGAAAATTAAACACCCGATCAACATTTGTTGCGACATCTTGACGTTATTCATGATACTGCAAAGCACTCCGTACCTTTTAAGAAAAGGTAAAATTGTCTCACGTTAAGATTTGTGAAATGTATATTATTCTACATCTGTAACATGTCTGTGACCTTCATTTCCTAAGTATTGTAACAATTTGAAAGTGATGATTTGCAATATGTAGATTTCAGCACTTTATTTCCCAATCAATGGCTACCTGGTACCTTTGATAACTATTGACACCACTGGGTCGATGCCACTGCTGGTGGACTTTTCCTCCCTGAGGGTATCACCAGCCAAGTAGTCAGCACTTCGGTGTTGACATGGATATCAATTATGTGGGCATTTATTTAAATATACTGTTTACAAAACTTTGAATTTTTCGAAAAACTAAGGATTTTCTTATCCCAGGAATAGATTACCTTAGCCGTATTTGGCACAACTTTTTGGCATTTTGGATCCTTAATGCTTTTCAACTTCGTACTTGTTTGGCTTTATAAACATTTTGATATGAGTGTCACTGATGAGTCTTATGTAGACGAAACGCGCGTATGGCGCACTAAAATATAATCCTGGTACCTTTGATAACTATTTACACCACTTGGTCGATGGCACTGCTCGTGGAAGTTTCGTCCCGAGAGTATCACAAGCCCAGTAATCAGCACCTCGGTGTTGACATAAATATCAATTATGTGGGCATTTTATAAATTTACTGTTTACAAAACTTGGATTATTTCGAAAAAATAAGGATTTTCTTATCCCAGGAATAGATTACCTTAGCCGTATTTGGCACAACTTTTTGGAATTTTGGATCCTCAATGCTCTTCTACTTCGTACTTGTTTGGCTTTATAAATATTTTGATATGAGCGTCACTGATGAGTTTTATGTAGACGAAACACGCGTATGGCGTACTAAATTATAAACCTGATACCTTTGATAACTATTTACTTTGGATGAAAATATAGATTCCTTTTAATGGGCCGAATTTTGTTTTGTCAATGTAATAAGATTGAAACGTGATGATATTTTCGACTCGAAACTGTGAAAGTATTCAATTGGTATCGCCCTCCCAAAGTTTATGGTCTAATGAAAAGAAGTTGATTTTTTTTTCTTCTGAAATTGAACTAATAATGTTCATTTCGTAAATTGGTGGCAATTACACTTTTTGAATTTACTTTGGAGTTTACTTTGTTTGTTTGTACTTTTTTGCAATAGAATACTGCAGTGATTTCCTATAATAATAAAACAAATAATTTTGCATATGAAGAAATCCTGTAATTTCATTCTCTGACTTCATACATAAAAAGGTGTTTGCGTCTTAATTGGCGTGTAGGAAAGACCTTGTATTTTGTATTATATTATTCGTTCATAGCTCAATGCAATTAATTAATGAGACAAACCAAGCTGATATTTTAAATAAAAAACTGTTTAAACATTATAAGAAATGACCTCCATTTTATCTACTTAAATATAATAGTTTGATACACAATAAAAAAAAAACACCAGAAAACTTTACAACAAAATGTAAAATAAAAATTTTCTATAAATATTTCATTTGTAAATATAAACTTTCACATTTAATTTTAAAGCTTTGATTTATCGTTATATTGTAAGAGAACAAGTCAAACTATCCATGCAATTGCTTTTAACGCCGATCCACCTAAAGCTCTAATGCCTCCCCATAAAGAACGCAATCCATCTATAATTTCATTTGCTGCATCTCTGAAAAAATCTTTGGTTCTTTTCCACCATGATCGCTTTGTCCATGTACACTCGATTCCGTCCTCCTCTATATCGATAACTAATTCATTATCTCCTGATCCATTTTCAAATTTTATTGGGTCGTCAAGCTCGTCAGAAATATAAATGTAAACATGGTAATTTTCCTCTCCATTTAAAGCTTTGTGTATTTGAAGTCGAAGTTTTTGAAGGTTGCGTTTTAACGGATCAGCCAGTTTTCCTTTATATTGACGAACTAGTCTGTTAATTTCCTCGTGAGTCACTCTACCATAAAATGTTTCACTCTATTAAAATAGAAAACAAATAATCTAAGTTTGCTTTCTTCTCCTTTTGTCAGAGGGGAATATTTAAATTCGCATAGTCCTCGAACTATCAACTTTAACTTCCGAATTAGATACAATATGATATGGATGTAATATGTCGAACTTTAAGTACTGAATTATTACCTCATTGCTGACTTTTTTTTTATTTGCTTTGTGCGTAAAGCCTTCAAGGAGAAAAGGAAAAAATATACAAACGGTATAACAACAAAATTATCAGCGTTTTTCTTATTCTTTCCCTTTTTTTTTTTTATCTCTATCTCATGTTTCTTTCCTACTGCGTCAATGTAACTAGATTTGACTTTGGTTGTGTCGTAATAACAAAACTTATTTGTACATGTATTAATATACAATTCGAAAAGATCATTCGGGACAAAATGTGGTACTGATGAAAATTAAACAGAGTAAATTATTTATTTTTTGAGTACAAATGTATATGCTTATTTTGCATGTATGTTCCGGTGTTGGTGAACCCAAGTGACAATCGCGCGATCGTTAATTTGAACTAAAGACAGAGCACATTTATAATGGGATTTTAATATTTACACATTAAGTGAAATCTGTTATGTTCGAGGGTCAATCAAGTAACCCTATTACATGTGAACCCCCCCCCCCCCCCCCACACACACACACACAAAAAACTATCACTTCTAACAGATGTTTTATTGAAAGTAAAAAACAAATCGATCGTGTACACATTTCATATGGTCTTTAATGGAATGGTAACTATATACAGAAACTAAATCAATTGGGTTCCTTTTCTTTTTAAGTATTTGAAACACATCCCCTTTTGTTTACAGTGAATGATATGTGAAAGTATCATTTAAAAAACAAGTATAATAAAATTCAATTCTTTTCGAATTCCTTAAAATTGAAAAAGCTACATTTAACATGTTTTGATTGAATAGTCAAGTGTCTTGAACAACATTTATTTTTATTGGGGGAGGGGGGGGGGGGGTATCAAGAGAAACAACAGAACAAAAGGTTACTGAACGATTGGCTATATAAACAAACTTAATATTAAATAATTATGCACCCGAAAAAAAGATCAAACAAAAAATCAAAAAATATTAAAGACGAATTAAAGTACGTACCATCTTGGTTTTAAGGTCGTGAACTCCTCTCTGTTATGAAGCGGATAACACAAAGGTAATAAAGGTTTTAAGTACAGAGTATATTTATAAATTATCAGCTGTTTTATACATGAATTAAATTCTCTATTTTTAGTTTTTTTATTGTACCCGAAGTCGTCAATCGCTTGTTATCAGGTTTTTACGAGAATAGATAGGGGCTTTCTTACATATAAATTTATCTTGAACTTGTTAAATCTAAAAATAAGTAAAATCCTGTTTGCTTAAAATATACAAAAGTAAGGATATCATTTACTTATCGAACGTCGACCAAGAAACAACATGGAATATTCCCAAACTGTAAGTAGGATGAAATTTTTAAAAAGTTCTGATACTTGAAGCATACTCATAAGGCGTTTTTATCTGATAATGTGGCCGAAGAAAAATACTTTTCGATTAATATAGAATGATTTTGTTTGTCCATTTCTGCACTTTCTCTGCTTAGGAAGTGCACAAAACTTCCAATTTAATAAATACAAAAAAATCGGTTTCTGTTGTTCTCAAAACCGAACAAAAACGTTGCTTTTTCACAGATAAATTATTACGTATTAAAAAATTATCAACCTTAATTTTTAATTGTATGAATGTTATGAGTTAACTGTTAACTAGTTATCAAAGGTACCAGGATTATAATTTAGTACGCCAGACGCGCGTTTCGTCTACATAATACTCATTAGTGACGCTCAAATCAAAATATTTATAAAGTCAAACAAGTACAAAGTTGAACATTGATGATTCAAAATTCCAAAAAGATGGGCCAAATACGGCTAAGGTAATCTATTCCTAGGATAAGAAAATCCTTAGTTTTTCGAAAAGTTCAAAGTTTTGTAAACAGGAAATTTGAGCGTAGTAAAATCGTGTTAATCGCAGCTGAATGGTTGTATAAGCGTAATGAAGACGTAGTAGCATCGTGAAAACACTGAAAATCTACATTTTCATGCCGCTCATATCGCGACCTCAACGAGATCTCAATATATTTTAGATCGCGTTGAGCTTGTTGCGATTGTGGGCATGGTCTTGTGTGTCTGGGGCTTATAGCTGGGGTCTGTGAATCGTGGATGGAAATTCAAATCTAAATTAAAATTTGTAAATGTCTGTTTTCAACAATTAAAACAAATAAAATGATGTCGACCATAATCTATGTGCACAACTTTTTAAAGTGACTGCATTTCTATTATCCAGACGAATAATTTGATAACTACAACAATCTTATGTTGTTCAAGAAGCGTCGGTGCTCAACCGTTTCTTAGCGAATTTGTCCCGATAATCCCGTTCTCAATCCGATTCTAATCCGGTTTGTATCTTTTGCATGGTTAATTCGACCAAGTCTGTCACGACTACGTCCCGATTCTACCAAATGTAATCCAACAGACATCAGACAGCAGCCAGACAGTTGACCGTTGCTGACGGAAGTTATCCGTTAGAAAACTGTCGGCATATTCGTAATGATTATGTACTGTCGGAACGTAATCATATCACGGTCCACTGTAGCACATTTCAAACGGCTTTGTCTTGACTCCGTCGTATTATGTTCTGTAATTTTCCGTACGTGGGTATCATTAACGAATTTCATATCAATAACGGGACAGTTCCGGAATGTTTCGGCAAAGACGGTTCGCACTCGACAAGATCTGGTTGCAAGTTGGACTCAATCGGCAGAAAAACTGCAATGAAAAATTTCTCCAGATCATTCTCGGTCAACAGATCACCGTCCAGAAAACACAGAACATTGTTAGGATTTTGATCCGATCGAGCAGAATATATCACGTTATAGTCACGCTTGTAATCCGATTAGACAAAATCGGCCGGTTTCCCCCGAATGTTATGGCACACACTAAAGCTAGGTTCACACTGCCGATCAGACCAACTCGATCAATCTCGATCAAAACAAAATAAGCGATCGGGAGACTGGTCTGACTCAATCGATAAGAATGTTCGGGGTGGTCTACCTTGGTCGTCATCGATCTAAGTTTCTACCCGAGAGTTTCTGACATGTCAAAAACATTCGAGTAAGGATCGAGAAGCCAGTCACTCGAGAAGAGATCGAGAATTCGTCGATTAGCGGTCGAATTGATCGGGAAAGGATCGTGTAGAGATAGAGTTTGGTCGGAATTCAAATAATTTACCGATCAGTACTCGATCATTCCGATCTTTGGTCGACTAATATCCGATCATTTCCCGATCAACGACAACCTGTACGATATGTGGTCTAGATTGACTCGACCAATGCACGATCGCTGCGACTTCTATATTTTTTTACCTCCCATACCAACTTGAATAATACCCGATCTCTACGCGACTACATTCGACCACTCTTCGATCTCTACTCGGCCATTCACGAATATACATGACTGCTACACGGTTCTCTAAAAATGTGTGTAGCTCTGAATAATTCTAATAACTTTGCTTCTGCAAAAAATTTTTGTCACTATTTATTTTTTAACTGTACACAGATTCCGCCATGTACAATACATGAATACGTGTCTGTACCTTTGCAAGGCGGTGTAAAAATTTTAAAAGAGAGAACAAAGATACCAAAGGACCAATCAAACTAAAAGGTCGAAAACGAACCAGCAGAGCAATAGCGAAAAACGAAAACCGACGAGAAGACAAACAGAAGTTTGCCTAATTCAACATAGAAAACTAAAACCTAAGCAACACGAAACCCCATAAAACCTGGTATGATCCCAGGACTGATGTTTCGGAATGGAAGTAGATCCTGCATTTTGGCCCCAGAGAATTTTTCAAATATGAAAAGTAGGTTTACCTGTTTAATGGGCTATTTTTGTTTAATTGTCCGTATTTTGAGTATGTCCAGAAATGTTGTAGTATAAAAATAAGAAGATTTGGAATAATTGCCAATGAGACAACTCTCGACAGGACACCAAATAACACAGCAATTAACAACTATATGTCACTGTACGGTTGAATGTTTACAATCACTATTTTCATTCGCTTTTTGATACAATTTAAAAAAAAAAAGAATGTGACGAAAGACAAATAATTTTATTTGAATTCGTGATAGATATAAACAGGTTTAGAAAAGGTATCCTCCACGGGATAGAAATTCTATTTTTTGCCAAATTTTCAAGTTCGCGTACAGTCGGATAGCAGTCGGGTAGAAGTCGTAAACAGGCCCGATCAAGAATTTGGTCACGCTTGGTCGTGGAAATTTGAACAATCGGGATCATCGAGTTGATCTGATCGGCAGTGTGAAACTAGCTTAACTGTCGGGGTGCTTGCCGAACTACCCGGACCATTCCCGACCCATAGGAATCTGTTAAAAACCTAAAGCTGGGGTCACACATTCACGATTTTTACTGCCGTCCTTGACAGGACCATTCCCGATTAAAATTTGTCAAAAGTCTGATCAAGATCCTGTGAATCGTGGATGGAAATTCGATTTGTATATTTCGCCAGGTAAAATTCGACCGAGTCTGTCACGACTGCGTCCCGATTCTACCGAATGTAATCCGACAGAGATCAGATAGTGACAAGACAGTGAACCGACGCTGACGGAAGTTATCCGTTCGAAAACTGTCGGCATAATCGGGATGATCAGGTACTGTCGGAACGTAATCCTATCACGGTCCGCTCTATCGTATTGCAAACGGCTTTGTCTGGTCTCAGTCGTATTGTATTCTGTTATTGTCGGACACCATGCTGAATACACAGAACATTGTTAGGAATTCGATCCGATACAGCAGAATCTGTCACGACATAGGCACGATTGTAATCCGACTAGACAAAATCGGCTGAGTTTCCCCGAATGTTACGGGACGCACCTAACTGTCGGGGTGCTTTGCCGAACTATTCGGACCCTTCCCGACCAGTAGGAATCTGTTACGAACTAAAACGACTGCGTTCAGACAATGATAGGACATTCCAGATAATTGAGGATACTAATCCGACTTTTTCACTTTTCGTGTCGTATCGCTGTCTGATCTCAAACGGGAGCAATAATCGGCAATGTGTGAACCCCGCATAAACGACTGCGTTCATGCATTGATAGGACATTCCAGATAATTTAAGGTAGTTATCAGAATTTTTCAATTTTCGTGTCTTATCGCTGTCTGATCTCAAACGGGTGCAATTATCGGTAATGTGTGAACGCCGTATAGAAAGAGTCAAATGTTAAACTATATTTTCCGAGGTAGACCGAAACATCAGATAGAAAAGTGATACCGAACGGTTATTTTTTTCTGATGTCTGACACAATCAATACAAGAAATGAAATGAATTGGTTCTACTTCTGGCTTATTGGCCATAATAACATATTAATTGTATCCTTTGTATGAGACTGATACGAGGATTTATCATATGTTTAGTAGTAAATACAGTAGTTTTGCATATGTGATAAATAGCCTGCTGTTTAATCCATATCGCGCAACTTTGATGCGCACCCTTTATCGCATGTATTACCCTTTATCACACCCCTACCCTTTAACGCATACCCTTTACCCTTTCGCTGCCAAACAAATTGTTAACAAAACCCCTTCAGTGCCAATGCTTTTTTGATTGTCTTAACAAGACCGCAAAAAACGTCGACGTCATAGTAAAGGTATAATAGCGCCAAAAGATGTTAACTGCAAGTGGCGGGAAAATTAAACTTTTTTTACTAATAGTCCATTTCTTACATATAATACCGATTTTTGACTCCGAAGTTATAATATTTAGACAAGTTACGTGTAATAAGATATTCTGGTCCCGGTTCTAGTAAAAGCAACAAGATAAGGTAATTTTTTTTTTTGAGGGAGGGGTCACTATTTTATGTTTTCCATGAAACATGAAAAACTAATTTCACCGATTTTAAGTTTGACTTTACTTCTTTTAGTTGCCCTCACTTGAACTAATACCAGAAATTCCCTACTATAGAGAAGGTAACCTGTCTAAAAATCATATACTCCCGAGTCAAAATTCGGTAATACGAAAAGATATAATGCAAATTAATTTGTCACTACTTATAAATTAAAGAAAGTTTTTCATTATTTTTGATGAACAACTTCATTATATGAGCTTGGGATACAAAATTCAAGATTCATATTAACATTTCTCAAGAAAGATATTTTATTCGTCGGTGTTACATCGTCTGTCGTGTTTCTTATATTTACTACATGGTTTATGAACAATTTTACGACAGAGAGCACACATGCATATACATGTTTCGGCCCTTTCCTGCAACCAGGGACATTTCGTACAGACCATACAGAACACTCTCTTCTTTTCGACCGGGCAATTTTCTCAAATGTCGTTTTGTTCTTATTATATGATCTTCGGAAATGTCATCAAACAATTAATTGTATAAAATAAAGACCTGATTGAACATTGTCAGAGTTTTTTTTAATAGGAATTTTCTATCGTATCTTAATATTAAAAATAATGTGTTCATTAATTCTTGACAACCGTACAATAATAATTTACTGTGATTGTAATTTTGAATGTATAATTGTTCACAAAGTTTTCATGTTGTTTGCGGTTTTGCTATCTTTTATTTTGGAAGACAAATGGAAGAAGGGATAAATAATAAATGAGTACAGACATGCACCGATCAAAGAACATGTAGTTTACTAGGAAACATGTTACATGTATCAATTAAAAGTGTCATGTTGACCTGGAATATTAATTTGGCCGGCACAATCCGGCAATACTCTTTTTTTACGATGCTATACAGGACATTGCATTTTCACACGATAAATACAATATTAAATATTTTCCTTGTATCTCTTGTATTATTCATGTTTAACTGTTTTGCCTTTGAAATTTATATAAAAGTATGCCGTATAAAGCCTAGAAAAATTAAACGCAGCAAAACAAAAAGAAATTAACGAAATGTATTCCATGCATTAAAATTCTCTGGTGGCGTTTTAATGGAACATGGGCATAAATGTATATTACCAAGACAAACTTCTTCGTCGAATGAATTGTGAAAATCAGCACGATATAGGCAATGGTTTTGAAATTTCCCTGCAGTATTCTTTTATATGGCCTACATTCTGGTTAAATAATGTGTGATCCCTCACTCAGGAGGATAACCACGGATAAGGATTAGCAATAATCCGATGGATGCGTTATAAACAAATCACGTCATTAGATTAATTACGTCATTCACATGTAGTGCACTTTTTGCGTACTTTTTCATCTTTTTAAGTTTTTGATTTTTTTTGCGCTTTTTCTAATCCGTTCTTTGTAAAGGTATTTGAATAACTTCTATCTTCTATATTTTATGTATGTAAAATTTTATTTTTATTATATTCTTACAATTTTGGAAAGTAAATGCTTAAATAGGCAGTTTAGGAAAGGTAAGCCTAGAATATATAAATATATTAAATGGTCTACTGCAATAGCGTCGGGAAATACGAGTGGATTTGAAACTCTATAGTTCTAAATATTATATAATTTTAAATATATTTATAAACGCATCCTTACATAATTTTATTTTCATAAATTTCATAAAAAAGCTCCCCTTTCATATCTTTTTTAAATATTGGTAAAAAAACGCGCGAATGTTTCAAGACAGAGGAATTAAATTTATCACAAAAACGGCGACGTCATAGTACATTACGTAGTTCATAACATCATTTCAATCCGCCGATGAATCGGCCCTTTGGCACTGAAAGGAGTATGACTTTGGGCCGATCATCGGCCCTATGGCACAGAACTCGTTATCACACCCCTCCTTTTTTTTTTTTTTTTTTTTTTTTTTTACATAAAGTCAGTTTTGGTTTTTTTTTTGCTTAAGAAAAATTTTCCTCAAAATAGGTCATTTTTTTTAATGACGTCATTGTTTGGTATGTGACGTCACGAACGTCGAGTTTTCATTTTGTATGTGACGTCACGAACGTCAAGTTTTCATATTTTTTGGCACACTAATGCAACTATGAAAAATACAAAACACACACATTAATACAATAATAAACAAATTTTTTTTAAAACAACAGCACGCAAATGGTAAGGTAACCCAGGTGCTTCGGATAAGTAATTGCGCAGTTCTTTTAACCCTCTTACTGCGGGAAGGACATATGTGTCCTCCCCTGGCTTACTGCGGGAAGGACATATATGTCCTTTGTGTAAAAACAATGATTATTTTTTTCTTTTCGTAATATTTCTAAAAAAAAACACCTTTCCTTCAATTATTGAAAACATTTTATATATTTTATTCATCATGTGGTTATTATTTTTTGTTGTTGTTTTCTTTTTACCTATCTTTTTCATAAAACGTCATCATTACCGTTACGTCATATATCATTTGACGTCATTCGACGTCGTAATTGATTTGACGGCATAAATAGCACTATCAAATTTTAGAATGAACAATTTTTATGCTTTAATTGATGAGATAAAAAAAGAATCATTATGACACAGTATGAAACAGAACATGCAGAAGGGGAAAAAAAACAACATCAACAAATGATCATTAATCAATACAAACAAAACTGTTTGCTAATTGTTTTTAGTTCTTGTACCTAACAATAAATAAAGATAAATATTTTAAACAAATGTTCTTAACTCTTTTAGATTTGGAGGGACATGTATATATACTAAGTCTTGAACTTGATGCTTGCCTTGGTTTTCTTACTTCTTTAAAAACAAATCAATTAAACAACGAAAAAGTCTACAATTAATTTACTGACAAGAATTGTAAAATTGGCATAAAATAGCATTCTGCATTTTGATTTTTTTTTATGCATTATTAGCTATTATAAACTTTAGTTTATGTGCAAAAAAGGATTGATACTATGAAGTTATTGAAAATCCGTTCGGAGCAGGAATCAGCCAAATAATAAAAAAAAAGCCTTTGGCGTAAATTCAGCCAAAGAAGGCACCGACATGAAAAATGTAAAACTAACATGAAAACTAACGGCATTATTTATAACAATTCAGTTTATGAAAAACATATGTGACAGACATGACCCAACGAAAACCACTGAATTACAGACTCATGACTTGGGACGTAAACAAAAGAGTGTGCTATCTTTATTTTTCCGGTCATTTTTTGTTTGACGAGTTGTTACCCTTTGAAATATTTGCTGCTGAAAACTTATGTCTAACTTAATCTATTTTTTGTTATAGTTTTTTGTATCCTGCCTTTCAACCTTTCAGAACAAGTGTTCTTAGTATATACATAATTTTAAAACGCGTGGATTGTGATAACTCGAAGTAACAACACATTGGAACTTTATTTGCACCAATAGAAGATCAGAGTTTCAAATTTTTTACGGCAAATTTTGAAATTCTTTTACATTTATTCAATGAAGTAAAACCTTACGATATTTAAATTTGAGACCAGTAAACATTTTTAAAAGTCATTTAATGATCTATCATGCTGATACTGAATACGGTGCTTTAAACAAAACAAAAAATGTTTGCCTTAGTATACTTCACGTGCTATATAAGTTGGGAGGGGGGATAAAATGGAAAAATGTAATAAAATATCTTTTCTAAATATGTGTAAATATTAGATTGAAGTACGCATATAAATTCAGAAGGGCCCTTTAATTATTTATCCTATAAATATATACATATTGATGTTTACAAATAGTATAAATATACCATTGAACAATAGTAATCAAAGAAATCAAGCAGTTATTAACGAAAATATTAGAACCGAACCTAAAAATTAAGAAACAGAAAAAACAAACATGCAAAAATAAAGCTAATAGGGCACACTATCAACAGATTCAAACACCTGAATGAAAAATACAGGTATGCAAATATATTACAGTTAAGAAGGGAGTTTATGGTGGTACTTAGTAAGCATGCAGGTATAAATGTGTGTTTGATTTTGATTTGTCATTCGTCAAGCATCAATGTGATATGAAAATGAATGTGACAAATGAAATATGATATGAATAGATATAAGAAGAAGTGGTATGATAGCCAATGAGACAACTCTCCATCCGAGTCACAATTTATAAAAGTAAACCATAATAGGTCAAAGTACATGCTCCAACACGGAGCCTTTGCTGACACCGAACAGCAAGCTATAAAGGGACGCAAATAAATCTCGTGTAAAAAAAACCCGGAAAAGCCAACGGTCTAATGTATATAAAAACGAGAACCGAGATCCACACCAACAAACGACAACTACTGAACATCAGTATAACATAGAAAAGAATACAGTACTCGGTGACCGTAGTTAACACAAGAAATATTTCAAGTGATGACACTAGCGTCGGTGCAACCATCATCTACACAGAAAAGGGAACAAGACAATAACAGTATATCTCTGATGGAGGATATTAACGGAGAAATATATACATTTTACAGTATATATTTCTCCGTTAATATCCTCCATCAGAGATATACTGTTATTGTCTTGTTTTGCTATGTATACATTTTACATATATCGACCTAGAAAATCGCAGTCAGTCAATATACTTTTTTCTGGTGGATTTATGCTCGTATAGACCTCATACAAAGCCTATAATTGTATAATGTCCATTTCAATTTGTTATTGGTACAATGTATAACAACCATATTCATATCAAGTACTTTCTTATAGAAAGTTCTTTAAGTCGATATATATATCATCATCTTCAAAAAAAGGTTTATACTACCTTATCGTATCTGCACACTTTTTAAATTTGTGAATCTAATGGTTTTAATGTACCTCAAATTCGTTAAATCCATATATAGAACACTTATTAAGAGATAAAAAGTACTTATAATAAAACAATGCTACAGCCATTTATTTTTTGTGTAACGTTTAATATTTTAGTTCATAGTTTAAGACGTTCAAACAGTTGATAGGTTAAAAAGGAAGCTTGTAACAGTTATGTTCCTTTGATTATTTTAAAATTATGCCTAGCAATTCATAATCTTAATCCTGTCCATTCTTATTTACGCATAGACTTTTCATCAGCTGAATTACATACACGTTGTGAGATGTCATTCATCTACGACAAAATAAGTTAGATCATATATAATCGTACTGAAAAAGTTCACCCCTACTATTTATATAACAGAATATTTCGCGGCTTAAGGCTTCTGCAGCCAACTATTTATCAGATTAAAATATATTATCATAGTTACATGTACAGTGCTAATTTTTTGTAAGATTGACACAGAAGGTTCCAAGATAAATGAAATCTTTTAAGTACCTGCTAACATTAAAAAAATTCTACAATTTAGTGAAAATATGAATGTTGATTTAACTTGCTGTCTAAAATAAGCCATCTCTCATTGACTTTTTTCCTTTTTCCAGTCTTGGGTCGATGGACACGAGGAAAACAATTACGAAGACATTGAAAGGCAGGTAAGTCGTGCATAAATAAAGTTTCGTTCGGAGAATAAGAAAGCTTTCACTCAAACAGATTGGTCTGTCAATAATCACATTAGATGTATGTTTCATTATGATACAATTATTTTGATTGGCTAACAATAATTTCGTGTTCTTCTGAAATTAACATTCATTACACAACGAATATTACACAAGGTACCACAATAATGTGCACATGTAAATTAAAAAAAACTTGATAGAAATTGTGTTTTCATGATCCTAGCTAAACATCTATATTTCTACAATCTCGTATTTAAGATGTCTAGGAATATAGTTCTAAGTTGCAAATCTCGGTAATTGAAAGTGTTGGAATAAAACTCAGATGCTTAGATGCTGTCCCCCTGATTGACTTTTTTGTAAGATAATTGATGTTATTTCAATTGGAATGATTATACCAATTCTTTTACAATTACGTTGAATTTTCTGAATTTTCTGAATTTCGTTACCTTCAGAACGCCATTTATACTGGTGGTTTGTGCCATTGATTTCGTCGCGCAAACTATTTATCTTTTCTCTGATAATTATGCCCGCAAGCATCTCGATATCCTGATTTTGATGATTAACTGAATCTAAAGATTTCCGCAAAGATATTTCTTCATTGGGTGTATCGGAATTCATATTATCTATTAATTGGGACACACGTCTAATCGAGTCGGCTCCCTGTCGTGATGAATGGTTATATCCCATGAAGTGCGGGAATACAAATAACGGTCTATGGGCAGACCACTAGAATAAATTAATTTCAATCTAATTCAGTACCATCAAACGGTGGAAATTATTTTTTTGTGTTTCGTATTCTTTCTACTGTTTCCGACTTCGAATTGTTTTATTTGTATCTTTTCCTTAAAACCTTTTTGTTATTTTTTTAGTACCAATATTCGTAAGAATTATTTAACCTGCTAATATGCTTTGCTATTGTTAGTAATTATAATGAATTTCCAGTGTTTTGAATTATCAAATTAGTAATTATGTTTTTAGATTGACGCTGCGCATATAAAAAGAAAACAGAAGCAACATAAAGTTAAAATTGACGATGATGTGAGTATGAATAATCTTGTTTTGAGTTAACTAGTTTATATATAAAAATAGAAGATGTAGTATGATTGCGCATCTTCACCAGATACCAAAACGACTTAGAAGTTGGCAACTATATGCTTCAACAATGAAAAAACCAAACCACATATATATAAAGGCCCCGAATGGACAACAATTCAAACAAGAAAAGTCACGGTCTGATTTTTGCTTACAAAACAATAAACAAATAACATATGTGATATACAGCTACAAATGACAACCACTGAATTACAGGTGACCGACATAGGATTGGTATCGTTGATTATTTACATTTCTTCTCTGAAAGTAAAGTTTAATTACATATTTGAAAATCCAATTGAATGTTATGCAGATTCTTTTTGAAAGATGTTGGTGACCTTGAAAAGGGCTATTGTTTTTGTTTTTGTTTTTTTAGCTGGCTGTTTAACCTCCGAATCCGTAAAGGGTACGGGTCGTAGGTCAACATCCATGGCGGTGACAGTCTTCGTCATTTGCGTGCTCAGTGTATGTGACAGCGTCATAGAAGACATTTTCAAGAAAGACCTCCAAGACACCACTTGTGTCCTCATAGATAAGACCTTCGATTTCTGAAAAATCCATGCATGATTCTAGAAATATATTTATTATATACATTTCACCACAGGGACTCGGTTAGCAGATTAAAATTTTGTAAATCAATGTTTTTAAATTTTTTTTTATTATTTCCTGTCTATTTGCATTACTTTATTAACGTATTTAACGTTGCCATCACTATTTCTTTGTTTTCTGGCAATGTGCAGTTTACTATCCATATCCGTATACTGAAAAATCCTAAAGGGATCTAAGTCGCATCGTGAATTGCCTTCCCTACTTTAGATAAAAAATAATTAAAAATATTAATAAAAAAAATATTAGTATGTTGTTGTCCAAATAAACCTGCTTTGTCTTCTCATTTGAATCGCTCCATCCAATAAAGATGTACGGAGGAAGATCTTTGAAGAACAGATTGAAAAATGTTTTGTCTAAGAATTGCGGGAATATTCTAGTGGATGAAATAATTTATTGACTTGACTCTTATATAGTGGACTGAATAATTGTACATAGCAAGCAGCGAAAAAGAAAACTAAAACTTTAACACAAAAAGTGTTTAAATTATAAAGGAGTAGGTTCAGTAAGACCCCTTTTTGGCCCCAAAATATAGCAGTTTTAGAAAATTGTGAAAATGTAATCGTTAAGATGTTTATTGAAAAGTAGTATGCTTCCGCTACATAAATATGGGCTGGTTTTGACAATACAATGCACATATATCGATTACTAGCATCATTAAGTCGTGTTAAGTTACTAAAATCTTCACAATTTGATCATTTTAGTTAAATTTTAGACTGTTTCCGTCTTAAATGAAAGTGGCCGCATTCGTGTTCATCCATAATATTGAAATGTAAGTTGTATTTGATGATAATGCATAATATATATAAAGGTTGAGGATGAACACGGATGCGGCCACTTTCATTTTTGACAAAAATCATCTGAAAAGTGACGATTTTTGGCATATTTGATAGATTTTTCATATTTAAGCTTGAATCGGAGCGTTTTTAATGACATACTCAGTTAAAATCTTTCCCATAAACTAATTGAATCAATTGAAATAGAGACTTAAGTGTTTAAAAAGTGTCTAAAATCTTTTGTTAGATGAAGTTGAAAATTAAGGCCGAAATTAGGCCTTACCGGACCTACTCCTTTGCAAATATAAGCATATTATGTACACCACAAAGGTATATAATTCAAATTGTTTGCATATTCATGTATTGCAATGAAACTATAACAAAGAAAACTTTACTTCATGAAAAGAGTAAACTATTCAGTCAAGATATGAAATATTTTTTTCAGTTCTATTTTTCATTATAAAATAAACAAGACAAAGATTTCAAAACAATATTTTTTTATTTATTTAAACATGTCATCATTTTGTTTCAGTGAAAGAACTTTACTCTTTGACCTTAAATTTTATTAAACATTCCAAAATCAGAATTATAATCTTTATTGTCATATTAACAAATAAAAAACATGTTTGTGACAAAATGAAAAACAAAATATTTATATATAAAAAATATAAAAAAAACTTGTATACAATTAAAACTTTTTACTTCCAAACAGCATTCATTGCAACATACACATACTGTATATTTATATCTATATATTTATAATTTGAATCCCATAGGATTTTATTTTGTCCCATGGGATATTAAAAATCCCATGGGATTTTTTTTGTCCCATGGGACAACAAATATCCCATGGGACTACAATTATCCCATGGGACCAAAAAAATCCCATGGAATTTAACCAAAATCCCATGGGATAATGGTAAATCCCATGGGATTTTGCCCTGTCCCATGGGATATTGAAAATCCCATGTTTTTATAAATCAAATAGTAAAATAAATATAATAGTAACAGTAGAAAACAAATGAAATTATTGAATCCCATGTAATTCCGCACATTTTGGTTATATACATGACACTGTAGCTCTTATTTGAGGCGGCGGCGGATTTGCAAATGAGTGTCTTGCAAATTTAAAGTGTCCAGTGTTTACTATATACCTTACAACAGCCCTCATTTTCTTCCGAAATTATTCTTCTATCACATGCATATTTTGATTTGTGGATTAACAGAACCCTTACGCAGCTTCAGTTCATTCGTGTCAGAATATTCAAATTTCCCGGCGAAAGCAACGTAACTGGCAAACATGTCGTTTTCAATAGGATAGATAGGTCTTCTCATTCGGAAGCTTCCGGGTTGATGCATTTACTACAACAATAACTCCTTATAAACAGACGAGTGCTGTCCCCTAACTTGATACCTACGCCACACCAATATATTTCATATGAATTAAATATCAAACAAAAATGTCTTTGAAAAGTCAGTGCATGTGTTGTTTCAATATCAGATTATCCTCCTATCCTTCCGCCCATTAAAATATCAAATGATTGTCCCCAAGGCACAAACTATCGGGTTTTATATCCACAAAGGATTGTGACTTTCTGACATCGTCCTAATATTTTTCTAATCATGGATTTATGCAGTACAACATTTATATAATAAGCTAAGAGACGTATTTATGGTGAAAAGGGCCCTTCTGATTGAACTTCATACATGCATGTATGATAAATTAATAGACTTTTTCAAAGTATTAATCCAAGTTGACCTACCAACCGGCCCTCCCCCTTTTTTAGCTCACCTGGCCCAAAGGGCCAAGCTAGCTTTTCCCATCACTTTGCGTCCTTCGTCCGTCGTCTGTCGTCGTCCGTCGTCGTTGTTAACTTTTACAAAAATCTCCTCTAAAACTACTGGGCCAAATTAAACCAAACTTGTCCACAATCATCATTGGGGTATCTAGTTTAAAATGTGTCCGGTGACCCGGCAATCAAATCAAGATGGCCGCCACGGCTAAAAATAGAACATAGGGGTAAAATGCAGTTTTTGACTTATAACTCAAAAACCAAAGCATTAAGAGCAAATCTGACAGAGGTAAAAACTCTTTATCAGGTCAACATCTATCTGCCCTTAAATTTTCAGATGAATCGGACGTTCCGTTGTTGGGTTGCTGCCCCTGAATTGGTAATTTTAAGGAAATTTTGCTGTTTTTGGTTATTATCTTGAATATTGTTATAGATAGAGATAAACTGTAAACAGCAATTATGTTCAGCAAAGTAAGATTTACAAATAAGTCAACGTGACCGAAATGGTCAGTTGACCCCTTTAGGAGTTATTGCCCTTTGTAGTCAATTTTAAACCATTTTTCGTAAATCTTAGTTATCTTTTACAAAAATCTTCTCCTCTGAAGCTACCGGGCCAAAATAATCCAAACTTGGCCACAATCATCTTTTGGGTATCTAGTTTAAAAAATGTATCCGGTGACCCGGCCATCAAATCAAGATGGCCGCCACGGCTAAAAATAGAACATAGGGGTAAAATGCAGTTTTTGGCTTATAACTTAAAAACCAAAGCATTTAGAGCAAATCTGACATGGAATAAAATTAGTTATCAGGTCACATCTATCTGCCCTGAAATTTTCAGATGAATCAGACAACCTGTTGTTGGGTTGCTGCCCCTGAATCGGTAATTTTAAGGAAATTTTGCTTATTTTGGTTATTATCTTGAATATTATTATAGATAGAGATAAACTGTAAACAGCAATAATGTTCAGCAAAGTAAGATTTACAAATAAGTCAAAATGACCGAAATGGTCAATTGACCCCCTAAGGTGTCCTTTATAGTCAATTTTTAACAATTTTCATAAAATTTGTAAATTTTTATTAACATTCGACTGAAACTACTGGGTCAAGTTCATTATAGATAGAGATAATTGTAAGCAGCAAGACTGTTTAGTAAAGTAAGATGTACAAACAAATCACCATCACCAAAACACAATTTTGTCATGAATCCATCTGCTTCCTTTGTTTAATATTCACATAGACCAAGGTGAGCGACACAGGCTCTTTAGAGCCTCTAGTTTTAAATCCTATTACTGTTAATAAACCTTATAAATCCCATTGAACGTGTCAATATTTTAAGTAACTTCTTCATTTTATTGATGTGTCTACGAAAAAGTCAATGAGTTATGTTACCCCGTTTGAAGAAAGGTTCTGGTTAATAATTTTGCGCTCGATATGTAATACTAAATCAGGGGACAGCACTCGTCTGTTTATGAGGAGTTATCGTTGTGGTAAACGCATCAACCCGGAAGTTTCCGAATGAGAAGAGTTATCTCTCATTTCGTCTATCATATTAAAAACGACATGTTTGCCAGTTACGTTGCTTTCACCGGGAAATTTGACAAAGAAATAGTGATGGCAATGTTAAATACGTTAATAAAGTAATGCAAGTAGACAGGAAATAATAAAAAATAAATTAAAAACATTGATTTAATCTGCTAACCGAGTCCCAGTGCATTTCACTACAATTTGTTTTAAAAGTCAGCATTTATTAACGATGGTCATCTTTCTTGGAATAATTTATTCCACTTTCGGTACTTGTATCTGCCAAAAATCAAGATCGAACATTTAAGAATAATGCTTTCAGATCGATTAAATTGTAGAAAACAGAAAATCTATCAGGTCGGAAAGTTATTACATTCATGAGCGTGAGTTGTTTGTATCATGTAGCAGGTCAAGATTATATAGAAATTTAATAGAGGTTTATATCTAAAAAGGTGAAGTTTATCCAATCGATTTACAGATAAAGAATACAACAGATACAGATAAGTCGGCCTTATATCTTGACTAACTCTAGAAATTGATAATGAGGGTCTGTTGAAAGCAAAACTCTACGACAAAAGAGGTGATTTCAGCTTTCCAACTGTGAACTTTCAATTTCTAAGTAGCATCATTCCAGCAGCACCTGCATACGGGGTATATATCTCCAAAATGATACGATATTCCCGTGCTTGTATGGCCTATCATGATTTTCCTGATAGAGGGTTGCTGCTCATAAGGAAGCTATTAAACCAAGAGTTCTAAATGGCGAGGTTGAAATCTTCCCTTCGTAAATTTCACTGACGCCATCACGAGTTGGTTGACCGTTTCAAAATAACCGTTTCACAGATAATATCGGATATGTTCCTAACGTCGTAACTACAACCTCCTTCCTTTTCATGAATGTGATCCACCGAATTAGACTATTTACAGGGTTTGTTATAACATGAGCACCACGACGGGTGCCACATGTGAAGCAGGATCTGCTAACACTTCTGGAGCACCTGAGATCACTCCCAGTTTTTGGTGCGGTTCGTGTTGCTTATTCTTTAAATTTATATGTTGTGTCATGTGTACTTTTGTTTGTCTGTTTGTCTTTTTCATTTTTAGCCATGGCGTTGTCAGTTTATTTTCGATTTATGAGTTTGACTGTCCCTCTGGTATCTTTCATCGTTCTTTAAAGATGGTTTATCTCACAAGCATACAAATAGTGTTCACGAATGTAGTCTGAGCTTTACTTGTTTTCTGAAGAGTAGCAATACGCCGATGTTAAGCTTTTTTCCTATGGTTGTTGTTAAAGTGGACTATGTATTCTGAATATTCTTGTAAAATCTTTTCTAATTTAAATACCTGCATTAATTATTTAACAAAAGATCTATTATTTACATTTACGTTTTTTTTTATAGTTCCTTGACGAAGTAATATCAGCCAATGTAATTAATAAAAGAGTCATTGGAAAAGTAATGGTAAAGTATTGTGGTAATGAGGGAGCTGAACATGACGAACGTACTAGATCTCTACGAAAACTTCTCCAGGCAGTGATCGACTACATCCAAAACAATCCCAGGATTAATTGGCACAACGCTGAAGTAACGGTGTATGACATTGACGACAATTCGTTTAGAATCATCAGCGGGGAAGGAAAACACCAGTATGTTGTAACAGATGACGGAATGGGTGGTGCAGAGGTGATAAACACGGGGAATAAAGTACACAAGCCTAAGCATATTCCTGTCAAACAGCCTCAACCAACAAGAGAAACTACCCATGCTTGGCATACTAGAGAAAAACGGTCTTCGTCTAGAACTGAGACAGGATTTCAACTATATGGTCATTCTAATGATTCACATCATCAACTTCACCATGGCGAATACGCTTATGAAAGGGGACAGACGAAAAATTGTACAATCAGTTGATTAAATCGAAAAAAATCTCCTGGTACATAAACAAAATATTATAACTTTTTTGGTTTTTAGTGTCCTTTATTTTGAAATATCTTTGTTAATAACTATTTTTCTCTGATAAAAAGAGTTTATTCTGTCGACAAATACATGTACTAATAATGCGATATTGTTAGTTATCTACAATATAACACACTGAAGTTCTCTGTTTTACCCTCATGCGATATGCACATAAATAACGTACTTTGATTCCTCATATTAACCAAAAATCGAGTAATTTTATGAAAATATAGACACAAAGCGTACCTGTTTAATATTATTACAATAGTTTAGTTGAAAAAAATGCATATTAACTATGTCAGATCTCGGTCCTTTCGAGGACAACTAAGCAAAGAGTATTTTTACTCATCCTAATAAAATAAACGTAGGTCCATGCGAGATATAATAGAATAAAAGTGTAAGTGAATGCATTGTTTAATTACTAACATCATGAAAAATCTATGGCATTCCATTTTCAGCCAGAGCAACAAGGGAAGTTAGTAGAAAAGAGACATTCAGCGTACTAAAAACAGAGGCGAAGCTTTTCCGTTCTCAATATGAAAACTATTAGCAATGCATCTGAAGCTCTCCGAGGAAATGGATAGCAACTCCAGGTTACTTAAAACATTGATGTAGATTGATATAGTTTAGCTCTTGTTCGCCAGACTTACCCGATTACAAATTATATTAAAACGCTCAACAGGATAAATTCAAAAAAATCTTTCGTTTTTATGAAACAAGCCAGCAAGAGAAATATAAGTCCATATATTCAAAACCGCAAATACCATATGATAACGAAGAACTGTATCTGTAAAGAGAGGCGAAAGATACCTAAGTGACATTCAAACTCATAAGCTGAAGACAAACTGACAACTATTATATACTTACTATAAAAATTAAATCAGATGTTAGAAATTTCTGTTCCATTAGAATCCATCCTCATATTTCGGTGGCAATTTAAATTTTCATCCTTTCATCCTGGTCGACAATTTATTGCCGGCACTTTCCATTGAATTAATTGTTAAACAGCATTTTGTTAAAATTTACATATACATTTAAATATATCAATATAAATGTTTGAAAAATTAAATGATTTATAAGCCCACATATGTTCCGAGGTGTTAGTAGTAACAATGTTAAATCACTCGACCTTTCTCAATTATTGTTATACACGCTCTTGGTCTACGAATCATTGTATCTAATACCAGATTCTGTATACATGTAGCTCTTGCTTCTTCAAATAAAAGTTAAGATCGGTTCACACTGCCGATCAGATCAACTCGATGATCCCGATTGTCCTAATTTCCACGACCAAGCTCAACCAAATTCTTGATCAGGGCTGTTTACGACTTCCACCTGACCGCCATCCGACTGTACACGACCTAAATTGGACCATTCACGACTCCTTAATGACTCCATCCAGACAACAAAATGAATACTTATTCGATTATTCCGATCAATTCACGATCTTTACACGATATTTACTCGACTAGCTAGACCAAATCAACTATATTCACGAGCTCAGCCTGATCTCGACCTGACCAGATCGACCTGATAGTATATAGGTCGTAGGGATAATCGGGAATTGGTCGGGTATGCACATTTTTAGTATAAAAACGTCCGATTTTATTCCCTGTCGCTTCGGAGTGGGCATTTTAGTATTACCCTTGTCCGTCCGTACACATTTACACCCCAACATGACCCTTTATAATGTTATATATGCTAGCTGGGGCTTTATTGGTGTCCCATGCATGGACAAATTCTCCGTTTATTTGGTTATATTCAGTAAAGGTCCGAGTAAAATCATAAATTTTACATATCTATATAGAAATAAACCAGTTGCATTTGTGGGCAAGGTGGTAAGAGCTCAGAGAGACAGGTTAATAGCTGTGACGGGGCTTGTAGAGTGCATAGAAGACAAAACAAATGGTGTAAACATCAACAGGCGCCGAGAAATCTAGATGAGACAGTGGCTGACACGACGACCACTGTGTTGGCAGTTTGAGAGACTTGCACTAACTCAATAAAGAGGAACCCAATGCGTATAAAAACTTCCTCATAGTGGACACTGATATGTTTTATTATTCTTTTTTGGAAAGGACACCACAAAATGAGATTTGTCACTGGATTAGTACTTCTGTTAGATAGCAATATACAAAAACTTTACCATCCCCATTTCCTTGCTTTCTTGCAAATAAAAGCGTACTGTTTGTCAAATATATGTGCATAAATTTGTGATCAGGTTTTTTTTCATAGATTTGATATCCAGTAGTTGAATGGTTAAAGATAATTAATTTTTTTTTTGCTGTATGGCAACAACCTGCATGTATTTGCCAAAAAAATATTGGAAAAAGAGGGCAAAGATTTCACATATTTCCCCAAAATTTGATCCAAAGTAGAATTTCAATCCCCTAGAGAGATACCTTTTCTAAAACAGTTTACAATTTTACATATATCTATCAAGAGATCAAGAGCGCATTTCTTCCCAACCAAAGTCTGGTAAATGTTGTGTGCCGTTTGTTATAGTTTGTTAAACGTAACAGAAGTAAAAACAAATGCATCGTTTGGTTAGAGGGAATTGAAATTTCGAGTAATTTTAGACAATATTTTGAGTTATGACAAGCAAGAACACGTTTAGATAATTGATTTAATGTTAAAGTTAGAAAGAATTGCATCGTTTGAACTAACAAACGACGAACGACAAACTGTAGACGCATTTGCAGCGAGTGAATAATTTGTCAAGTTTATGCAAAAGTATGTTAGAAACAATTGATCAAAACTTGTTATCGCTGAACAGTTTGTATCGTTACTGTTAGAAAGAATTCGCACCAAACAAAAAATATTTGTCTTTCGTCTCATTTTTGTGTGAAATTATGTCAAAAAGTTCGAATGAAAAACAAATTGACTGTAAGGTGACCTATAGTTGTTATTGATAATTTCTGTGTCATTTTGGTGTTCTGTGAAGAGCTGTCTCATTTGCAATTGTACCAAATCTTCTTTTTTATGCTACAAACATTTCTGGACAAACAAAAAATACGGACAGACAAAACAGAAAATAGCCCATAAAACAGGTAAAATATAATCTTGATGTTCTTAAATAAACCAATTTTTAAAGATAACTTAGGCATCAGCAGTCTAACAATGAATATTATTGCACAATTACTTCACAAGCCCAGTAGTCAGCACTTTTTGTGCTGACATGAATTGTCATTGATATCGTTATATTTATATTAAATTAACTGTTTACAAAATTTAGAATTTTTTGAAATGATAAGGCTTTTCTACCTCAGGCATAGATTACCTTAGCTGTATTTGGCAACACTTTTAGGAATTTTGGATCTCAATGCTCTTCAACTTTGTACTTTATTTGGCTTTTTTTTTTTTAACTTTTTGGGATTCGAGCGTCACTGATGAGTCTTTTGTAAACGAAACGCGCGTCTGGCGTATATACAAAATTTAGTCCTGGTATCTATGATGAGTTTATTTAATATTTGAAAAATCCGCCGGTGCCAAAATAGCAGGATTTTCTTCCCTTCCGGAACATCTAAGATCATTCCAGGGTTTGTTAGGTTACGTATTACTGAGTTTTTAGTTTTCTATGTTATGTGGACTGCTGTTTGTCTTCTCGTCGGTTACCGCTTTTCGCTGTGGCTGTGTCGGTTTGTTTTCGACCTCTGAGTTTGATTGTATCCTTTGGTGTCTTTTGTCTCTCTTTTAAAATGTTACCTTTCCTTGCAAAAGTAAAGACACGTACTGTACATGGAGGAATTTTTGTACAGTTAAAAATAATGTTGCCAATATATTTCTGCGGAAGCATAGTTATGAGAGTTAGCACACGAAGGTATATTTAATATTTGATTCAATCAGGTAAAAGATAGCCTAATTGCAAATTTTCATTAAAATTTCATTATTAAGTTTTTCATTATTTATTTAGTTTCGGAGGATAAACTAGTGGGTGTTCCTGTATAACTATTTTAACAGAAATTCCTTGGTTAAATGTATGGACGACCTGAATATCAAAACATATATAACAAGAATGTGTCCAAAGTACACGGATGCCCCACTCGCACTATCATTTTCAATGTTCAATGGACCGTGAAAATTGGTAAAAAATATAATTAGGCATTAAAATTAGAAAGATCAGATCATAGGGAACATGTGTACTAAGTTTCAAGTTGATTGGACTTCAGCTTCATCAAAAACTACCTTGACCAAAAACTTTAACCTGAAACATGCACTTTCATTTTCTATGTTCAGTGGACCGTGAAATTGGGGTCAAAAGTTTAATTTGGCTTTAAAATTAGAAAGATCATATCATAAGGAACATGTGTACTAAGTTTCAAGTTGATTGGACTTCAACTTCATCAAAAACTACCTTGACCAAAAACTTTAACCTGAAAAACTTTAACCTGAAACATGCACTTTCATTTTCTATGTTCAGTGGACCGTGAAATTGGGGTCAAAAGTTTAATTTGGCTTTAAAATTAGAAAGATCATATCATAAGGAACATGTGTACTAAGTTTCAAGTTGATTGGACTTCAACTTCATCAAAAACTACCTTGACCAAAAACTTTAACCTGAAAAACTTTAACCTGAAACATGCACTTTCATTTTCTATGTTCAGTGGACCGTGAAATTGGGGTCAAAAGTTTAATTTGGCTTTAAAATTAGAAAGATCATATCATAAGGAACATGTGTACTAAGTTTCAAGTTGATTGGACTTCAACTTCATCAAAAACTACCTCGACCAAAAACTTTAACCTGACATGGGACAGACGGACGAACGGACGAACGAACAGACGAACGAACAGACGAACGAACAGACGAACGGACGCACAGACCAGAAAACATAATGCCCCTACTACTATCGTAGACGGGGCATAAAAATTCAAATACTATACATTGTCTTTTTATTTTCACAAGATCTTTGCTATTCTTAATCCACTGATTATAGTTATAGCAAGTAGATTAACGTTGAAGGGGTTACTGACGACTTAAATGCCAAAATACGCATACAAAATTAAGAAAATAGCCAATTTTGAATAATGAAATGGATATTTTGAATAATGAGAAAGACTGTTGCGACCCCTAATTACAGATATACCTTATACCTCATTCGAAAGCTTACCAATAGAGGAACAAATGGTATATAGTCAATATGTTCTGCAACGCCTATTAAATGAGTAACAGAGGACCTAAATGTCGAAATATGTGTGAACATTACGAAATAGATTATTTTGAATAATGGAATAGACTACTGCGACCAATCAGCTCCTAATTACATGAAACTGTACACACCATTTGAAAGCCTATAGATAGAGGAATAAAATGGTTATAAACTATATGTCCCGCAATGACCATTAGAGGTGTTACGGAGGATTTAATGCCAAAATACGCGTGAAAATTAAGAAATAGCCAATTTTGAATAATGATATGGATATTTTTGATAATGGAATGGACTTTTGCGACCTTTCATCCCTTAATTACAGATTTACCTTATATACCATTTGAAAGACTATCAAAAGAGTAGAGGAAAATAGGTTTATGGTCAATATGTTCCGCAACGCCTATTAGATGAGTAACAGAGGACCTAAATGTCGAAATGCGCGTGAACATTAAGAAATAGCTTATTTTGAATAATGGTATGAACTGCTGCGACCAGTCAGTCCCTAATTTTATTAAAAGAAAACTTTATGGACCATTTTAAAGCCTAAAGATAGAGGAATGAAATGGTTATAAACTATATGTTCCGCAATGACCATTAGAGGAGTTACGGAGGACTTAAATGCCAAAATACGCATGAAATTAAGAAATAGCGCAGTTCAAGATTTTTGTAAAAGTTAACGACGACAGACGGCAAATGATGAAAAAAGCTCACTGGGCTCTTCTGGTCAGGTGAACTCAAAAGGAGTGTATGTCATTAAAACAGCACCACACACAAATTATAAGAAAGGGATCTTCAGGTATATATCAAAGTCGAATCAAGTTGAGCATAAATTCAAAAAACTACTCAATGATGTGTTAGCAACACAAACTTGACACATCTAAAAGAAATTACGATAGCCACTAACATTGTACCTGGAAAGAGAAGGAAGGTTGAAAAATTAATGATTTCTGTAACAGGATTAAAAAAGTATGTTCAAAATGTATGTATGTGTGTCTTCTAGCCAATATGACTAGGGTTGACGTTTGTAAAGTTCTTACGAAATAGTTCATGTCAAACGGAAAAGCAATCATAGGGAGCACTCACTGAACACGTGTTTGAAATAAGTTCAAGTCTTACAATGTGTTATATGTCTATAGATATATAATTTAAATATAATTGCTATATTTATCATACAAAATTTCCAAATTAAAAAATTAGTTACGATTCGCTACACTTTTCTAATATACAAGGTGAAATTAGAACATCCCTGTTAACTTGAAGTATCTAATATTTGGAATGCGCTTTAACATAAGTAAAATGGTTCTTTGTAATCAATTTTCCGCACAGACAATTAAATAATGAAATATTGTAATGTATCTAAAGGATGTTTAAATGTTAAAGCGTCCTTTTGAATTAATTTAAATTTCAAACATATTCCAAAATCAGACTAAGCGATGTTAAATAACGCAAAAGGTTATTGTGGTGACATTTGAAAGATTAAATATTAGTGTATGTCCCAGTGCTTATATCAAGACACAGTTTCTTCCATTATTCATTATCGGAGATTTCAATCTCGACAAAACATGGCTTTATTATTACCACCAAAGGAAAATACAAGGAAAAAACACAGTGGCAGCAGCCTTATGGTAAATAAATTTGTTGTTTATTGTATTTTCTTACAATGATTTTTAAAAACAGATAAAAAAAAAAGTAGCGTCAAAATATTAAAGTTAATATTTTTCATGAATAAAGGAGGGGGTATTATGAAAGTCATTAATTGACACCTAACTTTTACATATCATTGAAATATGAGTATAATCAGAAATGGAAATTTAGTCAAAAATTTTGATTTTTGGTGTTACGATTGAAATATTTGAAAATAATTGACATGTTGCTGATTAAATAATAAATACATAAAGATATTTTATAAGGGCTATTTTGAAATTTTATCAGTTTTCCATGAATCCAAATCAATAAGCTTAATACGTAATAATGTGGGTTTTTTGTTGTTGGGGGTAAGGGTAGTTTTTTTCAACATCAATTGTTTTCAAAAGCAAACTAAATGAAGTTTTACATGGAGGTTATGCAGTATACATATTTTCCGTAGTTACAATAAAAAAATCTAAAGAACGAGAAATGTATAATTATGATGATTCTCCTACGTCTGCTCGTAGTGGAGACCATCAAATATCCATAACGTATCCTATAATTCCACCGTTTCCAAAATGTGTTGGTAGGAGTTGGCTGTGTTTTGCGTAATTTTGTTCAAGAATGCCATTCTCATCACATTAAAAACTATTTTTTGATATGCACAAGTGAGAAAAAAATAACAGCAACAAAATGAGTTCCATTTATTTTCACTTATTAGACTTTCGTAACTTATCTCTTTATTTTCGCACTCCAGGAGTGCCTGGGGCATAGGCATATGGTGACTCTTGGTCTTCTGTCGACTGGCAGTAAAACCCTTGCCAACGTGAGGGTGGTCAGTTAGGCTGTGCGGGATGCACAAGTACGCAGCCACGTACGGTCAGAATGGAGACTTGAATTCGATGGCTCGTGTTGCAAGAGTTTTGCATGTATTTATTGATAGTTTTTCTTACTGAACATACATAAAACATGTTTGCCGACTTGAAATGAACAATCATTCCATTCGATCCTTATTTTCGACATTAAAATAAAAAAAAAGACGTCAATTCATCACTTGACTGATATAAAGACTGTCAATGCCAACATGTAGCCATTGTGGTGCCCACAGATTGACCTTTTACGGCAACTATATTTATATAGAATTGTATGATTTATTACAGTTAATTATTTTTACAAGACATTTTATCAAAACACTTTAAATCAAATGTGGACATTTTAGTGCAGACATTATATATAAAAAGAAGATGTGGTATAATTGCCAATATAGAACCTTTATAACTAGCCATTGTGGTGCCTACATATTGACCTTTTGATTTGATTAATTCTAATTATGCATGGGTACAAGATATTTTCTCGAAAAAAATGTAATCACATGTGGACATTTTTGCGCAGACAGTATACATAAAAAGAAGATTTGGCATGATTGCCAATGGGACAACTCTTCACAGGAGAAGAAATGACACAGACATTAAACTACAAAAGGTCACCGCACCGTCTACAATGAGCAAAGCTCATACCTCATAGTCAGCTATAAAATGACGTGGCCGGGTACTAATGCATCCCAACAACAAAAAGACATTATAGCCAGTTTTAGCACGAGACTAATCCGTTCACCTAGTTTTTGTTAACAATTTTTTTTAATAAATTTCAGATTAAACACTTCTTATTCGTCCCGCTGGACGCGTATCAAATTATTCAACAAACACAGATCTGCCACTCCCTCCGAATTCTCAAAAACACAAAAATATAAAAAAAAAAATAACCGATTGACCAAAATTCAAAACGTCGAAAGAAAAAGTCAGTGTGTTTCAAACGAACATTGATATATAATTATATAATTAAAACAGAGATATATAAATACATCAAAAGTAGGTATTTAAACTTCAATCTACAAATGTATCACCAAATTTAATATTGCATTTAAAACATTTCATGTATGTGGTAAAAAGATTATAGTAAGTTATACATAACTGTGACGTGTTTTTTGTTAATTTTCATTATAAATTTATTGACTTAACATGCATGCATACATTATAAAGATTAAAGTGCAGGTGAATAACAACATGTTTACACACGTCATTATATCCTGTAGGTACGATACACATCATCAAACCCTAAATGTGAAGGTGTAAAATCGTACTTTTATTCATGTCTGGTTTTTATACACTAATACGTATACCCAGCCATTCGTTTAATATATGTTTTACATCATGAAAAAGAAACTCCTTGTTAACAATGACAAATTTCAAAATTTAAACTTTAAACTCGCTTTTCAAGTGTTTACCCCATGTAAAATTATCATCCGACACAAACGGGAATCAGATTTACAATAATTTCAGATGGCTTTAGCGGTAGGTAAACATTCAATTTATTTCCGTCAAATGATTTTAAAGGTGATACTTAAAATTCAATTTATCATCAAGTTTACATGTCGGATTGGATAAGATCTTTTAAATTAACATAGGTGAAATATATATATTTAAAATAAAAATCACAAGAATATAGTCATAGTGTTTATCATGACTACGCCCGTTTGCATCTAAAATGTTTTTTTAAAAGAACCCAGCAATTTTCCTATCAATGTTATTCACTCTAGTGAGATTGGTAAAATGTCTCTGATTTTTTACTTAAAATATCTATAATATCACGACTTATTTGGCAAAATATCTATAATATCACGGCTTCTTTGGCAATATAATGTCGTATGTTCAACCTAATTTAAGCCCTTGTCACAACGAGCCCACAGCACATCTAGGCAGCGCCACGACATGAAATTTTTTTCAAATCGCGGGTCATCTGTGATCGTCGTACGACAGTCGCACGATATTTTGAGCATCGAGGTGTTGTCGTGTGTCGTGTGACGAAAATCGGACATGCACCTTTTTTTCTCTACGAGTTTTTGTCGTGTCACTGTCTTGTGGCTGTCGTGAGAGTGTATTACAACAGTCGTGCGACTGTCGTGCGATAAACACATTGTCGTGGGTACCAATATAACCCATTTTGATAAAACAGTCGCACGATTGTCTCACGAATAACAAATTTCATAGGATGCTCGCACAACATTGATTGTCTGTCGTACGACAGTGGTATGTTCGTCGTGCAACAGATTTTATTTTTATTTAGAAGAATACAATTCGGCGGTAATGAATGTTTGGAAAAACATACCGTCTGCCGTATAATGGGGATGGCTATACCACCAGAACGATTACGTCTGGTTCTACTGAATAGGCCACTTGCCGAATTCCAACAAGAGCAAAATGTGGTCATGTTACCGTCGATTCGAGCTCGTGAACAGCATAGGAACTAGCCTTAGGCCATGACTCGAACGGCGCCTGATGTTTGTATAGTACACTGATGAAAGAGTTGGAGAAAATGCCGGTGATTTCGTTGGATTCATGTGGATGGAGCCTGACAGTGACACGACAGTTACAAGCGCATCTCATGGCATGAAAACTTAAAAAAAAAATAGCCCCAAACAACCCAAGATTGTCATACGACTGTCGTAGAAAGCGCGTGAAATCGGCAGAATTTTTTTTTTTTCGTCAAAAGTTCAATTTGAATTCCAAATTTTTTTCCTAAACAATTATATGTTGTTGATACATATATTTCCGTTTAAAGGATATAAAATACTCATAAATATTATGGTCTCCGACGTCGATTTTATGTGCTTTCTATAAATATTTTCACATATTTAAAAAGAATTCAATCAGTAATATTTTAGAGATAAAAAGATAGATGCATTTTTTTTTAATTTTCATTTACAGTTTAACGAACCAAAAAATTGTTAAGATGTATAAATAACTACATATACCACTTTTAAAGTTCTGAACTTGAACAGTTATAGGAACTCGTTGCGAGAATAAATCATTTTTAAATCTCAATCCTCCCCCTTTTTATTCTGTACCAGTGCGTATTACCCAGAATGTTCACAAAACAGTCTTTTGCTCTTTGTTAGGGGTGTCGTCATTTTGACACATTCCCCATTTCCATTCTCAATTTTATTAAACGATAAACCTCTGTACATATCTGCAATCAAGATATTTCTAAATGATGTATTCAAAGAAGCGAACAAATTCAACTGAGTCAATAAAGACAACAGTAAACTTGTAACACCAATGCCAAGCTCTCAATACAATAAACAATTAAAACAAAAATCAAACGATAAGACAGATATATACTGGCTAAATTATATATTTATAGTAAGGGACCGTTCAATATTTACCAGATAGATGGGCCGGTGCATTCTTAATATTGTTTTATTAAAAAAGCTTACGCCCATCCTTTTAAATTCTGAAAAAAAGTCCTTGCCCATCTAAAAAAATCTATGAAAAAAGGTCATTGCCCCTCTAAAACTATAAGACAATCAAAAATGATTTAGGTTCTTTTTCTATTTTAAAGTTTTTAAAATTTTATGTCTTGAAATCAAAGAATAAACTTTGGTGTTAATACAAATTTTAAAATGTGCTAGTTAATTCCATATATATGTATACATTTAGTTCAAATATGAATATTCCTTTATCTGTTCTACTTTTGGAAAAAGAAATTATGGTCCTTTTAAGCAAATATAGGCAGGCATGTTTTTGAATTTGATGCAGCCTTTTTTTTTCGCCTATTAATTAATTCCCTAAATTTGACAACTAAACACCAAACTATCAAAAAACCTAGCATTCTGTAAGATTGATATATAAATGAGAAAGCTGTACAGTTATATGAAAATCTAAGTTGATTTGAAAAAGTTAAAAAAAAATTTAAAGGTGACCAGTCACCATCCAAATTTGGTCCAAACTTAAAATTGTAGCTTTTTTTAAAGCTATTAACTAAATCCATAAAAATGACAGCAAAAAAAAAAACAAAGTACTAAACAGCCTGGCATTCAGTAAGATCAATATAAAAATGATTTAGCAGTAGAGTTTTATGAAAATGCAAGTTGATTTGAAAAAGTTATGAACAAATTTAAAGATGACTATCTTGAAATAACCTAAAACAGAAAATTTAGCTTTTTCGTCAACCTTTTTATTAAATCCATAAGAATGACAGCAGCACACCAAACTACCAAACAACTTGGCATTCTTTTAGATCAATATATAAATGAAATAGCTGTAAAGTTTTATGGAAATCCATGTTGATTTGAAAAAGTTATAAAAAAAATTAAAGATGACTATCTAGATTTAGCATAAACTGAAAATTTGAGCTTTTTCTTGAACCTTGTTATTAAATCCGTAAGAATGACAGACATACACCAAACTACCAATCAACGTGGCATTCTGTAAGTTCAATATATAAATGAAAAGGCTGTATAGTTTTTATGAAAATCCAGGTTGATTTAAAAAAAGTTATAAAAAACATTAAAGATGACTATCTAGATTCAGCCTAAACTTAAAATTCTAGAATTTTTACCTATTTATAAAATCCATAAAAATGACAGCAATACACCAAAGTACCAAACAAACTGGCATTCTGTAATATCAATATATAATTGAAATAGCTCTTGAGTTTTATGAACATCCAAGTTGATTTGAAAAAGTTATAAAAAATATTAAAGTTGACTATCTGAATTTAGCCTAAAATGAAAATTTGAGCTATTTTTCTTACCTATTTTGTAATAAAATCCATAAATTTAACAGCAATACACCTAATTACCAAAAAACCTGGTTTCCTATAAGATCAATATATTAATGAATAAGCTGTATAGGTTTTTGAAAATCCAAGTTGATTTGAAAAATTTACAAAAAAATTAAAGTTGACTATCTGAATTTATCCCTAACTAAAAATTTGAACCTTTTTTCTTACCTATTAATTAAATCCATAAATTTAACAGCAATACACCAAACTATTAAACAACTTGGTATTCCATAAGGTCAAAATAATTTATAAGATAGCCCGAACAGAAAATTTTAGCTTTTTTAATCCTTAATTAAATCCTTAAAGTTGACAGAAATGAACCAAGCTACCAGTTTTTGAGTGCCCGCAAAAGAAATTTCTTACACACCGATAAAATGGATAAAAAAAATTCCTATAAAATATGTTCTGGCCCATCCACTAAATATTTTAAAAAAAGTTCTCAACCATCCAAATATTTCCACAAAAAAAGTGCTTGCCCCGCCCCATTTTGCACCGGCTTATCCATCTGATAAATATTGAACGGTCCCTAACCTAGACGATATTGGTTGACGTTAAGATATTACAATTAGAAGGCGTTCACTTGATTTGTTATCTTATCATTAAAACTGTTTTCTTGTTTGATTTATAAAAAGAATTTGAATTTTTTGAAAATTCTTCTCATAAAGCATTTTATACTACTAAACATAACATAAAAGAAAAACTAGATTGATGATATGTTAGTTCACATAGTTCAAGATATAGGACATGTTCTGGGCTATGTATTATTGCTAGAGTTCACACTGCATTTGGTAGCACTTCAGTGACGTATACCATTCATTTTTTTAATGGTCATTCATCCGCTACCATTTTATCAACAACTGCGTGTTTACCGACCGTTCGAGGGCTGTATAGCCAGTCAAGGTCGTTAATAACTTTCATTTGTTTTAGTGAACATATAGATTAGGGACCGTTCAATATTTATCAGATGGATAGGACGGTGCAAAATGGGGCGGAGCAAGCACTTTTTTATGGAAATACTTGGATAGGCGAGAAGTTTTTTTTAAATATTTAGTGGATGGGCAAGAACATATTTTATAGGAAAAATTTTGCTATCAATTTTATCTGTGTAGGAAATTTCCTTTGTGGACACTCAAAACGTGTCTAAACAAACTGGCAGTTTGACTCATTTCTGTCAATTTTAAGGATTTAATTAAGGAATAAAAAAAACTAGAATTTTCCGTTCAGACTATGATCTTTTAAATTATTTTAACCTGATAGAATACCAAATTGTTTAATAGTTTGGTGTATTGCTGTTAAATTTATGGATTTAATTAATAGGTAAGAAAATAAACCTCAAATAATTAAATAAGACGAAATTCAGATAGTCAACTTTAAATTTTTTTATAACTTTTTCAAATCAACTTGGATTTTCTTAAAACTCTACAGCTATTTCATTTATATATTGATCTTGTAGAAAGCCATGTTGTTTAGTAGTTAGGTGTATTGCTGTTAAATTTATGGATTTAATTAATCGGTAAGAAAAAAAAACTTAAAATTTTCTTTTTTGGCTAAATTCAGATAGTCACCTTTAATTTTTTATAACTTTTCAAATCAACTTGGATTTTCATAAAACTCTACAGCTATCTCAAATATGTATTGATCTTACAGAAAGGTAGTCTGGTTGGTAGTTTATTGTATTGCTGTCATTTTTATGGATTTTATAAGTAGGTAAAATAAAAGCTAAATTTTAAGTTTAGGCTGAATCTAGATAGTCATCTTTAATTTTTTTTTATAACTTTTTCAAATCAACTGGGATTTTCATAAAACTTTACAGCTATTTCATTGATATATTGATCTTATAGAATGCCAAGTTGTTTGGTAGTTTGGTGTGTTGCTGTCATTTTTATGGATTTAATAAAAAGGTTTAAGAAAAAGCTAAAAAAAATCAGATTTTTAGATGGGCAAGGACTTTTTTTTTCAGTATTTAAAAGAATGGGCATTAACTTTTTTAATGAAACAATATTAAGAATGCACCGGCCCATCCATCTGGTAAATATTGAACGGTCCCTTATTTCTATAAATCGACCCTAGTTGTCCTTCTCCACTTTATTTGTAAATTGGAGTATGACACAACGTTTGTGAGAATAATCTCTAAATACACAAATGTCGTTCATGATATGATCTGATTTCTGGTACATTTACATATTAAGGAAAGGAAATGAAAATGGCCACGATGTATTATTTAATTCATGTCAATATAGAAGAGTAAAAGTTATTCTGTAGATAGTTTTAAGTGACTATTACTTTCTTTAAAGATTTAAGCTTCATTAATTAATTTGAGCATATTTTTTGTTATAAAGATATGAGTCATCTATGTTACCTCCCATCAATCTCAATAGAAATGTTGCAAAACTTCTTTGAATAAAGTGTATATTATTTTGCCAAAATGCACTTGCTATCAATCTTTCAAAACCCAGGATTTTTACAATATGGTGTATTATCTACCCAAATCCCAAATAAAAACATAATGGTACTTTGAAATACCCAAGACATATGTATGACACAGAAATGTTTTATAGAAATAAAATGTAGGATAAATAACCTACAACTGTCAAATTCAAGGGAATATTTTGTTTCGACCTTTTTTTGTATACAACCGGATGTGACGTACCATAATTTAGTGTTAATGCACCTATATGGTAATGTTTGTCATGACTGAAAAAATATCAATCGAAAATATACACCAGAATACCAAACATTCACGGGAAAATATAAAAGAAAGAATGGGACAGCATGCGCAGCAACTTCTGATATGTCTAGACAACTGTTGTTAGTTATCGTTTTATTTTATTTATTTATTTATATTCGGTTTTATTATGTAGGCCTTAGCTGCAGGATCGCTGTCGTTTGCAAAGGTACATGCACATGATGTGGAAACGCTGGAACAGACAGAGAAGAGTCTTGAGAAAGAAATTTGCAGAGAAAACAGGACACCTCCGAAAGGTTCGGTTGCAAAGTATGTAGCTTAAAATTAGATTAATAGTATTTCAATAAAACAATATGCGACAATAAAAAATGAACATGGTAGTAATGTCTGTACGATCATGAGCGAAGACAGGACACTAAACCAAATACCAAAAAAAGATTCCGTGATGTTATGGTTCATATCTGGAGATCTCATCGCTGTTCGACAAAAAACTTATTACATACAGCCGTTATAGACGAAACCGTTCCATGCATCAATGACACCATTTAGAAATGAAAAAAAGCTGAAGATTCATGGTTAAATTGCAGAATAAGACATATATTGTCAGGAAACTTTAAAGTCCTCGGCTAGCCCCGATTTTTGTTTTGTTTCTTAGGCTAGTACACGTAGATTATATATTTTACGACACTACATATATAGCATATATAACTACATAAGTTGAAATCAAAAACATGGTTGAAGTCTTCACTATTACTTAGGAAATAACAGAAATAAAAGCGCTGTCTGTTTGCGTTGGTCTGTATCAAGTGCACGTTGGGAATTGTTTTGTGATTAGCCAAATAAATATACATATCTTTCACTTTTTACTATTATACATACGTAATTGACGACAAAAAATTTCATGGAATACTTGGCAGTTGTTTTGATGCTTAAAAAATCGTATTTACTTAAAGCTAAGTAAAGCAAAGACAGTCTTAAAATCAGATTTAGATTTACAAATAGTTCATACTTACAGTCAATTTAAGAAGGCCCTACTTTGAGTCTGTTATAGGCACGAAAATTGTACTTTTGATATTATTGTTTGATTAAGTTAAACAAACTGTGTGACAATGAACGTCATATCTGCTTGTATACTACCAAGTTAATCATAATGTGAAATAGTATATGCACATCACAAGAAGTAGATAAGAATAAAATGTTCTTGTTTGTAGGTTGAGACATCACGGCGAGAGATTTCTTCATAGTAAACAAGTACTTATGGTAGTAGTGATACTCAACATTATTGACTGTATACTGGTGATGGGAGAATTGATTTTTGATATACATTACCTTGTTGGTATGTAAAAAGAGTTTAGTGCTATGGATATAGCCTCTTTATTATAGTTCCCAAATCCCGCCCTTCTGCCAATTCTAAATAACGAGGCTCAATTATTTTTAATCGCTGACATGTTGAAATATAAACTTCAGTACTTGACTCTCATACTTATAAATACTAAATGAATTTAAAATAATAATGTTTTATGCATAATTGAATTTGGAGCTATATTGTTCACCTGCCCACACAAGTAATATGTAGATCTAAGACCGTCATATATGTTGAAGAAACATTCTTTAAACACCTTCCGACTATTTGATTTTTTTTGTATTATGTAGAAGTTTAATATTTAGACTTTGATATTCTTTATAGTTTTTAGTATTTCAAACGATTCAGACTCGATGAAAACAAGTATAAAGGAATGGGCCCAAATGTTATCAAACGAAAAACAGTAAAAAAAAAGAGTCAATTGCAGGCCTCATGTCCGTCATACCTAAATCACATTAAATACCCTGTTAATTTCTGGACATAACTTTTATCATCGTTTTGTACTTTTTGCAGATGTTTTAGAGAAATCAGAGAACATATCCGACAGTTTTATGTACAAAATGGAAACAAAGTATCCTATTGATCTTAGAGGCATTGATGATATCTCAGATCTTTATGACAAAATCATGCATTCTACAATTCACTGGAATACGTCTGAAGTCAATGTGAAAACATTGTATGCCAATGACAAAAACTTGACATACTTAACATTAACTGGCAACGACAGTTTAAACATTCGTTATAAACGAAGAACAGAGAAAGATAGCCAAAAAGCTTCGAACACAAAAAGACGCAAGAAGCGCCACAAAGAACACACAATCGAAGAAGATATTGCTCATGGATTTCATAAAGCTAGCATTACAATACTAGCCATCCTTGTGGTAGAGGTAAATTAGTTTAAAATAACCTTTTGTAACTGTGTTTAGTATTTCATACTCTGCACTTCGGTTTTCAGAATTGAATCTCTTCACATAGTTGTTGAATTAAGTTTTCAAAGACAAAAAGACCATAATCCAAGCAGAAATGCTGCTTTTAACATTATAATTACTCTCATTTCGATAATGGAATTGGTCAGATGGAGAGTTTGTTTTACTTTTACTTTTACCTATGATTCCTTACATTTATAACTTGTTCTACCTTTTACAAGCAAATTTCAAACCTTAATTTATCAATAAAAACGACAAATAAGAACTAAATTATTATTATGATATCTTATTTAAATGAAAAGAAAGCAAAGAAACAAAACAAAACAAAACAAGTGGTATTTGTGTATCAATAATAGAGGAACTTTTTAATTGAGTTCACTAGATTAGTAAGAAGGCTTCTATTTCACTTTCATTGTGTTTAAATGTTATATCAGTATTTAGTTCAATTATAATCTTAAATCAATCCTAATTCTATCTTATTTTTGAGATATATTTTTTCATATGTGACGTAATTTTTGTGCTGTTTCAAAAATTCAAATATGACGTAATTTTTGTGCCTTTTCACCACTTCGTATGTGACGTAATTTTTATGTCTTTTTGCATTGAGGCCTGGACTAAGTCGGGTGTGTCTATTTTTTTTTGTTGGTCTTTGTATTATGTATCCGGGTTTTGATTTTTGTAATTAGTTAATACTTCAGTTTTATCATGTTTATCTTTTATATTCATTTGATAAAATTTACTGTTTGCAATAGCATAAATTGTTCTAAATAATAAGGATGTTCTTATCTAAAGCAGAAAACCCTAGCCGTATTTGGCACAACCTTTTTCAAATTTTGATCCTCAGTGCTGTACAATTTTGTACTTTTTTTTTACTTTCGAACTTTTATATCTGGGCGTCACTGGTTAGTCTTGTGTGGACGAGGCGCGATTTTGGCGTATTGAATTTTAAACCTGATGCCTTTTGTTATTTATTATTCATGTGTTTCTTTGTATAATACGTTCTCCTATTTATTTGTATTGTAGTCCTGTAACATTATGTTGTCATTTTAATGTTGTATTTAACATTGCCATTAAAGTGCGAGTTTTGGCATGCCACAAAACCAGAATCAACCCACCATTTTTTCTCTTTAAAAGCGTCCAAATGTACAAAGTCAGGACAATGGCCATTGTTATATCATAGTTCATTTCTGTGTGTGTCACATTTTAACGTTGTGTTTCCGTTGTGTCGTTTGTTTTTTTCTTATATTTGAGTGTGAATTCACATTACTATAAGACGTGTCACGGTACTTTTCTATCCCAAATTCATGTATTTGGTTCTGATGTTATATTTGTTATTCTCATCGGATTTTTTCTAATGCTAGTCCGTTTCTCTGTGTGTTACATTTTAATGTTGTGTCGTTGTTCTCCTCTTATATTTAATGCGTTTAACCTGAGTTTTAGTTTGTTACCCCGATTTTGTTTTTTGTGCATATATTTACAAGTTTTGAACAGCGGTATACTACTGTTGCCTTTATTTAAACGAGTATTTGACATTCTAACTCGTTATGGGAAAAACATCGTTTTTGTGTGGGATATGTTTGTTTTTATTAACTTTATTCAAATTGTGTACTTGTTGTATAAGTAAGAATTCATTACACGCCATAAAATTGAAACTTCCGTATTTTCTAGTTTTTTGTTGTTTTATGTTAGACAGGGTTAAAGATGTTCTGCTTAGGAGCACACATGTTGGAGAACAAGTTAGAGGTAATAGTATACTATAGTATTCTTTTTTATATACTCAATAGGTAAAAAAGTTCATAGGAATTGCAATTTACACTCCCTTTTTAAAGTTGCAACGGTAAAGAGATATATGTTAAAAACATAGCAACTGATGAACAAAACAAAACGTAGGGTGATCTAAAGTGCTCGACAGTTACTTTTCAATTGGTGGCAATCGTCGTATTGCTCATGGCAACCCCATACGCAGGTTTGGCCTGACAGTTGATCAACATGAATGGATTTATTTTCTCTCAATCTATTTATGAATTTTGAACAGTGGAATACTACTGTGGCCTTCTATTGGGAAAATATAATCCGTTTTGTCGTAAAGTTGAGGTCTGAAAACTCACATTATTTATTTCTAGATGTAATTCCGAATAAAAAACAGGTTTATATCTGTGGTTCATTTAACAATCTTTTTATCAAATGGATGGTTCGATATACATCAGTATTGAGATTTTTCATTGTGTCGCTGTAGTTAAAACAAATCGTTGGTGTTCTAGGCTTTATCGTATTTTGATACGAGCGTCACTGATGAGACGAAACGCGCGTCTGTCGTACTCAATTATAATCCTGTAACCTTCATAACTTTTTACACCACTAGGTCGATGTCACTGCTGGTGGACGTTTCGTCCCCGAGGGTAACACCAACCACGTAGTCAGCACTTCGATGTTGACATGAATATCAATTATGTGGTCATTTTATAAATTTCCCGTTTACAAAACTTTGAATTATTCGAAAAACTAAGGATTTTCTTATCACAGGCATAGATTACCTTAGCCGTATTTTGCACAACTTTTTGATCCTCAATGCTCTTCAACTTTGTACTTATTTGGCTTTAAAATATTTTAATATGGCGTCACTGATGAGTCTTATGTAGACGAAACGTGCGTCTGGTGTACTAAATTATAATCCTGGTACCTTTGATAACTTTCTATTTAGGATTGATTGTCATACCAAACAATTGAATAGATGACTATACGGTATTTTGAAGACCGTACAATGAACTGTAATTATCATTTGGGCGTTGCATATTTGTCTTAATAGCAATTTCACAATTATGTCTCTTTATTTTTATTTAGATCACTCTATTGAGGATATTATGCATATTTATAGGGAAATGTGAAAATTAAGGATAATGCTAGTTACATTTCATTTTCAAAGGGAAGCTCAGGTATAACGTCTTTCTCATACAAATAAAAGATTAATTGTCAATAGGAGTAGCTTGGTGTCACATGAATAATGAAATGTTGAAAAACACGTCCACCAAACAAACAAACAATTTAATGTTATCAATGACAAAAAAAAGGTGTGTATACTACAACCTACGACATTTAAAATAACAATCAACGGGAAAACATGGACATGCAAAACAACTTTGAACATGAACGTGCATATGAAATAAATTATATAAAATAAAGAAATATGCTAAACCAAAATGAAGCGACTAGGTACTAAAGACAGTTTTTGTTATAATTAACTGCTGAGATTAAATTAAAAAAAAATCAATAAGTAAATCTTGAGAATAAGTATTTTTATGTTGTCAACCTGAGTAATAAAAACAATATTCCCTTTTTGAAATATTTTCGTCCTTTTTTACATTTAACTCGAAATGATACAAAAAGTCTTTAGCAAAAATTATATAATGTTGGTTAGTTTAAGTTTGTGAGGAGAAATGAAATATCTGAAATAACTTTACCATATCTTGTTTTAAACTATATTTTGCAGATTTTAGAAAGTTGATAACTATGTTCTTTCACTTACTAAAAAAAGTTTAACTTAGTTTTGTTATTTCTGATTTATTAACAGGTATTTGATGGCTTCATTGTTTTTGCATCGTTCATCCTGGACATTGCATTCATCAAAGGAATAACAATGTACTCCATACAAGAGTTTGTCTTCATATTGGCATTTTTAGTGCCATGGAGAGTTTTGAGAGTTGTTAATAGTAAGTACAATTATCATATATTAAATAATATTCTTAAAATTGTGTAATAAAAGTATATATGTTTATAATATTGCACTTCCACCTCAGTAAGGTTGTTTTCCTTTCTATAGAGTGAAGACAATACGGACCAAATGTCATTGACATACACATTTTAACAATAGATGAAAGCCTGTAGTTACAGATACTGCAGACACTGACGATTAAAACACCAATACTTTGTAACAAACTTTAAATATCCCCAAACATAAAAGTGTTTATATTCATAAAAAAAAGTAAAACATTTCTAAGACGCAATCAGACAAGATTTTCAATGACTATGATTTAACACTTCATACGTAGTTTTCGTCGTCATGAATACGAGAGAGCGTTCGATATAAGCAGTTTGAAGGCCAAAGCAATTGCAAAATTGAAGAATATGATGAAGAAAAAATAGTTTCCACGATGTTCAAACAACGAAGATGGAATGACAAACACAAACATTTGATTAACGCAGACGGTCCACCAACGCAGACTCCACTGTCGGGTGACATTACATGCTCTAGACGGATATATTGTTTGTTATCTTTTTGCGATATCTGGTGTCTTGTTCATACAAGTAGAATCTGTTAAAGCGACGTATAAATAATACCTTATGAATGGCATAGATAAACTTGGTACTGTCTTTGTTCATTGAATTAAAAAAAGAAATGTTGGCATTCTTTAATGAGATAGCCACTGCACTTCAAAAATAACAAAATTGAACCGAGAAGTTAATTAACTCATCACAGATACCAGGATAGACTACATCAGACTCATCAGTGACGCCCGAATCAAAATCGTTAAAAAAAAAGCGAAGTAAAAATAAAGTACGAAGTTAAAGAGTTTCACTGATCTCAAAAGGTTTTGCTCAACATATATTCAGGTGTTTATTCAATGTGTCAAGATCTTAATGGTTTTACCGTAAACCAAATACTGATATTGGGTATATATTAGTACAACAGTTTAAGTAATTTGGGTGTGTGTGGCAATTTAAGTAATCCTTATTCTCTGGGTGTGATGTCAACAAGAGCGTACTATCTATAAGTATAAATATTCATATTTTTATGAAGTTATCAACATAACTTAAGTTTATCTTTTCTTCAGGCCTCATTGTAGCAATCATTGATCACGAACATTTCCGAATGAAGCTTTTATATAAACAAAAGAAACAAATATCAATTCAGATGAAAGATGCCAAAAAAGAACTAAAGTTATATGAGGTATGGTTTAATACACACGTACTTAAAAAATAACTAAGTCTTTAAGATATATGTTCTAAAATTTTCAATTTATGCTTGATAGTTTATGACACATTTCTACAAACGATCGGCATGAGATCACTTGTCGATTGCCTGTCAATATGCCTGTCATGATACATGCTTAGGATGACAGGGGGGAAACTGACTTGACACACTGCCCCAAACAACCTGCTTGTATAACAGAAGAGCTTGTAGAATGATGTTTATAGACTTGATATGTGATAATAATAATGTCCAACCAATTGACTTCGTATATTAACTGCAGTATAAAGATAATTCATTAGAATATGTTAGCATAGAATGTTGCATTTTTTTCATAAATTCAAGCTGTGAACATCGGTAAATAGTTATCAAAGGTACCAAGCTTAAAATTTGATACATTAGACGCTCGTTTCGTCTCCATAAAACATCATCAGTGGCGTTTAGATCACTCAATCAGTCCTAGGAATAACACAATGTTACAAATTCAGACGTGAAAACCCTATGCCGTATTTATGCTTATAACATTAAACAAAAATATGAATTGGGAAACATATATGTCAATGTTTTAATGTTAGAATCAACTTATATGATTTAACATTGCTTATCTTTTCAGAAAAGTTTGCAGTCTGTTGAACAGCTATGTCTATGTTCTGGGATACCGGAGTACAAAGTCAAGAGTTGTTCAGGTTTGTAAAATGTAATACCTACCTGTAAATGAACTGTTAAATTGAGAATTGAAATGGGAAATTTGTCAAAGACAAAAGCCTGCGCAAAGGGCAGGAAACAGCCGAAGGCTGACGTTAATTTGATACAATCATTTTAAACACTAAGGTTTTCATATCTTAACGTAGATAACCCCTTTGCAAAATTGACAGAACCTTTTGAAATTGTTGGGGTTCTGGCTTCAACTTCGTAATTGCATTTAATATTTAACTGTTCTAATTCGAACGCTACCGACAGATATGATATCAATAATGTTGTCCCTTTCTGTTAATTATCTGTCAAAAAGATTAAAATCATTGGAAACGCTTAACGATTTTTAAACATGCTTAGATGGTCTAAGCACATAATTAAGCAAAATGTTTTGTAACTTTTACAGTTGTCAATTATCTTTTAATTTCGTTATTAATTTACACTTTCAATTGTCCAACTCTACTAAAGAGGTGTTTTATAGACTTAAAGCACGTATGTCGTATTTAATCCAAATCATTTATTTAATATAATGTTTCTATAATAATTCAGGTTCATTCTGATAGCTGTTTAGTTCAATACTTTTTATCAAGTTCATAATAGTTTTGTTAGTATACTACAATGATATTTGTTTTCAGATAACAATTATTTTTTGTATTGGCATCAACACTTAATTGTCTTCTGCAATCTTATGAAAAAAGTTTTGAAATTAAGCGCAATCAAATTATCACTTGTAGGCAAAATGTCAAATGTATTTATTACATTGTGTTTAAGAGTATTCAAAAGATAATATTTATGGACGTACAGTTTTTGTAAGTTTATTTATATAGCTTAACATTGCAATGGGAAAACTGACAATAATAATTTTACATGGTTCAATTCATGAACAACCGTTACGAATTGTCTTGAAACAAAAATGTAAAAATAATCTTTAAGTATTGAAAATGTATAAATATGTGGTATTTTCAGCTCATCTCAAGAGCAGAAAGAAGAAACTTATAGGATCATGTGGTTCTTTACAACGGATTGTTACTTTCGAAGCTGAAGAGCGTACACCTATGGTTAAAGATTATGAAAGTAAAGATGACAACAGTGATACCTTTAAGATGGATTCTAGTAGAGCTAACAGTTTAGACAATGTATATAATCCTTGATATGTGACAACTCTACATTTTTTCTTTGTGAGTTCACACCAGAGTAACTACATGATAAAGAGAAGTCATAGGAATATGTTAGCATAGAATATGCGCAATTTTTACATAAATGCAAGCTGTGATACTATGAATTTATCAAACATGTAATGATTCCTTTACAATAGTCAAGTTGGGATATAAATTAAGGGAGAATTCGCTATCTTTTTAATTTGAGTTCAGATTAAATCTCAATTTCCTAAATGCTGTATCAAGCAAGTAAACATTTTCAGTGTCATAATTTTAGACAGAAGTTTTAACACAAACACTATATTTCTATTTTCTTTTTACAGTACAAAGCTATACAACATGGTATTTATTCACAATTCACTATCCTTTAGAATACGACACAAGGTTGTTTCTTACTTTCTTTTGTAAGATCAATACGTGACACTTTAATAAAATAAATTTATCTTATCTTATCTTATCTTAATGTCTCAAGTGTGATTTATGGCAATAAAGTTAAGTTAAACTATCCATTTACTGCAATTACATCTATATCTATCTACACAGACGATTATATCTATATTGAAATATGAATATAAATATTGTAAATAACATTTCTACTGCCTTTGATTTGTAGCTGTTTGACTTTTCAAAAAATTAAAATCACAAAAATACTGAACTACGAGGTAAATTCAAAACGGAAAGTCCCTAATCAAATTGCACAATCAAAAACTCAAACACATCCAAGTTGAACCATCAATTGTGTGCCTTTGGAAGTGTTAACGACCGCAAGTTAAACTTTGAAACAAACGATTATATATTTTCGTCAAATTTGAGTCGTCCACAACACAAAGCAAGGCCAAAGGAACTATTAAATTCCAATATAGTTTTTTTTTGACCTAGCGGTATGGGTAGTTTCTGAATGCAAGTTACTGCCTCTCGTTACTTCGATTTTGTATTCGTCTTTGTTAAAGACCACATCAATAGAGAAATTGTTATACCGCAATTCCACTATGCCACGATCGCACTACAATCTGTACAAAAATGCGATTGTGCAGATCGCAGTAAGGTCGTAGTACCTAGTACTGTCTTTATGATCGGGAAGAGCGTGGTCAACTTTTAACATGTTCAAATCAATTCTGGTGCGGTTGTGGCGAAATGGATCGAAGTAGAATATTTTACAATACAAATATATACATAACATTTAAAAAAGATTGACAACAACAAAAAAATACCGAAAGGTATTGTAAAGAAATTATTCAGTGACCTTGTAGTAAAAACGAAAATTAAGATTTGGTGAAAGGCTAACATCTAAATTAGCTAACATTAGGCGAGCATTCTTTAGAAATCTAAATTTATAACATTTTTTTTCATAATCCACAATACATGTAGCCAATTCGTTCATGCGGTTGTTCGTACAATTGTTTTGTTCATTTTGACATAGTTTCAGGACTAAACTTCTGGTGTTAGGGGATCTTTATATCTCAGTTATTTCAAGCATTAAATGCTTGGATACTGTTTTGTAAAATGCTGTTTGTCAATTCGTGACTTTTTCATAGGCTACTTGTCCGTTGACATGTTCCCCTGTTACTATCTTTATTGTATATATATATATTTATATACCTTACCAATATAATCTTTTATATAAGAGTGTTCGATGAACAATGTACTCAATTCATGTTCATACTCTTGTCAACGAAAATAAGTCAAAACAAACGGCTGGAAAAATGGAAATCCTGGGGCACCATGTAACGCCGAGATAATAATTGTTTTCCAAATCCATGGAAAAATTCCCCGGCAATTGCAGCTTTGTTGTAAACTGGTAACAAATATCCTCCTTGCCATTCTAACATGTTCAAATCTGACTTTTTAAAATCGTCCAAAAGTAAAGTGAAGAATTCTCTTGTTGGTCCTCGTAGATCCACTACTCTCTCGCCCCGTCTTCCAGAGAAAAGATTATATCAAAACGGGAAAAATCAATTATGGGTGTCTTCATCAAAGGTAATGCTTCTTTTCGCATTTGCGCTCTCTATTAAATACTTATTCTATTTGTTTGTAACTTACGTTGCTCATCGAATATTTTGACGGTTTCCTCTCTTTCTTTTGTTATTGTTGTATCGGTACACGATTTTTTCGTTTAAATTTTAATGATTCAATTTGATTTATTTTCGTGTGTTTAAATTCGGCACTTTCATTGGAGGCACCAAATAAACCAAAATGAAACTACAACCAAAATCACCCAATTTACGGTATATTATTAGTGAGATACTAATAAATATATTTTCTAACATTAGTGAATAAACAGGTGTGAACAGAAATCACACATCCTTCTCTTTTTTTGCATGATGACTTTGAATAATTGCATAAAATGCATAATTTAATATTTTGTTTTACTTTGTCTAGTGGTACTTGTGAATAACTATCTCATATTTTGTGTTATCTTTTTCCGTCAAAGTTTCCAAACAGCGGTATACTACTATTGTCTTCATTTATGGACAGTTTTCATCTGATGTAGGGTAATGATTCCAATATTTTAGGTGGAATAGAAAAGGAAAGAAACCCTCATGAATATCTGTTTTGTTACAGCATTTAGATTTTTCTTGTAGATAACTTCCTCTGCTACCATGTTGCTTAACTATAAAAAGAACCAGAAACTACTTCAAGCAATAACTAGACTTATAAATATCTATTAACTTTAAAATTACGCTCCCATGTATTGATTTCAGTTTTTGGTGTACCTTTGAAGAATGAATATTAAAAAAAAATGCTGTATATCTGTATATGCTTTAATGGCTCCGTTGTTTTACCTCCTAGCCTTTGTTAAATATTCACTTTTCAAGAAAATGCCCATAATAATCCTGGTTTCAAATTAAGAAATACTTGGAATGATTAAAGTGTTATTCTGTCCAGCAATACAAACAATACAATCAATTTTACACAGAACATTTCATTGTATATAAGACAATAAACATCACTGGAAACTAACCAATCAGATTCCCGTCCCTTTTTACTAACTTTAGTAACCATATTTCCTCATATTTTTAAATATTTAAAAAAATACCAGCAATTTAAAAAAGAAATGTTGTTTAAAACACACAAGATATATATGTATTTTAATGACTCAGAAATTGTTTACTGCAATGAAATGAAGGATTGATTTCCTACACATGACAAATTCAAGAAAATATTTGTTTTACCCTATTACGTAAGCAACAGGATGTGAAGTACTATGAGTTGGTTGTATAACACCTTGGACATGCGAGTACTTAGTCAGGAGCTTGTAGTTCAGTGTTTCTGTATATCATATTTGATATTTGTTCATTGTTTTTTACATTAATCATGCCTTCTGTTTTTCTCGTTTGAATAATTTTACATTTGTCATTTCGGGGCTTTATACAGCTGGCTATTCGGTATGGCTTCTGCTTATTGTTATAAGCAGCACAGTGACTTAGTGACTTATAGAAGATAATTTGTATGTCATTTGGTCACTGGTGGAGAATTGTTTCATACCAAATCTTATTTTGTATCTTATGTTAAAATAAGAATGACAAAGAAAGCTTCTAAATAATACAGTGAAAAAAGGACAACAGCAATGGCCTACAATAGCGCACAGTACAGAGGGCAACATTGGAGTTCTATCGTTTAAATGTACATTATTCCCATTTAAGAAGGTCCATGTTATGCATGGACATATTAATTAAGTTTGAAATTGTAACAACAGGAATTGTTTTTATAGGTAACCGATTCAAAGTATTAAAACAATGTATTACTAATTGTTTTATTTTCATTCAAAATCCAAACTTTTCTAATTGGGTTCCATTAAAATATATTCCAGAACTAGAAATGACACACACGGTTTCCTCCGCCTGATTTTAATACGTATAACCCCGTCAACACAGAATCTGAATTTAACGAGACAAATTTATTTTTGAAATTGTCAATTTTCTACACCTTAGTAGCTCTATACAAACTCCACTTGCATATTGGATAAACCTTTCACAACTCATTGGGTAATCAAGTGCTTGCAGCTCCTACGCTGTTTTTTTTTAAAACGGCACCAGTATCTGAGTAGAAAGGTGATGAACCAGTGTTATTTTTTAAAACACCTCGTTCTTTTTCTTAAACAATTTTAATCGAAAGATACAAAAGACTTTGTTAATAAAACAATTAACTTCACATTTCGAAAAAAGTAAAATCACAAAAATACTGAACTCCGAGGAAAATAAAATCAGAAAGTCCCTAATCACATGGCAAAATCAAACGACAAAACACATCAAAAACGAATGGACAACAACTATCGTATTCCTGACTTGGAACAGGCAATTCGGAAATTAGTATGGCGTTCATTATCCCTGAACTAGTATATATTTGTTTAGGGGCCAGCTGAAGGACGCCTCCGGGTGCGGGAATGTCTCGCTACATTGAAGACCTGTTAGTGACCTTCTGCTGTTGTTTTTTCTATGGTCGGGTTGTTGTCTCTTTGACACATTCCCCATTTCCATTCTCAATTTTATTTTCAAATGTAGAAAAAGGTGGATTAAACCTGGTTTTATAGCACTAAACCTCTCACTTGTACGACATTCGCATCAAATTTAATAATATTCATAATGATGCGTGAACAAAACAAACAGATACAATAGGTAAAAATGTCAAAAATAAAGATAAAACGTCTAATTCGGCAGGTCACATTCATGAAAAGGAAACGGGATTGTAATTACGACATAAGGAACATATCCGATAGAACCGATAACGGATATTCCATATCGGTCAACCAACTCGTGATGTTATAAATTCTAGGTAGTGACGTTGATTATCATCTGATTTAAATGAAAGTATATCGTGTTCTTTATTTGTCTTTGTATATTTTTTGCATTAACTTTTTAGTCCCTATGTGGAAATATCCTTTTTGCATGGCTCGGTTTTCCTTTGTTGTCATAGTTGTTTGTGATTGTAGTGATTAAGACACAATGATGACTGCTGTACCCTTACTTTTACCTATTATGTCTGTTTGTTTTGTTCACACATTGTTCTCAATGTGATTATTTGTTTTCAAACTGTCTTTCAATCGAGCGGTCTAGCTACTTGCAAGAAGCAACAAACGGCAACCACTGAATTACAGGCTCCCGACTTGATACAAGCATGTTTTAAGATGAACAGCTATATGTGCACATTTGCATTTGTAATTGCATCATTAAAGCTGATTCAAAATCTAAATGACTATGGATACTTTCACTTTTGTTTTACTCCAAAATGAGATTAATTTGATTGGTTTACACAATCACAATATTTTGAAGTTTGCTTTTTGAAAATATTACCAAAAATCATTTAATTCTAAAACGTTGAACATTCTTACAAAGATTATTGCAGTTTTGAACTACTGAGACTGACTTCAATAACGCATACTGCTGATGATGATTTCCCTGAAATGTTGATGTTCAATTATCCACTAACGTGATGACTGTATTCAGTGAAACTGGCCGAGAGGCTAATAATTAAATATCGACTAGTTAATCATTCGCCTGTTTAATCTTGTTCAGTACAGTTGTCCAGTATTTTTCATTAGTGAGCAAGCTGATGTTTGGCATGATGTGAGCAACACAGGAAAAATACGCCTTAGTATTATAAATATCACCTGATATTGTACATGTACTGTACACGTATGAAGAAATATTACCCAACAGAGGCATGCCCTTAAATCATTAATAAAGTAATGTTTCGCTATACAATCGAGCTATAAGTACACATGTAAGATGTCGACAACCATTAGTAGACATGTATAACGTTTACAGTTATAATCTGATAACAACATATAACGTTTCCAAATTCCAAATTGTATTTTTATTTAAATTTTTTATTTATATAAATTCTAATATGATGCTTGTTAGGAGATTTTTCTTTTACAGATGAAGGCCTGTATACTTACCTGCCAAATATACCCGGAAGGAATTTGAAGGTGAATCATTGTACCTAGTCGAAAAGTCAAAGAAATAATATAACTTAAACTAATTTATATGAATTTCAAGTAAAGATTTCAAAATGGTTTATATATATATACATATATCACATATATATTGCCAAGTTTAAAATTATAAACGACAGGAATTTTATAACTCTGCAGAGGTCTATTTAATTTATATATCTCTAGTATATCTATATATCTATATTTATATGTTTTATGTTGACGAGGAAGTGATTACCTCTTTTTGGCTGTTTTCCATATCAATTCTATATAAGAGAAACAGGTGAGTGAAACGTTTTCTTGTAACTGTTTTTAGAAATGTTCATATGCACGGGGTATTCGTCTTTTGAATTATAAACTAGTGTCAAATATCCTCATCGCCCTACAAATATATTCAAATCTGACTATTGGTAAATTTTCTAAAAGTAATCAAAACAAATCATTTGCATTTACAAACGTTATCATGTAAAGAGTTGTAGAATTTATTAAGAAACGGAGAAATTTATCCTTTATATTATTAGTTTCTGTAATCTTACATGAATCATAAATTCAGTCATTCCCAAAAAATGGGTACAATTCGAAAGTAGACACTGTTAAAAAATAAATTTCAACTGAGCAGAGAGAGAGTGTTGTTTTCTTCTGTGTCTATATCTAGTCTGTCATTTTTTAAATTTTTACTTACACCATTTTAGTTGTTTTCTAGTTTTAGCATTTTTTGTAAGACAAGGTAAGTATGAACGTATCGGAGGTTAGTGTTGTATAAAGTCATCTTAAAAATTGCATTAGAGAAAAACACAAGATTTAAATCCAGGCTCATGTGAAATGGGTTACATTTACCACCATAGCAAACTGATTTATACGTATTATTCTGTATATATTGAAAGCAAATACCAATTTTAAGGTCTGAATTAATATAGTGTTTAAAACATAATTCAAATAAGTAGTTTTCACAACTTATTTAGTAATGAATTTAAACTAATGAAATGTTATGCTGTATAATATTTTAGTTTCATAATACAGCTTTCCAGGAAAAACCCTATTATTTATGTTTTGAATCACTTGTATGTATTTTTTATGCTTGTATTAATCCACACCCCCATCTTTGTTACGGAGGTTGATATCAAACCAGTATCTGAATGCTGATACATAGTAACACTTAACTCTTTAATGCTAGCTTTTCTTAACAATTTATTGACATTACAAACTAAAAAACTGTTTTCTATCAAGTTATATGTTTCTTTTAGTCAAATGGACTTGTTCTTGTCAAAATCTCCGTAACGATTCATGAACTTTCACTCAAAAATATGTTTTACCTAAACCGAATACTGTTCAACTTAATTTTATTAGCTCTTTACAGATAATGTCATCTTCCTTCACACCATAATGTATGTATTATACTCAACTATGAAGTTTTGGAGTCAAAATAGTTTCATTTCGAAAATTTCTATCCTCCGTAACGACATTTAAAACCTCCATAACGGACAATTCCAGTTCTTACTAACAGCAAACATATAAATGAATGTAAATATTGGAATTAAATGACAAACAAGACAACAGAATTAAACATTTTTCTTAGTAAATCGTTATTTAAAAAGAGTAAAGTCCTGTTAGGGAAAAAAAACTTTTTTTCCTTAAATTTCTATCCTCCGTAACGTAAATTAATGATGTCGTCTATGATTGACATCACCTTTTAATTTTTATTAGTGATAATTGATGAACTGATTTGGTATCTATACCAATGTACAAGAATTTCAATTGGTATGATCGTTTTTACATGCATCTTTAGATTTTTTTTATTTGCATAACCTCCGTTACATTGATGAGTCCTAAATAATCTTGAAAATGTTTGCCATAAACCGCTGTTAAAGTTATGATTGTCGTCGTAATTACACAAGTTGTGTTGTAGACTATTTTAAATCTAAGAAAATGGCTGATATTACGTTTATTAAACGTTATAATGTTGCTCACATAATAGGGAAAAAACAAGTTAACATACCTTTCTCAAAACAACATTTTTTTTCTCAAAATCTGTATTTTGTTTGTCTGTTTTCTTTATAATAAATAATGTCTGCTACAAAAATGACTTTCGGCAGTGTCGGCAGCCGCTGATACTGATAAAAAAGTCTGACAACTAAAACTGTAAATAACTGCGTCACGGAGGTTATTTAAACGGAGGTTAGTTTTATTTACATTATACATGGAAATATGTAACAATATTGTTGAGTTGCTTTCTCAAAACTGATTATTGAGAAGCTTTATGGGTGCTTTCAATGAAATAATCATCATTTTGATTTGTTCTTGGTTAGTGCGTTCCAAAATACGCGTTACGTAGGTTGGATTCTTATATGCGACAATCGAAAAAAAGAGAAAGAGAAGATTTTTCTATATTTTTCGTTTCATTGCAATAAAAGTTAAAAGCAGGGTTTTAAAATTTGATGTATCAACTTTGCTTAAAGTCACTTTGGGTATGATTTCCAATCATATAAATATGTTTTGACTGTACCTAAAGATACGTTACGGTAGGTTATACGGTTATCGGCGACATTGGTTTAATGGGTAAATCAAAGTGTATATTATAAAAGAGGGACGAAAGATACCAAAGGGACAGTCAAACTCATAAATCTAAAACAAACTGACAACGCCATGGCTAAAAATAAAAAAGACAAACAGAAAAACAATAGTACACACGACACAACATAGAAAACTAAAGAATAAACAACACGAACCCCACCAAAAACTAGGGGTGATCTCAGGTGCTCCGGAAGGGTAAGCAGATCCTGCTCCACATGTGGCACCCGTCGTGTTGCTTAAGTGATTACAAATCCGGTATATAGTCTAATTCGGTAGGTCATATTCATAAAAGGGAAGGGGATTGTAGTTACGACGTAAGGAACATATATCCGATATCATTTGTGAAACGGTTATTCCATAACGGTCAACCAACTCGTGATGGCGTCCGTAAAATTTACGAAGGGATGATTTCAACTTCACCATTTGGAACTCTTGGTTTAATAGCTTCCTTGTGAGCAGCAAACCTCTATCAAGAAAATCATGATAGGAAATGCAAGCACGGGAATATCGTATCAATTGGGAGATATATACCCCGTATGCAGGTGCTGCTGGAATGTTGCTACTTAGAAATGGAAAGTTCACAATTGGAAAGCTGAAATCATCTCTTTTGTCGTAAAGTTTTGTTTTCAACCGACCCTCATTGTCAATTTCTAGATGTAAGTCAAGATATGAAGCCGACTTAACTGTATCTGTAGTATCCTTTATCTCTAGTTCGATTGGATAGATGCGTTCCACATAGTCACCAAATTTTGAATTGTTTAGTGAAAGGACATCATCTATATAGCGGAAAGTAGAGTTAAAGGATATTGCTAACTTCTTATCTTTCTTCCTAAGAAGTTCCTGCATGAAGTCAGCCTCATAATAATAAAGAAACAAGTCGGCGAGTAGAGGGGCACAGTTTGTTCCCATTGGAATGCCGACAGTCTGTTGAAAAACACGTCCTCCGAACGTAACAAATATGTTGTCAATCAAGAAATCAAGCATCTTGATAATATCAGTTTCAGAGAATTTTTTGTTTGAATCAGAGTGATTCTTTACAAAGTAGGATTTATCCCTCCCTAAGACAAGATACTTGTATCTACGTTGGCCATTCTTTTTTATGAAGCAAAGTAATATCAACTCTTTCAATTTGTCTTTTAGTTTGGAATGTGGAATACTTGTGTACAGGGTAGAAAAGTCAAATGTTTTAATACTGTTACAAGATGAAAGAGAGTTAGATTGTATGTACTCTAAAAGATCTTTTGAATTTTTAAGTATCCACATCTGATTCACGCCACCTCTAGAATAGGCAGTTTCACAATAACTTTGAAGCCCGTCTTTGATTGCTGATAAAATAGATGTTAATAATTTAGAAAGAGGTTTCGTGGAGCACTTGGAAGACCCAGCAATATACCGTTGTTTGTAAGGACACTTATGTAGTTTAGGTATCCAATACAGTGATGGAAGATCCAGTTCTTCATCTTTGGTTGAAATTCCAAAGGAACATAGAACAGACCTATGATTATCCAGGATTTCCTCTTTGGTAAGTGTCGTGAGGGTATATGTTGAGTTACCAAGTGAATTGTCAATACCTAATTCGTTTATCAAGCAGTTGATGTAGTGACTTTTACACACAAAAACGATGTTATTTGGGGCTTTATCTGCAGGGACAACAACATATTTGTCATGGAGGTCGGATAGGTGTTTTGCAACATTTGGGTCTTTAAAGATTGACGTAGCATGGGCATTGATGGACCCATTCAGTTTCTTAATTCTGATTTGTATCAACGACCTCACTGCCTTAATCCATTCGGAAAGAGTGTCTACGTCTTCCTTCTCGCGCTTAGCCCATTGCCTGGCATAATCCTCGACTGAATCCATCAAAATTTTCAAGTTGTATTTCCAATTGATGGATTTAGGCTCACGATATTTGGGACCTTTCGATAACACATTTCGTAGAGAAGTGTTATTAACAATGTTAAGGTCACCGGTAATAACGTGGCCAGCAGGATTATAAGTGAATTTGGAACTAGCACAAGTGCAATCAGGAGGTTTAGACTTGAAGTCGTCAATATCGAGATCCTGCAAAACGCGTTTGTAATTGAAAATTTTAGTTGCAATAGGTTTGGTATAGGTATAAGAAATTATTGGTACAGACTGGTCTTTGAAATAAGGAGGTATTTTCGATTGCACTAATTTATGATGAAGGATATTGCCTAGGTTGACGCCATCGAGACCTTTGTTGGCAAAGGAAAGATTAAGAAAAGATCTTTTCTCTTTTTCATCTTTTCCAATGCGAACTGGCTTGAAAAGTCTGTGTCTTGCAATATCCGAAATTATAGCTTCAAGTTTGTATTGGTTTGAATGAGGGTTTGTAACAGTGGATTCCAAACATAAATTGAACAGAGAATGAAGTTTCGAAAGGGGTAATGAATAAAGTTTCGTGCGAATGTGATGAATACCTAACGGATTTTGTATGAATGGCAGCAAGTCATTAATAGAGACATCATGCAGAGAAGGTGATGTATAATGACGATGACCATGACTGCGTCTACGTCGAGGAGTCGAGTTGAAAATATTCATCACATTCACCGAGTTACACGAAGGACTAGATAGAATACCTATACCATCAATTTTGTCATTGCAGCCATAAGGTGTTGCAGTTCCCAATTGTCTAATCCAGTAGTCTTCTTTTTGTCTACGGAGAGTCGTTGAAAGATTAGGATTGTTAGAGCTATGGTATATCTTTTCGATAATGCGAACTGTCATAGAAACGATGGAATGATCGGGCTGATTGAAATGCTGGTATAGAATGTCGTTAGCATTAAGGTTAATGTCTGATCTATGACCGCACATACGTTTGTTAAGCCTTCCTTTCGTTTCACCGACGTATACCAATCCGCAAAGGTTGCACTCTAATCCGTAGACGACATTTATCGATTTACAATTCAGATCATCGTAACTTCTGGTAAAATATGACTTCTTGGTCAAATTACTAGTGAATTCAGCATCTGTAATTAAAATAGCACAAGTTTTGCAGCCTTTGGTCTCACATTTTGAAATGCGACAGTGTTGTACTGTGTCATCAAACACCAAAATGTCTTTAAGGAGAACTGAACATGGCTGTATATGTGTAATATTGCTATTGTCACTAGGACGATGATCTGAATGAGTCGTGTTTGAGATATTTGTCATGTCTGGTGATGAGGGGACACCTGCCGTATCAGACGACACCGTGTCCATGGTGACGTCTGTTATAACTTTTGATTCTAAAATATTTTTGTGGATAAAAATCAATATAGTGTCAAATAAAAAAAGCAAATCTAATCACGATTTAAATGAAATAAAGTATTTTAATTCACACCGATATTTGGAGTTTTTCTTGGCGACATTCGGAATTCGTGTGATTTCCGTATTTTGAATAGAAAATCACACAAATATATTTACGATATACATCACAAAAGAATATAATTTTATTTTAGTATACATATTAATCACTTAGAACACGAAAAAGATTATCTGTGACATATGTTAAGCTTGCATTTTGTGGTTATTTGCCGGCGACACTGAAATTTTGTAATTGTACCCATTTTTTGTGAATGACTGATATGCATTTACATTAACGTTTTCTAACGTTTATCTACGGCTCCCAATTATAATTAGTGAAACCTTTTAACATGTCTATACCAAAAAGAAATATTTTAAACTAGCGTTCAAAACATTTAAGTTTGAAATTTTCAGGAAAACTCTAACGTTATGGGGAATAAAGAAAGCAGCATAATATCAAAAAGTGGTCCATCATCTGAACCAAAATCCAGCACCAATAATCTAGAGGTAAGTATAACAAAGGTCATGTAAGATACATGTATCTTATGTAAACAATTCAACTGAACAGTGAGTTACTTTTGATTTTGCCATTTAATTAGGGACTTGAATTTTCCTCGGAGTTCAATTTTTTTGTTGATTTCAATTTTTACACCCGTACGACTGAACTATCTTTCAGGAACAAACATTTGTTAGTATGTATACTTCAATGAGACAGCAAGTAAACGATTAAGCCCCCAGAGACATCAAATGGGCTCAACAAATAAATGAGTATAAATTTTATCGCGTTATTAACCGTCCAAGGTCAATAACAGTTATGCATGCATAAACCAGAAAATAGCAAAGATTTCAGCACCGCATTTTCCCAACAGAAAAACTACAAATAAGGTAATACCAGAACAAAATAAAAACACACTTTAATAAAACAACCACTAAATGTTCACATTTAAAACACGATATATGATTGCACAGTTTGTCTTATAAATTATCTTGTATCGCTATTTCATAATATAGAATATGTATTAAAAAAAACAGAACGTACTTGCGTGATGGTTTCACTTATAGAGGTAAAGTTTTCAACTCATAAACTACTAGGGCAATGTTAGAACAAAGAACAGCTTAAATTATCATCTCCCATGTTATTGTGTTACCATCACGATCTAATTGTTCGTTTGAAACATGTATTGGTCCAACTGATGAGTAACATGTTTCGTAGATCTCATATATATCGTAATCTTATATTTTTACTTATTTAACATGTATATTGCTGTTTATTATTACATGTATACGTACTTGATGGTATTTAAGAATAGTGCGAGGAATGATGCATATATCCGTTTTATATGCATTGCACTGGCTTTGGCTAACACGGCTGTGTATTTTTGTAATGTATCCGTGTTTATTCTGTAGCTATTCACCACTTCAGTTTAATCATGTATATCTTTTATATAGTCATTTTATAAAATTTACGGTTTGCAAAAGTATGAATTATTCTAAATGATTAGGATGTTCCTGTCCCAGTCTAATACCCTGGCCGTATTAGTCACAACTTTTAAAGCGGGAGGTTTCGCATGCCACAAAACCAGGTTCAACCAACCAAGTCAGGATAATGGCCATTGTTATGTTATAGTTCGTTTCTCTGTGTTACATTTAAATGTAGTGTTTCTGTTGTGTCGTTCGTAGTTCTCTTATATTTGATACGTTTCCCTCAGTTTTAGTTTGTAACCCGGTAACCGGGATTTGTTTTTTCTCTATCGATTTATGAATTTCGAACAGCGGGATACTACTGTTGCCTTCGTATAAAGCAGAAGATTCTTCAAGCGTGTCGATGTACATGGTCTGTCAAAAAAGGCAGGTTTAAAAGATTTTGATTGTCTTCCTTTGGTCTACTTTAACTAAGACTTACGAAACATCAATTCAACCATAAACATTATATTAGCACTCACATAAAGAACAATCATATATATTTTTGGAATTATAGACATTATACAGGAAGTCATATATATATGGTGACAAAAGATCACGCCCAGTTGAACATAAGATAAAAAAAATACAGATGCATGCTAAATAATTGTTATCAAAGGAACCAGAATTTTGATTTAGAACGCCAGACGCGCGTTTCGTCTACATAAGACTCATCAGTGACGCTCATATCAAAATATTTATAACGCCAAACAAGTAGAAAGTTGAAGAGCATTGAGAATCTAAAATTCAAAAAAGTTGTGCCATAAAAATTTGCTATGTAAATATATTAATTTGGTATTATCGTTTCCATGAAAAGATGATTACCAAATATAGAATCAATACAAATATTAATACGACATGGAAACATAAAAAAAAGGTTTTAAATATCTTTGCAATTCAAAATTTGAAATAATTGCGAACAGACGAATGGACTTAACATTAAGAATTTCGATAAAAATACTTACTTGAAGAGAAAACGTGCAGTTATACATATAAGACATGGTTACAGGAGAACGTATTACCACTTGAATGAATGATAAAACTAGTGTCATAAAAAGTAAAATAACAAAAATATCGAACTACGGAAAATTATAAGCGAAAAGTCCCTAACAAATGGAAAAATCAAAAGTTCAAAAGCATCCAATGAATCGATAACAACTGTCATGTTCCTGAGACCTTTGAAAAAAAGCGTAATAAATCTAAGGTCAATTAAGTCCGAGATTGAAGGAATGTTAGTTTTTTGTTGATATTTAGATTAGTCAACGTCGATTTAAAAAAGAATGTAAACGTGTTTTTTTTTAATTTACAACAACTGACAAATGTATGCTATATGCACTGTGTTATGTGTAACTATGACTATATTATTTATAGTATAATTTTTGTTACAGAACTTGTTACGGAATGCCATACGAATAGCATATAGAATTCCAATTGCAGGTACGTTGCTTTGCTTTTGATCAACATTGTGGGTTGTATTTGTTGTTAATATTGTTTTGGTGATATTCTGTTTTATAAATATAGTCATAGCTTCTTTTTTTCACATAAAGTAAAATAAGGAAATTGGTATATGTTTCTATCCGATACCAAGACATCAATTGTATATATTGTTTGTTTTATGTCTTATAGTTTATAGGTATTTTCTCCTGGAATCATGCTTTTATTTTTGCCGAAAGTAGTAAGAGAGGGAGATATCTTTTGCAATTTTATTGTAGTGCAAAAAAATGCGATGTCACTTTTATATTATTAAGAAGTCAAACTTGAGATATTTGAACACGAGTAACTATGTATTGCATTTACACACATTAACGTCTTTTTAACAAACATAACGAAATTAGTAAAGTCATGGCTCATAGCTAAATATGAATGCAAAATCTCATTATGAGAAATTAAAATTTCAAAGTCGATAGCACCAAAGCAAATATGAAAAACAAAATTTAGAAAATTGAATACTCAATATGTGACATAATATTGTCCTACGGAAGCCGGTTAGTGTCAGGGTAGAGTTTTATTTTTAAGTCGTTATAACGACTTAGCTAACTCGTTATAACGACTTAGCTAAGTTGTTATAACGACTAAGCATATTTAGCTTGTTATAACAACTTAGCTAACTTGTTTTAACGACTTAGCTTACTTGTTTAAACAACTTATCTAACTCGTTTAAACAACTTAGCTAAACGAGTTAGCTAATTAGTTAAAAAAAGGTTAGCTAAGTTGTTTTAACGAGATAGATATGCTAAGTCGTTATAACGAGTTAGCTAAGCAGTTATAACGACTTAAAAATAAAACTCTACCCTGACACTAACCGGCTTCCGTATTGTCCTATGTATATCAAAAGGAGAGTATTTAATAGATTAAATGTAAATGCACATGTGTTAAAAAAAAAAAATTGCCTGGTCATTTATTCTCCTTTTCCGAAAATGTACATATGTTATATCGTCATTGCAATTTCAGATTTATATGTCTATCGTGACGAAATAATACCTTTGATTGACAAGATCATAGGTAACAGAGAAAGCATGATCACTATCAAAATTGACAGAAATAAAATATTTGAAGAAGCAACTGGTCGATTTGTTGGGAAAGTAAAACAGCTTGCTAAAATTAGCAGTCCAGTCCATGAAAAACCTGTTATTACATTCAATGATACCGACATATTAGACGTTGACGGAAGTGGATTCAGAAGAGAGTACTATTCGGTATACTTTCGGAAGTGTATCGCTAATCTCTTCGAAGGACAAGGAAGACAAATGTTACCAAAGAAAGACTGTACCAAGAAGGATGAGTTGAAAGCTCTTGGGATAGCCATTGTTGAATGTGTTTTGAATGGTGATTGTGGATTTCCTTACCTACACAGAGGCATTTATAAAGCTATCATTGGGTGTGATTCTGATGAAATAGATCAGCATTGCAATTTAAACGATATTCCAGACGGCGAGGTTCGAATGGTTGTTCAGCAAGTAAGTTTTAAAGTCTTCTCTCAGCCTTATTTCGTGATGGTCATTAGACATGTCTTTTCTATCTTGAAATTTAACATTGTTGATATAAACACCTTAATGGATTTATTGAGGATTTGCATTTGCAATAGATATCAATCTAAGGTACATCAGGTGGAATATACTCCATGAATTGACTTTGGTATGTATGAAGCCACTTCAAGTGTGTGTTGTATTTGAGCAGTTTCTATTTTAACAATGTTACACGAATAAAATGTTTTTAAAAATCTATAAGCAAGAATAATTATTGTATAGCTACCTCAGATTTTCTTCCCGACACAACAATTGCTGTTTTTATTTCCATTTTTAGAGTCAGGTTATATAACACATAGAAGTACCTATTTTGTTGATAAAAGCAAAAAGCAATTCGTTTTTAGAATAACATTCAAAGTTGTCGTTTAACAGATTGTAGTTGTTAATATAATTTTGCAAATATCAGAAGCGTATTCATAGTGTTAAAATAGGAATTCAAGGTCGTTACACACAACTTAAAATAATATGTGACAGGTATGCGCGAGGCCAATGAAATTTTATTCAAATAAATGAAGTTTTTTACCAAGAATTAAAAGAGCAAACGTAACATTGGTCAGCTTTGTACGAGGGAGTCACAACCGTGGTTTTAGTTTAATCACTTTAATTTTATGAACTAAGTCGTTTTCCTTTGTTTAGCTTTTTAACTTAAACTTTTAAAATCACATTATGTAATGCGTGCAACCCATTTATACCCATACCTGCCAACTTTTCAAAATGCCCATTGGGGTTTTGCGTGCAATATGGCTGACATAGTTCTAAAAAAAACCTTGAAGGAGGCCTGCAAGTACACTTTATTGTTGTTTTTTGACTTGTTCATACTTTTATAAGCCTAATGCCATGGTAAAATTAATTGTTTTGTATAAATTGTAGACACAATTGCTCTTTCAAAATTTCAAGTTGGGAGCTTCCATGGGGGGAATCCCCCGCAAATAGTGACAGTTGGCAGGTATGTATACCAGGCATTTGTAACATTTACTAACATGTAACTTTTATTTTCTTCACAGTTAAACGATGCAAACACTGACGAAGAAATAACCGAAATCCTTGCGAGCGATATAGCATCCTTCATTAATTATGTTGGGTGGCCAGTTGGAAAAGCAGTAACGGTGAGAATGTTGGTTGATTATTCTCAATGTAAAAAGATGATTTGCTCTTATTAAAATAAAATAAAAAACATCCATGGGATTATATTCAAACACATTTAAAACAAAATGAGGCAAAAGATACCTCTGTGACAACCAAATACCATGCCTTTAAAAAAAAAACGAAAAAGTTTGGCAAATAGAAATATTTCATGTATTATTTTGTCGTCTATAGTTAAGATCCTAAAATATAATGATACATTTACTTCTTATAAGGCATAGCAATCAGTAATAGCGATAGTTTTTGTCGTTCTTTTTTCTTCATATCTTTAATTTTCGGTGTACCTAGAACCGATTTAATGAACGAAAGATGTTTCCTTAAGTTTTTGTTGTTGTTTAAGTTGTGCTGTTTGGTCAATGGTAGGGGTGCTCACAAACATACATTATCTACCAAAGTCATCAAGAATTAAAACATGATTATATATATTTTTCTTCTCATTTCTGATAAATGAACCTTTATATGTAAATATTGCTCAGTGTAATCAAATCATTTTATATTTTAGATGACAAACCGACATGTGTTGCTGCAGTACATACTCCGTTGGTTTATTATAGACCACAGACAAAACGAAATAGACCAGTTACGTCATGGTCTCAGCTACATGGGCTTCCTTGATGCCATAAAGTCAAACGACTGGTTTGAACCATAGTTCGTTTACTCAGAACAGTACAGCATCACAGCAAGATACATGAAAGACAAGCTAAACCCAGTCTTGGAAAAACTGGAAGCCAAAACTGAAAAGGAAATAAACTGTGTAAAGTTTGCTAAATATTGCATTGATTCCCTAGATGGTACGAATAATAAGTTTATATGAATATGAACATTATGGATTTTAAGATATGATACTCAGTCAAACATGTGTTACGGTCATCTGTAAACAGTTTTCAATTAATATTTTATAGTGTGTCTTTCTATGTTGCAATGTTTCACTATTACTTCAGGTAATGGTGAAGGTTTGGGCCTGTTAAAACTTTTAAACCAGCTACATTTGTGTGTACCTGTGTTTGATTGACACTGGATGTTAGGCAAACAGCAATAAGTCTATTCACGAAATAAAATACACTGAAAAAAAAATAACTCATGTGTAAATCGTCACGAGTAATGTGCATTTTGGCTTTCGATGAAAGTGTAATTTAACATTGCAATGGAATTTAGTATCATTTATTTAAATTGGTTACCTACACAAAATGTTTGAAACAATTTTTTCACTTTTTGAGAAATTAGTGAAAGGTAGCTGAATTGATATTTGTGATATTCAATACAGTTTTACATTTTTTTTCTGTTTCAGATACGCAAGCCAGATTATTATTTGCCTTTATAACAAACCTTAATGATCCACCATTAGAGGAAGAATCTATGGAAGTCATCTTTAATACACACAACCCTGATAGACTTCTACCAGAGAGCTATACGTGTTTGAATAGACTTCTTCTTCCACTGGGAAATAAAGATATTAACCACTTCAGAGAATCTTTTTTCAAGGCAATAATGGAACAATGATACAGATTTTTGACATGCCAAATTGTATTTTGTTTGAATTGCTTTTTAGCTCACCTGGCCCGAAGGGCCAAGTGAGCTTTTCCCATCACTTGGCGTCCGTCGTCCGTCGTCGTCGTCCGTCGTCCGTCGTCGTCGTCCGTCGTCCGTCGTCGTCGTCCGTCGTCCGTCGTCCGTCGTCGTTAACTTTTACAAAAATCTTCTCCTCTGAAACTACTGGGCCAAATTAAACCAAACTTGGCTACAATCATCATTGGGGTATCTAGTTTAAAAAATGTGTGGCGTGACCCGGCCAACCAACCAAGATGGCCGCCATAGCTAAAAATAGAACATAGGGGTAAAATGCAATTTTTGGCTTATAACTCAAAAACCAAAGCATTTAGAGCAAATCTGACCTGGGATAAAATTGTTTATCAGGTGAAGATCTATCTGCCCTCAAATTTTCAGATGAATCCGACAACCCCTTATTGGGTTGCTGCCCCTGAACTGGTAATTTTAGGGAATTTTTTGCTGTTTTTGGTTATTATCTTGAATATTATTATAGATAGAGATAAACTGTTTACACCAATAATGTTCAGCAAAGTAAGATTTACAAATAAGTCAACATGACCAAAATGGTCAGTTGACCCCTTTAGGAGTTATTGACCTTTATAGACAATTTTTAACCATTTTTCGTAAATTTTAGTAATCTTTTACAAAAATCTTCTCCTCTGAAACTACTGGGCCAAATTAATCCAAACTTGACCACAATCATCTTTGGGATATCTAGTTTAAAAAATGTGTGGCGTGACCCGGCCAACCAACCAAGATGGCCGCCATGGCTAGAAATAGAACATAGGTGTAAATTGCAGTTTTTGGCTTATAACTCAAAAACCAAAGCATTTAGAGCAAATATGACTGCAGTTAAAGTGTATATCAGGTCAAGATCTATCTGTCCTGAAATTTTCAGATGAATCGGACAACCTGTTGTTGGGTTGCTGCCCCTGAATTGGTAATTTTAAGGAAATTTTGCTGTTTTTGGTTATTATCTTGAATATTATTATAGATAGAGATAAACTGTAAACAGCAATAATGTTCAGCAAAGTAAGATTTACAAATAAGTCAGCATGACCAAAATGGTCAGTTGACCCCTGAAGGAGTTATTGCCCTTTATAGTCAATTTTTAACCATTTTTCGTATCTTAGTAATCTTTTACAAAAATCTTTTTCTCTGAAACTACTGGGCCAAATTAAACTAAACTTGGCCACAATCATTATTGGGGTAACTTGTTTAAAAAATGTGTGGCGTGACCTGGCCAATCAACCAAAATGGCTGCCACGGCTAATAATAGAACATAGGGGTAAAATGCAGTTTTTGGCTAATAACTCAAAAACCGAAGCACAAAGAGAAAATCTGACAGGGTTTAATTGTTTATCAGGTCAAGATCTATCTGCCCTGATGTTTTCACATGGATCGGACAACCCGTTGTTAGGTTACTGTCCTGAATTGGTAATTTTAAGGAAATATTGCCGTTTTTTGTTATTATCTTGAATATTATTATAGATAGAGATAAACTGTATACAGCAATAACGTTCAGCAAAATAAGATCTACAAATAAGTTTACATGACCAAAATAGTCAATTGACCCCTTAAGGAGTTATTGCCCTTTATAGTTAATTTTTAACATTTTTCATAAATTTTTGTAAATTTTTAGAAAATATTTTCCACTGTAATTACTGGGCCAAGTTCATTATAGATAGAGATAAGTGTAGCAACAAGAATGTTCAGTAAAATAAAATCTACAAACACATCACTATCACCAAAACACAATTATGTCATGAATTTATATGGTCCATTGTTTAATATGCACAAGACCAAGGTGAGCGACACAGGCTCTTTAGAGCCTCTAGTTTTTTCTAATTGTTTTTGCATGCAATAATAAAGAACAAATAAATGTGAATTTCTTCTAAAATAAGGAATGTTTTACTACTCACACATAAGAAATAATGGGAAACTTATCAGTTTAATAGTTGTCAAAAATTAAACGTACTGATCTAGAGCGCAAAACTCGGAGATACCCTAAAAAACTACACTCGTTTACCACACGAAGAAAACCATTTGGAAGCAAAAACGTTAATGACGCACAACTTAACATACTTTCTTAAAATGTCCTGTACCATGTCAGGAATATGGCAGTTGTTATCAAATAGTTCGTTTCTATGTATATATTGGCTTTTGCTTTTGTTGCACTTCTATGCTCCTGTGGTTCCTTTGTTTTCCTGTTATAGTCAATGTGTTTCCCTACGTTTTAGTTTGTAAACTGGATTTGTTTTCTCCCAAACGATTTATGTCTTTTGATCACCGTAATACTATTGTTGCCTTTTTACCATTCGCAATATTAGAATCAATTGCAACGGCTCTGTTTTGAGACACCATACAATAATAAACTCTACGCGGATCAAATACCATTCAAGATAACAAACCACGTCCCTATAAAAAGGATGATAACAAATTAAAACATAGAAGCAAATACAATACATGACTTTTCTTAACAAATCCACCTATGGGTGTGTTCCAAAAGGAATAGGGATCGGCCAATTTATAGTAATTCATTATTTCGCCTATCTGTCTTAATAAATGTCCAGCTGTTCACTCGAATATTGTTGAAGTTATTGATTAATTTCATGGAATAAAACATTTCGATCAACTTTACGATTACTCCATTTCTCATCAAATGATTTTCATCATCATCATTTTTTTTAGAATTTATTAAGATGTTGTTTTTTTTCTGAATGCTCTCCCCTTTGAAGTTTTAATTAAATATGCTTTATTGAACAAGCTCAGTTTTTTTTCATTGGACTCTTTCTTAAAAGCAATCTGAGGAAACGTTTTTGACCATACATAACCTTGGCGACTTCATTTTTGGGGGATGAGGGGGGACCAGTCAGTGTGTAGTCCTGCTCCGTGCTTTCAAATATTATCTGCAATGTTCTGTAGACTTCATTAGCGGATAAGAAAACGATTTCTTCTACGCCAAGACTTACATTCTGAAATAGAGACTTGACTTAATGCAATTCATTCTGGGCTCATTAAACTTTGCATGTAGGGTTGTCGCACCAGGTAGAGCCTTTTGCTTATGAATGATTGATTGGCGCACCGTTTAGTTTGAATAAAACACATTACAGAATTAGAATAAAATCAAAAATTAAACCTTATCCTAGGATATGGATATCCTTTAGAAAATGTAAATGGCCATACTTCAACGCCATATTGACTTCGGACTTAACATGAAGCACTTAACAGTACCTAAGGGTCTTCGTAGGGTTATGGTATATTTCTCAAGGGTAGATGGTTTATGACCCAATAAAATCAACGGTACCAATTTTGTTGCACCAGATGCTGTCTTTTATCAAATTTTACCTTATTTTTTTTCTAAAAATATATCCGAACATTGTATCTATCATCTTCTGAAAGTATAAATTGTGCAAAGGAAAGGTTATGGTTCATATTGTTAACGAACATGCTGTGCACATTCTATACATAAAGACTTCAAATTTTCATTGGATGTGATCATTTTGGTTTGACGATTAGTTCTAGAAACATATTGAATTAAAGCAGTTAACATCCCAAGAAAAAATTATAGCATAGCGTTATACAAAGTATGTGTCATTTCCGCAGTACAAGCATTATTCGTTTTTTGTTTGCGAATTAAAACCGTATACAGGGACTGCTTGTTTTGCAGAGATTTGTGTAAACATGTGGGGTTCTTTGTTCGGTCCGTTCTTGCAAGTTCGGGGAACTAGCAAAACATTTTATTTGCTGACTATCAATTAACTACTCGTACATTGCTTTTTTATATATACGTGTGACACTATTTGTAATAAATATTCTGTATCATTATAAGTTGTAACGTTAGTGATCTGTTTATGAATAGACCTCACATTTTTTCTTCAACCCTGCTACATTTTTACGTCTGTCATTAGTCCGGCAACTCTAGCATTATAGTTTGTTTGTCTTGTGTGTAGTTTTAAAATTTTGCTTCACTTTTATGTTTGGTCTGGCATCTATATTAATGTTCTAGTATACATATTATTGTCTAGCGGCCAGGTGTAGACTGCCTACGGTAGCAATTGGTGGCCTATGAATGTGTTTTTCTCTTTGGTCGGTAATTGTCTCTTTGACAAATTACCGTCTTTCTTACATATATAATATGCAAAGAGATTCTCAGGATAATAAAATTATATTTTTACTAGTTATCGTTTCGTATGACATCAATTAAAATCGAAAAACTAAATTAAAGTTATATTTAAGACGTTCCATTTAAATAATTTAAATAAATACGTTTGCACTTTGTATATGATTAGTTTGTATTATATGTGCATACGAATGGATAAAAAATATACTACAAAAATCACTCTAAGGAGGTATGCATTGTGTACTTTAAATACTTTGAGCAATATATATATACATTTCAGCATAGTTCAATGACATTAATTTGAATATATTTGTTATTAAAAAACGTAAAATAAATTGCTTTATTAAATTCTCTGTTGCGTAGTAAGATACGAACAAAAAAATCAATGTAAATACATGTACATCTTAAATCTGATTTAACAAAGTACTGTCATTGTAAATTATACAAGTAAAGAATTACGAGGTCGTACAAGGTAAGTTAGTTTCGGTTTACCAAGTTCGAAACATATCAGGAGTAATTTTCAGACACAAGAGAAAATGATATTATGATATTTTTGAAACAATCATTCCGCAACTATGCCTTCTTATGCATCATTTACTTTTGTACTTGCATGTATGTTTTCAAAAATGACGTTTTTACTAAAAACAGCAAGTCACGTTTAGGGGTTATTCATTTCTACATTAATTTCTTTCCGAAGGATAGTCACGCTGAATTCCCCCTCCCAAAAAGTAAGAGTTTTGGGGTAAAAACTGGTAGGTATATGATTTTTTTTAAGGTGGGACCATTCAAATATAATTAATACTCTCTCAATTTTGAGATGGAAAGTTTAGGTTTTTTTTGTCAACATGCGACAAACATCTACACCTACTTACAATGTACACATACACGAACAAAGCATTGGTTATAAAAAAAATAAAAGACTGTTACTACAGTACACGCATGCCTGCTACGTTTGCTAATCCGACATCAATTTGAAAGGCATGACGTGCCTGCAAATTTCTGTTTTCAGAGAAAAGGAAATCATCATCATTCCAACGTAAAAAGAAAGATTTCTTTCTGTATCATTTTTTTTGTTTTAATTTACTGCAATGAATGTATTGCCATATAAATGATGTGTAACTTGAGAAAAAAGAAATACTTTTTACAAAATCATTATGTTTTGATAAGTGAGTGCATTCAAAATTATTCTGCAAAGAAAATGAATATTAAATTTATTGAAATTCATAACAAATTTTATCCTAAATTCAACCATGTCTAAACGTATTTAAATTTAAATAGTAAACAAGTCATATACACAACAGTGTATTGAAAATGTTAAAGGTATATAGGTTTAACGGTTTAAAGTAACTGTAAACATAGGCATAATATGACATATGTCAAAAGATTGTGTTTCACTCGAACTATTTCAAAACAAAGCTCCAATTAGTCGGAGATTATAGATAAAAACATACGTCAATTGAGGAAGTTAAAGTATTCGGTGGAAATTTTGTGGTATAGCTGGAAATATAAATTATATTTATTTCCTAATAATATATGTTGAAAGATCTAAGGTTCAAAGGTAACGGAATACTTTTAAAAAGCTAAACAAGGTAAGTATTTATAGTTATAAACCAATGTCTTTCAAAATGTTAAATGTTTATTTGCAATTACCCTCACTGTGCATTTGAATTGTATTTGTAGCGCAAGTAGTTGATTAAGACAAAACTTTATACCATTCAAGTCCCTGCACTGTATAATAAGTTGTTCTGAAAATGGACTAAAGGGGCAACCACTACTAGTTTTACATACAAAAAAAAACGTGAAGAGGAGATTTCGAAAGCTGGTCACGAAGTTCCTTACTTTGGATAATAAATAATAATTCCAGATAACAACTACATTAAAATAAAAGTAAGTTAGTACCAAAAGGTTATAATCTTTTCCCTATGGTAAAAAGACTTCTTACAAAGGCCGGGTTATCATGCAAAACAAATTGGACAATATAGACTCACCCTAATATGTATTCAATACCATGTTGAAGTTTAAGAAATGCTCAGGAGCCAGTCGAATATTCTCGATAAAAAAAACATATCACGACGATAGACTAGTGTAATTGATGTAATGCACGCTTCATATTTATTTATATGCGATCCTTTATTGGCTTTGATTGATAATTGATTGTTTGTTGTTGAACGTCCAGTGGCAAATATGCCATGTATGTTCAAGAACATTATTTGATATGAAGCTTTCTAGTTATGTTGCAGGTGTTTATTATTGTTTGATTCAAATTTTGAAATGTATTTATAAATTTCCAGTCAATAGAGTTGTGTGCTTGTGCTAAAAAACACGTAGCAATTTCTGTAGGCAAATTTGTTCTTAAACAGCTTTCTCTGCATCCTCTTTTGATTTTATTCATTTTCTCAAATGTGTTCTATATCAAAACGTTTGGTATTGAGCGTACCTGACGAATGTCATTCAAGGAACAGGTGCTATGCCCATTGACATCATAGAAAATATTGTTTGGGTATTTTTGTGTGTGTGTACACGTATATTAAAAAATAATGGTTTTTTTTTATTACATGCGTTTTACATTAATACACTTCACCATATTTTAAATGTCAAAATATACAATGATATTAAATTGGCTTTCCAGATGATTTATATCACCTGAGAAGATATGTATTATGCAATTTCATCAGATTAAGATATTATCCCCCACTGATTGTTTGATATATATGTAATTCAAAAATATCATAACATTTCAGGCATGTGAAAGTTACGAGATTACTTTTATCTATACACGTACATGTAGTAGACAATAACTGAAATGGGACAGACTTCGTCCATTCAGAGTCCTCGCATTGATGCTGTACCTGGTACCTCTAGAGGCAGAAAAGGTTTGTTTTGTTAACTTTTTCATCCGTGCATGCATTATCTTGTTCTTCATTAAATCTACATGAAAAAAGGGTGCAAGGAAAAAGAATATATTAACAAATTGATTATTAAAATTCACAAGGCGGACTTACAAACCGTGAATTTTTTTACGAAAATATGTAAAACAAGTAACAGGGTAAATTTGCAATGCATTCAACAGGACAAACCCGGAAGATGCATAAAGAGTCTTAATTAAGTTATACCTTTTTCAAACATTTTAACATATTTTTAAGTTATACCTTTTTCAAACATTTTAACATATTTTTAAGTTATTACAGCAATTTCTTTTCTTTGTTTACAGCTTCGGTTCCAGAAACAACGGATGGTTTTAAAGCAATCATAGAAAATATTCGCCAACAACAACATGGAAGGAAGAAAGTGATTTCTGTCAACAGAGATGACGTCAAAAGTGTTATGTTTCCATATTTGAAATCACCGAACAGTGAGTTTTCTCCTCTTGATATCACATTTGAATGTGATGGTGTTTCGGAAAAGGCAGTTGACTTGGGAGGACCCAGCCGAGAATTATTTACACTATTATTTCAAGAATTTTTGCAATCGAACTTGGGACTTTTTGAAGGAAAAGGAGGATATGTGTTACCAGTGAACAATAAAAAGGCAATCGATGCTCACGTCTTTCGTGCGTTTGGCAAAGCTGTTGTGTTATCGCTCAGTACAGATCCTCATGGACCTGGATTTCCATATTTTCCATCGTTTATTGTGAGTTACCTCATTGGAAGAGAGTATATACATGAACTGAGCTCATTGTTCCTTGTCAACGAATTTCTTAAACAGTTTATAACAGATGTAAGCTTTTATATTTATACTTGATGTATAAGTTTAATATTTATATTTGATGTCTTAAGTTTGATATTTAATTTGTGAGATATGATAAGTTTTTAATAAGCATATGTTACTTAAATAGAAATTTACGACACTTAAGGCCATTGTGAGCTGTTTCGCTAATCTAAGTAGCAGGCACTCTATAAAGTACACGTTCAAGGGAAATGACGATTTAAACAAATATGAATGTTATTTTGATTGTTATCAATGTTATCTGTCAAAATTTGGTGGAGTATTTGTGAGTACATATTTTAAGTAAACTATAAGGGGTGCATTTCAAAGATTCTTTTAAACCTTTGAGGAAATATTTTTGTCACCACTGAGGTCTTATTCCACAAGGAAGACATTATGTTATTATCAAAACATGAATTTCACACATTTTTCTTTTACATGAGTAATATTTTACACCAAAAAAGCAGTTTAAAATGATGCATCAAAATGGAAGGAAAGTGAAATGACCTGTACCATTGTGAAATTTAGATCATAGCTTGCGTGTAATGACTTCTCATCTAAATATCCATTTTTGATAAATAATTTTCAGATTACAAATGCAGCCACTCAGAATGACTTGGACGAAGTTATGGGTAATGACGACGAAAGATTTACAGATAACTGTGGATGGCCAGGAAATGAGAGGGTTACAGTGAGCATGTTTTTTTCCTTTTCTTTACAATTATCTCTTGCTTTATATGGGGTATTTTACATTTTAACATTGCTGAATGTTGCATGTTTGCAACACAATAAAGATTTGTTTCCTTCAAAATATTGAATAAACAATCACACTTAGCCATTTTGCAATCATTGACTCGTTTTGTTTCAATTATGTTTTATGTATATGTTTGAAGTAATTTTGTGTGTCTAGCATGTTAAACTTCGTGTGTACACCGGATATCCCGATCAAAATTCGCGGAAGTATATCCGAATCGCAAGGTGCAATTAGTGGTATGAATTAAATGTATATCAATTCCAACAGAGGATGAGGCTCCGTGGGAATCGCATAAGATTTAACATACCCACTGTGCTGTCTCATGTTATTGCTTTTCTAAATTAGGGTCCTTCCGCGGATTTCGGATCGGGATACCGGATGTGACGTGAACTAGTCTAATTGCATACTAATATTATCTTTTAGATGTCAAACAGATGGTCATTTGTGCAAACTTTACTACAATGGGATTTGGTTGACAAACGAAGAACTGCTCTTGAGGATATGAAAAAAGGATTAAATACTTTCAACTTTCTTGATGATACAAAGTCTCTCCCCGAATTTGAACGCATATTTCTTCTGAGAAATAAGCAAGAAACCACGGCGAATTTTATACAGAAGAAACTAATTCCAGAAGTTAAAAAATTACATACCGAAAACCAAGAAGAGGAAAAAGCACAACAGCAAACAGTTAAATGTCTTCAAATATTAGAAGGTGCGTAAAAATGCTTGTGTTTTTTGCCGTAAACTATTTTCAAAATGAAATATCATTAAAATACATATTTCGATGTTTCAATTTCCTTCAAAAATGTACTTGTTTGTGTATTTGTTATGTCGGTAATTATTTAGCAGATACATCAAATTTAAAGTTCAGAATTGAAACAAATATTTAGAATCATTTTCATAACAGCTATAAAGGAGTAAAGGTGCACGAGAAGAAAATAAACGAAAGTTTAGGTATACAACATTTAAATCAACACGCAAGGTTTAGTCCTCTGCTAGTTATTCGTATTATTTGATTAAGGCGTTTAGAACCTTTGGCGATTCAACAGTTTAATGTCTATAACAAGTACGATATGGCAAGTGCGTGTTACAGACGAAAGTTCATCTAACCTGACATTGTCAATTGATAACCTGAGCGCGACAAGAAATGGTCTTGTTCGTGCTGTTGTGAAAATGATTATAAATGCTTGAGCATCAGATGAAACAAAACAAAATGTAACACCAAAAACAGTGAAATACTCTCTATAATTTGTATAGATTTTAAATTCCCTGTATGAAATTAAAATAATTTGTTTTATTTTCAGACGAGGAGGCTGCATATCTGTTTCAGTTTATTACCGGACTTGACGATGTTCCGCCATACAACTTTTCCATCCAGGTGGCGTTTAATCGAAAGAATAAAAAAGCGACATTACCGGAAGCTATAACTTGTATTCAGAGACTTCTCATTCCTCTGGGTAACAAATCGAGATTAGACTTTTATAAATCATTTGACATTGCAATAAAAATGGGCAGACTTGGATTTTCAGATGATTCATAGCACTGTCGGACTAGTGAATATAATTCAGGAGATTATCTATTACACAGATAAATGTTTAAACATGATTTAACTTGAATAAATAACATGCTTTGTGATCACTTGAAAATTTTCATGAAATTTTTAATTGATCTACTTATGTACAGTGGCGGATCCAGAAATTTTCATAAGAGGGGGCCCACTGACTGACCTAAAAAGAGGGGGGCGCTCCAGTCACGGATCAGTGATTCCATATATAAGCAACCAATTTTTTTCCAAAAAAAGGGGGGCGGGGCCCCTCTAAATCCGCCTCTGATGTATTAAATTGCAAATGTTTAATTAATTACCAGTCAGGAATTAACATGTTCTTTAATTGAATTTCATAAAAGCTATATTTGAAAATATTGATAGTATATGAATATTTACGGTCAAAGTATTCTATGGAGTTCATGTCAGCAAATTTATCTGTGTACCAGTGTCATAATATTCGCGTTTGTATTTTTCAAACTGCGCTTTGAAATCATTATGTGATATATTTTTATTTTTATTTGTTATGTTTATGTTTGTGTATGCAATCTTACATTGACACAATGTATAGCGTAGGTAAAAATATTGCAATACAACTCCATATTGGACGACTGTGTTGTCTTATGTTTGTATATTATATGGGACATATTTATTCAGTTTTCATTCTCATTTCTTGTTCGGAAAAGTAGAATTACAAAATATTTTAATGCTTATCATATACCATACTGGAATAGATTTAATGGAAATTTCTGAAGTAAAAAATATTTCAAACGTTTTATAGGAAAACCAGTTAAGTACATAGGCGGTACTAAAAAATATCAGTGGTATAGTCCTTATATGTAGTATGTGTTGCATACAGCATTATTGAGGAAAAAAACTGGAATTCAGCTCAGATGGTACTCCTATATATTCCCGTCAGTACCTTATAGCCATATCAAAATGTTTATTATTTAAAAGCATTTAAACAAAAAAACACGAGAAAACAATATGTACAATGTATTCCAATATCTTATTCTTCGTTGTTGTTGTTTGTTATTACATGTTTATATGCATAATATTATAGAACTGTGTATTAAATGTTTACAATATATTTTTTTGAGAATAACTCTTACTAATTCTAAATGCAAGCCGAATACAGAAGGCACAAAATCAAAAGATACACAGAGCATCGATCTAAGAGATCTTGTAATTACTGAAAGCCATTTTTAAGCTAATTACAACTAATAAATGTAAGTTTTAACATATTTTAATTACTCAAAGTAAAATAGATTTGACACAAGAAAACCATACGTATGAACTCCGCTCCAAAGTCTAATAGCTGATAAATTAATCATGTTCTTCCAGGTTAACATATCAAAAAGTGCACTTCAAACAGATTTAGTGTAAAAACGTCATAAACAGACTGATAAAAGCATGGCCTTTTATCATGCAAAATAAAAGTAATAGTACCAGCATGGTTATACCCCATCTCCTTATTGTCATAGACAGGGGATATAAAAGTAATAGTACCAGCATGATTATACCACATCTCCTTATTGTCATAGACAGGGGATATAAAAGTAATAGTACCAGCATGATTATACCACATCTCCTTATTGTCATAGACAGGGGATATAAAAGTAATAGTACCAGCATGATTATACCATATATCCTTATTGTCATAGACAGGGGATAGAAAAGTAATAGTACCAGCTTGAGTATACCACATCTCCTTATTGTGATTGACAGGGGATATAAAAGTAATAGTACCAGCATGATTATACTACATCTCCTTATTGTCATAGACAGGGGATATAAAAGTAATAGTACCAGCATGACTATACCACATCTCCTTATTGTCATAGACAGGGGATATAAAAGTAATAGTACCAGCATGATTATACCACATCTCCTTATTGTCATAGACAGGGAATATAAAAGTAATAGTACCAGCATGATTATACCACATCTCCTTATTGTCATAGACAGGGGATATAAAAGTAATAGTACCAGCATGATTATACCACATCTCCTTATTGTCATAGACAGGGGATGTAAAAGTAATAGTACCAGCATGATTATACCACATCTCCTTATTGTCATAGATAAAAGGAATATTCAAACTATTGAATCGAAGACAAACTGACACCGCAACGACAAAAATCGACAAATGCATTACCTCAAGACAAAATGTATATCAGCATAAAAAACTATTTTAAAATACTACACGAACCCCATCAAAAAATGTGGTTATATCCGGTGCTCCTGAATGAATAGCAGATCATGCTCTACATTCGACACCCGTTTTAAACATTTAATAACTTAAAGAGATATAAGAAGCTGTTATATGTGTGCTAATGAGACAAATCTCCATCCAAGTCACAATTTGCAAAAGTAAAATATTACAGGCCAAAGTACTATGCAAAGACTTGTATATAATTCAACACATACAAAACAAGATGTGCTAAATAAGAATGTGGCTTATGGGTTCATTTTGAAACGAGAAGGGGTAGATTCATCATCATCACGTACAACAGTCGCAATATAGGAAGCCCAACTAAGCCCTATTGAAACGTTAACAAATTTGAATGATTCAAATTCAAAATAGCAAGGCATCAACTGCAATATTGCCTGAAAGCAAACCCCTCTTCAACACACATATGGAACTCTCCAGCTACAGACACTAACTGTTTTAGACTGTTATTATAAAGATGCCAATAAAAGTATTCTTAGACTTTACATGCTTCAATTATCACTGTCCTTTATTTTAATAGCTCGTTTGCAAACGATACAAGAAGTGTATCATTATCAGCAGAAGCGAAATGTCATAGCTACATGTGAATAATACATTTCTGTGTCATTTTGGTCTCTTTGGGGAGAGTTGTCTCAATAGCAAAATTATACCACATCTTCTTATTCAAAATTGAGAATGGAAATCGGGAATATGTTAAAGAGACAAGACCCTGACCAAAGAGCAGAAAACAGCAGAAGTATTCCAATAGGTCTTCAAAATAGCTAGAAAATCCAGCACCCGTAAAGCCTGCTCCAGTTGGCCCTTTAACAAAACTATGTATTAGTTCAGTGATAATAGACGTCATACTAAACTCCGAAATATGTAAAAGAAACTAAAATTAAAAATCATATAAGACTCACAAAGGTCAGAGGGTCCTGACTTGGGACATCCGCAAAAATGCGGCGGGGTTTAACATGTTTTTTTGAAATCTCAACCCTATCCCCATATCTTTAGCCAATGTAGAAAAACAAACACACAGCAATAGGCACAGTAAAGCCCAATTTAAAAGAAGTCCGAGTCCGATTTCCAGAATTGTTAACAAAAGAAACTAAAAAAATGACAATGATACATCAAATTAACAAAGGATTACTAGCAGTTACTGACATACCATATCCAGTCTGAGACCTAAATCACACTGATTGAAATATTAGGTCTTCATCCTTGACACTTTCAAGAAAAGGCTAAAAATATAATGACCAACAAGGAAAAACAAGTGAACAAATACATAGAACCAAACAAAATGGACACAACCGTTACATTTGAAGATTGGTGACTTATTAAATTTCCATGAAAGTATTGTTATCATAATTATCAGAGATTATTGGTCACAACTTTTATATCTGCAACTTGGCAGATAACTTATAAGTTGGATAAGTAGGATTAATATATGCTCTTTTGGTGAACTTTTTATTTTTGTTAACTATGTGAGTGACAGACAGACAGACAGACAGACAGACAGACAGATTAAATAAAATTACATCTGTTGAATTTTAATGTGATACATAGAGAATAAATTAATGATATATTCTTATTTGTACTTTTAAAATAATTCAAAGGTATGAGTTTTTATAACGGATCGTTATCCATGATTTTGTTCCATTCAATTTAGATTACCCATATATACATATACACATTCATTTGAACGACTGGCTGGTTTTTTACAATTCACGTACATTTATTGAATAATTGTGAGATTTTTCGTTTTAAGATTTTTTTATCTTTGTGTATGTAACGGCTTTTGGTCCGTATCTTTTTTTTTCAAATTGCAATAGCTTATGTTATTTAAAGATATATTGATAGCAAATTAATACAGTCTCGACATAGATAAAAATAACATATAAACAATTTCATTCTTCAAGATATATCATGTTTCTCCTTATTCAAACTGTATATTATAGACAAATATTTAAATACCTTCAAAATTTGAGGATTTGGAAAATTGTCAAATATTGATCTGACACATGTGTGATAAATCATTTTCCAAATTTGAAAATTTAAAGCCCTGTTAAGTTTGTTTTTATTTATGCTACCTGTACCTGTTCATGTATATATTTACGATATATTTATATGCATAAATTGTTTATAAACGTTGGTCTTATAAACATGTAATGAATTCATTCAAGGTAAGTTTAAGTTACTTTGTTTTAATTTATGCCATAATGCTTATATCTATTTTTGCCACGCCGAATTGGTTATTTCTAGTAGAATTTCCATTTTTTGTCCTAACTTCATTTACACAATTTATAAACCATCGAAATTGTTGAAAAAATTTGGCTTTCAGTTTTATTCTGTCAAAGTAATATGAAACATGCAAATTGAACTACAAATAAATATTAATGAAATGCAATGCAATAAGTCCAACCTGAGTAGTTAGTTCTAATTTATTTTATAAAAAATGAAGAAGAAAACACATTATACATTCAGAGAGTCAAAATTTTACTTTCTGAATTTACATTCATAAGGAATGATCATAACCCGAATGAAAAATAAGGGCGTGTCAAACTCTAAACTACATAAATAGATTTATTGATATAACAAACGAGTATGGTTCCGCAAAATACATTTCTGAACTAAACATTTAAAAAAATGGTTAAAAACCTTTTGAAATAGTTACTTCCTGTTATTTTTGCAGTGCCAGACAGGTTTCAGTTATTCCAAAACAGAAGTTAACTTTACCTGCCAAATGATTCTTTTTTTTACTTGCTTAACAATTATGTCCAATGAATGTACATATAACTCTTAAATTAAACATCTATTTCGTGACGACACTAATTTCTATTTTTTCGATATTTTTTAGGTCTATCATAATAACAAGATCATGGTTTTCTCATATTAAACTTCACCCAAGAATTACAGATTGGAAAAAAACTTGGGAGAAAATGGGTAACCAACCACCAAAAGGGAAAAACCCCGGTGGTCCAGTTCGTGGACTAGAGGTACACCTACTAATTCAAAAATCTATCAGTTGCTTTTTGATTGCAAACTAAAGGCTACGGTAGTGTACCGCTGTTCAATAGTCATAAGTCGAATCCGAGGGAACACATCAACTTTAAGTGGAAAACAATGGAACCACAGAAACGCTGAACTGCTTCATAAGAAAATGACAACATACATAAAAACGGAATATTTGATAACAAATGCCATATTCTTGACTCGGCACAAATGATGGGTTGAACCTGGTATATGGCTAGCGAAACCTCCTGCGTAAATGGCAATGTAAACAATACTGCAAAATGACAACATTATATGACTGGAATACAGCACAAATAAACGCAAGAACAATCAGAAGACAGAAATACATTAATAAATAATGTAACAGTATTTTACAACATGTAAACAACAGAATAACAACGTACAAACTTCAGATTATTTCCTTTTTTTCTTGTAAAAATATCTACATACGGGATTACTTCACTAAAGAAAACATCATCGTCTATTTCTGATTAAATTGTTATATCGATTTTGCTCACAATAACATTGAAGTCGTCATTTGGTCTCTGGTGGAGAGGCCACATTTTCTCATTTTTATGAATCAAAACCGAATCTTAACTATGTTGTGGTTTGTAGATTTTAGTTTTGTCTTTTGGTATTTTCTATTTATGTGTTCGAATATCTTTTTTATATCTTCCAGCTCTTACTTGCATCATTTATTTGATTTTAGATTTTAACACCATTTATTGTCATAATATGAAATATATTTTTGTAATATTATAGGGTCTTTTAAAGGATGCTATGAGGTTAGCCCATGTTGCAGTATCAGGTAAGAGTACACATTATCATTTATATCGGGAGTATTAAATTCAACATGTTCAATACTCATAGTTTTGCATTATATTTTCGAGCTTGAGAACTGTGACAGTTAAAAACGATATTTTGTATAATAAATGCAAAGATAGATTCCGGTATTTGCTATGTTTTCTATGATCCGTCAGTTGTATTTCTCACTCATTTAGAGAAATATGTGTGAGTCTATTCAAGTAATATTGATTTTTTATATAAACTCTTTTATCCTTCCGATATGGCTGGTTCGATTAAGGATGAGAAGTTTCAACTCTGAACAATTGTACTCCATGCTGAACTATTAAGTTGATATAAATCTCGGAAACCAGAGTCGTCATAAGTTGCAAAAGCTAGTCATAGACTCAGAGTCAGAGTCGGTGCTGACTCGTCGTGTTATTTATTTTATGTGTGTATGATTGTATGCCAACACACATAACATTCACAATATACAGATAGTTTCTGATTGTGACAGTATTCCGTTTTTAAAGTATAAAAATACGAAGATGTGGTATGATTGCCAAGGAGACAACTCTCAACAAGATACCAAATGACACAGACATTAGCAACTATGTTACAGTACGGCCTTCAACAATCACAGTCTGATATAAAGGGCCCAGAAATGACAAACGTAAAACAACTCAAACGAGAAAACTAACAGCCTAATTTTTGTTCTTTTGATAACAGTTAGCATGGGTTTAGAATGATATCAACAAATTCGTGGCTATAACACCTGTCATATGTCAAGGAATGATCCTTTCCTAATGTGTTACATTTTAAAATTTGTCCACCGAATTAAACAATACATGCCGTTGTATTTAGAATGCCTGCTTTAGAGAGCTATCATTTGATTTGTATGGGGGAAAGGGGTTGGGGTGAGAGGGGGGAGGATGGGCTAGGATGAAATTTAAAAAAAAAGACAGGATGAGACACTTTGCAAAACAATAAGCAGGATGAAATTTTATGTAAAAATAAAGCCGGAATAAATAAACAAAAAAGGCAGAACCGATAAGGGTGAAAAATAAAAAATAAAACGCAGGATAAGACACTTTCCAAAACAATAAGCATGATGAAATTTTATGTAAAAATAAAGCCGGAATAAATAAACAAAAAAGGCAGAACCGATAAGGGTGAAAAATTTTAAAAAAAGCAGCACAGAGATTAAAACTTGAAATAATTGCAAGACAAAATTGTTCTTCCTAGCCCCTACCCAAAAAGTCAAATGCGGTAGCTCCTTTACTGGCAAACAGTTAACCAGCATCATAGCATTCGAATTTGATATGAATATAATTTGCTTTATTTTACATTTTGTTCTTTTCACAACAGATATATATTCCTACCGAGAGGGTATTAAACCAGCAATCGACAAAATAACTGGAGACAAAGAAAAGGTTGTTCAAATGGAGGTCGACAAAAAGAAAATTTATGAACATGCAATGGCTCGTTACATTGGAAAGATTCGGCCCATGCGCACAGGAATGAAGCCTACGCACGAATGTCCTGTTATCACTTTCACCGGAGAAGACGAAAATAAGTTTGATGTGGACGGAAGCGGATTTCGGAGACAATATTATTCAATTTTCTTTCAAGAGTGCCTGAGAAGACTTTTTGAAGGTTCTGGTAGAAACCAGCTACCAAAACACGATTTAACGAAGAAAGACGAATTTACTGCCTTAGGTATTGCGATAGTTGAGGCCATTTTGAATGGAGACTGTGGATTCCCATACCTAAACAATGCTGTATTTATGTCAATTCTTGGCAAAAGTGATGATGAAATAGAACAAAGTCTGAACATTACTGACATACCCCTAGGTGATGTATGGAATACAGTTAAAAAGGCAAGTACATTTTTATTTATGTATATGTGTTCACTAGTTAAACATATAAGTGTCAATCCCCTTTAGTCTTAAATATTTTTCGAATAAATATTAAACGAATAGTATTGAATAAAAACATATTAATACCAAATTTTCCAAATATGGGAAATATTAAAATAACGTGAAAGACTATCAATCACCAGAATTCTAAACTCACGTTGAAAGGGCGTATGGATGTACCAGCTGTCTAGTATTCCACCTCCACGTTTTAATCTCGATCAGTATAACAACCGATACTGTAGGAAAAGCGAACTAATGGTGAGTTCAAAAATCAACTTAATATCACAGAGTTCATTAGAAAAAATGTTGATTTCGTTTAAAAGTATAGATTAGCAATTTTCAGGAACAAGTCCTCACCTAGTTTGCTTTTTAGACAATACTGCATGTGCCCTAATTTTTGTAATCCTTTAAGTTAGTCCATCATACAATTTGTATTCAATCGGAATCATACTTCCACAATAAATTCACTGCAAACACTCACATATCGATCCAAATACACATCATGCACAGAACATGTAACTTTAAAAGCCAACCTTTTTATTTACAGTAAACAGAGGCCTTTGTTTTACTTAACAAAAAGTGGGTTTTTTTTTTAAGATTAAGATAAAGTTTTAGGCAAGAGTATGGAAAATTTTTTTGTTATTACCATGTATTTAATTTAATTTGTAGATTCAAGATGCCAAAACAGAAAGTGAAATGACTGAAGCCATTTCCGAAGATAGTGCAAACTTTTTGAATTTTATTGGTTGGCCAGGAGGGCAATTAATGACGGTAAGTGGTTTCCGTCTCTTGGCCTGTAATTGCTGTGTATCAGTTTGCATTTACATTGTAACTGCTGCTACATATGTCATCAACAAGTGTCTATGCATTATTTGTTCAGTTCTATTAATATGAAAATAAGAAGATGTTATAGATATGATTGCCGATGAGTCCGCTGTCCACAAAACACCAAATGACACAGGAATTAAGAATTTCCACAAGACACCAATTGACACCGGAATTAAATAAGAACTTCCACACATGAACTTTAAGCAAGAAAACGGCCTTACTTATGTACAAAATATGATACACAGCTATAAATTGAAAACCACTGAAAAACATGCTCCTACCAATGAACAGACACCGTCAGAATGTGACAGGGTTTTATAGTTCGAATTAAAACAAGTTAATAAGACAGACCGGTCGGATTTATGTATGCAGTCAACACTATTTACCTACATAAAAAACGCATTCAGATGTTACGAAAGCAAACCACTGACTTAGTTCCTGACTATGTACAGGCAAAGTTTATGGAACGTTAGCTTAATAGATTTTTTCATTCAACTTTTCCCTCTATTATAAATCTCTATCATTGGAGTTATATTTCGCACTTATATATAATTCACTATTTCTAATATAAATTAATTATTAATTATTTCTTACTATGCAAATTAATGTTATTTCATGTTTTAGCTTAAAAACAAACATTCTTTGTTACATTATATTACAAAATGGTTTGTAATAGATCAAAGACTTTCAGAAATCGAACAGCTGAAAAAGGGTCTCAACTACATGGGGTTTCTGGACACTATCAGAACAAATACGTGGTTTGAACCGTTATTTGTGTATTCGGAGCAATATAGTATCACTGCCAATTATGTGAAGCAGAAATTAGAACCACTGCTAGACAAACTACCTACAAAAACAGATATACAAAGAAAAGCACAGAAACAAGCAAAAGTGTGCATTGATGCGCTTGATGGTTAGTATGATTATAATTGTATACTAAAAGAATTCAATTAATATGACTGAATATCGCATTCTTAATCTGATATTCCAATACACCTCAAACTACCGAAATTTTCGAAAACTGCATTGGATTTAAAAATAAAAATAATTTAAAAGAGGAATTTTAATCCTCAACCATTGGTACCTATTTTAATTAGTTCTAGGTATGTTAATGCATGTACAAAAATAAGAATAAACCATTCATCATTCATTAAATTTTTAATTGTTAAATAGAATACAATTAAATCTTTAAATGATTCATTTGAGCCGTCCGACTGACGCATTTAAAAAAAAAGTAATGTAAACTACCCAAAATAATTATCTATGTTCCAATTTGTTGTTTATTTATTTCAGAAACCCAAGCACGACTGTTGTTTGCATTCATTACGGGACTTTATGATCCTCCAATCATAGAAGAAACATTCTGTGTAGAATTCAACACAAATCAGGATATGTGTTATCCAACAAGTTACACATGCTTAAATAAACTTTTCCTTCCATTGGGTAATAAAGACATTGACAAATTCAAAGAATCTTTCTGGGCAGCACTGTATGACGTTCAAAGATAAACCCACTCTGCAGATAAAACAATCATTTGAATGAATTCTGTATGCAACTACTTTGTCAATTTGTCAAAAATACATAAGGAGTGTATTTTTATATAGTTGTAATACCAAATTTGTTCAAATAAAAAAGGACATCTAATGTGGTTCTACATGGTTGACACTGAATGTTGTATGTTTTAAAAGCTGTACAGAAGGAATTCTGAATACTATTAAACGTATTAGATATTATGAAAATAATTTTGTAACTTAAGGTAATTTAAAAAATGAGATAAATTTTCCTTAGAGATATTCTGTGAAAACCATTTTAACTGAACTAGCTTCGTTTTAATTCAAAATCACACAAACTATTTTGAATAATATTTGCAACGTTCTCATTGAGCATTTTTAGGAAGAGCAATATGAGCTGTTGACAAATAAAAGATCGCCGCTTACTATATAAATCAACTGAAAGCTCTACTAGCGAGGGGAGAAAACTGAACAAACGTCGACTTTGCAATCACACTGTATTTTGTTTTTTTTAGCATACGTGTTGATATAGTGTTTTAACAAGAACAAATGCAATGTAAATACATGTTTATTTTTGTTGTTGTTTAATTTAATATATATAGTCTGTACCATAGTTTAATATATGTACTCTGATAAAAATAAAAACATTGTTATATTTTATATGAGTTTCAACAGTGAACTGACTTATAATGTTTCATTCAGTAGAATAACGAAATCACAAATATGAGAATGAAAACAACATTAAGAAGCAATTCTTGTAATTGCAGACATATAAATTATTAAATAAGAGCATTTTTTTCTAGTTAGATGTTTTGAAAAACTGCAATATTAACTCAATATATGTGATCTTCCTTTTAATATCGTGGTCAACATTTTACGTCAATCCTAAACTTTATTTAATATGTTCATCATGAGTATCATTAGACGTCACTCAGGTTGAATTCTTGTAATTGACTGTTGACAAATAAAAAAACCAACATTAGTCAACAATTTGTGATATGGAGGTTAACAATTTGATCAAATTTGGTGTATTCTCTTGTGTTTTGGCACATTTAACTTCTAGTTTAGTGCTTTATAGTCAAAGTCGACAGTCCAATGATTTTACACGACATTGGAAGGTTACCAATAGGTGAATTTAAGTCAACTAATTTTTTGAAAAGTGAAGCTATTAAATGAATTTCTTAATTCATTTGAAAGAGTAAGTATGATGCAGAAATAGTATTATACGCGGTATTTTTTTCTTCTCAAATGGATAGATGCGATCATCAGATAAACAAACTTTTAGATAAACCAGCTGAATGGAATGTCCTTTCTATGGCACAATAGCTTCTTTTCGTTCTTCTCTAGAAGCCAATTCATTGAGAGTTCCTTTTAGAATAATCTGTATATGTTTATCACAATTATTAAGTAAAAACGAATTTACACCAAAGACAATCGATCAACTGGTCAATGTGTTTTGGGTTAAAAAAAAAAAGAATTAAAAAGATGTAAAACATTGTTGCAGTATAGCAAAACAGCAGAAAGGGTAATTCAAGGATTGTTTTTTTTCGAACGAATGACGATGTCATTTTAACATTCTTTTTATGCATCATTTGATGAACACAAACATTTTTGCATTTATGAATATTTTTTTACAAAACTGTTATATGATTAAGATGTGTCGTATGATTACCATACAAATGTTGTGTTCTATATATAAGTTTTGAATAAATATGTTGATAGTAATGTGCAACCTGAATTTAAAAAAAAAATAGATAGACATGTACATTTCAAATTTAGTCATTCTGTGTTTTTAACTAAGAACAAAGCTAACGATTTTTTGTGGAATAATGGCGAATCATTAGTGTCTGTTTACATTTGTCAACGTTTTCCCTCAATTTAACCGCAATGATTTTGAAACTTATCTTTTAAGGCAGATTGATGTAAAATATAAATCAAGGAGTCATTTTAAAATATGCATCTATTTCAACCTCAGTGATGAAGTCATCTGTCAGTCAGTAATAGTTTTGATTACTTTAGAAAGCTCAGAGATATAAACGTTTGTCGTTTGCCTTCTCTATTTTATTTGGCAACTTGGTATTCGTGTTGTCGACTTAATTAAAGTAGGATAGGCTATTTCTTATTCTAATCCCTTTGGTATCTAATGCCTGTTTTGTCTATTACGCTTGAATAGTTTAAGATCATAAAAGAATAGCCATGAATGATTTGTATAAGAAAATTTATCTATAATAAAAAAAATTGTGATTTAGTAAGAAAAGTTTTTCATGAATCATTTTCAAAATTGCAAAATTCATGCTCTTATTGCATTTGTACTAGACAAGTTTTCAATGCATTCTGACAATAAAGGGAATTAATATAACTTCGTGTGCATTTCATACATTTTCATGTGAAATTAAAAATGATTAATGTAAAAAAACCTCAATACATTTCTCTTTGATTTCAATAATAAGAATTAGACTTTATGAACGCCCCCTTTTGTAATCTACCTTAAAGCTCGATAACTTTTTAATACTTTTTAACAAGAACCAGGTTAACTTGGAGCTAAAAAGAGATTGGTTCGTTGAACAAAAATTAAACGTTTTTGTAATTCTCTTAGGTGTTATTTTATTGTATGTTTTACATGAAAGGTATAAAAAAAAAGTACTGAACTCCCAGGCTAATTAAAAAACGGGCAGTCTATAATAATTGACAAAATCAAACGCTATAAATCAACAAAACAAGTAAAAATAAACGGCGGCCACAATCCTTGTACGTGATACAAACATTATTTGGTAAAAAAAATATGGGTTGAACATGGTTTTATAGCTTGCTTAACATCCTACACGAATGAAAATATATTATAGTTTCGTTATACGACTAATTTGCATATCGGCTGAGGTGACCTTTATTGATATTCAACAATCAAAACTGTGTAAACATGCATCACATTCATACAACATAACTGACAAACAATTTTTTTTAAATAAACAAACAAATTAACTAAACAAAGATTCAAAAACAAAGATGTAGCAACGAGTAATAACTCATCACAAATGCAAAAACCATATATCTGTACTTCAGAGGCACGTTTTGTCTGAAGAAGACAAATCAGTTGCGTTAATTAGACAATGACGTCATCAACAAAAAGAGCATTTGTCGTTCATGATAGTAAATAGAATACATTTTCTCGATTAGACTTAAGAAAATATACAAAGGTCAACAAATTAGAAATTGAACTGCGAAACCCCTTTGTTCATGTTGTTTTCGAATTAGTTTAAAATTTAAATCAATAAATGCACTGTTCTGAATTGTCTTATCAAAATCAATTTTAACGCTGTATCTACGCTGTTAACATACTTCAATGAGATCAACCGACTCGTGCTTGATAAAGTAAGTAACGCAAAAACACACTCAAACCGCATTGTGAGTAAGTGATGATTGAAGACACGAGTACAGTTGAAAAAACAAGAAAAAGTTCAATCAATTGCATCATTAAAAAAAGTTCCCATGCCTCTTTGTTTATGCAACTTGAAATATGTCGATACATAAATTATTAACAACACAAATCAATTTACATATATATGTATTTTGCAAACGTTGATAATTTTTCTCACAAATATAATCATTTGTTAATTGATATTTAACGTTATATAATTGAGGTATTAAGAAGTTCCAATAAAGAGAAGTGCGTATCAAGAACTCGGAAATCAATTGTAATTATTCATCCTTTCGCTCGACATTCGAATCTGACACAAGTACAACACTGAGGAAGAGGAATGGTAAAATGCTTCATGCGGTATTGACGTCTTCTCCTGGTTGTGTCAACACAAAATGCATACACCTTTAATAATCTTGGATTGGTGGCTCGGCACTTAAATTGAGTAGGAACAGGTCAGGTATCTGATGGTGGTACCTGACAGTCTTCCCTACCCCTAAAAATATTAATGTTAAACTTTTTATATCAAATAGAAGCATTCTATAGAATATCATTATACATAGTTTTACTAATCAAAAGGTGGTGTATCCAAATGTATGCAATGCTTAGGTTAAGTTAAGTTTGGTTTTCAAATACTGTAAGAATGTTGGTGATTTATCAGTTAGTAATCATAAGAGAAATAAATTCCACCACTGCATAAGGTGTAATACGAGATATTTTCTATCGAGAAATTTTCAAATTTAATACGAGGGAATGGCTAAGCCTACAGATTTAAAAATTTAACGGTCGATGTTGAAAACATGTACGTCTCTTATGATATTTTGACAATATTTAGGCAAAATTTTATAATTTTTCAGCGATCTATAAAAAATTGTGCCCGTTTTATGTGACCTCACCCGGCATATTGGCTAAACATGACGTCGCAATGGCAACACCAAAGACAAAAACTTATCCAAAACATCCGGGTATTAATTTGATGCAAGACACTCGATCATCAGCTGCGTTTAACTACAAAAGTTGAATGGAAAAAAATAAAAATTGATATCAATGATGATAGGATATGACTAATGAATATAATTAAGAACTTATTTTATTTTTTATTACAAATATTTTGACCTTGTTGTCGTTTCTTTTCCGGAGAATTCTACTTACGAGTTGCATTGCACATAGCTACATCTCTTAACTTTGCGCCAAGCTTCCAAAATCCAACATTTAAGGCCATCAATTAAAACTCTATCTGGTATGGAAACTTGTGTGTCAAATGGAGAGCATGTTTGGTCTGCTATCAGCATTGGAGGCAGATCAGAAATTTGAAATTTTACTTCTCTTCTGCAAATAAAAATGAAAATGAAAACCTTTACGAGAGCAGACCATGAATAATAAATAGGGGGTATAGAGTTATTCAATGTTTAAAAAACCTTCTCTTGTATATCATTTTCATATTAAATTTATCCGACATATTTTAATGGTGTAAGATATTTCATTGTAGAAATGAGGTTGGGAAAGATAAATTCAAATAAATAATAATAAATATGCTGTTTCTACATAAAAAAATCTGTACCAAGACAGGACTATGACAGTTTTTTTCATTTATTGATGTGTTTTAAAAGTTTTGATTTTTGCCATTTGATTGGGGACTTTCCGTTTTGAATTTTTTCTCGGATTGGGTATTGTTTTTATTTTACTTGTTGCATTTATATCAAACATTTCTTTTGATGATTTCTAATGAACTACGTTTGACATTTTGAGATTTACTCACGGAATACAAAACGCCAGTCTTGATTCGGCTTCCATAATATCTTTCTTTAGGTTGTGCTTCCTTATAAATCTTCTAATCATAGGCCTGAAATATAAAACAATCGAAATAATTCAATAAAAATGTTGCAACACATAAAATCTAATGTTATAGATGAGTATGCAAAACCAAACTATTCTTCTAGTCAACTAATACAAAATTCAATATAAAAACATTAGTTCATGTTTACATCGGTGACTCGATAATGATTGAATATACATTCTTGCTTGATAGGGATGCAGTTATTTTCGTCTGAAAACTTATTGTCACGCAGATGCCGCACAATGCATTTATGCTAACTGAATATAAGGTTCTGATGAGGAAGCATTTACTTTGATAGGTAATTATATAACAACAAAAACTTGGTGTATGCGCTTTGTATAATATCAACTATAAAGATAAATCTAACTAATTATCGACATAACTACAACATTAAGAAATATGTTATTGAACATGCATGAAATATTAGCCATTGGACGTACAACAAACAACAACACATTTTGGTCTTTGCATGGTGAAGAGTTGTCTCATTTACCGGTAGAAGTCCGGAATATTACAGTTGCTTTCCATCCAAATCTGATTTTTACCGTTTGTAACATAAGATTTGTACAAGAACTTCAAACAGAAAACGTCAAATTATAGGCAGCAGTAGTTTGATTTACAGACGCTTAAATCTTCATGATGATTCAAATCAAAGTGAAACAACAAAAAAATGAGGAAATCGCAAAATCTCAAAAGTGAGCAAATCATCCTTAAAAATAAAATATTAACTACAATTTCTCTAATTTTTGTGCTATTTTCACATTTTCTGACCGGTGTGAGAAAAATATTTCTCCTCACTAGTGACAAATCTGTTCTCGGCAAATGATTAGTCGAAATTTGATGTCAAAATGTTTTGTTTTTCTTCTGAATTTTCCTATTGTAATGAAACACATTGTGATAAAGGGGTGTGAATATTAACATAATCATCAATAGTCCATGAAGTATAGAACTATCATCCAACAAGTTTGAAAAAAGGCGACCATGCCTGATGACGTCGCATATAAAGAACATATAGTGAAACACATGGTGATAAAGGGGAGAGATTAACATCATCATCAAAAGTCCACGAAGGAACCTTCAAACAATCTAAAATATAAAAGGAGTATAGAACTATGATCCAACAATTATGAAACAAAGGCGACCATGCCTGATGAAGTCGCATATAAAGAACACAAGTTTCTGAAAATCTTTGACACACATGGTAATAAAGGGGTGTGAATATTAACATAATCATCAATTGTCCATGAAGGAGCCTTCAAACAATCTAAAATATAAAAGAAGTATAGAACTATCATCCAAGTATGAAAAAAGGCGACCATGCCTGATGACGTCGAATATAAAGAACACAAGTTTCTGAAAATCTTTGAAAAAGAAGGATAAAAATCATCAGAGAAACAGATTCCGACACTATAACTCGTTGTTCGGCAAGCCTCGCGCTTTAAATAATAAAATTTAACTTGTCTCGAGTGGAGAAATATCGTAATACACTTGTTGCAGTGTAGGAATCTATATGTGTATATAAAACATATTTTGTGAAAATAATACATTAACTAAGAAGTTTTCCAGATATTCAAATATAAATTCCTTATGCAGCAGAATGTTAACGAAATAGTCAGAGAACACAAACCAAAGAACAGACAACAACACAAAGCAACCAATGGGTCTTTAACTGTTATCAAAGGTAACAGGCTTAAAATTTGATACACCAGACGCGCGTTTCGTCTACACAGGACTCACCAGAGACACTCAGTTAGAAAGCCAAACAAGTATAAAGTTGTAGAGCATTGAGGACCCAAAATTTCTAACTGTTGTTCCAAATATGGCTAAGGTAATCTCTGCCTGGGAAAAGAAAATCTTTTGTATTTCGAATAAACTATTTGGCAAACAGTTAATTTATACAAACAACACAGTAAGACATCCCGCATGAGGAGGTGGACTTCAGCTAGCCCTAGTAAAAAAATGTGTACTAGTTCATGGAAATTGGACGTCACACTAAACTCCGAAACATATGAATGCAGATATTCAAATAAACAACATACAAAAATAGCATTGGTCAGGTGACTTTAGACGAGCGCAGGTAGGGTAAGGACATACTTACTTTGGATAATCACCGAGGTTATTTGAGTCCACCGAACCTAATATTGGCGGAATAGAGGCCAATGTTTCATTCCCTGCTTTAGGCACTTCGCAGATTGCATTTGCCCTTGCAAGTCTTTCCTGTACAATAAATAGACAAAAGCATAGCAATGCATGTACCTACAAAAAAAATGTTATCAAATAGTTTCATTTGTTTCATGTTGTTTGTAAATAAAAGTGGGGGAATAGTAAGCCTGCACATATTGAGAAATGATTTAAAATATGTAATTGATCGTTATAATACGAAAATGTTGTACATTAAATCGAGATAACTTTTAGATAAGATAGCTTAAAAATGAATTAAAAACAAACACCAAAAAAATACGAGATAACATTATTTGTTTGTTACCAATAAGCGTGTCCTTAATTCATAAGTTAGATCATACTCCTACCCAAATAATTAAATGCTCTATCAATCAAACGATAGGACCTTCTTTACATTTTCTGTTTTTTGGGGGATTTTTGTTTTGCTTTTGATCGTCTGGTAATGATGCGTATATTTCATCTGTTGGGTGTATTGATCCGATATCACGTATATTCTGTATAGTTACTCTTGAATATGTGGATGCTGGTTCTTCTAAATTTTGGAATCAAGATTGTAGTTGGTTTCATTAGGTTTTCTGTTATTCTTAATGCTATTAATTTAACGAACCACAAGGTTTGGACAAGTTGTTGTCTCTATGACATATTCCCCATTACCATTCTCAATTTTCAGATAGATTCTTCCACTGTATCAAGGTTTGTCGAGAGTTTTAAAATATCTCAAATTCATCTGTCGAGAGTGGATAAATATCAAATTGCAGGAGATTTGGATGAAAGCAAAATTTTAACGTATAATAAATGTTTGAAGAACTTAGATCTCAAATGAACATCGCATTGATTACATAAAATAAAATCAAACGGTCAGGAAAAGGATCAATCGTTTTTAAAAAAAAACACCTGAGAAAATTTGATAATTTCACAAAAATCCCATATTCAGAAAAGTTTGAAAATATGTATTTTTGGCAAAATTTTTTAAAAATTTACAAAAAATTTACAAATTTGAATTACATGCAATCTTAACTAAAATGAAGCTTAAACCAAGTTGTATCAACGTTACATATGAAATTTGATGAAATATACTTGATTTTTATTCAATAACAGGCTCTGAATTGTAGTGATTAAGATGATTTTTGAAAGATTTTCCCACGCTTAACAACCCAAAAATAGAGTGTCCGTTACCATGGCAACCACTCTTATTTTCCCACTCAAATTTATTTTTTGAGCAGTATTCAAAGAATGCTTCTTCCAGGCAATTTATAGAAAAAATCGGAAACCCTTATATATCGCACTCTATCACCTGGTTCTAACAAAGAGCTGTACTTAAGAACTATATACATATTTAAACTTCATCAATGAAGATATGGAATAAAAGATAAAAATTTCAAATTGTAATCATTTCTAAAAATTTATATCTAGCCTACCTTCATTGTACTTTCTTCTTCTTTGGTGCAATAGAAATATGACATCTGTCACAAATGTAAATATATTTATAGCGTAAACTTTGAAAATCGTTTATTTACTTACAGCATAAATTTATCAGCTTTGTAATTTTGGACATAACATGTCGCGTAATCTTTGCAAAAAGGATATTTGCGTTTTGCATAAATTCATAAGCTTCGTAAATTATCTAGAACAGAATTATCATATGTTATTCATGCATGTTAACCATAACATGTCGAATTAAAAATATAATCATCTACCAATTAAACACTTCCAGCTATCCTTTGAGTTTGGCTGTAGAATTATCTTTGTTTGTGCATTCGAATCTCTATACACATGAATGTGGCATGGAAAAGCAATTGGATGTGTACTCTCCCTTGACGCACGGTGGCAACTACGATATTTGATAATGTACACGACATGACTTTCCTTTTTGTATCAGTTTATTCATTGTAGGTAGTTTAGCAGGTATGAGGCACTAACAGTTTGTACGTGTCTGGTTGCTTTTCTGTCATTTTTTTCTAATATGTAAAAGGGGACCTTTTTTGATTGGTCTCCAATCTAAGTCTAGCTAGGTAATCATTGTTTTGGTTTTAATTATCCTTTAAAACATCCTTTTTTTCTTTTTGACGTATTAATCCCATGATTTCAGGTCGCTTAAATATTTGACTGCTTTGCTCTTCTTCCTAATTATCAACTTTATTAATGCAATGCTGACCTATCAGTTTCATTATATGTATTTCTCAAAATATGTTGCAAAAGAGGGGCGACAGATACCAGAGGGACATTTAAATTCATAGATAGAAAATAAACTGACAACACCATCGCTAAAAAGAAAAACACAAACATACAAATAATAGTACACAAGACACAACACTGAAAAATAAAGATTAAGCAACACGATTACAATTGTCTTGCTCAAATTTCAAGCACCAATGCTATCAAATCTGACTAGAGGACCTTCTTGCATCATATGGATACAACAGAGAAAGAAGATATGTACTGAGCATCGTGGTACTTTCTATGATATTTTAATCTCTGTCATATTTTAAAAACTATTAAAAATTGCTGCAGTATACGAATTGACTTTCTTGAAGAGAAGACATATATTTACCGAATCATTGAATGTTCAATATTTATGATAAATTCTTAGTTTTTGGGGGGATTTTAAACTTTGGGTGGTGTATAATTTCTTTGTGTAATGATACAACTGGTATATACCACACATCACGTTCTTAAGAAGTCTTTTCAACATATGCTATCTAAGTGTTTTAATGAATTTTCTTGAAACTTCCCTAGTTTGTGCTGTGATATTTTGCAGTCTATGTTGTTTTGGGATGAAATTACTTACGAGTTACATTGAACATAACTACATCTTTTAACTATGCGCTATGATTCCAATATCCAACATTTATAGCCTCCAATTAACACGGTATCTGGTATGGTAACTTGTGTATCAAATGGAGAGCATGTTTGGTCTGCTACTAACATTGAAGGCAGATTAGGAATTTGAAATTTTGTTTCTCTCCTGCAAATAAAAAAGAATATATGCCAAAAAGACCAGATCGTGAAAATTAGAATTGTTAGGGGTCTAGATAGCTGCGGAACCGTAGCTCTTGGGTCCTTTTGTTATTTGTTTACTATTTGCGGATGGAAATAGTCAAAAAAATAACAAAAGGACCTAAGAGCTACGGTTCCGCAGCTAGGATCTAGATGGGATAAATCTTTGAACAAGCTTTTACTGTGATTTAAGTTTGATTTTGAATTTATCCGACGTATTTTAATGGTAAAAGATATTTCAAATGATTAACTATTGACATGTTACATATAAGATATGGGATAAGATTAATCTATCTGTGAAATTCGTGGAAAATGTTGTGTTTTCCATTTCCCTTTTTTTCATATTTTGATGATCTCGTTCGAAGCTGCGTGCTGTCTGTTCAACTATGTTCCAATCATGCTGTCCAAAATTTATGACTTGTTGAATTGATGAACAAAATGTTCAAAAAAAATGCAGTTGTTAAATGATAGCGGTTATAATTCAATTGACTGGGGGAAAAGTCATAAAACATATATATCGTACAACGTCATTTAAATAACGTGTACTCTTCTTACTGAATTTTAAAATAGAGCAATGCATAATACCTATGTACATATCATAGAATAAATGCATGTTTTTAATAGTTTATCTATTTTCTTTTAAAAGGAAGTAAAGTAATTAATTACATTTGCCAAGTAATTGGAATGTAATAATTACATTGGTAAAAAAAAGTCCAATGTAATTATTAATTTAATTGAAGATTCATTATAGTAATTGAATGCAATTTTCAATAACAAACTTACGCATTACAAAACACAAGTCTTGATTCGGCCTCTGTAATACTTTTCTGTAAGTTGTGTTTCTTTATAAATCTTTTGATTCTTAGTCTAAAATTGAAACACTCGATACAATTCAATAACAATATTGCAACAAATAAGATGTATGTTAGAGATGATTATGAAATAAAAGATAAACTATTCAAATAGTTAACAAAAAGGCAAATCAATAATAAAAATATTCGATAGATGCCTACGGCTGTGTCTAATTAATTATTAAATTTAACTGTCTTTTATTATAACATGATAGGGATGGTTTAACTTTAACATGATACTGCAGCAGAATTTTAACGAAACTAAGTATATACACTACTATATAAATAAGCTATATGTATAGTTATGACTTATTTACCCTGGATAATCACCAAGGCTCCACCAATCAGCCGAACCTAATACCGGTGGAATTGAGGCCAATGTTTCATTCCCTGCTTTAGGCACTTCGCAATTTGCCGCATCCACCCTTGCAAGTTTTTCATGAATAATTAACAAGCAAATACAAAGCAACGTTTTTACCTACAATATAAAAAAATATACAAATATTAATGACTGTAATATTTGTTCTGTCTATGATGAGATATAATACTAAATTTGGTGCATACTGAATAACCTATGTTGTGGGTAATCTAAAAGTGTTCAGCATTTGTTTTAAGTTATTTCGAATAGACAGAGAAAAAAATACCGCTATTCCATATATTTTAATTCTTTATTCCATTTCAAAGACGTAATTCACGAAAAAGACGTTAATGACGTCTTGGTCACATGACAAAGTAATGAGATAATGGAGAAAATTATTTCAGCCCATGACGTGTTACATCCAAAACTAAATTTTCAACAAATGGTTCACTGTTGTCATATAATTATAATACAAAGGGATAGTACAAAGCTTACACTTATATTGAGAAATTATTTGAATACGTAATCGATCATAATAAAAAAACAAATTGTTTTATATCAAATTTGCAATAAGTTGTCATATCAACCAAAATAATCATGTTAAATCAACTGCATGACCGTATGGATATTCACTAATTAATGGATCCTTATTTTGTAAACTTTAGCAGTTGATTACGCTCAAACTTGCTCAACGGTTTAAAAGACATGCATACAATCATCATATGATTAGCTTTAACTCATTTAAAAAGGTTTCGTTGGTTTGCTTTTTATATCCTAGACTTATATCAAATGCGTATGTGACATGATATTCTTCTCCAAATTGTGATTTGACGGGTAGAAACCTCATTTTATGAATCTAAGTTTCTGTTTTATACTGATTTCTAACATGTTCCTTTTGCAGGAAAATATATCATTCAAAGGTTTTTGTCATGATACTAAAACAATCATGTACAAAAATGTACATATGCAATTTGAAATGTAATGCTCTATCAGTTATACACTAGGGCTGTTGATTTATCATAGGGTTTTTGCTCGAGAATGTCCAGTGATAGGGCATTGACATTCTTTCATTTTATGAGAGAAATTACATTTTGAACGATCAATATACAAATGTGTCAATGGATAGCATTTGGATGTGTTCTCTTCTTACTGCTTTCCGTTATCAGCAAATGAACTCTTCATAGATACCAGGCTTAAATATGTGTATTTCCGACACGCTTTTCGTCGTCTTCAAAAGACTCATCAGTGATGTCCACTTAAAAAAGATTTCAAAACCCAAATTAGGTATGAAGTTGAAGAGCTTTGACTACCCAAGATTCCGAAAGGATTTGTTCCAGATAATGAAATGTTTTTTTTTCTGTGGTAGAAAGTTATCAGTATTTCGAAAAATGCAAACATTTGTTGACAGTTGATTCAAGATAATTAATTAGAAATGCAGCGCAAGATATTACAAAAGGCCTTTGTAAAGCCTTCCGTAATAAGCTAACAGTCGCTTAAAGATTTGGAAAAGCCTTAGTGCGAAATATTAGGCATCTTACCCAGGGAGGAATTAACTATTATCTAGCATCTTGCTAATTAAAGATTAACTTATGCTGTCTCAATGTCCCTGTTGATAGTGGATGGTATATATCAATATCATTTGTGTGAGCACATTGTGAAGCGGAACTTATTTGAAATATATATTTCGTTTACCCTCAAAGTTGCCCTGTAAGACAAACATCGGAAGGAAAACGTGAGTTATCAGATAACAACACTTGTAAGTTTGCAAATATTCATTATTATTGTTGGTTGAAGAGGTCTGTTACACTATGCGATATTTTTAGGGGTTTCATATTTAACAATAGCAACAAAAAATGCTTGTCAAATAGAGCGATTTTAACAAATCACAAAAATCTATATAAGATATCCACAGTACTTAAACATCCAATATCTGATTTTTTTGGTAAGTGTGCGATATGTGTTTTCTACCGTTGTGACAGTTGAGATTTGATATTTCCAACCTTGAGGCAATAATTTTATTCAAATTTAGAACACTTGACGGTCGTTTCAAATGTATAAAAGAATCCTCAAGTTTTATGAGACATTGTCAGACCGTATGGACGTCGTTATCATTGACGTCACTTTAGCAAAATCAAAGGATGGAAGGCATTCTAACATCATGATTGAAGATCAATGAAGGTCTGAGAGAGAAAATATAACGTACCCCAGGTGTTATTTTTTTAATAAAATGATAATTCAATATAATATCATATACTCAACTTTGCAGATGGGGTAAAAACTAAAAAACAGAATAATAATAATATTTGAAATTATTTTTAAGAATAATTGATGGCCATATTTCATTTGACTCTCTTATTCGTATGTTCTTTATAAATAGAACATCTGTCACAAATGTAAATATATTTATAGCGTAAACTTTGAAAAAAGGATATTTGCGTATTACATAAATCTATTAGATGTTTTACTTATCTAGGCCATAAGAATCATATGTAGTACATGCATGTTAACTATTACATGTCGAATTAAAAATCCAATTCTCCAAATAAGTTATAAAACACTGGAGCATTAAATATTTTATTTCCTTATTTTATCCTTTCATTGCACAGTTCGTGTTGTTTATTCTTTAGTTTTCTATGTTGTGTCATGTGTACTATTGTGTGTCTGTTTGTCTTTTTCATTTTTAGCCATGGCGTTGTCAGTTTGTTTTCGATTTGTGAGTTTGACTGTCGCTTTGGTATCTTTCGTCCCTCTTTTAAAGATTTTTTATGTTGTGTTTTATAGGCTGTCTTTTGGTCATTTCTCGGGTGGTTTTTTGTTTGCCATGACCTTGTTAGTTCGTTTTCGACTAATTAGTTTGAGTATTTCTTTGATATATTTAGGATCTCTCTTGAATGATTATGCAAATCGTTTTAGGCCTTAAATAAACTCATCATAGATACCAGGACTAAATTTAGTATATACGCCAGACGCGCGTTTCGTCTACAAAAGACTCATCAGTGACGCTCGAATCCAAAAAAGTTAAAAAGGCAAAATAAAGTACGAAGTTGAAGAGCATTGAGAACCAAAGTTCCTAAACGTTTTGCCAAATACAGCTAAGGTGATCTATGCCTGAGGTAGAAAAGCCTTAGTATTTCAAAAAATTCAAAAACATTTTTTAATACTTTCGATAACAGTAGTTATATATGTAGTGTTGATCTTTAAATATATCTAATATAAAAAAAAAAAAAAAAGAAGATGTGGTTTGATTGCCAATGACAACTCTCCACTAACCATGTTTCAGAGCTTATGTTAGATTCTGTTGTATTGCACATGTATCATTTTGAATCTACTTACTATTAGTTTTTTGATTACTTAAAATAAGTGTTAACAAAAATACCGAACTCTAAAGTAAGTTAAAAAAAAGTTGGAAGTCCATAAGTAAAGGCAGTTGTATACCACTGATCAATAGTCATAAATCGGTTATGCGAAAACAAATCCTAGTCACAAACCAAAACCGGGTAAAACACATCAACTACTATAGGAAAATAACGAAACAACAGAAACACTGAACTCGACAACAACAAACGCCAACAAACATAAAAAAAATGAACTATCTGATAACAACTGCAATATTCCTGACATGGTACAGGACATTTAAGAATAAATGGTAGGTTGGACCTGGTTTTATGGCTAGCCAAACCTCCCACATATATGGCAATGATAAAAAATAATATACACATCAAATCAGACAAAAGCAAACGTTTGACGTTCAGAGCTAACGGTTGCATTCTGTTGTGTTTTATACGTATCGTTTTAAATAGGTTATTATTTTGCAAGACTTACAAAATAAACAAGTTAATAGCAAGATTTTGAACCTTTAATTTGTATTCTATACTCGGCTAATGATCGATTTGTCTGAGCTCAAAGTGTTCAGAATCTTGTGCATGGTGGTGATGGAATTCAAAAAGAGGGGCGAAAGATACCAAAGGGACACTCAAACTCATGGATAAAAAAACTGACAACGCTGTGCTAAAAAGGAAAAGGGCAAGCAGGAAAACATAGTACACAAGACACAACATAGAAAACTAAAGATTATAAGCAACGCCAACCCCTACATAAAACTTGTGTGATCTCATGTGCTCTAGATGGGTACGCAGATCCTGTTCCACATGTGACACTCGTTTGACTATTGTTTACTCACTGGTTTAATGATGATTTATGGGTGTAGTCTCTCATTGTTTCTGTTGAGTTAATAGCTGATAATAAATATCAATGTCACTAATCTTTATGATTATAATATGCTTTGATCAGGAAAATATGACTTTATATGTTATACCAACGTATTGGAATTTTTGTTTACACGATACAATAAAGACTTTCAACTGTCAAGATTTAAGTTTAGTAAACCTATTCTCTCGTAATATTGGTTAGAAAACTACTAGTTAATGAAAATATGAAACTATACTTGTTAATGAAATACAAATTTAAAAAAAAACAATCTTTTGGGGGTATTTGATTGTTTTTGTAATCTCTAATTCTCGGAATTCCTTGGAACCTACATTCAATACAGCATGGGGAACACGGTCGGTGTAAACTTGTCCTCACTAGGCTTCCAAAATATGGTATATGACAATTTTTTCCACAACAAAATATCTCACAAATAGGCTTTGAAAATCTGGTTGAAATGTTTGCTTCCAAAATTTTGTATTTTGAAATTGATCATTTTTGTACATGGTTATGAAATACAAACTCGGACATTTCTGGATAAACATAAAAACTTACTAGTACCTTATATTCACATAGATAAACAAATCTACAAGTTTTTGATTTCTAAAGTCATAATACAACTATTTCCCAGTTAAAATACAACATTTTGACAGCAGCTTGTATTATACACACAGTTGAAATTGACAATTGTGTCACTTGTCTTGTGGGTTATTTTTGATATCAGAGATTTTCTATAGCCAAGCCAGTTTGTGTGAAAAAGATTTTTTTTGCAAAAAAGTAATATTCGACATTTCCGTTGCTTATAGCTAGCGACGTTGTCCTTATTAATATATAAGAACTTATCAACTTTTATGCTTTAGAATCGTAGATGTATGTATATGCTGAACAAATAAAACAGAGTAGTTGCATACCATTCTCTGGTTTATCAATTGGACGAAGTACGTCAATGCACTCTGGAGAAGTCTCAAAGAAGCTTATGAGTCTTTTGTATGTATTAGAAGCGCTCGTCAAATAAAAAAAAAAATACATGTGTATTAATGCGGAAAATATCATAATATTTTCATGATTCGATATCAAGATTTAAATTGAGGAACCAGCGAAGGACTCAGAATTGTACAAACCACAAGTTTTCATAGTTTGGTAATAAAAAGTGATATATTTTAAATTTACCGAACGAAAGAAACAACGACATTGAAATATAGTCACAAACTTGCCTATGTTCATGTTGATGGCACTGATTTATTCGTTATAATGTTTTTCTTATATACGCACGTACTCATTTCAGATTAAGAAATACATGTAATTAATAAATACATGTAACTATGGAAATAGTTCGTAAATATAAGTCAACATGCATACATCTTATACGTTCAGGTATTTCACATCCAATCTTTTATGGTAATATACTTTACAAAGCACAAAAATGTCAGTATTCACCCCAAAAGATAACAAAACCTTTATATTTAAACAGTCTTTTTAGGAAGGAATATATTTTAGATACTGTTGTCAGATCATTAAAGATTGCATATTTTGGCTTTAATATTGATTCACATATAGGGTCTTTGCATCGGAACTACACACATTTATTTAAAACCAGTTGTTTACATGACACGGGTTATGTTCTTCTCATACATTTCATTATGGTATAATACTATAACCCTAAGAGAAGGGATTGTGCCTGATATTCATATGATGAAGACATAATCTTTTCAATCAGTTTAATTGAGGTCTGGAGCTGGCATGTCAATAACAGCTAGTAGTCTGTTGTTATTTATTAGTATTGCAATTTTGTTTATTTTCTTTTGTTTCATATTCTGATATCGGACTCGGACTTCTGTGCGTATTGTTGTGCGTTTGTTTTTTTACATTGGCTAGAGGTATAGGGGGAGGGATGAGATCCCAAAAACATAACCCCGCCGCAATTTTGCGCCTGCCCCAAGTCATGAGCCTCTGGCCTTTGTTAGTCTTGTATGATTTTTAATTTTAGTTTCTTGTGTATAATTCGGAGTTTAGCATGACGTCCATTATCACTGAACTAGTATATATATTTGTTAAGGGGTCAGCTGAAAGACGCCTACGGGTGTGGGAGTTTCTCTCTGCATTGAAGACCAATTGGTGGCCTTCGGCTGTTGTCTGCTCTATAGTAGGGTTGTTGTCGCTTTGACACATTCCCCATTTCCATTCTCAATTTTATTTTTAATATTTGGGGAACTCATGTCACCATTGGATTTGTGTAAAATCTATAGAATGAGAGAACATTTACCCATTCGCATCCACTTGCAGGTGGCTATTTCTTTACCAAGAAATGTTGATCACCCATAATTAAGTAATTTGTTGATAAGAGCCATGATAATAGACTTCATTTGGTTTCATAAAATATCATCTTCTTTTATTGTAAGTGAGAGGTTTAGCTGGTTATAAAACCAGGTTCAATCCACCATTTTCTACATAAGAAAATATCTGTACCAAGTCAGGAATATGACAATTGATACCCATTCGTTTGATGTGTTTCAGCTTTTGGTTTTGTCATTTGATTAGGGACTTTCCGTTTTGAATTTTCCTCGTATTTCAGTATTTTTGTGATTTTACTTTTCGCTATGTTAGATATAAAACAAGTCTTTCAAATTAAGTTTACTTTTATGCCCTGATCATATAGATTAGTTTTTCGTCATCTATCGTCAGCCTGTCTGAGACGTCCTGTTTTGTATAAATTATTTTCTGGTTTTCAGATACTATACTTGGTATGTCTCTTATTTTTAGGATCTTTTGAAGTATATATTTGAATTAAGGGTTAATAAGTAATTCGCCACAGATTATGATAGTTTGGCGTATATTTAAATTCAGTCTCTGAAAGAGAAGTTTTGTTGTTTCTGAAGAAGGTCACAATGCGGCATATCTTTACTTTATCTATATATCAAGGTAGGCACTTAAAGTTAACCATCGAGAGACGTTAACCACCGAGAGTCGGTTTTTAGACCCGCCCAGTGCACCTAAGCACGCCTACTTTTGGAGCTCTTTAGTATGAAGATAAGAAAAATATACGAAATTACGGAACTGTGTACCATGTTTTATCCTTGTTGTTGGTGTTTCTTGCGCATGCGCACAAAGCACGGTGATAGTTACGGTTACTGACTCAGGAACCTTGTATATTATATACCTCGGTTTACAGACGTTTAATAAACTGGTTCCCTGTTGTGTTCACTTATCGATACACTACAATGGAATTACGGACCAGTTTAACATAAACATGGTAAATAGATAGACAGCTGATAATCATAATTGATTAAGAAATAACCTGGAAGAAGAAATGAGTTAACTATTGATTATAACAGAGACGAGAATGTCATCGTGTTTGTTCTGCTAGAAAAAGCAGGAACATTGGAGTTTATGGTTAGATTTTAAATATTTATTGTCTCCAAACTGGGTAAATTTGATATAGTAACAACCCCCCCCCTTTTTTTTTTTTAAATAACTCGAGAACCACACATCGCGCTCGCTTAACAAAGTAACAATAAGAAATAATTATTGTTAGTTTCAAGAATAATTAATCGTCAAAACTTATCCCCTCCCGACATCAAAGGAAGTTAAATGTATTATCCCAAAATTAGACCAAATTATTATGATATAGGGACGTCTTGACAGGCTATTATTTTATTTTGTTTTGTTGGTGTTTTTTTTTTTGCTTTGACGTCTTCCTCCTGTATGAAAAAAACATAATAGACCCCCCCCCCCCTTTTCCCCCATAATATAGCTTTTTAAGAAGTCATAATTATTTGGACTACCCCTGAATATATTTCAGACAGACTCTTCTCTAAAAAAATGTAAACATGATTTGAGAGAAATCTTTGGAATAGTTTTTTAAATGATTTAATTATTATATGTCATGTATATAATTAACATAGTTATAAACTGAGACTACTAGTATAACACATAGTGTTATAGTAGTCTCAGCTATAAACTTTCCTTTGTATTGACCAATATGACTAACTCATATGCTCTTTCCCATAAATGTCACAATATCAATATATTACAGTAAAACTGATAGTTTGATGACATTGTTTCAGACTATTGACCTCAGGTCAGCCTAAACTGAGTTTAAAACTGTAATTTATTCATTAAAACAGTTCAAGACATGTACCTTCTGAAATGTGATTGCATCAAAATTAAACCTAAGGCATAACATACTTAGTGTGCAGGAAGTGCCACCAAATAAATACTGATTTGTAAAATTAGATGATGATATTTGTGAAGTCAAAGATATTATAGCTAGTTATAACTGGTTTTAGATATAAATCTGAGTAAAAGGTTGATTTATATGTGCTCTTTCATGTTTAGATTATAATTTAAATTTAATCTTTTGAAGTTTTTTTAATAATATTAAGACATTAAAATCACAATTATTTATTTATACACAAAAAAATAATTTTTGTCCTTTTTTTAGTTTAATGACTGTACACAAACATTATACACACATAATTTTGATAATTCTGTAATGTTTTTTTTCTATAGCCCCAGAATGTGACAAAAGACTTATTAATCCAGATTTACAAAAAATAGAAATAGTTCAGCTACCATAAGACTGCTATGACAAAAATTGTGCAGTTTCCAGAATTTGAGGTAGAGTATAGTTAGGAATAGTTTGATTATGTAGATGCTTAGTTTGCCATAAACTATGACCTACCGAATTAGACTATTTACCGGATTTGTAATCACTTAAGCAACACGACGGGTGCCACATGTGGAGCAGGATCTGCTTACCCTTCCGGAGCACCTGAGATCACCCCTAGTTTTTGGTGGGGTTCGTGTTGTTTATTCTTTAGTTTTCTATGTTGTGTCGTGTGTACTATTGTTTTTCTGTTTGTCTTTTTTATTTTTAGCCATGGCGTTGTCAGTTTGTTTTAGATTTATGAGTTTGACTGTCCCTTTGGTATCTTTCGTCCCTCTTTTATGCCCTTAATACAAAAGCAGAGGAAACAAAAAAGTATGAAAATAGTTGAAAAAAGTAATCATTATTATCTAGTCATATACTGTAAATAGAAAAAGAGAAAGGCACTGGTTATGATTTGGTATTTTTAATAGCATTATCATTTGTCCATAACTTGGAATATATACTGGATTGAGCTTGACATTTATTTAATATCATTGACACATGGTTGCAAGAAATGAAAGATGGTAATTTAAACCTAGCAATTTTATTAAGATTTAAAAAAAAAAGCTTTTGATTTGGTAGAATATGACTTTCTTTGTTTAAAGCTCGACATTTATGGATTTAGTGAGACTACTGTTAGTTTTTTTAAGTCGTACCTGAATAACAAAAGGTATACATTTGTGATGTTAACTCTGAACAACAACATGTAAAATTTGGTGTTCCCCAATGTTCTATACCTTGTCCTCTATTGTTTGTGCTATTTATAAATGACCCTCCCTTATGCATTAAAAATTGTGAAACAGACCTATTTCGTTGTATATGCTGATGACACCACTATTCATAAATAAGGGGGAAACATCTAGAAAATATAAATGATGATGTTCAAGAAGATTTATACAGGGTTGAAGAGTGGTGTAAAATGAATAACATGTTCATAGATGCAAATGAAACAAAATGTTTGATTACTGGAACAAAGCAGAAACTATTCAGACTTTTCAACCAAACTTGATAATAAATTAATGTATTACAAAATTCTTCATGTGAAAAAATATTAGTTTCAAAATTTTCAGCCCACTAAGTAACTGGAGAAATCAAATTGACCAAGGTTGTGCTAATATATCATCCAGAATATACCATCTTTCTTAAATACATTTTTTTTTTATATAACTGCAAGAAAACATAATACAATGGGTGTTCTGCCCCTAATTGACTACTGTTGTATTATTTGGGATGAATGTAAAAATTGAGGGATAACAAGAATTTTAAAAATCCAAAAAAAGGGCAGCATGATAAATTCTAGATGCAGATCCGTTAATTATCCCTCTTGGTATATAGGAGCACTATATTCTATGTTAACCTCCGACAGTAGGTATAAACAAATACTGTTGATAGACGGTATATAGGAGCACTATATTCCATGTTAACCACTGACGGTAGGTATAGCCAAATACTGTTGATAGACGGTATATAGGAGCACTATATTTTATGTTAACCACCGACGGTAGGTATAGACAAATACTGGTGATAGACGGTATATAGGAGCACTATATTGTATGTTAACCACCGACGGTAGGTATAAACAAATACTGTTAATAGACGGTATATAGGAGCACTATATTGTATGTTAACCACCGACGGTAGGTATAGACAAATACTGTTGATAGACGGTATATAGGAGCACTATATACCGTCTATCAACAGTATATATTGTATGTTAACTACCGACAGTAGGTAAAGACACATACTGTTGATACACGGTATATAGGAGCACTATATTGTATGTTAACTACCGACGGTAGGTATAGACAAATACTGTTGATAGACGGTATATAGGAACACTATATCGTATGTTAACCACCGACGGTAGGTATAGACAAATACTGTTGATAGAGGGTATATGGGAGCATTTTATTGTATGTTAACCACCGACGGTAGGTATAGACAAATACTGTTGATAGACGGTATATACATTGTAGAAGCACTATATTGCATGTTAACCACCGACGGTAGGCATAGACAAATACTGTTGATAGACGGTATATAGAAGCACTGTATTGTATGTTAACTACCGACAGTAGGTATAGACAAATACTGTTGATAGACGGTATATGGGAGCATTATATTGTATGTTAACCACCGACGGTAGGTATAAACATATACTGTTGATAGACGGTATATGGGAGCATTATATTGTATGTTAACCACCGACGGTAGGTATAAACATATACTGTTGATAGATGGTATATAGGAGCACTATATTGTATGTTAACTACCGACAGTAGGTATAGACAAATACTGTTGATAGACGGTATATGGGAGCACTATATTGTATGTTAACCACCGACGGTAGATATAGACAAATACTGTTGATAGACGGTATATAGGAGCACTATATTGTATGTTAACCACCGACGGTAGGTATAGACAAATACTGTTGATAGACGGTATATAGAAGCACTATATTGTATTTTAACCACCGACGGTAGGTATAGACATATACTGTTGATAGATGGTATATAGGAGCACTATATTGTATGTTAACTACCGACAGTAGGTATAGACAGATACTGTTGATAGACGGTATAAAAGAGCACTATATTGTATGTTAACCAGCGACGGTAGGTATAGACAAATACTGTTGATAAACGGTATATAGGAGCACTATATTGTATGTTAACTACCGACAGTAGGTATAGACAAATACTGTTGATAGACGGTATATAGGAGCACTATATTGTATGTAAACCACCAACGGTAGGTATAGACAAATACTGTTGATAGACGGTATATACATTGTAGGAGCACTATATTGTATGTTAACCACCGACGGTAGGTATAGACAAATACTGTTGATAGACGGTATATAGAAGCACTATATTGTATGTTAACTACCGACAGTAGGTATAGACAAATACTGTTGATAGACGGTATATGGGAGCATTATATTGTATGTTAACCACCGACGGTAGGTATAGACATATACTGTTGATAGATGGTATATAGGAGCACTATATTGTATGTTAACTACCGACAGTAGGTATAGACAAATACTGTTGATAGACGGTATATGGGAGCACTATATTGTATGTTAACCACCGACGGTAGATATAGACAAATACTGTTGATAGACGATATATAGGAGCACTATATTGTATGTTAACCACCGACTGTAGGTATAGACAAATCCTGTTGATAGACGGTATATAGAAGCACTGTATTGTATTTTAACCACCGACGTTAGGTATAGACATATACTGTTGATATATGGTATATAGGAGCACTATATTGTATGTTAACTACCGACAGTAGGTATAGACAAATACTGTTGATAGACGGTATATAGGAGCACTATATTGTATGTTAACCACCGACGGTAGGTATAGACAAATACTGGTGATAGACAGTATATAGGAGTACTATATTATATGTTAACCACTGAGGGTAGGTATAGCCAAATACTGTTGATAGACGGTATATAGGAGCACTATATCTTATGTTAACCACCGACGGTAGGTATAGACAAATACTGGTGATAGACGGTATATAGGAGCAACTACCGACAGTAGGTATAGACAGATACTGTTGATAGACGGTATAAAAGAGCACTATATTGTATGTTAACCAGCGACGGTAGGTATAGACAAATACTGTTGATAAACGGTATATAGGAGCACTATATTGTATGTTAACCACCGACGGTAGGTATAGACAAATACTGTTGATAGATGGTATATAGGAGCACTATATTGTACGTTAACTACCGACGGTAGGTATAGACAAATACTGTTGATAGACAGTATATAGGAGCACTATATTGTATGTTAACTACCGACAGTAGGTTAAGACACATACTGTTGATACACGGTATATAGAAGCACTATATTGTATGTTAACTACCGACGGTAGGTATAGACAAATACTGTTGATAGACGGTATATTGGAGCACTATATTGTATGTTAACTACCGACGGTAGGTATAGACAAATACTGTTGATAGACGGTATATGGGAGCAACTACCGACAGTAGGTATAGACAGATACTGTTGATAGACGGTATAAAAGAGCACTATATTGTATGTTAACCAGCGACGGTAGGTATAGACAAATACTGTTGATAGACGGTATATAGAAGCACTGTATTGTATTTTAACCACCGACGTTAGGTATAGACATATACTGTTGATAGATGGTATATAGGAGCACTATATTGTATGTTAACTACCGACAGTAGGTATAGACAAATACTGTTGATAGACGGTATATAGGAGCACTATACTGTATGTTAACCACCGACGGTAGGTATAGACAAATACTGGTGATAGACAGTATATAGGAGTACTATATTATATGTTAACCACTGAGGGTAGGTATAGCCAAATACTGTTGATAGACGGTATATAGGAGCACTATATCTTATGTTAACCACCGACGGTAGGTATAGACAAATACTGGTGATAGACGGTATATAGGAGCAACTACCGACAGTAGGTATAGACAGATACTGTTGATAGACGGTATAAAAGAGCACTATATTGTATGTTAACCAGCGACGGTAGGTATAGACAAATACTGTTGATAAACGGTATATAGGAGCACTATATTGTATGTTAACCACCGACGGTAGGTATAGACAAATACTGTTGATAGATGGTATATAGGAGCACTATATTGTACGTTAACTACCGACGGTAGGTATAGACAAATACTGTTGATAGACAGTATATAGGAGCACTATATTGTATGTTAACTACCGACAGTAGGTAAAGACACATACTGTTGATACACGGTATATAGGAGCACTATATTGTATGTTAACTACCGACGGTAGGTATAGACAAATACTGTTGATAGACGGTATATGGGAGCACTATATTGTATGTTAACCACCGACAGTAGGTATAGACATATACTGTTGATAGATGGTATATAGGAGCACTATATTGTATGTTAACTACCGACAGTAGGTATAGACAAATACTGTTGATAGACGGTTTATGGGAGCACTATATTGTATGTTAACCACCGACGGTAGGTATAGACAAATACTGTTGATAGACGGTATATAGGAGCACTTTATTGTATGTTAACCACCGACGGTAGGTATAGACAAATACTGTTGATAGACGGTATATAGGATCACTATATTGTATGTCAACTACCGACGGTATGTATAGACAAATACTGTTGATAGACGGTATATAGGAGCACTATATTGTATTTTAACCACCGACAGTAGGTATAGACAAATACTGTTGATAGACGGTATATGGCAGCACTATATTGTATATTAACCACCGACGGTAGGTATAGACAAATACTGTTGATAGACGGTATATAGGAGCACTATATTGTATGTAACCACCGACGGTAGGTATAGAAAAATACTGTTGATAGACGGTATATAGAAGCACTATATTGTATGTTAACTACCGACAGTAGGTATAGACAAATACTGTTGATAGACGGTATATAGGAGCACTATATTGAATGTTAACTACCGACAGTAGGTATAGACAAATACTGTTGATAGACGGTATATGGGAGCACTATATTGTATGTTAACCCCCGACGGTAGGTATAGACAAATACTGTTGATAGATGGTATATAGGAGTACTACATGTATATCGTATGTTAACCACCGACGGTAGGGGTAGACAAATAATGTTGAAAGGCTGTGTAAAGGAGTACTTTATCGTATGTTAACAATCGACGGTAGGTATATACAAATACTGTTGATAGACTGTGTTAAGGAGCACTATATCGTATGTTAACCACCGGCGGTAGGTATAGACAAATAATGTGGAAAGGCTGTGTAAAGGAGAACTTTATCGTATGTTAACCATCGACGGTAAGTATATACAAATACTGTTGATAAACTGTGTAAAGGAGTACTATATCGTATGTTAACCACCGACGGTAGGTATAGACAAAAACTGTTGATAGACTGTGTAAAGAAGTACTATATTGTTTGTAAATCACCGACAGCAGGTTAAGACAAATACTGTTGATAGACTGTGTAAAGGAGTACTAGTCTATATCGTATGTTAACCACCGACGGTAGGTATAGACAAATACTGTTGATGGACGGTGCAAAGGAGTACTATATCGTATGTTAAACACTGACGGTAGGTATAGACAAATACTGTTGATAGACGGTATATAGGAGCACTATATTGTATGTTAACAACCGACGGTAGGTATAGACAAATACTGTTGATAGACGGTATATTGGAGCACTATATTGTATGTTAACTACCGACGGTAGGTATAGACAAATACTGTTGATAGACGGTATATGGGAGCACTATATTGTATGTTAACCACCGACGGTAGATATAGACAAATACTGTTGATAGACGGTATATAGGAGCACTATATTGTATGTTAACCACCGACGGTAGGTATAGACAAATACTGTTGATAGACGGTATATAGAAGCACTATATTGTATTTTAACCACCGACGGTAGGTATAGACATATACTGTTGATAGATGGTATATAGGAGCACTATATTGTATGTTAACTACCGACAGTAGGTATAGACAGATACTGTTGATAGACGGTATAAAAGAGCACTATATTGTATGTTAACCAGCGACGGTAGGTATAGACAAATACTGTTGATAAACGGTATATAGGAGCACAATATTGTATGTTAACTACCGACAGTAGGTATAGACAAATACTGTTGATATACGGTATATAGGAGCACTATATTGTATGTAAACCACCGACGGTAGGTATAGACAAATACTGTTGATAGACGGTATATACATTGTAGGAGCACTATATTGTATGTTAACCACCGACGGTAGGTATAGACAAATACTGTTGATAGACGGTATATGGGAGCATTATATTGTATGTTAACCACCGACGGTAGGTATAGACATATACTGTTGATAGATGGTATATAGGAGCACTATATTGTATGTTAACTACCGACAGTAGGTATAGACAAATACTGTTGATAGACGGTATATGGGAGCACTATATTGTATGTTAACCACCGACGGTAGATATAGACAAATACTGTTGATAGACGATATATAGGAGCACTATATTGTATGTTAACCACCGACTGTAGGTATAGACAAATACTGTTGATAGACGGTATATAGAAGCACTGTATTGTATTTTAACCACCGACGGTAGGTATAGACAAATACTGTTGATAGACGGTATATAGGAGCACTATATTGTATGTAACCACCGACGGTAGGTATAGAAAAATACTGTTGATAGACGGTATATAGAAGCACTATATTGTATGTTAACTACCGACAGTAGGTATAGACAAATACTGTTGATAGACGGTATATAGGAGCACTATATTGAATGTTAACTACCGACAGTAGGTATAGACAAATACTGTTGATAGACGGTATATGGGAGCACTATATTGTATGTTAACCCCCGACGGTAGGTATAGACAAATACTGTTGATAGACGGTATATAGGAGTACTACATGTATATCGTATGTTAACCACCGACGGTAGGGGTAGACAAATAATGTTGAAAGGCTGTGTAAAGGAGTACTTTATCGTATGTTAACAATCGACGGTAGGTATATACAAATACTGTTGATAGACTGTGTTAAGGAGCACTATATCGTATGTTAACCACCGGCGGTAGGTATAGACAAATAATGTTGAAAGGCTGTGTAAAGGAGAACTTTATCGTATGTTAACCATCGACGGTAAGTATATACAAATACTGTTGATAAACTGTGTAAAGGAGTACTATATCGTATGTTAACCACCGACGGTAGGTATAGACAAAAACTGTTGATAGACTGTGTAAAGAAGTACTATATTGTTTGTAAATCACCGACAGCAGGTTAAGACAAATACTGTTGATAGACTGTGTAAAGGAGTACTAGTCTATATCGTATGTTAACCACCGACGGTAGGTATAGACAAATACTGTTGATGGACGGTGCAAAGGAGTACTATATCGTATGTTAAACACTGACGGTAGGTATAGACAAATACTGTTGATAGACGGTATATAGGAGCACTATATTGTATGTTAACAACCGACGGTAGGTATAGACAAATACTGTTGATAGACGGTATATTGGAGCACTATATTGTATGTTAACTACCGACGGTAGGTATAGACAAATACTGTTGATAGACGGTATATGGGAGCACTATATTGTATGTTAACCACCGACGGTAGATATAGACAAATACTGTTGATAGACGGTATATAGGAGCACTATATTGTATGTTAACCACCGACGGTAGGTATAGACAAATACTGTTGATAGACGGTATATAGAAGCACTATATTGTATTTTAACCACCGACGGTAGGTATAGACATATACTGTTGATAGATGGTATATAGGAGCACTATATTGTATGTTAACTACCGACAGTAGGTATAGACAGATACTGTTGATAGACGGTATAAAAGAGCACTATATTGTATGTTAACCAGCGACGGTAGGTATAGACAAATACTGTTGATAAACGGTATATAGGAGCACTATATTGTATGTTAACTACCGACAGTAGGTATAGACAAATACTGTTGATATACGGTATATAGGAGCACTATATTGTATGTAAACCACCGACGGTAGGTATAGACAAATACTGTTGATAGACGGTATATACATTGTAGGAGCACTATATTGTATGTTAACCACCGACAGTAGGTATAGACAAATACTGTTGATAGACGGTATATGGGAGCACTATATTGTATGTTAACCACCGACGGTAGATATAGACAAATACTGTTGATAGACGATATATAGGAGCACTATATTGTATGTTAACCACCGACTGTAGGTATAGACAAATACTGTTGATAGACGGTATATAGAAGCACTGTATTGTATTTTAACCACCGACGGTAGGTATAGACATATACTGTTGATAGATGGTATATAGGAGCACTATATTGTATGTTAACTACCGACAGTAGGTATAGACAAATACTGTTGATAGACGGTATATAGGAGCACTATATTGTATGTTAACCACCGACGGTAGGTATAGACAAATACTGTTGATAGACGGTATATAGAAGCACTATATTGTATGTTAACTACCGACAGTAGGTATAGACAAATACTGTTGATAGACGGTATATGGGAGCATTATATTGTATGTTAACCACCGACGGTAGGTATAGACAAATACTGTTGATAGACGGTATATAGGAGCACTATATTGTATGTTAACCACCGACGGTAGGTATAGACAAATACTGTTGATAGACGGTATATTGGAGCACTATATTGTATGTTAACTACCGACGGTAGGTATAGACAAATACTGTTGATAGACGGTATATGGGAGCACTATATTGTATGTTAACCACCGACGGTAGATATAGACAAATACTGTTGATAGACGGTATATAGGAGCACTATATTGTATGTTAACCACCGACGGTAGGTATAGACAAATACTGTTGATAGACGGTATATAGAAGCACTATATTGTATTTTAACCACCGACGGTAGGTATAGACATATACTGTTGATAGATGGTATATAGGAGCACTATATTGTATGTTAACTACCGACAGTAGGTATAGACAGATACTGTTGATAGACGGTATAAAAGAGCACTATATTGTATGTTAACCAGCGACGGTAGGTATAGACAAATACTGTTGATAAACGGTATATAGGAGCACTATATTGTATGTTAACTACCGACAGTAGGTATAGACAAATACTGTTGATATACGGTATATAGGAGCACTATATTGTATGTAAACTACCGACGGTAGGTATAGACAAATACTGTTGATAGACGGTATATACATTGTAGGAGCACTATATTGTATGTTAACCACCGACGGTAGGTATAGACAAATACTGTTGATAGACGGTATATGGGAGCATTATATTGTATGTTAACCACCGACGGTAGGTATAGACATATACTGTTGATAGATGGTATATAGGAGCACTATATTGTATGTTAACTACCGACAGTAGGTATAGACAAATACTGTTGATAGACGGTATATGGGAGCACTATATTGTATGTTAACCACCGACGGTAGATATAGACAAATACTGTTGATAGACGATATATAGGAGCACTATATTGTATGTTAACCACCGACTGTAGGTATAGACAAATACTGTTGATAGACGGTATATAGAAGCACTGTATTGTATTTTAACCACCGACGGTATTTATAGACATATACTGTTGATAGATGGTATATAGGAGCACTATATTGTATGTTAACTACCGACAGTAGGTATAGACAAATACTGTTGATAGACGGTATATAGGAGCACTATATTGTATGTTAACCACCGACGGTAGGTATAGACAAATACTGTTGATAGACGGTATATAGAAGCACTATATTGTATGTTAACTACCGACAGTAGGTATAGACAAATACTGTTGATAGACGGTATATGGGAGCATTATATTGTATGTTAACCACCGACGGTAGGTATAGACAAATACTGTTGATAGACGGTATATAGGAGCACTATATTGTATGTTAACCACCGACGGTAGGTATAGACAAATACTGTTGATAGACGGTATATTGGAGCACTATATTGTCTGTTAACTACCGACGGTAGGTATAGACAAATACTGTTGATAGACGGTATATGGGAGCACTATATTGTATGTTAACCATCGACGGTAGATATAGACAAATACTGTTGATAGACGGTATATAGGAGCACTATATTGTATGTTAACCAACGACGGTAGGTATAGACAAATACTGTTGATAGACGGTATATAGAAGCACTATATTGTATTTTAACCACCGACGGTAGGTATAGACATATACTGTTGATAGATGGTATATAGGAGCACTATATTGTATGTTAACTACCGACAGTAGGTATAGACAGATACTGTTGATAGACGGTATAAAAGAGCACTATATTGTATGTTAACCAGCGACGGTAGGTATAGACAAATACTGTTGATAAACGGTATATAGGAGCACTATATTGTATGTTAACTACCGACAGTAGGTATAGACAAATACTGTTGATAGACGGTATATAGGAGCACTATATTGTATGTAAACCACCGACGGTAGGTATAGACAAATACTGTTGATAGACGGTATATACATTGTAGGAGCACTATATTGTATGTTAACCACCGACGGTAGGTATAGACAAATACTGTTGATAGACGGTATATAGGAGTACTACAAGTATATCGTATGTTAACCACCGACGGTAGGGGTAGACAAATAATGTTGAAAGGCTGTGTAAAGGAGTACTTTATCGTATGTTAACAATCGACGGTAGGTATATACAAATACTGTTGATAGACTGTGTTAAGGAGCACTATATCGTATGTTAACCACCGGCGGTAGGTATAGACAAATAATGTTGAAAGGCTGTGTAAAGGAGAACTTTATCGTATGTTAACCATCGACGGTAAGTATATACAAATACTGTTGATAAACTGTGTAAAGGAGTACTATATCGTATGTTAACCACCGACGGTAGGTATAGACAAAAACTGTTGATAGACTGTGTAAAGAAGTACTATATTGTTTGTAAATCACCGACAGCAGGTTAAGACAAATACTGTTGATAGACTGTGTAAAGGAGTACTAGTCTATATCGTATGTTAACCACCGACGGTAGGTATAGACAAATACTGTTGATGGACGGTGCAAAGGAGTACTATATTGTATGTTAAACACTGACGGTAGGTATAGACAAATACTGTTGATAGACGGTATATAGGAGCACTATATTGTATGTTAACCACCGACGGTAGGTATAGACAAATACTGTTGATAGACGGTATATTGGAGCACTATATTGTATGTTAACTACCGACGGTAGGTATAGACAAATACTGTTGATAGACGGTATATAGGAGCACTATATTGTATTTTAACTACTGACAGTAGGTATAGACAAATACTGTTGATAGACGGTATATGGGAGCACTATATTGTATGTTAACCACCGACGGTAGGTATAGACAAATACTGTTGATAGACGGTATATAGGAGCACTATATTGTATGTTAACCACCGACGGTAGGTATAGACAAATACTGTTGATAGACGGTTGATGGGAGCACTATATTGTATGTTAAATACCGACGGTAGGTATAGACAAATACTGTTGATAGACGGTATATGGGAGCACTATATTGTATGTTAACCACCGACGGTAGGTATAGACAAATACTGTTGATAGACGGTATATAGGAGCACTATATTGTATGTTAACTACCGACAGTAGGTATAGACAAATACTGTTGATAGACGGTATATAGGAGCACTATATTGAATGTAAACCACCGACGGTAGGTATAGACAAATACTGTTGATGGACAGTATATAGGAGCACTATATTGTTTGTCAACTACCGACAGTAGGTATAGACAAATACTGTTGATAGACGGTATATAGGAGTACTATATCGTATGTTAACCACCGACGGTAGGTGTAGACAAATAATGTTGAAAGGCTGTGTAAAGGAGTACTTTATCGTATGTTAACCATCGACGGTAGGTATATACAAATACTGTTGATAGACTGTGTTAAGGAGCACTATATCGTATGTTAACCACCGGCGGACGGTATAGACAAATAATGTTGAAAGGCTGTGTAAAGGAGTACTTTATCGTATGTTAACCATCGACGGTAAGTATATACAAATACTGTTGATAGACTGTGTAAAGGAGTACTATATCGTATGTTAACCATCGACGGTAGGTATAGACAAAAACTGTTGATAGACTGTGTAAAGAAGTACTATATTGTATGTAAATCACCGACAGCAGGTTAAGACAAATACTGCTGATAGACTGTGTAAAGGAGTACTAGTCTATATCGTATGTTAACCACCGACGGTAGGTATAGACAAATACTGCTGATGGACGGTGCAAAGGAGTACTATATCGTATGTTAAACACTGACGGTAGGTATAGACAAATACTGTTGATAGGCGGTATATAGGAGTATGCTATTGCATGTTAACCACCGACTGTAGGTATAGACAAATACTGTTGATGGACGGTGCAAAGGAGTACTATATCGTATGTTAACCACTGACGGTAGGTATAGACAAATACTGTTGATATACGGTATATAGGACTGTATTGTATGTTAACCACCGACGGTAGGTATAGACAAATACTGTTGATATACGGTATATAGGAGTATTGTATTTTATGTCAAACATCGACGATAGGTATGGACAAAATCCGACAAATACTGTATACAGACAGTGTATAGAAGTACTGTATTGTATGGTAAACACTAACGATTGGTATGGACAATTTCTGTATCATGCATCAATTGTAAATAAAAGTATCATGTGAGTGACACAGGCTCATTGAAGCCTCTAGTTTTGATATTACTAATGTGGAGATCTGGTCTAATTTATCATTTTCTCTATTACATGCATGATAACTGCAACAATTGAATTGAAATAAAAGTGATAATATTTCTGTTGTAGGTTATCAAGATTTAGTGTTTCCATACAAGTGACAAAGATTGAACAACAAAAACATCTCAAACTTTACAGGACAGAGTAGACTTTTTTCACTGTGCTTAGTTTTGTCTTTATGTCTAAATTATGATACCTTTAAAAAACCCAATAAAATATGGAATAACATTTATTTCTATCTTATAAAGTGGAGTGAAGAAATAAGGGGTCATTGAAAACATAAGAATATATTGCTATCATATATGCAGATCAGCAGCCCATACATTTGCTATAGCACATAAATATGGGACTAATAATTTCAAGTTGCCTTTTAAAAAGACCTTATTAATGTTATGCGAGATACCACCAAAGACCACTAGGTGTTGATCAAATGATATTGTAAATAAGAGGGTTGTCCAAAATATTTCCAATAGCTGTTTGATATACACTACCTTAATCAAACCACAATGGTAAAAAAAACAGTTTTGGTCAGTCTGAAAAGAAGCAAATATAATTTAGAAAAAGTGCAAGCTGTTGATAAAGACTACAAATAACTGCCAGTCCTAAATGTGGGTGGAGATTACCATTTAGCACAAATGAGTTTCTGGACTAAAGAAAGTAATTTCGGCACAAACGGATTATACCCTTTCAAAAACTATGTGTAGTCCCTTTTATAAAAGTGGCAGATTATCTTTCTATCTAGAGTATCTATGACAACTAACTGCTGCTTCTAGTGACGTTAGTCTTTGGTTTTTGAAAAGATTGGATATATTGTCACAATTCTTTTCTAAGGTACCGGTCTGATAAACAGGAAGTAGCCAGATTAGATACTAAATAAATGCACACTGAAATATAGTCCCTTAAAATTCCCTGGCTGTGTACATGTTCAGATACGAACTATGAAAATTTTGTTTATATATTTCGAGAAGTAAAATCAAGTATGTATGTCTTTAGTTTTGTCAAATTGCTGTCTTGTTTTGTCCTGTTATTAGGTAACAGTACTGATACAATACTGTAAAAATACGGAGATGTGGTATGATTGCCAATGAGACACCTACATGTATCCACTCAAGTTCAAATAAAGTGGATGTAAGCAGTTATATGCAACCATACAGCCTTCAACAATGAGAAAAATCATATCAAATAGACCCTTGTAAAAGTGTTGATCAAATAATATTGTAAATAAGAGGGTTGTATATTTCATGACGGTATAATAATAAACCCCTAACAGGAGGGATTGTGCCTGATATTCATATGATGAAGACATAATCTTTCAATCAGTTTAATTGAGGTCTGGTTCTGGCATGTCAATAACTGCTAGTAGTCTGTTGTTATTTATGTATTATTGTCATTTTGTTTATTTTCTTTTGTTTCATATTCTGACATCGGACTCGGACTTCTCTTAAACTGAGTTTTACTGTGCGTATTGTTTCACGTTTGTTTTTTCTACATTGGCTACAGGTATAGGGGAGGGTTGAGATCTCAAAAAACATGTTTAATCCCGACGCAATTTTGCGCCTGTCCAAAGTTAGGAGCCTCTGACCTTTGTTAGTCTTGTATGATTTATAATTTTAGTTTCTTGTGTATAATTCGGAGCTTAGTATGACGTCCATTATCACTGAACTAGTATACATATTTGTCAGCTGACGGACACCTCCGTGTGCGGTAGTTTCTTGCTACATTGAAGATCTGTCGGTGGCCTTCGGCTGTTGTCTGCTCTATGGTCGGGTTGTTGTCTCCTTGACACATTCCCCATTTCCATACTCAATTTTATAGTATGATTTACATCTGCAATAATCACGAAACAATCAGAGACAAGTTTGGGTCTAAATCTGTATGTCCCACATAATCAAATTGACCGAAGAGAGAGGCGAAAGATACTAAAGGCTTATTCAAACACATAAGTCAATAATAAACTGACAAAACCACGGCAAAAAAAAAGAGAAAGATTAAAAAACAAACAGCAGAATGCAAAACACAACAAAGAACATCACAGACTGAACAAAACGAACATCGCCAAAAAAACTGGTGTGACCAAATGACTAATTTATCTCAGCCTTACATTATTTAGCAGACCCTTTATTATACCAAACCAAACAAAGTTCTTTATGGTACAATGTTTTTGATCCATCGGTCTGTCAGTCCTGTTCTCGATATTGCATCTCCTCTGAAACCACATAACAGAGTTTTATAAATCTTTGTAGATAATGAGGAAATTATGAAATTATCAATTCATTGATTTTCTATATACTCCTACAGCAGTTTGTCATAAAATCTGTCTAAAGACCACAACAGAGTTTCATGAATTTTTTAGATAGTTAGGACATGCTATGTAAATGTGCATATTGGCAGAAAATCATGATTAATTTTTTTATGCCCCACCTACGATAGTACATGGGCATTAGTTTTCCGGTCTATGCGTCTGCTCCTTCGTCCGTTTTCTCGCTTCAGGTTAAATGTTTTGGTCAAGTTAGTTTTTGTTGAAGGTCAGATCAAATAAACTTGAAACTTAGTACATATGTTTCCAATAGTATGTTTTTTTCTAAGCTTAATGCCAAAGAAGGTTTTTTCCCCCTATTTCACGGTCCACTGAACAAAGAAAATGATAGGGCAAGTGGGGAACGGTGTACGATAGACACATTCTTGTTTTTGTCGAGCCTGCGACTTTTGTCGCAGAAAGCTCGACATAGGAATGGTGATCCGGCGGCGGCGGCGACAGCGTTAGTTCACTTCTTAAAAGCTTTATATTTTAGACGGCGAACGACCTGGATGCTCCATACTTTAAATACAGATGCCTTAAGTTTGGAAGTTTCCGTCTGTCACATGTCCATTAATAGTGTCCTTGAACTCATTTTCATGGTTCAGTGAGTACTTGAAAAAAAGTTAAGAGTTTTTGTAATTTCTCTCATATTATGGGTAACTATGTTTAGTATTTGCGTACCTTGGTCAGCATGCCCATCAGCCAGTTTTCACTTGACCTCGCCATCATTTCATGGATCAGTGAAAAGGGTTAAGTTTTTGGTGGTCAAGTCTATATCTCAGATACTATATGAAATATGTCTTGTATATTTGGTGTATGGAAGGATTGTAAGGTGTACGTGTCCAACTGGCAGGTGTCATCTGATCTTGACCTCATTTCCTTGGTTCAATAGTCAAAGTTAAGCTTTTGAGTTTTGTTCGTTTTTTCTAATACTATATGCAATAGGTCAACTATATTTAGTGTCTGGAAATATCTTATGATGTCAGCCTCGCAAGTCTCATTTGACCTTGACCTCATTTTCGAGGTTCATTGTTCAGTGTTTAGTTTTTGTGCCAAGTGTCATCTGACCTTGACCTCATTTGTATTGAATTATTGTAAGGTGTAAATGTATTCCTCATTTTGGTCATATGACCTAGATCTCATTTTCTTTGGTCATATTATTAATAAGTTTATGTGATAATTGTAGTAAAACTTTCTATTTAGGTCTATCAACATAAATAAGGCGAGAAATTTCAACGTGTGTACTCTTGTTAGGAATTAGGAACTATGCCTTCTGAACTTAGAATTTCGGCCTAAATATACTTCTGTGGAATAAATTACTTTTGGAGTGTCAAGAACTCGTTGGAAGTACTTGATAAATTGCATGCTTATATTGGTGATTTTGAATCTGTTCAAAGTTTTCATTTTTCTACCCTGTATACCACATTGCCTCACATTCTCATTAAGAAAAAATTCACACACCTAATTAAATGGGCATTCAAAAAATCAGAATGTGAATATATATGTTCAAACTCTTTTAGGTCATTTTTTAGTAGCAATAAACAAAAAAACTATGTTAATTGGACATGCTTTGATACTATATATGCCCTTGAATTTTTACTAGATAACATTTTTGTTCGCTTTGGGGATTCCGTATATCGTCAGATTATCGGAATTCCAATGGGGACTAACTGTGCACCACTTATTGCGGACCTGTTTTTGTATTGTTCTGAGTTACAATTTATGACAAAAGTAAGCAAAGACCCATCGAAACAACATCTGATAAACAAATTTAATAATACTTTTAGATATTTGGATGATATTTTGGCTCTCAATAATGACGACTTCAGTATGTATATTAATGAAATTTATCCTGTTGAACTTACTTTAAATAAAGCTAATACTAACAATGACCACAGCCCTTTTCTCGATCTTGATATCTATATCACTAATGGAAAGCTGAATACTAAAATTTATGATAAAAGGGATGATTTTTCATTTCCTATCGTTAATTATCCGTTTTTAGATGGTGACGTTCCCTTGTCACCATCTTACGGTGTTTATATATCTCAACTTGTACGATTCGCTCGTGTATGTAACAATGTTTTAGATTTTAACGAGAGAAATTTATGAATTACTGAAAAATTATTACACCAGGGTTTTCGATATCACAAACTAGTCAAAACATTTACTAAATTTTATAATCGGTATAAAGACATCATTCGTAAATATAGCTCAACATGCAGACTTCTAATACGTTCAGGTATTTCACATCCAATTTTTTATGGAAATATTCTTTTTAAAGCACAAAGGTGTCAGTATTCACCTCAGAAACTTACAAAACCTTTGAATAGACTTATTAAGAAGGGATATAATTACGATACTGTTGTCAAGTCATTAAAGATTGCATATTTTGGCGTTAATATTGAGTCACTGATAGGGTCTTTGCATCGGAACTAAACATATTTATTATAAAAACAGTTGTTGGCATGACACGGGTTATGTTCTTCTCATACATTTATATGTTATGATGGTATGATGTTCATATGATGAAATCATAATCTTTCAGTCAGTTTAATTGAAGTCTGGAGCTGGCATGTCAGTTAACTGCTAGTAGTCTGTTGTTATTTATGTATTATTGTCATTTTGTTTATTTTCTTTGGTTACATCTTCTGACATCAGACTCGGACTTCTCTTGAACTGAATTTTAATGCGCGTATTGTTATGCGTTTACTTTTCTACATTGGTTACAGGTATAGGGGGAGGGTTGAGATCTCACAAACATGTTTAACCCCGCCGCATTTTTGCGCCTGTCCCAAGTCAGGAGCCTCTGGCCTTTGTTAGTCTTGTATTATTTTAATTTTAGTTTCTTGTGTACAATTTGGAAATTAGTATGGCGTTCATGATCACTGGACTAGTATATATTTGTTTAGGGGCCAGCTGAAGGACGCCTCCTGGTGCGGGAATTTCTCGCTACATTGAAGACCTGTTGGTGACCCTCTGATGTTGTTTTTTATTTGGTCGGGTTGTTGTCTCTTTGACACATTCCCCATTTCCATTCTCAATTTTATTCTGCATATCTTCTGAAATTACACAACAGAATTTCATGCGTGTTTGAAGTAAATAATCTGTTGAAATTTTGTTTGCTTAGTGACAATGTCGGGCTGTGAAGTATGTGAGCGTGCTCACAAAGGTTCTTTGATTACACACAGTCAATGCATTGTCTGTGCTTCCCAGATACAGTCTGTATGCATTTTCTTTGTTGTAAATTAAATTAAGTTTATGTATTGTACGTCGTTCTTAGTCTTTATACATTGTTTATATGCTTTGACTATGAGTCTAAGATACTTCTATTGTCGGAATATCTTAGATTTAGTCGGTTAACACTGTCTATGGATCAGAGACACAGTATGTATGCATTGTAAGTTGTTCCAAGTTGAAATAAAAGTCTGTATGTTTTGCCTGTTACTGCAAGATAAAGTGTGTGCACTGCCTGTGGCTCTTATATACAGTCTGTATGCATTTTCTGTATGCTTTATCTATGGGTCTAATTTTTAGATACAGTCTGTATACAAACTGTATCTCTGACCCATATACAGTGTCCAAAAAAACTCTGTTTTAAGATCTCTAACCCATATACAGTGTGAAAATGATCTTTGGTTCTAACATGCATTTTGTTTGATTTGCTGAATGCTTAGTATATATTGGTTTCGATATATGGTCTGTATGTATTGTATGGATCTTATATATTTGTATTTTTTTTCCATCTGATGAGTAAGCCTTCTTCAACTGATTTTTATAGTTCGTTCTTATGTTGTACTGTTACACCAAAGTCCCAGGTTATTGGAGGTTTGGGATCCCGCTAACATGTTTAACCCCGCCACATTCTCTATGTATGTGGCTGTCCCAAGTTAGGAGACTGTAATTCAGTGGTTGTCGTTTGTTTATAAATTGAGATGTCGGGACTCGAGATGAAGGACATTATCAACAACTTTTCATCCACTGACACGATTCAGAATGACAGTAAACTCGTAGCTCTATTTGGTTAAATAAAAAATAATGATACAAAAAAAAATAATGAAAAAAGAAAGAAAAAAAACGGAAGAAAAGAAAAAAAAATCTTAAAACACCTACATGGATGTATAGCAGGTCTCAAGTTTTGAAAAACTCTTTCTAGGGTCACTAAAAGTATCCACCCTGGAGAGTAGCCTGATCAAACATTAATAGCGTCCGATTTAAACCCAAATATGGCGTCGGCGTCTCGATGTCCGAGTAACATGGTCCAACCCGAAGTTTGCGTCTTGATTTCAGGGTCGACTATGGCGTCCGCTTTAAGGCCCAAATATGGCGTCGGCGTCGGCGCCAACTTTCGAATATGGCGTCAGCGTCCGACGACCACCTTAATGGGGGTCATTCTGTCCCACAAACACCACTGTTGTCTCATTGGCAATCATACAACATCTACTTTTTTATATTATATATATATTATCAATACGTATATATTTTCTATATACGAATTTTACATGTTTAGATGATGCAATGAAAACTCAGAAGATATGTGGTAATTTTGCCAATGAGAAACCTATCCACCAAAGACAAACGAATGTGAATCAGCCATGAGTTACACATATGTATTCATGTAAAATGCTATTAAAACCCATTCCTGACTAGATGTGACGAAAAACGAAAACAAACAGCCCGATTAATGCTGAAACGATAAACGTAAAATCAATATCAAAGACAGCAAACAATAACAATACAGTGCTCCTATATATCGTCTACCAACAGTATTTATCTATACCTACTGTCGGTAGTTAACATACAGTATAGTGCTCCTATACACCGTATATCAACAGTATTTGTCTGTACCTACCGTCGGTGGTTAACATACAATATAGTGCTCCTATATACCGTCTATCAACAGTATTTGTCTATACCTACTGTCGGTAGTTAACATACAGTATAGTGCTCCTATACACCGTATATCAACAGTATTTGTCTGTACCTACCGTCGGTGGTTAACATACAATATAGTGCTCCTATATACCGTCTATCACCAGTATTTGTCTATACCTACCGTCGGTGATTAACATACGATATAGTGCTATTATATATACCGTCTATTAAGAGTTTTAGTCTATACCTACTGTTGGTAGTTAACATACAATATAGTGCTCCTATATACCGTCTATCAACATCATTTGTCTATACCTACTGTCGGTAGTTAACATGCAATATAATGCTCCTATATACCGTCTATTATCAGTATTTTTCTAAACCTACCGTCGGTAGTTAACATGCGTTATAATGCTCCTATATACCGTCTACCAACAGTATTTAAAATGAAATTCAAAACAGTGTGGCTGTGGCCATTGATTGACACATTAAATTCATCCATTGACTGGGACAATTAAGGTGAACGTTTGTATGTAACTACCAATGCTCACTATGTACTTTTTATAGACACTTAAACTATGGGGTCACCAAAGGTTCTCAACAACTTAATAAAGTAATTCGAAAAACTAATCAGAAATAACACGGTGTTTTGATTTATATCAATTATATAAATCAAAACATAAAGGTTATTCCTGATTAATTTTTTGAATTATTTTATAATTAAAGGCGTTAAGAAACCTTTGCTGACCCCACAGTTTAAATGTCTATCGTAGGTACGTCGTGAACAATGGTCGTTACAGACAAACGTTCATGTAAATTGTCCCAGTCAATGGATGAATTTAATGTGTCAATGAATGGCCACAGCCACACTGTTTTGAATTTCATTCTATCTATACCTACCGTCGGTGGTTAACATGCAATACAGTACTCCTATTCACCGTATATCAACAGTATTTGTCTATACCTACCGTCGGTGGTTAACATACGAATTAGTACTCCTTTACACCGTCTATCAACAGTATTTGTCTATACCTACCGTCGGTGGTTAACATGCAATATAATGCTCCTATATACCGTCTATTATCAGTATTTTTTTAAACCTACCGTTAGTAGTTAACATGCGATATAGTGCTCCTATATACCGTCTACCAACAGTATTTATCTATACCTACCGTCGGTGGTTAACATACAATATAGTGCTCCTATATAACGTCTATCAACAGTATTTGTCTATACCTACTGTAGGTAGTTAACATACAATATAGTGCTCCTATATACCGTCTATCAACAGTATTTGTCTATACCTACCGTCGGTAGTTAACATACAATACAGTGCTCCTATATACCGTCTATCAACAGTATTTGTCTATACCTACTGTCGGTAGTTAACATACAATATAGTGCTCCTACATGTGTATATACCGTCTATCAACAGTATTTGTCTATACCTACCGTCGGTGATTAACATACAATATAGTACTCCTATATACCGTATATCAAGAGTTTTCGTCTATACCTACTGTTGGTAGTTAACATACAATATTGTGCTCCTATATACCGTCTATCAACAGTATTTGTCTTTACCTACCGTCGGTGGTTAACATGCAATATAGTCCTCCTATATACTGTCTATCAACAGTATTTGTCTATACCTACCGTTGGTGGTTAACATGCCATACAGTACTCCTATATATCGTCTATCAACAGTATTTGTCTGTACCTACTGTCGGTAGTTAACATACAATGCATTGCTCCATTACACCGTCTATTGACAGTTGTCTATATCTACCGTCGGTGATTAAAATGCAATATAGTGCTCCTATATACCGTCTATCAACAGAATTTATCTATACCTACCGTCGGTGATTAACATGCAATAAAATGCTCCTATATACCGTCTATTATTAATTTTTTTTTCTAAACCTACCGTCGGTAGTTAACATGCGATATAGTGCTCCTATATACCGTCTACCAACAGTATTTATCTATACCTACCGTCGGTGGTTAACATGCAATACAGTACTCCTATTCACCGTATATCAACAGTATTTGTCTATACCTACCGTCGGTGGTTAACATACAATATAGTGCTCCTATATAACGTCTATCAACAGTATTTGTCTATACCTACTGTAGGTAGTTTACATACAATATAGTGCTCCTATATACCGTCTATCAACAGTATTTGTCTATACCCACTGTCGGTAGTTAACATACAATATAGTGCTCCTATATACCGTCTATCAACAGTATTTGTCTATACCTACCGTCGGTAGTTAACATACAATATAGGGCTCCTATATACAGCCTATCAACAGAATTTGTCTATATCTACCGTCGGTGGTTAACATACAATATAGTGCTCCTATATACCGTCTATCAACAGTATTTGTCTATACCTACTGTCGGTAGTAAACATACAATATAGTGCTCCTATATACCGTCTATCAACAGTATTTGTCTATACCTACCGTCGGTGGTTAACATACAATATAGTGCTCCTATATAACGTCTATCAACAGTATTTGTCTATTTGTCTATTTGTCTATACCTACTGTAGACATGTTAACTACCTACAGTAGGTATAGACAAATGTTTATAGAAAAGGATACCCGGATGTGCAATGGCGTAGCTGCTTGAAAACTGCTCCGCAAAAGAAGTGTGTATCTAACCTGTTATGATCGGAATTCTTCCGGAAAAAAAGGTACAATATATTCATTTGAATTTGAAGAAGCTTTTGGCGAGAAATATTTATCTTAAACTGTGCCAATTTAATAATTTTATTTTGAAACGATATTGCTGTTCAAAATGATTTGAAGCGTTTCCAACGAGTAACGTCATAATAACAACCCTGATTATTCCGTAACGTTTTCCTATTGTGTGTGTTACGTTCTACAATTGTTTAAGAAAATGACGTCCAGCAACAAAAACAATAAAAGTCAAACATGAAAAAAATTCAAAGCACAGATAATAACAAAACTGTTCAACATCAAAATATATCAAGAGACTACACTTTAAATAAATCAAAGGCCTTGATCAAGAAACTAGATGCAACAGATCAGAACATTTAAGTTTTAAATTGACCGGTGGTGGCCTTAGGCTGTTTTTTAGCACGTCTAGTTTTGAAGTGTTTAAACGTGCATGCACATACTATTATGAACATCTGAATACAAATGGAGGAGATAACAGAGAAATCGCATTTATTCCAATCAGCGATAAGAATAATAAAAATGCCGTTGAAGAACAAATTAAAGTTTCCGAAAAAGGTTTTGATTCGTTGGGAAGATCTATCAAGCGTAAATCTTATTGTATTAATATATATTTCACAACATCTTCTGTACTTATTAATGGAAAAGGACTGAACATATTTTGTGAAACAGATCTTCCGGTCATTGTAGTAAAAATGAAGGAATGTCAAATAAACGGGAAAGATATAAATTTAAATGAGCTAAACAAAATTTTCGAAGAGGTGATTTTAATGGAGAAACAAGGAAAAGAAGATTGCAATAACAACTCTGTTATAGATGTAAATAAAACAGAACATTTAAACCCCGGTACCATTCAAATATCAAATCCTAATAACAACACAATAAAATCAATAAAAGCGGATGTATCGTCAAATACAAATCGGGAACCGTCAACTTCGTCAGTAGCTATACCTATAATAGATATTCCAGATGATATACAAGCACAAGTGAAAGATATAAATCCGACTAATTCAGAGGATGAAAGTACATGTTTAGATGGAACTGGTAACACATTACCACAGTTGAATATTCGAGACTTCGTTACAACACTAGACAAACTAACTACTGTTGTTACAAATTTGAAAGACAAAGTTGACGAATTGGAAATATCTATACAAGCAAATAATTTGTCAAATGCGAGTAGCATTCAAATTTTAAATGACCGCATGACAGCTTTAGCAAAGGTGCGCATGCAACATGACCAACAATCAATGAATAAGATGCAAGACATTGAAGCAGAAATTCAAAATGTTAATAAAAATTTGGAAAAAAAAGTTAACATGTTACAAGGAAAAACACAAAGCATCAGTGATAAAATAAAACTGTATGAAGTGGAAACAATTAAATTACAAAAAAGCTTTATGCCGGAGGAAAATCTCGGTAACCAATGTACCCCAATGTTAGATGAAGATCAAACAATTCCAAAAACAATATGTGAAACAATATTACAAGAACATTCACATGAAATAGAACAGTCAATAAATGCTGATATAAATGAAGAACCACAAAATCCTGTTTATGATACCCAACCAAAACTGCCATTATCAGGAAGTAGGGTTTTAATTGCCGGAAGTTCAGTCCTAAAAGGAATTGACCCATCTAAATTAAAAGATTATATAGATGTCCATGTTCACAGAGGAGCAAATGTACTAGATTTATACGAAGACATAAGAAATATGGATCTGAGTACATACAATACAATTATAATTCATGTAGGTGACAATGATGCAAGTAGCAAAATGAATGTACAACAATTTGTGGACATTTTTCATGAAATCATTAACTTTGTAAGATGTCAAAACTGTCGAGCAATTGTATCTGGAATATTACCAAGGATACAATGTGATGTCACTGAGTATAACACAATCCTAAAACAAATGTGCCATTATAATGATGTCAAATTCATATCAAATTATGAATCTTTTGTCTACAAAGATGATCATATAGCTAAATCATTTTACACCACAGATGGCATTCATCTAAATAGATATGGAACAATAAAGTTGTTGGCAAATGTTAATAAAGTAATTAAAGTATTCAAGGGAAAACAAATACAGCATCATTTGAACCAACAAAACAGAAATAGATATCAAAGTTCCAGTCACCAATATTACGCAAACAACTTCAGAAGGAGCCCTACAAAACCAAGATATCAACCTAGGAGCAACATGAATACAACAGACAGAAGAAATTTCAACCATTCAGGAATCAACCCAAGAAACGTAAAGGACAGGAATGATCTCAATATGAACTCTCGTGACTCGTGGGAAAACAATAATGAGCTAAATAGACAAAATGTAGACAGAGCACCATTTTTTAACTATCATTCACCAAACTCTGTACGTAAGTCAGTTTATGTTCATAGGTAGCATTTAGCTTGTTCTAGTTTTTCAAACAGATATAATATTTTAAATCTGTTATGTGATAAATGTAGTAGTATACAATGTTCATGTAATATAAAAGACATTAATAATATAAACAACAGTAATAATAATAATTGGAGAAAATCTCAAAAGAGACATAGAAAGAGTCAAAATAAAACACCTAGTTCTGTAAATAAAAGTAGAAATAATGAAGCAAGTTGGTTGTTTAAAAAAGGGTTTAAACTAGGTTGTTTAAATATTCAACATTTACAACCAAAATTTGAAGAAATAAAATTTCTATTAAAATATGAACAATTATTTGATATATTTGGTATGGTAGAAACATTTTTAAATGATGAAATTGGTACCGAAACATTACAAATTGAAGGTTACAAAATAGAAAGAAAAGATAGAAACGCTATTAATTATGGCGGAGGTGTGATTGCGTACATACGAAATAGTGTATGTCATCAGAGAAGAATCGATTTAGAAATAAGTAGTATTGAATCTTTATGGATTGAAATTAAATTTCCAAACACAAACTCTATTTTAATAGGCATTTTTTATCGTCCACCGAGTTCATTTCAATCTTGGATTGATTCAGCTGAAAAAGAAATAGATAAAGCGTCTGCAGAAAATAAAGAAATTATACTCTTAGGAGATTTTAATATAAACTTTTCACATATAAATCATACAGTTGTCGGAAATCAAAAATGGAAGGACTGTATTAATTTGTATGGTTTACAACAAATTGTACATAAACCGACACGAGTAACAGATAAATGTGCAACTACCATAGACCATATATATACGACCGATGTAGACCATATTATAGAAGTAAAGGTGCCTAGTTATGCTGTCAGTGATCATTATCCTGTTTGCGTAACAAGAAAACTTAACCCCAAAATAACAAAAATGGAGCATTTGTCCATAGAATATAGATCATTCAAACAATTTGATAAAAATAAATTTATTGAAAATTTAACAAATACTCCTTTCTATCTCATTGAATCGATTGGAGATGTTGATGAAGCAGCTAATTATTGGTATAATTTATTTCTGAGCACCCTAGACAAACATGCTCCTAAGAAAATTAAAAGGGTGAAAAATACCCAACAACCAGAGTGGTGGACTTCTGATATAAATAGCGCTAGACACCAAAGAGATTATTTTCAAAGAATTGGTGATATATATAATTATAAAATTTGGCGTAATAAGGTTACATTTTTAATAGAACAGGCAAAGAAAAAATATTTCCAAAATGCTATTTCAAATTGTAAAGATAGTAAAACTATTTGGAAGTATGTCAAAAGTCTAAATCCTAAAAAAGTACATAATAATATCACGCATTTAGAATATAAAAATAGTGTAATTCAAAATGATGTTGATATAGCAAATACATTTAATGTGCATTTCACAAATATTGCTGAAAGTATAGTTGATAACAAATTATGTAATAATGATGATGGTGCCAGATTTGATGCACTCAATAAATTTGTAAAATCAAAGTTACAAACGGGTAGTGAAAAATTCATTATACCAGAAATGAGTATTTTAGATGTAAACATGTATTTAAAAAAACTTGACAAGTCTAAAGCAACTGGTTTAGATGATGTCGGACCAAATATTTTAAGTATGTGCAGCGATGTCATTGCACCAGCCTTGACATATATATTTAATCTAAGCATCAAAAGTGGTAAATTTCCAAGTATTTTTAAAACTGCAAGAGTTTGTCCAATTTTTAAAAGTGGCGATGCCTGTAATCCTGATAATTATAGACCAATAGCAGTTTTGCCTTGTCTCTCAAAAATCATAGAACGACATATAGCTAATAGTTTGTATATATTTTTAAATAGTAATGACCTTCTTAATACTACACAGTCAGGTTTCAGACCTAAACATTCGTGTACTACTGCACTTACTAAATTAGTAGATGAATGGTTGGCAAATATAGATAATGGAGAGATAAACGGAGTTATATTTTTAGATTTAAAGAAAGCTTTTGATCTGGTTAATCATATAATTTTATTGAAAAAACTTGAATATTATAATGTTTCAAATTGTACACTAGACTGGTTTAAGTCATACTTGTTTGAACGAAGCCAACAAGTTAAGGTCAATAACGTCATGTGTAATACTAAATGCATAAAAACTGGGGTACCACAAGGTTCTATCCTGGGCCCTTTGTTATTTATTTTATATATCAATGATTTACCACTTAATATAGAACATTCATTAATAGATTTATATGCAGATGATTCTACATTACATTGTAAAGGTAATAATTTACTTCAGTTCACTTCTAACCTTCAAAATGATATTCATGTAATTGAAAACTGGTGTGCGCAAAATTGTATGAAATTAAATGCCAAAAAGTGTAAATCAATGATTGTTGGTTCAAAACAAAGACTTTGTTCAACTGGAAACAGTTTAGATATCAATATTTCAAATGAACAAATAGAAAATGTAGATTGTGAAAAACTTCTTGGTTTATATATTGACAAAAACCTAAATTGGAATCAGCAGATAGATAAAATGTCATGTACTATATCAAACAGAATCAATTTATTACAAAAGATAAGAAAATATTTACCTATGCATATACGTATTATCTATTTTAATGCTTATATTCTGCCACTATTTGATTATTGTTGCAATATATGGGGAAGCTGTTGTGAAAGTGGAATAAATAAACTTAATAAGTTATTAAAGAAATCTGCTAGGGTTATAGTAGAAGCTGACATAATGACATCATCCAGTTTATTGTTTAATAGTTTACGCTGGTTAAATGTGGAAAAACGCATTCAATACCAAAAGGCAATACTTGTATTTAAATCATTAAATGGTATGGTTCCTAACTATTTACAAGAAAATTTTCATTTTACTGATAATCAAAATTATAACTTACGTTCAGCTGATGAAAAAGTATTAAATCTTCCAAAACCAAAAACAAATTTTTTAAAGAAAACATTTACATATTCAGGTTCTCAAATATGGAACAGTTTACCAAATGAAATAAAAATGAGTAATACACTTGTATCTTTTAAAACAAAATGTTACAAATTTTTCATCAATTGTGCAAATTAATATGCTTTTTCATTATTATTTAAATACAATTGTATATTGTGTATAATATAACTTTATAATACTCTATGTACTTATAAATATGTTATTATTATTTTGAGGACTCTCAGGAAGATTAGTTTTAACTAATGGGATCATCCTCTTGAAATAAAGATTATTTATTTTATTTTATTTATTTATACAATATAGTGCTATATACCGTCTATCAACAGTATTTGTCTATACCTACTGTCGGTAGTTAACATACAATATAGTGCTCCTATATACCGTCTATCAACAGTATTTGTCTATACCTACCGTCGGTAGTTAACATACAATATAATCCTCCTATATACCGTCTATCAACAGAATTTGTCTATATCTACCGTCGGTGGTTAACATACAATATAGTGCTCCTATATACCGTCTATCAACAGTATTTGTCTATACCTACTGTCGGTAGTTAACATACAATTTAGTGCTCCTATATACCGTCTATCAACAGTATTTGTCTAATACCTACTGTCGGTAGTTAACATACAATATAGTGCTCCTATATACCGTCTATCAACAGTATGTGTCTATACCTACCGTTGGTAGTTAACATACAATATAGAGCTCCTATATACCGTCTATCAACAGTATTTGTCTATACTTACTGTCGGTAGTTAACATACAGTATAGTGCTCCTATACACCGTATATCAACAGTATTTGTCTGTACCTACCGTCGGTGGTTAACATACACTACAGTGCTTCATTACACAGTCTATTGACAGTTGTCTATACCTACCGTCGGTGATTAACATGCAATAAAATGCTCCTATATACCGTCTATTATTATTTTTTTTTCTAAACCTACCGTCGGTAGTTAACATGCGATATATTGCTCCTATATACCGTCTACCAACAGTACTTATCTATACCTACCGTCGGTGGTTAACATGCAATACAGTACTCCTATTCACCGTATATCAACAGTATTTGTCTATACCTACCGTCGGTGGTTAACATACAATATAGTGCTCCTATATACCGTCTATCAACAGTATTTGTCTATACCTACCGTCGGTAGTTAACATACAATATAGTGCTCCTATATACAGTCTATCAACAGAATTTGTCTATATCTACTGTCGGTGGTTAACATACAATATAGTGCTCCTATATACCGTCTATCAACAGTATTTGTCTAATACCTGTCGTTGGTAGTTAACATACAATATAGAGCTCCTATATACCGTCTATCAACAGTATGTGTCTATACCTACCGTTGGTAGTTAACATACAATATAGAGCTCCTATATACCGTCTATCAACAGTATTTGTCTATACTTACTGTCGGTAGTTAACATACAGTATAGTGCTCCTATACACCGTATATCAACAGTATTTGTCTGTACCTACCGTCGGTGGTTAACATACACTACAGTGCTTCATTACACAGTCTATTGACAGTTGTCTATACCTACCGTCGGTGATTAACATGCAATACAATGCTCCTATATACCGTCTATTATTAATTTTTTTTTTCTAAACCTACCGTCGGTAGTTAACATGCGATATATTGCTCCTATATACCGTCTACCAACAGTATTTATCTATTCCTACCGTCGGTGGTTAACATGCAATACAGTACTCCTATTCACCGTATATCAACAGTATTTGTCTATACCTACCGTCGGTGGTTAACATACAATATAGTGCTCCTATATAACGTCTATCAACAGTATTTGTCTATACCTACTGTAGGTAGTTAACATACAATATAGTGCTCCTATATACCGTCTATCAACAGTATTTGTCTATACCTACTGTCGGTAGTTAATATACAATATAGTGCTCCTATATACCGTCTATCAACAGTATTTGTCTATACCTACCGTCGGTAGTTAACATACAATATAGTGCTCCTCTATACAGTCTATCAACAGTATTTGTCTATACCTACCGTCGGTAGTTAACATACAATATAGTGCTCCTATATACAGTCTATCAACAGAATTTGTCTATATCTACCGTCGGTGGTTAACATACAATATAGTGCTCCTATATACCGTCTATCAACAGTATTTGTCTAATACCTACTGTCGGTAGTTAACATACAATATAGTGCTCCTATATACCGTCTATCAACAGTATGTGTCTATACCTGTCGTTGGTAGTTAACATACAATATAGAGCTCCTATATACCGTCTATCAACAGTATTTGTCTATACTTACTGTCGGTAGTTAACATACAGTATAGTGCTCCTATACACCGTATATCAACAGTATTTGTCTGTACCTACCGTCGGTGGTTAACATACACTACAGTGCTTCATTACACAGTCTATTGACAGTTGTCTATATCTACCGTCGGTGATTAACATGCAATAAAATGCTCCTATATACCGTCTATTATTATTTTTTTTCTAAACCTACCGTCGGTAGTTAACATGCGATATATTGCTCCTATATACCGTCTACCAACAGTATTTATCTATTCCTACCGTCGGTGGTTAACATGCAATACAGTACTCCTATTCACCGTATATCAACAGTATTTGTCTATACCTACCGTCGGTGGTTAACATACAATATAGTGCTCCTATATAACGTCTATCAACAGTATTTGTCTATACCTACTGTAGGTAGTTAACATACAATATAGTGCTCCTATATACCGTCTATCAACAGTATTTGTCTATACCTACTGTCGGAAGTTAATATACAATATAGTGCTCCTATATAACGTCTATCACCAGTATTTGTCTATACCTACCGTCGGTAGTTAACATACAATATAGTCCTCCTATATAAAGTCTATCAACAGAATTTGTCTATATCTACCGTCGGTGGTTAACATACAATATAGTGCTCCTTTATATCGTCTATCAACAGTATTTGTCTATCATACCTACTGTCGGTAGTTAACATACAATATAGTGCTCCTATATACCGTCTATCAACAGTATTTGTCTAATACGTACTGTCGGTAGTTAACATACAATATAGTGCTCCTATATATCGTCTATCAACAGTATGTGTCTATACCTACCGTCGGTAGTTAACATACAGTATAGTGCTCCTATACACCGTATATTAACAGTTTTTGTCTGTACCTACCGTCGGTGGTTAACATACAGTACAGTGCTCCATTACACAGTCTATTGACAGTTGTCTATACCTACCGTCGGTGATTAATATGCAATATAGTGCTCCTATATACCGTCTATCAACAGAATTTATCTATACCTACCGTCGGTGATTAACATGCAATAAAATGCTCCTATATACCGTCTATTATTTTTTTTTTCTAAACCTACCGTCGGTAGTTAACATGCGATATATTGCTCCTATATACCGTCTACCAACAGTATTTATCTATACCTACCGTCGGTGGTTAACATGCAATACAGTACTCCTATTCACCGTATATCAATAGTATTTGTCTATACCTACCGTCGGTGGTTAACATACAATATAGTGCTCCTATATAACGTCTATCAACAGTATTTGTCTATACCTACTGTAGGTAGTTAACATACAATATAGTGCTCCTATATACCGTCTATCAACAGTATTTGTCTATACCTACTGTCGGTAGTTAACATACAATATAGTGCTCCTATATAACGTCTATCACCAGTATTTGTCTATACCTACCGTCGGTAGTTAACATACAATATAGTGCTCCTATATACAGTCTATCAACAGAATTTGTCTATATCTACCGTCGGTGGTTAACATACAATATAGTGCTCCTTTATATCGTCTATCAACAGTATTTGTCTATACCTACTGTCGGTAGTTAACATACAATATAGTGCTCCTATATACCGTCTATCAACAGTATTTGTCTAATACGTACTGTCGGTAGTTAACATACAATATAGTGCTCCTATATACCATCTATCAACAGTATGTGTCTATACCTACCGTCGGTAGTTAACATACAATATAGAGCTCATATATACCATCTATCAACAGTATTTGTCTATACCTACTGTCGGTAGTTAACATACAGTATAGTGCTCCTATACACCGTATATCAACAGTATTGGTCTGTACCTACCGTCGGTGGTTAACATACACTACAGTGCTCCATTACACAGTCTATTGACAGTTGTTTATACCTACCGTCGGTGATTAACATGCAATATAGTGCTCCTATATACTGTCTATCAACAGTATTTGTCTATACCTACCGTTGGTGGTTAACATGCCATACAGTACTCCTATATATCGTCTATCAACAGTATTTGTCTGTACCTACTGTCGGTAGTTAACATACAATGCATTGCTCCATTACACCGTCTATTGACAGTTGTCTATATCTACCGTCGGTAGTTAACATACAATATAGTGCTCCTATATACCGTCTATCACCAGTATATGTCTATACCTACTGTCGGTAGTTAACATACAATATAGTGCTCCTATATACTGTCCATCACCAGTATTTGTCTATACCTACCGTCGGTGATTAACATACGATATAGTGCTATTACATATACCGTCTATCAAGAGTTTTAGTCTTTACCTACTGTTGGTAGTTAACATACAATATAGTGCTCCTATATACCGTCTATCAACAGTATTTGTCTATACCTACTGTCGGTAGTTAACATACAATATAGTGCTCCTACATGTGTATATACCGTCTATCAACAGTATTTGTCTATACCTACCGTCGGTGATTAACATACAATATAGTACTCCTATATACCGTATATCAAGAGTTTTAGTCTATACCTACTGTTGGTAGTTAACATACAATATAGTGCTCCTATATACCGTCTATCAACAGTATTTGTCTTTACCTACCGTCGGTGGTTAACATGCAATATAGTCCTCCTATATACTGTCTATCAACAGTATTTGTCTGTACCTACCGTTGGTGGTTAACATGCCATACAGTACTCCTATATATCGTCTATCAACAGTATTTGTCTGTACCTACCGTCGGTGGTTAACATGCCATACAGTACTCCTATATACCGTATATCAACAGTACCTGTCTATACCTACCATCGGTGGTTAACAAGCATTACTGTACTCCTATATACCGTCTATCAATACTATTTTTCTCTACCTACCGTCGGTGTTTAACATATAATACAGTGCACCTATATACCGTCTATTATCAGTATTTTTCTAAACCTACCATCGTTGGTTAACATGCAATATAGTGCACCTATATACCGTCTATCAACACTATGTTTCTAACCTGTTTCTATACCCACCGTCGGTGGTTAACATGCAATACAGTGTACCTATATACCGTATATCAACAGTATTTGTCTATACCTATCGTCGGTGGTTAACATGCAATATAGTCCTCCTATATACTGTCTATCAACAGTATTTAGTCTATACCTACCGTCGGTGGTTAACATGACATATAGTACTCCTATATACCGTATATCAACAGTACCTGTTTATACCTACCATCGGTGGTTAACAAGCAATACAGTACTCATATATACCGTATATCAAAAGTATTTGTCTATACCTACCGTCGGTGGTTAACGTAAAATATAGTGCTGTCTATTAAAATTATGTGTCTATACATACTGTCGGTGGTTAACATACAATAAAGTGCTCCTATAAACCGTCTATCAACAGTTTTCATTGATACCTACCGTCGATGGTCAATATAACGTATTATATGGTCCGTATTATATAGTGCTCATATATACCGTCTGTCAAAAGTATCTGAATTTACCTACCGTCGGTGGTTAACATACAATATAGTGCTCCTATATACCGTCTATTAACAGTATTTCTTTATACCTACCGTCGGTGGTTAACGTAAAATATAGTGCTCCTTTATATACCGTCTTTCGATAGTATTTCTTTATACCTACTGTCGGTGTTAACATAGAATTTAGTGCTCCTATATACCGTCTATCAACCGTATTTGTCTATACGTACCGGCGGTTGTTATCAAAACAAACTATTTTCAATCGACAGTCCAAAGTTTCGTATCTATACTTCACTCCGAATGACCGATGACATTTATTTGACCAGTAACATTCCCTATTGTATTCATTATTTAGTTTTCTCCCTGAACTTGTCTGAAATATTTGCGGCTGTACTGATGGCAAACAACAATCAATCAATTTCTTAAAGTACTTCTTAATCTAAATAATATATTATTTTTTAATCTAACCAGTAATATGTGATCGCTGAATGTACGTATGACAATTACGCCAATTTTGAAAAAGCATATTTTTTTTCATTTGCGCACATTGACATTTTTTAATTTGCGCCAAATTGATTCGAAAGGTTAGGTCTGATAAATTTAGATGATAAAATTAAACTTGTTTAACCAAACGCAGCAATTCAATGAACACAAGCTACAATATACAATATAGATAAATGTGTATATAGACACATGTTGAGCTCATGGGTATCATCATTTAATCACACTTCTGGTACCCGAACATTTACTTTCATATATGGAACCGATGCCATAAAAAAATACGCTTTAACTTATAAAAATTTTAATAAAAAAGCTTTATTGTAGGGAAGATATCACAAGGTTGCAGTTCAACTCAGTTAAAAAAGATTTGTGCATATGCAAATGTGCTTTTTATGTCAAACTGTTACAATCTTATTTTATAAAGTGCTACTTCAAGTGTGATGTACACTTGCAATAAACTTATCCTGCTTTCAATCCCCCTCCTCCTCCCCGTCACGTGTGAGCAAGTGGCAGGTGGCGAAAGGCCAGAAGGAATATTTTTGTTATTATCTAAATAAATTATATACATCTTATATGCCTCATGACTTGTGTTTACCTGTTAATTTGTGCAAATGAAGACAATAAATTTGGCGCAAAGAAATAAAAAAAAATAGGCGCTAATTAAGTGCAGATTGGCGCAAATGGAAAAAGCCGAAGCAAATATAATCTTTTCTCGTATCAAGATTTCAAGATGTTATTCATAACCTCAGACACATACTTGTGTACAAGAGGACAATAATATATACAACCATATTAAGATAATACATAGCGAGACAGGAAAAACGAAACACAAATACATAGTATATTTTAAAAGACAATTGGTATAATTAGATTAAGTATTTTATGATTTTCTTCACGAAAATTGATAATTTCCTTTGAACTTATACGTTACATATAGACAACAAGCCAGTGAATTTCTTCTTGCTTGGATTCATTACATAGTAATTTGGTACAAACTTTGATCTAAGAGCAGAAACATCAGCATTTTTACAGGTAAACAATATATGAAACTCATCCCCTATTCCCTCATTACATAATGTACATATTCTATTTTCCCTCGCGATCCCCGCCCATCTACCCGTCTCAATAGGTAACTTCAAATTCGAGCTTCGAAGTATAGATATGTAATATCTGTCCTTGGGTAATAATCGCAATAGATACGGTTCCAAACCAAACTCGAGTTTGAATAAAGAATAGAATTCACCCCTAGCAGATCAAATTGGTGTTTTCTTTCTTTTTTTCGTTCAGTTTCATCTAGTCCATTTGTTCATTTGACTCTGTCTCCATCACGACTAGGATGCATTTTAATTTATAATGTAAAGTCGTTCAGGTTTTTGTTTTATTATATAAAAAAAGAAGATATGGCATGATTGCCAATGAGACAACTCTCTAAAAGAGACAAAGTGACACCGGAATTAACTATAAAAAAAAACTTTAACAGATCACGGTACGCTGACGGTACAGATGTCTGTAAATTCAGAAATTAATGCGAGGTTTTTATTATTGCGACAATAATTAAGACTCGCATTTTGAAGTATTGCGTTTGAATTAATCGGCATTTTTTCTTAATCGTTGTAATCAAAATCTCATTTCAGGCTATAATGACACTCATCGCATTAAATATCTAATAATTGCACGCAACAAATTTACATTCAAAGTCTATGAATTTGATGTATATTTGACAAGACCAGTTCGTTCAAATTGCCAAAGATTCTATAATTAGTGTATTATTCTCCCAAGTTTATTTGAAAAGGTATAATTCCTCTATACAAATGGCAAAATCTTTCATAAAATATCCAGTAAGTTGGATAAACGTTTACAAAATCATCCCAATACAGTTTGATTTATATATTCACTTTGCTATTCCGTTCTTGCACAGTGATATAGTTCATTTTGCGTCATCCCATATTTTAGCAAAGGGAGATTATCTCAGGATCACCGTTACATTAGTAATAGCTCTCGTACATAAAATAGTTAGCTCGAACTGTATGAGCCTGTGTGAATCTGATCTTTATATTAAAAGTGCATAAATGGTTCACATATAGGTCTTATTTAAACATTAAACAGTATCAAAACAATTAGTGCATTATAATATAACCAAATAGGCATGCAAAAAAGAATCAATAGGCAAAATATGCTTGTCTACCGTCTAATTCTAATTGCTAATATTTACTGTATTGTACATAGCTCAATTCCATTCCATTCCATTCAATTTTATTTATTTTTTAATTTTCAGCAGAAAACAGTATTTCTAACAATTAAATTGAATTAATTTGATACACGGTAATCACTCTCATGTTTTTATTTACATCGCTGTCAATCATCCGGTAAAGATGAATATTCATTACTACCCTCGGTAGTTAACGTCCCTCGATGGTTAACTTTAAGTGCCTACCATATATCAACCCGACGTCATATAATTTTTTCATCAGACATATCTGTTGTTTTTCTGGTACCGTTATTCTGTTATTAACGTAAAACAGTCGTCAGTCAGATAACCGAGGACATGTCAGTTAGCAAGCTTGACGTGTGAGTTGTAAAAACGTATAAAACAACAGGCATTCAAGCCCTGAATCGCCCACCTAAGGAATCGCCCACCTGGCAAACGATGTCCACTAAGATTGTCAATCAGTGCCAAATTTCTCCATGGGTAGATGTAAGGAGATTACCATTTGATATTCTTTTTTTTAGCGACATTATATATGTATTCATCAAATATGCTTGTTACATTGTTACTTCAAGAGTCCAAGCTTTTCTTAACGTATCTTGTAATATCCCACTGATTACCGAGATTAGTATATATATAATTAGCTGTTGATAAAATTTAAATGTATGTACAAATTGTACAAAACGTTTTTTGTTACTCGTCATTCATTTTTGCTATGTGCTTTGTCTATATGCCTTTTTATGTTTCTTCGTTATATATATGACAAAACTATGTACTTTTACATCCCGTCATTGTATTATTGTATTGTGGTAGATTTTTATATTATTGTTTTTAATTTAAAAAAAAGTACTTGGTCTGTATGCCATTTTTTGCTTCTTTGTTACATGTTTGTATGTTTTTAAGTGATAAGAATTATACCATAATGTTGACTGCCGTATTATTGACTTTTTACCTATTAAGTCTGTTTGCTTTGTTCATGCATCGTTGTCAATATAAATGAATTTGATGCGACTGTCGTACACGTTAGAGGTTTAGCTAGCTATAAAAGCAGGTCCAACCAACTATTTTCTACATAAGAAAATGCCTGTACCAAGTCAGTAATATATGACAGTTGTTATCCATTCGTTTGATGTGTTTGAGCTTTTGATTTTACCATTTGATTAGGGACTTCCAGTTTTGAATTTTCCTCGGAGTTCAGTATTTTTATGATTTTACTTTTTTCTTGAAATACAATAGCAAGAATGTTTTATGCATTTTCTTTTTATCTATTCAATATAGTGTATAAATCTTTAAAGTAACTTCGGTAATGGATTTAAATTCATTGTTCGGTTTCCGAAATTTCTTTTTATGTATCCTTGAACACAAATTTGAACTAAAGTTAAATTGTTTGTACTTGAAATGGTCCCAGTTTATTTTCATTTTTTTTTTTTTATCTATTTTAATAATCTCCCCTTCTCCTCTCTCGAATATCAATTGTTTCTATCCTAAACATGCATGCTGCCAACTTTTACCGTCTGAAAGATGATGGCTTAACCTAACAATTTTTAAGATTTCCATAAAAAAAACACAAGACTGAACGCTCTGTTTCATTTCAGTGAAAACGGCCAGGTTTGTATTCAGATCAAAATTCAACACAACAGTTTTCTGCAAGGAACAATAACACAAAGTTTGGTTTCAATCTGTCGTGTAGTTTCAGACGAGAAGATTTTTTTAAAAGTATTTGAATGAAATCTTCCATTGCAATAAAACACGATTAAAGGACAATAACTCCAACATCCATTTATGAATCGTCATGAAAATTTGACCATGCTTTTATCTCATCATGATTAACATTTTTTTATCAGGTCTTGACTATAACTGTTCCTCAAGACATTAAGTGGTAGATATCTTGGCAGTCGCATAAAGTGTCTGGTTTCAGTTTCTAGACTTATTGAAGACTGTTTTTTTATTTCTGTTCGTAGCATTCATGTACTATAATGATTTAACGACATAACGCTTGTTATGTATGCTACCAGTGTCAGAGTGAATATAAACTGATACCTAATATATATGGAAGTTTTTAACGACCTTGACTGGCTATACAGCCCTTGCACGGTCGGTTGATACCTAAAGGATGTTTGACTAGACTAAGTAGTTATAAAACCAGTATCTACGCACAATTTCTTTTCAAGTCTAAATGCCTTAACTAAGTGTGGAACGGGATGATTGTCCCTCAACTGTTTCATATTAATGAGTTAATGTATATAACGTTATATACTCTTACAGATTTATCTTTTTTTGTGAAGCTTCCCTCTTTGGTCGTGTTCTAAGCGTTGGTAGGACACTTATTATTCAATTTAGGCCGCTTCCTATAAAAGTTGTGCTCTAAATCGAATATATGTAAGTTTTTTCTATATTTCCAATATATTTCGACTTCAAGCACTACTGAAGAGAGCCTATAACTCGAAACGTTTATATGCATGTTAATTTATACATCAAAATGGGCATACATATATATACCGTCTGAATTGTTTCTTATATATAACTACCACTAGGTCAATTTTACTGGCACATTGTTAGATTTTTATTCCCCGAAGGAACCATCAGTACAGCAGCTTGTACAAAATAGTACATGATAAACATGATTCAAATCTATTTACGCAATTCGACAAATTACTCAAGTTGAAACTGATCTCAATTCAAGTTGAGAACTTGAGTACAATGACAGCATGATGTTTGTCTTCTTTTTTTAAAACAGGTGTTACAAATGCGTTATTCCAATTATCTTACATTGACAAACAATAAAGTGTGAACATATTTATATTGGTCTATAATGTCTAAAATCATGATAATAGAACAACATGGTAATTTTGAATTTTGGCGCTAACAACTTTTGAAGAGTTATCTTTCCCATTTGTTTACAGATGGCGTCGTGGTCGTTTCGGTACGTCAATGGCTGTTTATCATAGGAGCGATATCTTCGAAGATTCATGTTGTCGAAAAAACTATGCAAGCACGAAACATGTATATTCTGATTTGAAAAATGGTAAGCACATGATGTAAATATAAGGTTTTTCCTTTTATTTATAGGTATTTGAACGTTGCAAATTTGCTCAAATGACATTTATTTAATATTGATTGGCGATGTCAAGATATCGATCGCTAGAAAATTTATGTTTTACTGAACATTTATTTGCATCAGTATCTGTGGGTGAAAATGGAAAGTTGGACTACTTTTTCTGAATATGGGAGATTTTTAATTGTTCATTCAAGGTTAGTTTGTTTCATTCTTATATAATTACATGCAATGTGTATAAGGTAAGCCGGTTTTAGACAAATTATTTTTACATTGACATTGTGCATAATTTTGTATACATAATTTCATCGGCTTTACACTCTCCCACTTCATTTGCATTCAAGTCAAAAGGAAGCATACTAAAAACAAAAGTTGTGATTTATACAGGTTCAAAATCAGAACAGTGCAAGTTAAAACTGATTAAATCTGGAAGTCTTATTTTATTTACAATGACATACATGTACCTAGTGTAAGGTTTGTACATGTATGCAATGTGCAGTAGAGTCCCAGGGGTCTGAGCGACAGGTGATATACAACTAGAAATGTACAATACACCTTGACCTTATCACTATTTGTTTGCCATTACCATGATTACTGGACATCACTCAGGTTCCCGTAAAATTTTGACGTTAGAATTAATAACATTTGACACCACAATCAATCATGACAATTTTTTATTGTGAAACTGTATATACAGAAGATTTTATGAAATAAATTGTTTCACACCATATTACCTCATTACTGGTTTGATCATTTTATTAAGTGGGTACATATACATAAGTCTTGGTGAATTGTCTTGACAATATGTTTCAGAAATTCAAGATCATAAGTATAATTTATAGACGAATAGCAGTGTACAGAAAATATCAGCTCTATATGATTGCAGGGTCACAGTTAAGAATCAATTGATGTCCGAAAGAATGCATAATTTCCAAGTTTAGTATGACATCCGTTATCACTGATGAACTAGTATACATATTTGTGTAAAGGCCAGCTGAAGGACTCCTCTGGGTACGGGAGTTTCTCTTCATTGAAGACCAATTGGTGGCCTTGGGCTGATGTCTGCTCTATGGTCATGATGGTCAGGTTGTTGTCTCTTTGACACATTCCTTATTTTCATTCTTAATTTTATATATATTATATAAATATTAATATATACAAAATATTGTACATGTATACCTAATTCTAGGTGCAATGATGTGATCGTAGAAAGGTAAAAAAAAGTAAGAAGTCTTGAAAGGCAATTTTAATTTTTTGATGTGACATTTGTTTGTTTGTCTTTTGTCTGTCTTTCATTTGTCTGTCTATCACGCTTTAGCAGATTTGGTGAAGGTAGTTTTTGATGAAGTTGAAGTCATTTTAACTTGGAACTTAGTACACATGCATGGTTCCCTATGATATGATCTTTCAAACTTGAATGCTTAAACATGTTAAAGTTATTGTTTTGACTGCAATTTCACAGTCAACTGATCATGGAAAACGATAGTGCAAGTGGGGCAATAGTGTTCTATGGACACATACTTGTTTTTACACATTTATTAATCATGTTAATGGTCTGAGACCACCATTATTTCGTAGTGCATTTCTTTTGGAATATAAATTAAAATTAAAAAATCCCACCTGCGCTTTCTCAATGAAATTTTTACAGTGATAGTGTGTTGTACTACTTTTGGGACAAATTATATCAAAATTATAGAAAACTTCATAGACTCTAACTATAAAATTTTTACAGCCCCCCCCCCCCCCTACTTGCAATTTGAGACATTAAACATGGAGAAATAAATTTGGAAGGGGTATAAAAATTAATGGCAAGTAACTCACTGTGAACACTTTAGGGGCTACATGTTTATATGTGGAAAACGAAAATCAAAGGACGACAATTGTGGTCTCAGACCTAATGGCATACATTTTGTAACTTGAATTACTATAAAAAAAAAGATTTTGCCCAGTGGTTCCCAAGGCTTTGAGAAATCAACTGGACATTTGGTCCAGTAAAACATTCTTCTTATCTGGACTAGACTCTTCTTTTCAGGACCTTAACCATGTTAACACATATGATTTGGATAAAGTTAAAAAAATTACTGGTTATTTGGTCCAGTAATACATATCACTTAACTGGACCAAATCAATTTTTACCGGACTTTGCCCAATGTCTGACGACCTTCAGAATGACTAGTTGTGTGACATCATTCATGGTAAATAAGACATAATTTTTGTACATGTATGCATGCAGTAACAGTAAATAATCATGAATATTTGATATGAATTATTACTTGATATTCAGTTCTGATTGCAGAGCTCTGTACTGTAACTCTATTCCATATTTTCAGATGAACACTCTATACACTAAGACGGTAAAGTTGTCAGTTTTGAAGGAGAGGATATTAGGTAAAGGGTAATTACAAGTCTAGTTTGACCGTCACCATGTCAGATACAGCATCTACGCCACAAAGACTATTTTGTCCACGTCTAATAGATTACATTACAATCGTAAGCAGCCATCATCCAAATCAAAACAACAATGTGGCTCAAACACCAGAGTTACTAAGGAGATATCCTCTAGAAGATCACAAAGATTTTGCCTTACCATCCGATATTATTTTCTTTTGTCAGCCAGAAGGATGCATAAGTGTTGGTCCAAAACGAATGAGTCTTCGGGAGACCACGTCTTTTGTTTTTACATTAACAGAAAAAGATTCTGGAATAATCAGATATGGTATTTGTGTAAACTTTTTCCGACCTTTCGAAAAAAAGTGTCATGAAAAATGGAAAAGTGACAATAGGACTAGTACCGATGGTAATGGCAATTCATTAACTATTGACCATGAAAAAAGTAAACAAAAATCTCCGAAAAGTAGTCGTAAAATGAAAACTGCATCAATGGTGCGGAACAATGTTTTAACCTCACTATGCATAGTTAGTCATCATCCATTTTTTTCTACGTTTCGTGAATGTCTTTTCATATTACGTCGACTCATTGATGCATGCCATGAAAGAACATGTTCCAAAAGAATTGGTGTTTCATCTGCTAGAGATAAATCAAGGTAAGCCAGTTATAATGAAACAATCTTTGTCCTTTAACATCTTTTTATAAGAATTATCCTAGCAAAATAAACAATAAACTCAAGATTGAGATCATTTGACTTTTTGTTGAGGCAAAATTTACTCAATTCATGAAAGGACTTGTTTCATAAAAGTTTTTAGTACAATTGTTTATTATAAGCTTATAAAGCTTCCGTGCTGTTATAAGTACAATGTAATCAAGAACAACTTTATACATACCAATAAATTGATTGAATTTTGTTCATTCTAACAAGATTAAAATTGACATTTCATGTCATCTACTATTGATTAGAAATGTTGTCTTTGCAGCAAGTTCTAAATAAAAAAAATCCTTATTGAATTTCAAATACATACAGTATGATATAGTCTTTTAATTTTGTATAATTTACACTTTTTCATTGTACAATGTACTTAGAACAAAGTAATCCATTTATAAGGGAAGAAGTCCCCTATTTCATGTATTACGGTACAAAAAACAAAAAAAAACAATTGGGAAAAATTTTAGTTAGAACTGCTAACATGGCTAATGAACTCAAACTCGTTAACTTTTTTTTCACACTTTTTTATTTCCCACATTTGCACAGAAATCTACTTCCTTCTTCTGGTTGCGTTGTCATACATGTAAGACTTAATAAAATACATATTTATCAGTCTAGTTAAATATTTTTTCAGAAGGAACACAAAACCAATTTCATTTTTATGCCCCACCTACGATAGTAGAGGGGCATTATGTTTTCTGGTCTGTGCCTCCGTTCGTTCGTTTGTCCATTCGTTCGTTCGTCCAACTTCAGGTTAAAGTTTTTGGTCAAGGTAGTTTTTGATAAAGTTGAAGTCCAATCCACTTGAAACTTAGTACACATGTTCCCCATGATATGATCTTTCTAATTTCAATGCCAAATTAGAGTTTTGACCCCAATTTCATGGTCAACTGAACATAGAAAATGAAAGTGCGAAGTTCAGGTTAAAGTTTTTGATGAAGTTAAAGTCACAACTACTTGAAACTAAGTACACATGTTCCCTATGATATATGATCTTTCTAATTTTAATTCCAAATTAAAAAATTTGACCCCAATTTCACGGTCCACAAAACATGGAAAATTATAGTGCGAGTGGGGCATCCGTGTACTATGGACACATTCTTGTTAATAATTCTTTGATATGAAAAAATCATTACCTGAGGCCAAATAAAAAAAGTATGTGTGGTTCCAGTTACATCTGAAAAAAAGTTAGGGTAGGTACAACATGTAGGTAGGTAGGGATTTTTTTTTATGTTTTTTTTTTACATTGAGTCTATGGGAGCAACATTTTGACTTCAACAGTGCTTAATGAAAAAAGACAATAAAATCTTTAGGGTAGGCTATTTTTGAGGTGAAAAAGTAGGGAAGGTAGGGTTACTGGAACCACACATATTTTAATTTGGCCTGATGATTATGGATAGTGTTTCTATGTTTACATTAAAGTCATAAGAAACCTCAAATAAAAAAAAAATAATGCATATGTTTTTTATAACTCAATGGATAGTTTTCATTGTAAAACTTAGGTACATATACTTTTTTCTGAAGAAAATTCTTTAATTTATTCATATTTAGAAGAAGTTTACTTTATTTGAATTGCTTCCTTCCAGCAAGCAATTCCCCCGATATATTTTCCGTATGCAAGGTGACCTCAGTGTGACCCATCTCGTTAAAATCCGGTGACCACAATACGCATGGATGTCCTTAAAATAAACTTTTATCTGAATTTACATGTTAAACACGTGCTCAATTTCCATGCTTTTTTGTTTATTTTTCGTCAATTGTTGACAAACAGGTGACAATCGTTAAACTTCGGCTTCAAAACACGAACTTTAATTACCTGCCATATTTTCACAACAACAATGACCGATTGAAAAAATAATTGACGTTTATACGAAATTTACACGAAAAAAATGATAAATTTGAGCACAGAAGACTAAGTTTATGTTGTTTGTATGCATTGGTTTAAGAATTGGAAGAACATTATTTTTCACCGGTCACTCGTTTCTTATGACTTTAAATATGACGTCATAACATAAATAATGTCACAACTTAAATCCTTAAAAACAGAACCAAAATAAGAAACGTTACGGTATTTCCTTTTTAACACAATTTGAAGTTTAAATATGTTTGAAAAAAAAAAAAAATTCATACAGACTTTGCCCCCTTTCACAGGTAATGCCTGCTTCATATTACTCTTACATGTCTGCATGTACATTTTTGTATGCAGTATTATAATTACATGTATATAATTACATACATTTGTACATGCTCAACAAGTTCAACATGAACATTAACAAAATTATCCATCTTGGTGTTAAATACACCATTTTTTGTACCTGTTTTTCAGCATTGAAAATTATAAAATATTGTTGGAATTTTGACCAAATTTTTAAGCATGGCTTTTAGACTGAGGAATCCAAAACCCTTCATGTGTCCCTATATCATGTACAAATGTATAAGAATAAACTTTCCATGGCACATTTTTGCATAGAACTTTGAAATCTTTACTAATAGCATTTTATTTTTGTATAATACCATCCTCGGTGATCATGATCATATTAAATACATTACATTTAGTGTAGGTTGAACTTTTGACATTCTATGGTAATGACAGTTTCATTGTCTTTGAAACGCTCCAAAAGGAATTCTGATTACTTTTTTTTGACAAACTGACAATTTTGATTTAATTTCATTCTGGAATGTGTCTGAAGCATAAAAAGCTAAGGATGGTTTAGACTAGAAAAAACTGAACACTTGTTATTGGATTTGGTTAGACATTTGAAGCCTGTAGATAGTGTAAATTGCTATATAGAAGGAAAGTCTAATCTGCTTATTTACACTTCGCGTCTGAAATTGATTCAGTAAACAAACATGACAGTCAATATTCATATGATATTATTATATATGGCAACTCAAAAAATTAATTTGTGTGCATAACTGTCAGCAGGAGTTTGTAATACGCCCAGTGTAAATGATGTTTACACAGAAAATCATTAAACAGCATAAAATACATCTATGCATGTTTTTGTTTGTCCATTAGTTATGCTAGTTACTATTATAAACCAACTTATTTTCGTGAGCGATTAATTTTCGCGATCTTCGCGAGTAGAAAAATAACACGAATATAAGTCATTGCGAATATGTAAAACTTGGATCGTTCCTTATTAAACTTCATCAAGTAAATCACAAAATGGCGAAGTTAAATAGCCGCGAAGTGGTCAAGAAAGGGTAAAACGCGAAATAAAATATCCGCGAAAATAAGTTGGTTTACAGTATATGGATTTGGATATTGGCGTGACGATGTAGTGGACAGAGTTGTTGTCTTCCAATTGTCCAATTTAAATTTTTAAGACCACATCATTCATTCTGTGTCAGAAAATGAGAAACTTATGCTGCGTCAAATATTTAATCTCTGTTTAAAGTTGTGTCCATACTCCATATACATGTACAAATGTATACTTGCCCCAACTGCATTTAGAGTTCCACCTCTGCAGTTTTATCTTACTTGGTGCCCACTGTGGAGCATCTTTTTTTTATTGAAAATTTAAATGTATAACTCATTTTAAAGCATGCACATGTAAAATACTTGACTGCCATTTCAGGGACACAGTATGGGGAGTTTTAACAGGACAGGGAAGTGATAATCTGACAGGTTTGGTCATGCATGAAGTCAAGGAGATTGAGACATGGATCCTGAGACTGTTAAGTGCACCTGTACCAGTACCTGGCAAGACAAGAGTTGAGGTTATTATTACATGTATTGTGTTGCATTATTTGGATTTTATCAGTTGGACTAAAAATTAGATGGTTTAAAAAACCATAAAATAAATATATTTGAAGGTATAAATTAAAAACAAAGCCTATTTTGCTTGAAAATGTACTTTGTAAACTTTGTTTGCAATACATACATTGTACATTGGATTGTCTTAAGTTATTACCACATATATCTTTTATAACACTAGTACTGTAGCTGGAAAAATGAGTCTATGCACTGAACTTGATAATTTTGCTATCTAGAGCATAGTTAACTGGCAGACTTAAAAGCTAAATGCTTTCGAAATTGAAGGTGATTAAGAAATTTGTTCCATTAAAATGGTTTCTAAGATGTAACTTCTGCAAATGAAAATCGTCAAATTGACATCTAATGATCAGCTTCAAAGAAGTTAATAACATTGGAACGAGAGCAGACTCAAATTGTTTTTGATGAAATCTTTCACTTCAAGTTCTCTTATAAAGAAAGTGGGATGGACCTTTACTAAAAGTATTTTGCAGTAAATTGCCCTTGTTAAGTGTAATCTTCTCAGAAATGCTTCAGACTCGTTACAGTAATTGACATTTTGTAAAAGATTTTTCCTTGATTTGGAAATCAATCACTTGCTTGGGTAACTAGAATACTTTAGATCAGTAAAACATAGTATTGATATATGATTATGTCATGATAAGTTGAAATCAATGGTTATAAGGAAGAACTAAAGATTTTGTTAAGGTGCGTTTTTTCAAGTAATACTTGCAATTTTTTAGCATTTAATCATTGCTTAATACAGAATTAAATAAATTCATGTATCATAAAAGTCACATGTTTAAGTGATTTTGTGTCCAAATGATCCATTGTTATGTTGTTGTTCGTTATGTTTTTCTTACTTTCCATCTGACATTAGTCATGTAGTCATTTATGTAATGACTGTCCTCGATAAAATACAAAATATGCAATGCCGTAATTCTTTAGTAGATTGATTTTTTGTTTGTTTCATAAATTTAAGGTTGTTAAATTTATAGAGTAACTGTAGGACAAATGTAGGAAGGAAGGCAAGAAACTGATAAAAATATTTTTTTGGTCTATTTACATTTATTATATACTAACTGAAACTTTTAGATAACAGTCAATGTATTTTGAAGCTGCTCTATTGTTATTTGTTAACAGTAATACATTCATGGTTGATGTTGTGAACAAGCTCAGCATAACTTTCAAAAACTTAAAAAACTCAACAAAAAAATTGTTTTATATTAAACAGATAAATAAGCTTTTGCCATTGGGGAAACAAAACATCAATTGAAAGTGTGAATTCCTATATTATTTTTGCCGTACATGTGTTAAAATTTAACAAAGGAAACCCATAGGATGTTATAACTATTGCTTTCACAGCTGTTATAAAGGTAGTTTTATTCTAGTGCCCCTGGTACATACATAACTTACATGTTTAACACATTGTGCATTTTAAACAAAATCGTTATATCACAAAATCAAGTCACAAAATTTGTACTTGAAATGACTTTTCATGCTTTCAAAACATAATGATTAAAAAGATATTTTATACAATGTATTTGTAAATTAAAACTTTTATACCTTTATTTTTATTTTGAAAGATGTTACTTTTTTGTCACCATGAAACTTATGAATGAATCCAAATTTAAAGTGAAACGAAAGTTGTTATACATGCTTTGAGCTATAAATACAAATTTAGAACCATTTTCACATGATTTTAATTCCTTTCACTGGTATATAATTTTTCAGTTCCTTTTTCACCTTCCTGTTAAAAAAAGTAGTACTCCCACCTTCTCAAAATGTCATTTGATTTCTATTAAAACATAAAACTTTGATGAAATAAATAAAAAACTATAGGCTCCTTTAACCTTTTGTATAAATTGGCTATTTTAAAGATAAATCAAGTTGTGTAAAACACTTTTCTATGGAAAATATTTCAATTGAATATAGCAACGATGTGACTTTATTATCCTCCTACACAAATACCTATATAGCTACTAAATCTGAGAAGTTTGACATTTTCAATAGGGTATATATATATTGACCTATTTCAAGATGTGGATTTATAAATTTGTTTTTTAGTACATTGTACATGTACATTGATTCAACATAACTAAACTTAATAATTTATTTTACGAATTACTACTATTTAAGACTATAAGCATGATAAGATTGAAAGAGGGTAAATGAAGTGATGAACCTTGTATATTTATATGTACATAACAGTAACTTAAATTGCTCTGTACAAAAAAGTAAAGGTACAATTTTTTACATGAATATTATAATGGATAAAAAGCATTTTTTCTTTCTTTTATTAAAGCATTAATTTTTGTACTAATAATTTATAACGAGAAAAGTATTCAATAATCAAAATAAGGCATATGGTTCATAAAAATTCATTACACAAATTCTTTGCATGCACTTGACAAAGTGCCTTTATTTGCTATCCTCCATCTTGACATCATAGTGGGTCTTCAACAAGGAGCAAAAACTTGTACATCTGTCACTTGAAGGTCAAGACAGCCCCTAACACTGGTTTATGTGTAAATCTTTGCTCTATGGCACTCATTCCACAAATTAACATGTAATCTTATTTAAAATTTCACCTTTGCCATGTATTATAAATCGAATAGGTGTTTTACACTGAAATTTTTAAGTTGATATTGTCTTATTCATTATTTTTGATATCATATCATATTCATTGTTCATTTTACAGTGCAGTGCTGTCTCTATCTGTTTCTCTGGAAATTCATCTGACCTCTCTTTGTAAATCAAATAATAGTTTTGGATATAGTACTTGAATGAGTGAGATGCTTTATAAACTAACACATTTCACATACAACGAAAAAAAAATTAGAAAATGGGAAATCTGAAATTTGTGTTAGATAACAACAACTCTTCTTTTTCTTTTTACAGGTCCAGGTTTTACCAAAAGATTTACAGCCCCCATTGTTGTTTGCCTTGCCAGATCATACCCGGTTTTCACTTATAGACTTCCCCTTACATTTACCATTAGAGCTGTTAGGTGTTGATACATGTCTGAAAGTTCTCACCGCTATCATGTTAGAATATAAGGTAAGCACTAGTAAACAACATTTATATAGTAAAATAATCCTAAGTGTGTGAACAGGCCGTGAAGTCATAAAAATTTCAAGTCAGGTTTTTGTACTCATACATTATCACTGGACTAGTATATATTTGTTATGGGGCCAGCTGAAGGACGCCTCCGGGTGCGGGAATTTCTCGCTACATTGAAGACCTGTTGGTGACCCTCTGCTGTTGTTTTTTATTTGGTCGGGTTGTTGTCTCTTTGACACATTCCCCATTTCCATTCTCAATTTTATATACTCTGAAATCGAGATTTGATTTCATATTTCAAGCATGATTTTTGTGCTCCAATCACTAAGCAAAGTTTTTTGACTTCAACCCCAGATCTTTACTGGCAAATAGTATTTTGTTTCTTATTGGAAAAAATTGCTTATCCAGCTGTATGCCACAGAGGAGGAGTTGGTTATCTTGACCTTTGATAGTCATCATTGACCTTAGGAATAGCCAATAGCTAGATAAAAAAAAATAACATCAAAAGAAATATTGAATTTATTTTTATTTCTTTATTGTATTTTACTGGTAAACAGACTTCATTATTACACTTTTTCACTGAAAGCAGTAAAAACCTTAACTATTTTTAATATCTTTTAATTTATGTGCTTTCTCTACAAGGGTGTTTTATACTCTCTGTGATGTTGGTCTTGTTTACTTGTAGGTTGTGATGCAATCTCGTGATTACAATGCCCTGACAATGAGTGTGATGGCATTTGTCTACATGCTTTACCCATTAGAATATATGTTTCCTGTTATACCATTGTTGCCAACCTGCATGTCGTCAGGAGAACAGGTAAATGATACTGCCCATGTCTTTTTTATTTATATCTCTAATCAGCACACATGCTGACCATACATCATGATGTTTCTCTAAAAAGGAAAAGACCATGTATATTAGTTTTTAAACTTAAATAATTGTAAAACCTCCAGAAAGTCCGTTTCTCAAACAGGCCCTTTCTGTACAGTTTAGGAGAGGTACTTCAATTTATAACCAGTTTAATTTAAAAACAGTTCTGTATTTCACTCATCTTTGCTAAAAATGGATTGCAATGCAGTCCCACCTCTTTGTCCATGGCAGATTAAGACTGAATTTGTGTATACAGCTCTACAACCATCTAGCTTCTGAAAAGCAGTAGTGCCTACTCCAACTTCACCATTCTTGATCACCAATGAGAGCACAAGTTTGTACAATTTTTAGATGGTATGTGTAAAAAATGAGTGCATTCAATATTTACAAATTTCATGAAGCAGAAATTGCAAATGTAGTAATATACATTTTTGTACATTAATTACATTTACATTAAAACATTTGCATGAGAATAGTACTAAAGAACTTCAATTAGTTCTACAATTTTTCTGAAAACTGGATCTTCTATACCCGCAAATCCATAATAACATACCTTGTGAATAAAATTGAATCCACAATATATCGACATTTCATCTAGATTTTTTTTACATTTTTGTATCAATTAGCTGTTATGTTTTAACTCATCATTTGTATATGAATTACTTTTTTGCAGTGCACATTTGTTTACACCAACTTTATAATGGATTTCCCCTTTTCATACTAGATATTGATAAATTTGCAAAATAATTGATGACACTTTGTCACATTTGTTGCTGTATTGTCAGTATATCCAGATGTTCCACATACTTAACATACATAAAAAGTGAAAAGTAGAGGGTATTTACCTTCTGAACTGTACTTAAAAGTGAATTTATAAAAGGAACAAAGAACAGAAGAAATCGGTGATTGACCATGTAAAACAATTATTGTATAAAACTCATTACTTTAAATTCAAAATTTAAATGAATACACTTTGTGTACCCTGTAGTTCATCCTTGATAGTTTATTTGGGACAGTGACTACTAAAACTCTGCACAAGTACATATAATGAATGAGAGTATGCATGTCAATGCAAGATCAGAACTAAAAAAAAATAGAGCAGTCGAAATCCCATTTGTTTTCAAACCTAGATTGGCTCTTTTAACATGTAATCCTTACCTACAAAAGTAAGCCCACAAAAATTAAAAAAATGTTGATAATCTTTTATCTTGATTATCCTTTTCTAGAACAGTTCATGTTATGCAGACATGGATTCATTATTATTGGTTGGATACCAATTTTTTTCGTGGATTTCATGGTTACCCAGGAACCACGAATTCCAATATGCAACGAATTACAAATTTTCTATCAGAATGTAAGCAGACCTTGGCAAAACCACAAAATCAAATATCCACAAAAATGCAAGTTCTTCTCAAACCACGGAAATTGGTATCAACGAAAATAAATGAATCCACAGTACTTTCTATGTATCAATTTAGGTGCTTCTTTGCCACATGTGCCAGTTAAATAGTCTTACAAATGTTGGAAGTATGAATTAAGTAACAATGAAACACTTCAATAATTGCAAATTTCCTTTCTATTCAGCTACCAGTAGTTATATGAGATACACTGAAGTTTATATTCATAGACATTTGATTGCATATCTTATTGTATTTCATTTGTATTTACAGCTGCTGAGTGCCCCTACACCTTTTATAATTGGAGTTCCTGCCAGTTTTATACCATACAAGAAAGAATTTAAAATTCCAGATGATGTCTGGCTTGTAGATCTGGATTCTAACAAGGTATTGTATACATGTACTTGACTTCAATATTGTCTGCATGTGTAAATATTTGTTGTCTGGAGCTAGCGTCTACACCATGTATACAAGTAGCATTGAGTGAGGGTGTTTTGTGCTATTGGCTATGGGCCAAGATCATTGAAGATTGAAGGGGGAAATTTTTTTTTTTTAAATTGAATATCTATTATTTTTACGCTGAATTTAATGTAGGTATCACAAATGAAAAGAACAGTACATTGTTTAAGAATATAACTGAACAATAATGTATGTTCCAGTTTTCCAGCTCAGCAGCAACTTTGAAATTTCTAATATATTATTGCGACAAAACTACCGTATTTAGAGCTTTGATTTCCACTGTTTTCTGACAATCTTAATCAATAAAAGCATCACACTTGTGACATTTATTTCCCCCTTCATCCAATCCCTATCATTAGGAGAGATGATTACTTTATCAATCACAACATGGTGCTCTTGTTCCATTCAGTAATTTGTTACGTCAAAGTGTTTCATTAAGTCGTAATCCAGAAAATTCCATTCTTAGCTTTCCAACTAATGAGTGTTTTTTCCTGTTATTCTGGCATTGATGAAATAATTGAATTGTGTTGTTCTATATGTAGTCTGTATACTATGAATATTTAATGATGCACGACTGGTAAAATCATATGTATGAAGGTAAATCCTGAAAAAGTGCTTCTAATATCAGGATATTTATAACGTGTTGAATTCATCATTTTATAAAATTGAGAATGGCTAATATAGCTATTCTTAAGTATGATAACATTAAAAGTTCATATGTTTTGGCTGCTATCTCCAAGCAGAAGTATGTGTACATGCACATTTAATTTTGGGCATTACAAGAGTTCAAAATAGTTTGTTTAGGGGTCAGCTGAAGCCCTCCTTTGGGTACAGGTTACTCTCTGTGTTGAACACCCATTAGTGATTAGTGGCCTTGGGGCTGTTTTGTGCTCTTTGGTGCAGTTGTCTCTTTGACATATTCCCCTTTTACATTCTCAATTTTATGTTGAGGGTCTGTCAACATATAATTTTACACAAAATTAACAATAAAACAAATTCCTACCATTGTTATAGTACATTGTTTTGTCGATTTTTGTTGAAATTTATGTCATAAATGTAAGTCATAGCACTGCTTAATATGGTCAGGTACATTGTGTTACTGGTATATGTTAGCTCGAATGGTGTCAGTTCATGAAGGTGCTATATTTAAAGGTCATGTCGAACTTGTTAGTCCTGCTACATGTTAACTTTAGGATGGTCTTTTAATTATTTGTTTTTCTTGGTTTTTAACATGTCATTTTATTGGAATGTTTGAATGGAATGTGTACATGCTTTTCCCTGTGACATCACAACATTCATGCAATCACCACGCTATTGACGTCAGGCAAAAAAATCAGTAATCTAATCAATAATGCTAGAAAGTATAGAAATTGACAATATAACGTCAGCTGTGAAATTAAGAGAAAGTGTTCGGTATAAATTCTAATAGATATTTGTTATTTCTAGTCGAAATCAATACTTGGAATCAGAACTCAAAGCCATTGCTAGAGGGATAAATTATTTATTGTAAAAGATTCCCAGAGAGGATAAATGTGAAGTATATGTCTGAAGATGCTTTATCATCATGATTCTATTGATATTTTCTTGTTTGCTTTTGTTTGAAAGTATTTGCATTTACAGAATTGTCATAAATCATCAATAATTTTCCCACAACCTAAACTAGGCTAACATGATTAACATCAGGGTATGAATATAGGCATTGTCCTGTCTGTCTGTTTGTCTTCTTGTTCAGTTGTTGTGTCTAGTCTGGACAAGAACTTTTAAATGCCATGAAGGACATTTTAGGTTTATTGCACGACTAATAGTAAATGTTGTCCTAAAAAGATTTTTATAATAGATAAAGTTATGAGTGTTAACAGATTCTACAGGAGATTTCTTCATCATGCAATAACCATTTCTTTTACAATGTATAGCAAAGTAAGCAATCCTGCTCCAGTTGTTGTGTTCCTCAGTTATTAGAATAAAAGTGTATTTACATGGTATCAGAACCCAGACTCAGCTTTGCATAAAATTCATCAGAGGAAAAATGGTTAATACTAAGTCTAGGCTTTCAGAATAAAACAAAATTATTTCTTATCAGGTATTATTATATAACAGGCTGACCAATTCTTTATCATAGGGTATAAATGACACATTATCATGATTGTGATAAGAAATTTCCAATGCCCAATGTTATGGCGACAGTAAATTGAGATAAGTTTACAGATTAGATTTTTAATCTTGTCAAGTGGAACAAAGTCATACATGTATACTGTAAAATTCACAAATGTTTTTCATGCATTTATTGATGTGATTGTTGATTGTTGGACATTTGATAAAATACAAGATTTAGTATTATGATTTTAGGAAATGCTACAAATAATCATGTTATCAAAATTTGTCAATACAAGATTTTATTTTTTCAAAACATATAATGAAATGTTCGTAATAATAAAAACACTTTGTCATAGTTGTACATGGATTAGTTGATTTGAATTGACCATTTCTGGTAATGCCTATTCAGAGCGTATATTGATTACTATGTGCAAAAGACTTGAAAAGTGAGCAATCAATTCTGTCGGAATCATCCCAATTAGTATTCAGGCTCCACAAGTGTGGTAATTACTGGCAATATTGCAATGAATGATTTATCTCCCTGTATACTATGATTGATTTCTACCAAACCTTCTATCCTCCTAGGCCTTTACTTCTATCTATTGATTGAGGAGTTTTAATTAGGCCAAGACGTGCTGTAATCTATAAGCTTTCTTAATGTGGATTGTAGATGTCGATATTGAAGTCTAGTATTGTAAAAAACAGACATTTAATAGTTCTCAGTTTAAGAAAAATCTATTATATAATTATAGACTCCTTTTAGACAATTCATTCTAAGACATCTGAGCAGACATCAGAAGTTGCCAATGGATACCAATGTGGTGCAATTGCTGCAATAAGACTTTGATAAAGTAGACTTTATGAAAGAACAAATATATCTGTAACAGATTACTTATTAAAAAGACGTGCACAAGAACAAATACTTAAAGAATTTTCATCTCATAGAAAGTAAGAAATATTGGTCTGATCATGTATATGGTTAAAAAAAATCTTTTGTATAGGAATGGAAAGCAAGTTTGTGTGTTTAATTTCTTGTTAATTTGTACCGAATATATTATTTATTGATTATCAATTTATAAAAACACAATTTGGTCTTTCTGACAAAAAAATAAATTATTTCAAAGTTTAATTTGATCAGATTTTTTCAATTTTCCTAATATGTCATTTCAGCAACTTCTGATTGATGTAGGAATATAAACATTGTAATCCAAATTCAATACAAATTGTTCTAATGAAAAGATGACACTCTCAGCACAAAAATTAATTTACTTTTCTAATAGTGCATGTAGTGTTGGGACACAAAAGCATTGATACTGCCAACTGGGTATCAATTTATTCAGATAGAGAGATGAATTAAAAGTTTAAAGTAGTTTAATCCCTATAAATAAACCTGAGAATGAAATAATTGAATAAACAACTCTTTTATTGAAAAAGAGAATTGTATAGAATTAGTTTATTATTCTAACCTTGTAAATGTAATTATTTTGGTATTCCTCACATAATAAATAGAAAATTATGTCATATAAATACCACCATTATTCAAATTTAAATAACATTATGTCAGATAATATAATACTTCACTGTTTTAGTTTTTCTAAATAAAGACCTTGATTTTTTTCTCATTTAAACCTTGATAAAATAAGACTGACTTCTGTTGCACTAGAAGAATATGATTTTATCAAATAAACAATATTTTCTACACAAGAAGCACTTAAAGCGACATATTTTTTGATTAAATGGACTTTTTATATGACCGCAAAAATTGAAAAATTTTTGGTCGTATATTGGTATCACGCTGTCGTCGTCGCACTCTAACTTTAGTAAAAGTTAATAGAAATCTATGAAATTTTAACACAAGGTTTATGACCATATAAAGAAGGTCCAGCTTGATTTTGGGAGTTTCAGTCCCAACAGTTTAGTAATTAGGGGCCAAAAACAAGTCCCAAATAAGCATTTTTCTTGGTTTTTGCACAATAACTTTAGTATAAGTTAATAGAAATCTATGAAATTTTAACACAAGGTTTATGACCCGAAAGGAAGGTTTGGATTGATTTTTAGGAGCATCTGGTTAAAAAATATTTTTTATGAGGAAAGATGGCACATTTATTTATTTTATTTACCTCAAGTTTACCGAAACAGTTTAAGATTTATTATGCTTTATTACCAAGGATTCAGGCTGGCTACTTGTGTAAATGAAAGGATATGTATATACATCAATGAACTAGCAGCCCAATATAAAATGCAATAAATGTAGAAAAGCAATACTAGATATGTTAGATTTTCTTTATCACTAAAGGGGCCAAAGATGCTACATGCACAAATTGCAAGGACGGTCTGTAGCAAAAGATAGAAAAGACACCACAAGTTTCATAGAATACATTTTAATAGAGATTCATGTTTTTCTTCCATGTACCTCGAGCAACAAACTTTTTTATTCAAGGATTCATGCTTTCCTGATCTGTTGCAAATAGCAGTACACATGTACTCTTAAATATACTTGTTTCAAAATAGTACACATTATATTCTGAATTCAGCTATAATGAAAATAAACTTTTTAAAGGTATTATTTTACAATTTATACAGTATATACAATCAAACAAATCTTGTAAAATATTAAAGAAATGATACTTATCTTTAATTCAAATAAAGGGAAAAATTGTTATTAAAACTTTAATATTTAATGGAATAGATATCTAAACTACAGAACTTAATATTTTAAAACCCTATTGAAAAACCACCTACACTTTTTAAGTGTGTATTTGTTTAACTTGATGTACAATGCATTGTATTGTGTTCATATATAGATCATGTAGATTGAATTAATGAAACACATATGAACTTAATGTGTGCCTGTTTCCAAGTCAGGAGCCTGTAATTCAGTGGTTGTTGTTTGTTTATGTGTTACATATTTGTTTTTCATTCATTTTTGTCGAGCCTGCAACTTTTGTTGCAGAAAGCTCGACATAGGGATAGTGATCCGGCGGCGGCGGCTACGGCGGCGGCGGCGGTGTTAGCTCACTTCTTAAAAGCTTTATATTTTAGAAGGTGGAAGACCTGGATGCTTCATACTTTGTATATAGATGCTTCATGTTACGAAGTTTCCGTCAGTCACATGTCAAATAACCTTGACGTCATTTTCATGGTTCAGTGACTACTTGAAAAAAAAGTTCAAATTTTTTGTAATGTTGAATTCTCTCTAATTATAAGTAATAGGATAACTATATTTGATATGTGCGTACCTTGCAAGGTCCTCATGTCTGTCAGACAGTTTTCACTTGATCTCGACCTCATTTCATGGATCAGTGAACAAGGTTAAGTTTTGGTGGTCAAGTCCGTATCTCAGATACTATAAGCAATAGGGCTAGTATATTCAGTGTATGGAAGGACTGTAATGTGTACATGTCCAACTGGCAGGTGTCATCTGACCTTGACCTAATTTTCATGGTTCAGTGGTTATAGTTCAATTTTTGTGTTTTGGTGTGTTTTTCTCATACTATATGCAATAGGTCTACTATATTTGTTGTATGGAATGATTGTAAGGTGTACATGTCTAGCGGGCAGATGTCATGTGACCTTGACCTCATTTTCATGGTTCAGTGGTCAAAGTTAAGTTTGTGAGTTTTGGTCTTTTTACCTAATACTATATGCCATAGGTCAACTATATTTGGTGTATGGAAATATTTTATGATCTTTATGTCAGTCGCGAAGGTTTTATTTGACCGTGACCTCATTTTCACAGTTCATTGCACAGTGTTTAGTTTTTGTGTTTTGGTCTATTTTTCTTAAACTATAAGTAATGGGTCAACTATATATGTTGTATAGAAGCATTGTTAGCTGTACATGTCTGCCTGGCATGGTTCCTCTGACCTTGACCTTATTTTCAAGGTTCATTGGTCTTTGTTGAGTTATCTTGGTTAATGTTAAGTTTATGTGACAGTTGTAATAAAGCTTAGCTTTATACTCAGGACTATCAACATAATATCAATGATTAGTATAGAAGGCGAGACATTTCAGCGTGTGCACTCTTGTTTTACATAAATAAGGCTGTTAGTTTTCTCATTTGAATTGTTTTACATTGTCTAATCAGGGCCTTTTGTAGCTGACTATGCGGTATGGGCTTTGCTCATTGTTGAAGACCATACGGTGACCTATAGTTGTTAATGTCTGTGTCATTTTGGTCTTTTGTGGACAGTTGTCTCATTGGCAATCATACCACATCTTCTTTTTTATGTAAAAGAAAACAGATTTTTAAAAGATACAAAAAAACAGCAAATAATGTAAACATAGATATAAATCAGATCAGCAGAAGAAATGTTGCTTTTTAGTCTCCCATTGTGACAAAAATGGCAACCCATAACACATTAATAATTGGTCAAAGCAACTGATTATGTCTTTTGAGTGTTAATCTTTGTTTCGTTCTTATGTTGTACTGTTATACCACTGTCCCAGGTTAGGGGAGGGTTGGGATCCCGCTAACATGTTTAACCCCGCCACATAATTTATGTATGTACCTGTCCCTAGTCAGAAGCCTGTAATTCAGTGGTTGTCGTTTGTTTATGTGTTACATATTTGTTTTTTGTTCATTTTTTACATAAATAAGGCCGTTAGTTTTCTCGTTTAAATTGTTTTACATTGTCTTATCGGGGCCTTTTATAGCTGACTATGCGTAATGGGCTTTGCTCATTGTTGAAGGCCGTACGGTGACCTATAGTTGTTAATGTCTGTTTCATTTTGGTCTTTTGTGGATAGTTGTCTTATTGGCAATCTTACCACATCTTCTTTTTTATACCTTAAGAAAACCAATTCTGTTTTGAGACTAGTCCTTTGGTTGCTATTGGTTGTTTTCTACTCATTGGTCAGGTTGTTGCATGTCTCTCTGGCACTTTCCCATTATCAATTTTACTAAATAACTAAGATTTAAAAATTGAACTACTCCTGTGATTTCCAATGGTACTGTTAATAATTGATAAGTTGGTCGTCCAGGATTCTGTACCTATTTACGCAGTACTATCTTAAGTTACCTTATTGAGTTGATAACTGCATTATTATGACAGTTAATTTAGATCTAAAATGCTATCAAACAGTTGTCAATGATATGGAAATGAAACCTCATTGATCAAATCAATGATCATGTATCCAGTTATCTGTTATTTACATGGTAATTTAATCATAGTAATGATTTTTTTACTGTTAGTCAATTGAATTACAGATGCATATTTAGATTAATTCAAGGACAAAATAGATTTTATGATGAAATCCATTAGTCCTGTGAGATATGATTTACCATGTTAATACAGATCTCTAAATAATGTTGTGTTACTAATTGCATTATGGGAAATTCAATTACTGGATTGGTACTTTTTATGAACATTTAAGCTTTCATGAAAAATATGATCCTTTCATTCTCCATCACAACTTTTTCCAAAGGGTATGCATGGTATGTGCACTCCCAAAGGTATTTACAACCCACACATTCCCAATGTGTATTTACACTTAACACATTACATACATTATATTCTTATATGCCTCTAACTGTGCATGTAGTGATTATAATTCATGTCATTAGGAAATCAACAGTTGTTAGAACTTTTTCATGCCTACAGATATTCATATATTTAGTTTGCATTTGGTCATAATAAGTTTTCATTCAATGTTTGATATTAGCTTTAAATTGGCCTTTATCTTCCTGATATGGTTATTATTCTGATGTCTATATTGTAAGGGTTTTTGTCTTTTTCATAATGCAGTTAAGTACAGTATAGTTATTTACATTATACATCTCCATATGTTGATATTTTCAACAAGAACATAAGTCATATATAACATAACATCTTGAATATCTGTTTTACCTTATTTGGAAATGAAATAATGGGGATAGATAAAACATAATTGTTTTCCTCTGTTAAATACCTGTATCTGTTAATTGTACATTGTAATTGGGCCATTAAAACGATTTATTAACCAACTTACTACAATATGTATAGAAATGCCCATGCTTTATAAAAGGAAAATTTCGACATCTGGTCATTATGAACGGAGAAATTGCTACAGCCAGTCATTACGAGATCTCAGTCATGCATTACGAAATCTCAGTCATGCATTACGAAACCACACCCGTGCATTACGTAATCACAGTCATGCATTATGAACAGTTGAAACGGGACATCGATTAAAACAAAATGTCGTTTATTTCTGTAAATAAGTGTGACATTTTTTTATTCTTTTTTAAACTTAATATCATAAAAATAAGTTTAATAAATGATGTTCATTAACATTGTTTTGTAACGACTTGAAACGGAAATATTTCACAGCCTTTTTCGAGAACGATTTTCGATTATTATCACTGTTTCATTTCCGTTGTTCAATCCTCAGAATGCAGACTTTACTGTCTGATTAATTCTTCCCAGCTACTTTTTATTTGCTAGATGAAATGAATTTTAATAGCATAAAATTAAGTACTTGGATGAGAAATCAGAAATTACATCTGACAGTCACAATGTTGACTAAAATTCCATGCGAAATTGAATGCGAAAAGACAAGTTGAAGTTCAGCTATGAAATTCCTGTATCTTCTTCACGGTAAGTTTTTTACTCTTTGTTTAATCGAAGAATAATATAGTATTAATGTATGGACTTTTTCATATTGGCCCTGTAACATGCCCAAGGTGTTAATAATGGCCAAGGATGGTTGTAATGGCCCTGAGGCAACGCCGAGGGCCATTACAACTGTCCGAGGCCATTATTACTATCAAGGGCATGTTACAGGGCCAATATGAAAAAGTCCATATATTGATACTTTTATTAACCAACTATAAAGGCAACTTCATTCAAGAACAGTCTTCGAGTCTCGGATCCAAAATTATACAGCTATCCACAAACTACAACAGGACCAATACAGAAAAGCCCGTTTCATAAAAATTTTATTAAATGGTTTTATTCTTCGATTAAACAAAGAGTAAAAAACTTACCGTGAAGAAGATACAGGAATTTCATAGCTGAACTTCAACTTGTCTTTTCGCATTCAATTTCGCATGGAATTTTAGTCAACATTGTGACTGTCAGATGTAATTTCTGATTTCTCATCCAAGTACTTAATTTTATGCTATTAAAATTCATTTCATCTAGCAAATAAAAAGTAGCTGGGAAGAATTAATCAGACAGTAAAGTCTGCATTCTGAGGATTGAACAACGGAAATGAAACAGTGATAATAATCGAAAATCGTTCTCGAAAAAGGCTGTGAAATATTTCCGTTTCAAGTCGTTACAAAACAATGTTAATGAACATCATTTATTAAACTTATTTTTATGATATTAAGTTTAAAAAAGAATAAAAAAATGTCACACTTATTTACAGAAATAAACGACATTTTGTTTTAATCGATGTCCCGTTTCAACTGTTCATAATGCATGACTGTGATTACGTAATGCACGGGTGTGGTTTCGTAATGCATGACTGAGATTTCGTAATGCATGACTGAGATCTCGTAATGACTGGCTGTAGCAATTTCTCCGTTCATAATGACCAGATGTCGAAATTTTCCTTTTATAAAGCATGGGCATTTCTATACATATTGTAGTAAGTTGGTTAATAATATAGTATTAATGTATGGACTTTTTCATATTGGCCCTGTAACATGCCCAAGGTGTTAATAATGGCCAAGGATGGTTGTAATGGCCCTGAGGCAACGCCGAGGGCCATTACAACTGTCCGAGGCCATTATTACTATCAAGGGCATGTTACAGGGCCAATATGAAAAAGTCCATATATTGATACTTTTATTAACCAACTATAAAGGCAACTTCATTCAAGAACAGTCTTCGAGTCTCGGATCCAAAATTATACAGCTATCCACAAACTACAACAGGACCAATACAGAAAAGCCCGTTTCATAAAAATTTTATTAAATGGTTTTATTCTTCGATTAAACAAAGAGTAAAAAACTTACCGTGAAGAAGATACAGGAATTTCATAGCTGAACTTCAACTTGTCTTTTCGCATTCAATTTCGCATGGAATTTTAGTCAACATTGTGACTGTCAGATGTAATTTCTGATTTCTCATCCAAGTACTTAATTTTATGCTATTAAAATTCATTTCATCTAGCAAATAAAAAGTAGCTGGGAAGAATTAATCAGACAGTAAAGTCTGCATTCTGAGGATTGAACAACGGAAATGAAACAGTGATAATAATCGAAAATCGTTCTCGAAAAAGGCTGTGAAATATTTCCGTTTCAAGTCGTTACAAAACAATGTTAATGAACATCATTTATTAAACTTATTTTTATGATATTAAGTTTAAAAAAGAATAAAAAAATGTCACACTTATTTACAGAAATAAACGACATTTTGTTTTAATCGATGTCCCGTTTCAACTGTTCATAATGCATGACTGTGATTACGTAATGCACGGGTGTGGTTTCGTAATGCATGACTGAGATTTCGTAATGCATGACTGAGATCTCGTAATGACTGGCTGTAGCAATTTCTCCGTTCATAATGACCAGATGTCGAAATTTTCCTTTTATAAAGCATGGGCATTTCTATACATATTGTAGTAAGTTGGTTAATAAAACCATTTAATAAAATTTTTATGAAACGGGCTTTTCTGTATTGGTCCTGTTGTAGTTTGTGGATAGCTGTATAATTTTGGATCCGAGACTCGAAGACTGTTCTTGAATGAAGTTGCCTTTATAGTTGGTTAATAAAAGTATCAATATATGGACTTTTTCATATTGGCCCTGTAACATGCCCTTGATAGTAATAATGGCCTCGGACAGTTGTAATGGCCCTCGGCGTTGCCTCAGGGCCATTACAACCATCCTTGGCCATTATTAACACCTTGGGCATGTTACAGGGCCAATATGAAAAAGTCCATACATTAATACTATAGTAGTGCTGATTTTAAAGTCATTCTATTAATGATTGGTATTGATATGAGTGAACAAATAAATTGGTTATTGATACCAGGATGGAAATTTTGTATTCAGCATGTTTTGTCTACAATATTTATGTTTTGCCCTTTTAAAGACAGCAAATAATGATGTACAATAAAACAGATTTACTATATAGAGATCAATTTTAGGAAAAATAACGACAGAATTCATTTTACACATATTGACGTCATTTGCACCTCTTAAAGATTATTCAAATGCATGATTGGATCATTTAATTAACCTTTTTACTTTTCGAGACAACCAAACAAATCAGCACAAATGCTTTACACAACCGTAATAATTTAATTAAAATTCAAATGCTAACATTGACATGCCAAAATTCAAGTTTTAATCAAAATTGAAGTCTCGGGCTGAGAAAGGGGCATTTATTTCGTGTGGTCTGTGGGAATTTAATGGATTTCAGCATCGAAAAAGAGGCAAACATATAGCCATAACCCGATCTCATCAATAAAGTATGTTATGAATAATGCTCATATCTTTCTACTAACCATTAAAAGTAATAATAGTAGGATTTCGTGAGCTCAGAAACCTTAATCTGTTGAAAAATGGCGTCGATTTATGTGCTTCCTTTTCGCAGCCTCCGTTACAATTTGACAAGGAGTGATGGGTATTTATGCAAATATTTAGGGACTCCTATCATCATAGATACTATTTTTGGTCATTTTATATTTAAATAGCCAATAGGATGCGAATGTGTCAGTTATTTTCAGAAGCGGAAAACACCCGCCATATTTTTATCTTTCAAAATAACGTCTCTTGCCATTTTCAGATGTTTGTTTCATGTAAAATAAAATCTCCTAAGAAGAAAATATAGCATAGTCACCCGTAAAACTTACCTATATAACTAATTAATGATGAAATGACACAAGTTTAATTGTCTTTAATAGTAAATTTCTTGAAAAACCACACGTACACGATGTAAACAAATTACTGAGATGGCGCGATACTGTCGCCGTCTATGTAAAATTCGCGATTGTCACCCTTGATTTTTTGGACGTAACGTCATATGGAAGGAGGCGCAGAACTGATCCGTGGCTTTCCCACTGGATTACATACTTTACTTGCATCATGAAATCAGCTGATTTGAGGGATTAGTCTGATAATTGTCAACACCAATGAACATATACAACTTAAAGTACATTTATATTGTAAATTCAGAAATGTTTACGATGTATTTACTATCAGTATTGCAAAACTTCCGTGGAGTAGCATTTAAGATTCTAATAACTTGAATTGTATGCAATTGCGATGCTCAATCTGGATTTTTTGTCCATTTGTCAAATATCACAATAATGAATGGAAATAAAAAACATTCAGATTTTGCAGTACAAATGAAATGATAGAAATATGTGTGTTATTTATTTGATATTCCTTTATGTGGGACTTTCTATACATTAGTTGAGCATCTGTTGTTAAATCAATATTATCACTGTTAAAGTGTTACAATGCTCTTCACCAGATGTGGTTATTATTCATATTAATATTTTTATAAATTATAAATCTTAGGTTTTATGTGTTTGGAATAAAAGGATTAAACGCTTTATGTAAACATGATAAATACTAAATTATGCTACCCTATTGTTTGTTAATTTTATTCTGTTGCGATTGAGTAACTGCTTTGATGTTTGGTACATCACTAATTATTTGCTGTGTTTAAGCAGAAATGATGTTTCTATGAATAATATATACCAAATATGTCATTTAAATTATAAATTTCTTGCCTCTTGATTTGGTAATAATGTTTAATCATATAGTTCACAGCTTTGGAAGTATTGCATGATCAAATTTTAATGCTTGAAAGAATTCTTGTATAAGCTGCATGAGCAAATGCTAAATATAGTTTCAAATATAGTATTTTCAATTTCATATCAGTTATTTTCTATTCACTAGCTATATATATAGGTGTATTGAGTTATGTCACATATTTTTGATGACTTTATAAGTGGAATATGGTATAATTACTGATGTGTTTCTCAGTTTTGCTGCCAAATTCTTTCAGAATATTAGTTCTGTACTTCCCTTACAGAGTTACTTTTCTTGGTTTATGTAGGCAGTCTTATGGGCATTATGTTTTCTGGTCTGTGCATCCGTCCGTTTGTCTGTTTGTCTGTTTGTCCCGCTTCAGGTTAAAGTTTTTGGTCGAGGTAAATTTTTGATGAAGTTTAAGTCTAATCAACTTGAAACTTAGTGCACATGTTCCCTATGCTATGATCATCATGATCTTTCTAATTTGAATGCCAAATTAGAGATTTTCCCCCATTTTCAAGGTCCACTGAACATAGAAAATGATAGTGCGGATGGGGCATCCGTGTACTGGGGTCACACTCTTGTTAAACATATTTTACTGTATGGCAATTAATCTATAGTTTGATCTACAATGGCATTGCTTTTGTAATTTGTAGACACTAGGTTTCATGTTGTTGAAAAGTCAATAACAAGTTGTTAAATCTGAAATGTGTTGTTTCAACTTATCTTTAGAATAAATCTATTGTAAATTTGTAATTCATTGGCTATTAAATTCAAGTTTTAATCGAAAGGGAATTCATGAAATTGGTTTCTAGAAAATATGGACCATAGAATCAGTACAAATTGAGGGCGAAGATTTGAATGTATTAAAAACTGCATAACGAAAAAAATAGTAAAACAAATATAAAGCAAATGAAAAGAAAATGTTTTATAGTAATATCTGTGAAAAATGATGCAGAATGTGAGACATATGGATCCTAAAATACACGTAGAAAGTTTTATATTTTAGGAGGTAGCAGACTTGGGTTCTTCATTACCTAATTATAAGATGCCTCATGTTCTGAAGTTTCTGTTTGGCATATTTCTGTTGTCCTTAATTTGTATGATAAACTGTATTTAGAATTGAATGCTTCTTTTTGTAACTTTATTGGGGTTTAAAAGCCTTGACCAAAGTACATTTTGTATTCTAAAAATGTGTGCACGGTCAACGCTTTTACGACCAAATGAAGTTACAAAAAGAAGCTTTCAATACTTATAATTACATTTTTTTATCTATGATCATATGAAAACAATTTTATAATTTTTTTAGTTAATTCACCTTTGCACTTTTTTGTGGGACCGATCGTGTTATCATGAACGAAAAGTTTTATTGAGTAATGCAATTGCTTAAGGAATAACATGTGATGTGCAGTTAGCCAATCAGAATAAAGTATTATCATGAAACATACATCTAATGTAATTATTTAGAAATAAACTACATATAAAACTGTTTATATTTTAATCATTATGTGATATTCACTCTTATAATATATAATATAATAGTTGTTTTTATGCCCCACCTACGATAGTAGAGGGGCATTATGTTTTTTGGTAGTGCGTCCGTTCGTCCGTCTGTCTGTTTGTTCGTTCGTCCGTTTGTTCGTCTGTCCGTCTGTCCCGCTTCAGGTTAAAGTTTTTGGTCAGGGTAGTTTTTGATGAAGTTGAAGTCCAATCAACTTGAAAATTAGTATACATGTGCCCTATGATATGATCTTTCTAATTTAAATGCCAAATTATAGTTTTGACCCCAATTTTACGGTTCACTGAACATAGAAAATGAGATTGCAAATTTCAGGTTAAAGTTTTTGGTCAAGGTAGTTTTTGATAAAGTAGAAGTCCAATCAACTTGAAACTTAGTATACATGTTCCCTTTGATAAGATCATTCTAATTTTAATGCCAAATTAGAGAATTTATTCCAATTTCACGGTCCATTAAACATAGAAAATGATAGTGCGAGTGGGGCATCCGTGTACTGTGGACACATTCTTGTTAATTGATAGAATCATAAATATTGATGCATGTCCATCATACAGGGTTCACCTGACCTTGGCCAACCATACTCTGTGTATGGTTACATGTATGCCTTGTAGGACTTATATGTCCTTCAGCTGATTTTCATGGATCACAGATAATGTTTAGCCTATTTGATGTCTGTCATGCCTGTGTAGTAAAATCTGCATCTTAAAATCTTTCTCAAACATAAATCCCAATCATGATCAATAAAGCAGGGGATACATGCACTCTTATGTATTTTATAGTTCTGAATGTTTAATTTATTTTCTTTTTCAGATGACCATTGGAAAAAATGAAGAATTACCTCCCTTACCTGAACCAGAAGGAACACAACTAAAAAATCATCTTAAACAGGTAATGTTCAATCCCATAATGCATTTAAAATACTCTATTGATGTCATTATTCTGAATATGGAAAAGTAAACAAAATCATGGCATCATCATATAAGGTTCATGGACAGCATAACAATTACATTTTGATTTAATTTCAGATTGTCTTATAGCAATTCTTAAGATCAAAGCAAAATTTCATCGTTATAAATGTAATATGATTTATTTTAAACATTATGTCTCAAATTCAATCTCTCAGTTTGAGACAAGAGTCATTCCTCGGTCAAATTTCTGGGATACCGGAGAATCAATATTACTTGTTTCAGTCTGTCAAGTCATTTGTGTCCTTCTATAATTCAATGACTTGTCAAGTTCAAGGCCAAATTAAAAAAAAAAGGAATTCACCTTTGATTTAGACATTGTTTGAAATAATGATTTTTTTCGTAGTAAACTACAAAAATTTGGCCACAAAATTTAATTTCCTTAGGGCTCTTGTAGTAGTATAGGCTTTTTGCACTGATGTGAAGTCAATTTACGAATGATAAATCAATTATTTCCTCATGTGCACCATTTACTATCTTCCAAATCTTAATTTTTCACAAGATTTTGTTAATACTATTGTAAAGGCCATTAGTCGAAAAAAATCTCTATAGTCCTCTTAATCTAACTATACAATTGTGAAATGGTAACTTCTTAAAATAAATTTGCATGCATTTGTTTTAACAGTTAAAATACAGTGTAAGTATAATGGACATTTATAAACAGATTCATTCATCTGCATTAAATATATACTATCTAATCCTGCCATTGGCTTTCTTTAGGGTCAGCTATATACACTTAGAACATAACCTGTGCACATGCAGTACTATTATGGTTCTACTGATAATATTTAATATTTCTCATGAATACAAATGTACACGTAAAAGTCATTTACATAAACTATATATATGAATACGAACTTTTATTTATGTTTGACTCTTGAGCAGAACATTAACAGGATTAACAAGCTACTTAAAATAATCACTGTGTGTTTACATTTCTATAACAAATATTTCTTTCATATTTTTTTCCCTACTATAAAATAATGAGTTTAAGTATGGTTAATTTTTTATATAATTTGTATTGTTGTAAAAGGCATACAACCATTTTATCTTAACTTTGTGTTTACTTATTTTCATGCAACTTGAAAGACAAACTTTCACCAATGTTAACAAATTTACTAACAACTAACAGATCATCTATACACTTGTTCATATTCAAAAATGCAAACTTCAACTAATATTCCTGCCTCTAATCAACTTTATACAAATTTTATATAAATTTACAAAGATCCATTCAAACGTTTGTTTGGTATAGAAATCAACATTGCTCTAACAGTTGAAACTGCTTGCTTCAGGTGTCTTTTCCTAAGATAGATCCATGTTTCACCTAAGCAATTTTGGTTTCACACCTGACTAAATTTGAAACACCTTTTCATATAATTAAAATAGATTTGGCTCCTTGCAAGAAAATTGGTTGTAGGATTTTAGTTGTAAAATGAAAATTTTTCATTATCATATAAATTTGAACATGTTGAAAGTAATTCATGGCCTATTTAGTGCATGGGCAATAGGTAGTAGAATGGAGCAAAGTGGACATGGGGGAAATAACAGAATGGAAATGAGAAACATGAATACATGTAAAAGAAAAAAAACAACATGAATATTAGAAAAGAAGCATTATGGGCTATTTGTCAATTTTCCAGCATGTTAAAAGGAATTAGAAGAGCCAGAATATATAGTTTAGAGGACTGATATAGTTTATTATGTAGCTGTACTGCACATTTATCTGTTGGTCATTAAAAAATGTTCAATTCTTAATCATTCTATGCTAATTTCATGCTTTTGCTTTAGGCTTTGGCTAGTATGAGTATGACACCTCAACCAATCAAAAATCTTGATACAGTTGCACATAATCCTGAAACCTGGAAAAGACGTGAGAGTTTTTCGTCACAGACTGGCTTCAATCCACTTATCTATGGTAACGATGTTGATTCAGTTGATGTTGCCACAAGGGTAGCCATGGTAAGTTAGTTTGGAAGGCCTGTAAATTGAAACAAATTAATTACGGTCAAGGGTTGCCATCCTTTATACATATTTATGTTGAGAAATTATAATTTTGAAAATTAAAACATTTTTATAAAAGAAAAAAAGCATTGTGTACTGATAAAAGATGTCTCCCAGGATTTGTATCATTAAGACATATTATTATCTTCTTTAATGTATTGATATATTTTAAACAATTCTTCCTATAAACTCTTGCAGACCAAGTGTAGTAACCGTTTAATGTGTTTAATTGTTAAAATGATTGCAACCACATCTGAATCTTTTTTTTTTAAATGATCATTTACTTCTATAATTCATTTATATCAATTATATATTTCATCCATTTCAGATACGATTCTTCAACTCAGCAAATGTTTTGGGTAATTTCTCTGAACATACAAGAACACTAAGACTTTATCCTCGGCCAGTAGTAGCATTCCAAATGTACAGCTTTCTCAAATCTCGTCCAACAAGAAGCCATTTTATTGCCAGAATGGCAAGAACACAGGTATGACAATAGTTCTGATGATAGGATGTTTTATTGTCAGTGTTATATAAAGAATATGACAACAGAGAGGGACATAGAGAAATATTAAAAGGACACTTGTCATTATAACAATTTTCAGGAAAATTATTTTTTATTTGCAAGTTAAACAAACTTGCTTTTATATGTCTCATTTACCCAAGCATAATTTTCTTTTTATTGAAGGGTTGGATTTGATAAATATCAATACTGAAAAGATGAGAAAAATCTGTATGTTTCCATTCTTATCATGCTTATGTGATAGATATGGAATGTATGTCATGATCATGTTATTTAAGAAGTTCATCATTTATTTAAGAGCATCATCATTTATAAAGCTAAGGGAAAACCAAATGTCAAAATTCAATGTTTGCTTGAGGTCCATCCATCACTCCAATGATTGATTTGCAACTCTGCATATTAATTCGGTTTTAAAGTGCTTCAGAAATGGGAGGAGAAAATGAATGTATTCTTTACTTGTTCTTTATTTTTTTGTGACTTTGAAATGGCATGTGCAATATTCAATAGTTAAGATTTATTTGATCAATTACATAGAATCTATATTTGCTAACAATATTGACGATTCTATTGTTACCACATTCTAATATTAAATATCTAAAAGTGACCTCGGGTGTTTTATTTATTTATTAATTATTGAATATGGTTTCCAGTATAAGGTGTGATAAAATCTTACTTATGTAATGTTCATTTTAACCCCTTATTGATATCAAATTTATGGCCAGCAGTTGTTGATGATGGAATACCTTCTAGATTACATACAGATATCAGATATTGCGCTAAACAAAATATACCCATGAGTATTGGGATTGTAGGATTTTATTACCACCACGCATATTGTAATAGTAATTTGTCTGTATGTGTTAGTCTCTAAGGAATATTTGAAAATTACTTTTCACCTTATAATAAATTGGTTACTAAAGTTTAAAATCAAGTTGCCTTCAATTCTTCGATTGATAGAAACACAAATACCTATGACATATGTACTGCAATTGTTTTTCTAAATGATTTTTTTGAGAAATGTTGCTTTACCTTGCAGCTGTTTACTTTATCTTGGGTGTTTTTGATTTTAACATGAATACAACTGAAGGAGATCACTTTCAAAATAGAACCCCCTCCTCTACACAGTAAAATTTAAAAGTTCCCTGACATTTTTACTGTACTCTGACACCCACCCACTATTGAGATTTAAAAGTGCCTTCCCTGTGTCCAATGTATGATTTACTGGAACAGGGTTTAATTAGAATTTCTAAAGTTAAATCAGGAGTACAGACAAAAAGAACCACATTGACATGATTGAATTAAATTAAATATATATACACATCTACCAGCAAAGTTGTGTTCAAAATATTTTTTTCAACACCTATATATAATTTATGCAATGTGTGTCTTCAAATGAATATTTATTATGAGAACATCTATTATAATAAATATATATTCTTGCTGTTTTACAGGCAACAGAGTATTTTGGTGAGTGGTCACTATGTCCAAAGAATGTAGTATTCCTACGTGTGCAGACGTCTGTGTTTGACCCCCTGTTGATTGGAGACAAACCTAAGTGGTATGCCCATCAGCTACAGGCTATAGAGTTTAAGGTGTATGATGAATCGTCAACTCTCGGGTCTGCTCTGTCAACAACGACAGGGGAAACACTCAGTGATGAATACCCAACAGGTGAGTTTAAGGTGTATGATGAATTGTCAACTCTCGGGTCTGCTCTGTCAACAACAACTGGGGAAACACTCGGTGATGAATACCTAACAGGTATGGACGACTTTTGAATTCCTGTACTTACCTGTAAATTTCCTGTCATAATACATATGTTATTATGTCACAGTAAGAACTGATTATTCGATGACATCATTTACGCTTTTTGTTCTGTTTGACAAGAATTATACAAATTATTCCTGGCATAAACAGATTTATAGCCTTTTCTATGTAAAATGTGAACAATAAATGATAAATTGGATATCACCTTTTATAATATTCTGTAAAGTTTTTACTAGCACAAATCATCATTGGAATAATTTAGGGCTATTCTAGAAAAAATTGTATGGGGGGGGGGGGGAAGTGTGAAAAGTTGCTCTGATACCCATCACCCATGTATTATTAATAAATACAATGTAACCTCAACAAAGTAATCATTAAATTATTTCAAATCATTTGCTAACCTTTGATAAAGTATTGAGAGCAAAGCAAATTACACTATTAAAAAACTTTGAAGCATTTAATATCTAATTTGACCTGAGTCAGTCACAATGATGAAAAAACATTAACACTTTATAAATTTTGAACAATGGAAGTGCTTTAATGGATTTACCTACATCAAGAACCATTAAAGCCAAACAAAATAATTGAAAACCAGGGATGTATAAACATGTAGAACTATTTAAAGCTATTTGACCAAAAAGGAACTTAAAAGAATTAACCAAATTCATCCTAGGTTAAATTTGCCTGATGGAGTTGGAATACAGTTTCTTATTGAACTCATTGACTATTTTACAGATGAAAGTGGTAGTGACAGTGATGGAGCAGATAGTACCAGCTCATCTTATTCTTCTCTCAGCGATTTTGTCACAGATATGGTCAACAGTGAGATAGATGGTGATACACCAGGTAAATAAAAAACAAATGATTTGATACACTTTTCAGCTTTTTTTTCTCTCACAACCCTCCTTACCTGTGTATTTTGCTTATTTAGTCTACCAGTGGGGTTCAAATGGAAGTCTCCTAATTATTTTGAAATGTCAAGAATATAAAATAAGGAGATGTGGTATGGTTGCCAAGAAGAAAAGCATCCTTCAGAATTCAAATGACATGGATTAGGCAACTATAGGTCATCTTTCCCTAGAGTTGATTGATATTCATATTCTGTAAGGTAATAATAAATGCATACTTTATAGAGTTGAAAAGAATATTGTAAAACAGTTCCAAATGCAAAGGTATACATCCAACAGACCACAATCCTCTGATCTTTTTGTTTTCCTAAAATTTGGTTGATTTAGTTTAAGATGTTTTTTTGCATAATTTTGACATTTCAGCTTTAGTTCTAGAAAAGCAAGTTCTGTCAGTGGATGAATCAAAGTTCTATACACCACCAAACAAACTACAGCTTCCAGAAACACCTATAAATACCAGTGACTCAGCTAATTCTCTACCAGAAAGTGACGTCAGTAGTTCTGAATCAGAATCACGGTCAGGGAGTCCAACATTTGCTCAGGATATTCCTGATCAAAGCTCAGCGAAAAGTACTCCAAGTAAGGTAGACAAGGTATTTATGTTTATCAATTTTGAAGAACCATTTAAATGCCTCACCTGCAAAAGAATGTTGCAAAATGCAAGACAAAGGGATGTTAATCCAGCTGCTACTTTGTATCCATTTGTTATAAAGCTTTATGTTTTTGAAGTAAAAGACCATAGTAAATCAAATTTTGTATATCATAAATTTATAGTTTTTATCACATGATATGCTGTAGTTATTATGTATAATGAGTAATAAGACAAATAAAATTGAGAAAGGAAATGTGTCAAAGCGACAACAACCCGACCATAGAGCAGACAACATCTCTCAAGTACATAGAATCATTGCAAGGTATGCATGTCCATCAGACAGTGTTCATCTGACCTTTACCTCAATTTTTGGTTCACATTAAGTTTTCATGATTAGGTCCATTTCCCCGATACTGATCCTGATAAAAAAAGGCTGATTTATAATAACACTGACTTTATTTTGTATTTATAGAACTTAAACTGAATTTATTTTTATTTCAGAAGTCAGAATTTATATTTGATTCGGGAAATGTCTCAGCGACTAGCAGATCTTTAAACAGGTAATGTATGACTATACAATATATTACATTGATTCTACCGCAGGATCAGGTGTTACACAAAATTTCTCCCTCAAGAAGTTGAATTCTCATATCTAAAATGCAATGCTTGGCAGGCCTTTTAGATATTTAAGATTAAACTGTCGAGAGATTAGAAATCTCGAATCAATTGAGACATAGTGGTGGAATCTGTTTCTTTTATGGTTTTTAGATGAAGTGTCAAACTTTTTCTTTCTTTTTCAACAATCTATTCAAAGATTATGTTCTTTCCTGAGATATGACCAAACATGTTCTAAGCCCACTACGCTAGTCAAATGTAATGAAACTTATACACAATGCTTATTACCACCAAACACATCAAGTACAATTGGGGTGGGTTTCACTTTCATGGTTCTGGAGTTATGTCCCTTTATAAATGGAAAATTGCTAAATTTTCTTAGCAATTTTCCGTTTCAGCACTCTTAACTTTACTTTGCCAAAACCAAATGTTTAGAAACTGATACACAATGCTTATTACCACTAAACACAGATGAAGTTCAAATTTGGATGGTGTCATTTTCATCGCTATTGAGTTATGTCTCCATATAAATGGAAACACTGCTGAATTTACCATTAAGCACTCTAACTTTACTTTCCAAAACCAAATGTTAGAAAACTTATACACAATACACATTACCACCAAACACAAATAAAGTTTAAATTTGATGTTAACTGTTCTCCAGTATTATCTCCCTTTATAAATGGAAAAATTGGCAAATAAGTTTTGTGCAATCTATCACTTTGACTGTTCTTGAGTTTTACCTCTTTACAACTGGAAAAATTATTTTTATCCGCACTCTGCTGACCAAACGTTTCATTTCCACACTCAAAAGAATTAGTACATTGACTCTTGCAAATTTACAAGTGTGGGCATCTGTGTTTTATATTGTTATTCATCTTTTATTTTGGAAGGCAAAAAGGCAAATCAGGATAGCATATTTTTTTTACCTCATTATTGAATTTTGACCAATTTTGACCAATGAAGAACTGCGGGAATCAATTGAATAAAAATTGAGAATGGAAATGGGGAATATGTCAAAGAGGCAACAACAACCCAACCAAAGAGCAGATTACACATTAATAAAAAAAAAAAAAAAACTTTTTAAGGAAAGTATAAATCAGTTCAGAATTCAAGAAATATATAAACCTGTAAAAGTGTATTAGTTTAATATGTATATTATTCTAGTGCATTAATCTTTCTGAAGACATTTTTACAAGATCATTACAATTTAATGTTACTGGTTTCATGAATTCTGATATGCTGTACATTGTTCATAACATTTGACAAATAAGAATATTCTTCATCTTTGCTGCATATTCATAATCTGATTTGACCATCAATATTTGCTTCAGTGCTATTTCACTCTTCTCCAATTGTCTATACAAATTACAAGATTATAGTAATATTTGATCTTTTGCATGTGATTTCATTTTACACTTCAGGAAGAAAGTTATTGATGAAAAGTTTCAAAAGATCAAATAAGAAGGTCTCATCAGCAAAAATATCAGAAGACCATTTTTAAAAATCAACTCTTTCAAGTTTGTTTTTGCTTTTAAAAGTAGTTAAAAAGTTGAAATTTAAATCTCACCTTTATTTATTTTATTTCAGTTCAAATTTGACCCACTCTGACAGTATTGGATCAAACAACAGTACTCCAGAGTTACCAAAACGTCCTCCACCTTTAGCTCCATTAACCAGGAGCATTAACTCAGCATTTGAAGCCTATGAAAAACCATTGTCACCAACAATAAGAAAGGGAAGGAACTCACCAGGTTTAATGAGTCCACAGTCTCCAAGGATAAGGAGTAATAGTAGCACAGATCCAAGGATACGTAAAAACAGTAGTGGATCAAGGGTAATTGATACCCAAAGCAGATAGATGATTTTTTTTAGCACATACATTTTTTTACCAGCTTAACTGTATTTAGTATAAGAGTTAATAATAAAACAAAAACATATTACAAAACGAGGGTTTTATTTGGGGTTGGAATATTCATTAGAATATAATTTTTTAAAGTCATGGTCTCCATCATACCTCTTTTCTCTCGAATATTCATTTTGATTTTAATGAATTAAAAGATAAACCATGAAAAATGCATGCAGCATAACAAAAAATAAAGTAAAATATGCATTTCATAGAAAAGCGAAAAAATCCAAAAAGACAAGCATATGCATAAGAATGAGTTGGAAATGGAATATAAGTTGCATTTGTTCTAATAAATTTTTAAAAGGATGTTTTTTTTCTGCTGAACAAAATATTAAGTTTACAAATTAATTAAGATGCTATCCTTTCCAAATGAAACTGTTATTGATAAAAATGATGAATTCTCTTTTTAGTCAGTTCCTGGAGACAGAGAATTACCAGAAAGAGGCTCTACACCTTCATCATTGATATCAACAATCAGTAATGAACTCACAGACATGGCTCAATCAGCAAGCAGTACAATGTCAGAGTTATTTGGTAAGATTCACCCACTCATTCTTAATTTAAGCAATAGAAATTCATCATATATTTATTTCGTGTTATTAACTTTTAGTGACTTTGTGTTTAACTTTAGAAAATGTCTAGCTGTCAGAACAACCTTTTTAGTGTAATTAAAATTAACTAAATATCAATTTACATAATTGTAATAAAATTCAATTTTTTTCTAGCCTATTTTTATCAACCTGAAGTTATCACATTCATTCATCTTAATAATCATTCCTATCATTTACTTATACAGTAAACCAGCTGATTTTGGCCTTTGAATATAATTTTTTATGAATAAAACAAAAAAAAAAAAAAACAAGAAGGAAAATTTTGTGCAAAAAAAGATAGTTTTAGAATTAATAGAAATTTAAATTGTATTGAAAATGAACTGGTAACTAGCAAAATTCTGTATTGTAATTATTGATTGAAACTATTTTTTAACAGACAAATTTTCATTCTCACCGAAATGTGAGATTATTGAAGAGAAAACTGAACCAGGTATTATCACTTTAAAAAAAAGAGGTAGTGACTTACACATTTTTATGCACACAGCCTTGTTTGTACGATTAGAAATAAACTGTGTGATATATTAACCAATCATAGTCCACTAACACATTGCTGTAGTCCACTTACTCATTGCTGCCAAATTTAACATCTTACCTAACTGATCTTATTTGATCTAAGGTTCATAGCCTCTAGTGAATATGATAAATATTTTTCCAGCAGGAATTTCAACACAAGGGGGATCCACTAGAACCTTAAGGGGGCACATATGTTGAATCATAGTAAACAGTGTACAGTAATTAGTGGATCTGAGGCCAGGAGTAGTAATTTTAACTGAATACATACCTGCCAACCCTCTCGTTTTGAGCGGGAGAGTCCCGCTCAACTACAGAAATTCAGGAAATCTCCGCTTCCTGGTAACCTCCCGCGCAGGTGTATAGAATCTCCCGCTTTTGGATACTTTATCCTTGAATGACAAGTCAACATTAATTATGTTTTTGTGTCACTGCTGAGGGTTGTTGTAACCTGTAAACATGGTAAATCACAAACCATGATAAATTAAATGGCTTCACTTGTAAGCTTGGGTGTCTACTTATTATCGATCATTAACGACTTTTGCTTCAATCTTTGTGTTAATAAAAACATTTCAAAGAAATTTCGGATTACTTCCCCTGATTAACCTTGTTTTAAGTTATCCTTCTTTAAATAATTTGAATTGATAAAACAATATAAACTAAATACAAATTGAACAAAGGATACAAAAACATGGCAATTAAATGATTTTGTATGCTTTAAGACAAAAAAAAAAATTTATATATATAATTTGTCATATCTACGAGGGAGATCTCCCTCTTTGAAGGTTTCAGAGGTTGGCAGGTATGTGAATAGTTTCTTTAACAATCTCTCCTTCATCATACTCTCTTTCTAATGTCATAACTGACCAATAAGTAAGTGCATTTGGATAAAGTGATTAAGACACAAAACTGTCTCTGATCAGAATTTAAAATATTTCCAAATAAACACTTAACAGACACTTCCTTGGGATTGATAAACAATTCAATAGTTAGAATATGAAATTTTTTATCTAATTTATGTATTTTTAAGACCTGAAATGTACAAATTTGTTTCATAATATAGTTTTTGTTAACAAAAACTGTTCAGTGTTTAAAAAAATCATAATAATAAATGCAGAAAGCTCAAAAGAAATGTTCACAGGTGATTCTTATATTGTATTTGCTAGTTCAAATTGTAAAGTTATTTTGTTTATATAGAAACAATAGAATCAGACGATGAAATACTTGAACAGAGATCAGACCCGGGTAAATGAACTCTTGTGGTTTACAACCATTTTGGGATAAATTGTACTTGCATGTTTGAAAAATATATATGAAAGCAGCTTTATACTGGTAAATCCTTATTTTTATTTTCAAAGAGGTCAGGTTGTCAAGTGGTATTGTTTGCTTGCTTGGAATTATCATACAATATATATAAACTGAAGCATTCAATTTCCTTTTCCAATATCTTTTTTTCAGTTCCATTCTAAAGTTTTGTGTTTATTGTAAAAAGTTTAAATATTTTTTATGGTCATGGGATTATTTTCTTTTTTTAACCGTTACTTTTCTTATTTGTATATATGTCATGTAAAAACCGGCTAAAATCATAATGGAAAACTAAACTACAATTTTTGTTCAATAAAACAATGGCAGTTAATTTAGATTTATCTCCCTTTACTGGTAAATATTATACTCAAAGAAAAATCTTTTTCTATTTCTTTTAAAATTTTTAAAAGTTGTGGCCCTCATAATTGTCATACATTTATGTTTCATTAAGCAATGAATTTTTTAATCTGTTTTATTATAGGATTTAGAAAGCATGTTTGATAAATTTCGATAATGATTAAATAATACATTTTTGTTATGCTTTAGAATTTATCTTGTAGGATCAACAAGAAGCCCACAACATCATCATGCCAAACCAGTAAAGCCTTTTGCACCTTTAGGTAATTCAAATGATTTAGTTATTATAGCTGTTTAAAATGAAACCTACAGTGAACAAAGCATTGGACCGATAAATGTAGACACTTTACCATTGAAACTTATCTCCTTATTTGTTGAGAATCTTGGTACACTGGATATTACTATCCTTGCTCTGACAAATCATTCAGTATATGTAGAGTTATAAACATTGTATTAGGTAGTAATTTAAACATAGAAATATTTTGAACACTGTACAGTAAAATGAATTTCTTTCAAGTGATTTTACTGTTGCTATGAACAATTGACTTTTCGACAATATCCTGTCAACAGGAATATACTGACTGGTTTTGAAAGGATGTTCTGTGTATTTCATCATTATTTTATGTAAAAGGTGCAACTATTTTCTAGAATTAATCTACATCGTGTAATGCCAAGCATAAACTTCATGAATGAAATTTGAATTATTTTGTAAACATGTGAAGTCTAATATTAATGCATATGTAATTAAAATAAGTATAAATGAATATTTGAATGTTTCAGGAAACAGAAAAGCTTTGGTAGAGAAATCAGGCTTAGTTAAACATGCCACTAATCCAAGAAAAACAAAAGAATCTCAGAAAGCCAGTGGAAGTGATGGTAGATCTGCTTCTAATAGGTAATGTACATGACAAGGATAATTTGATAAAGTCAGCTCAAAATTATAAAAAGCATATCAACAAATGAATTATAAATTTTATGATTAAAAGCAAAATTTCAAAGAATGTTCTTATATAGATTTAAAACCCCATCTTTTTGGTTTGTGTAAACTACATTTTGAATTGTTCAATGCATGATTCTGAAACATTAAGGATTGTATCAATATAATATTTACAAATATGTTGCCTATAAAAGATATTTTTATCACCAGTGTATATGTGTTTCAAAGAAGATGACAAATTTTGTATACAACACTAAATTAAGAAATTATTAAGAGGTTTTGATTAATGCAAATAGTGTGACTGGGTGATTTTCACTATGATAAGAATTTGCATTCAAATATCTAATTAAAAAGTCTGTATGAAGATTTTCCTTAAATTGCAATAATTAATCTTGCATTTTCTTCCATTATACAAAAATTGCAATAATAAATCCATGCTATAACTTTTGAGTTTACAGTATAGTATGCAACATAACATAAAAAAAATGATTTTTGTTGCAGTGAAAATCAGCAGTTTTTGAAAGAGATTGTAACCAATGTTATGGAAGGACAAGGTGTCAGCTGGTTAAAACTAGGTCGTGTCCGAAGATTGATGGAGGACGAGAACTATCGTAACTTTGTTGTCAGCAGAATAAACAAAAACTTGGATAAGAAATTAAATGATGAAACACAACACATTGAAGATGTGGTATTGAAACTTTTTATATAATTATCTATTTTATTCATTTGGATTATATCTGTACAAGAGAAAAGTGACATACATCTTTATCAATTTAAATCCATTTTTTATTGTCATTAAACTAAAAAAGTTTTTAACAATTATAACACAGTAAAACAAGATAATTTTGTTTTGAAAAATATCTACAATCATTTGTGATTGTATGCTGTAAAGACGTGGGATAATCGGATTGTCAGTTGGCCAACAATCATAGAAACACAAGTCAAAAATAATATTTTACTAAAACAAAACTAAACAAAATCAAACAAAACTAAACAAAATCAAACAAAACTAAACATGATTATAACATGCAAATGAATACAAATAAACAAAATAAAAACAACTGAAATGTTAGTTAGTACAATTTTATAACATCTATAAAGAAAACAGGAAAAAAGCAGAAAGAAAAGAGTGTGAATCATATTTTACAGAAAAAAGGAGTTCAAAACCTACCATTCATCAGTCTTTCTACAGTTTACTTGTTTCAAAAGATTATGATTTAGCTGTATCATTTCAATTGCGTGTTTGTTTTGTGTATGTATGTATATTTTACAGTGAATGTATTGTGTATTTTTGTGGTTTTTGTTTTCTAGAGTTTGTCAAAGACAGTATTTAAAGGAATGCTAACCCTGATTAAAGCTTTGATTCATGGTCTAGAACATACCTACCAGAATCATGGGCTAGGAGGAATGGCCAGTGCTTTCATGTTATTAGAGATTAACCACACCCACTTCTGGATAAAGGACGCTACGGGGAAACTGCCATCAAGTAGTCGGAGTGACACTAGTGTTACACCCGATGTAGGTTATTTGTAATCATTGATAATGAAATTTTCTGCAGTTAATGGTAGGGGGTATATGAGATTTCAGAAATATGTGATTTTTTTTTAAACAAATCAAAAACAAAACATGAGCTATTTGATTTTTCAATGTAATTAGTTAAGCATGTACAAAATTTAGGAACTCCTCAGCATTGAATCTTGAGTCGTTTTGAGGCTGATACTTACCCACTTTTCTATGATTCAGTATAGATTCAAAATTAGATTTGTGAAATGATACAGTTAAATAACAATACATCTACAAAATAGGTGCAATTTGTGTTACCTAACATAAAGCTTAATGAAAAACAAAAAAACAAGAAAAATTGAATATTCAAATGTTTCTATGTTTGGTTTAATCCATCATTAATATGTAAATATATTTACTGTAAAGATATATGATGTTGAAGCAACTCAAAGTTGTTGTATAGTGTTGAGGATAGGTGGATCAAGGTCTATTGGACAAGGTATAAATCTGAAACATTGAAATTTAACACAATTTTGTTGTTCACTATGTGTTGGTGAAAGGGTCATCACTTTGTTAATCAACTTAAACATGGAATTGAATTTACAACTTCATATGTTGATACTAATAGACGTTTTAAGCAAAGGAATGGGTCCATTTGCATGTTAATAACTATTAATTTGATCTGTTGGCTTGATACAGGTACTGTATACAAAATAAACCTTGTGACAATTATAATTTATTTTCCTGTGCAGATATGAACAAGCATACAAATTGTACTGAAATGAAAATTTTTACTCATGTCATAAAAATCTTAGCATGTGCAGTATTAACCGTGTTCTCAACACATGACAAGATCCTTGTAATATAAGACCAGGCTTCGACAATAACGCTTGTCCGATTGTCCGGTACCAGAGGGAAAATAGGTCGGACAAGTAAAAGCTGTGTCAAGCTTGTCCGTCGGGACAAGTACAATAACTCTGCAGAAAATAAATTTCATCCAACTTTGATGAACAAAGTATAATTATAAACAAAAAACAAAAAAACAAATATTAATTTGACATGTTTCTGTATTCTGTTTATTCAATTGCAAAACCTTTTTCTTCAACATCATGAACATGTTTACTTGCAATCGATAATTTTTAACTGTTCTGGGTCTTTGTCAGGTACTTTTTAACAGGCTAAGGTATACTATTCTCGGAAACTAGTCTTACTGATCCGAATCAATGTTGCGCTTTGTAGATAAGGTAACTTTACAGGACAGTTCGTCACCTGGACAGGTTTAGCTCAAAGTTTAATAGACAGTTTGGCACCGTAGGAGACATATTTAGTAGACATGATTGATAGACAGTTTGGCAAGGCAGGAGACATTTCGGGACCAAGACACATCAGTACCTCATTTTCTTACCTATTCTGTTCTTTATAATAAATACCATACCAGTATTTTTTTCACAATATTTTTTTTTATTTACCAAAATATCATAAAAATCATATTTGATCATAAGTAGAAAAAACAATACTTGCAATATGGTGACCTACAAATGTATAGTTGTTAATTTCTCTGTCATTTGAGAGAGTTGTCTCATCGGCAATCAGACCTTATCTTCTTCTTTTTATTGATTGCATTTGAATAAACTTTTTTCAATTTAAACAAAAAAACAGGATACAAATCCAATGAGTGTACAGGCCTATCAGATGGTGCCTCATTTTTAGGAGTCTGATGAGACTGGCATTGATGAAAACTAGAACCTAAGTTCCGCGACATGACTAGATTCAGTTGTACTTGACTCATATTTTTGAAAAGTATTTCAAAAGAAGTACATCAAATTCTGTTCTATTGTTTAAATTCGTTTTGTTCCTTTAATCAACTTAAAATGTAAAACGGTTATTTTTAATTAAAAAAATTTGGACAAGTAACAATTTCATTCGGACAAGTAAGTTTTGATATGTACTTGTCCTACAGGACAAGTCCTACAGGACAAGTTGAAAAAAAAGTTATTGTAGAGGCCTGAAGACACCTTTAAATATATATATATAATCAATGCATGTATTCTTACCAAACAATACAAGAATTGAATGATATTAATCTTTATTAGATTTGAATTTACTAACCATAACCTACCATGTTCTAGAGGAATTCTCCATTTGGAAGTCACGAAAGTTTAGCTTCCCGGAATGATGACTCTCCACAAAAGCAGGAAACGTCTTGTTTGCATGATGAACACTCCATTGCATCAGTTGGTATGAAACCTTTTTACTAATATTCATATGCTTGGCACTAAATGTCCCTTATTGTGGTGGGTTAGCATGTATTGGGTTAATTTATTAAGGTGTGATTTTGAAACAACAAATAACTGAATATAGTATTTATCCATGATCAGTGACGTATAGTAGAAATTATTCATGTATATGTATGCAAACATTTGTATGTTCACTGTTCCAAATAAATATATGTAATGTCTTGTGATATGTGTCTTATCAACATTTAAATTTGAAGACAAGATTTCTATTTGAACTTCATTAACAATAAACATAATAGACATGCTGAAGAAATTATACTTTTAATGAATAAGCCCTCTTAAGGCTCTGATGTGTGCATTATTATTGCTAATCACTGAAGACTGGTTAAACTTATTTAGCGTTTTTAAGATGACATGCTCCTCCAGTGTAAACAAAGATAAATCTAAGAAGTGCAATATTGACTTTGTATAAATCCATCAATTCAGTTTATGCATGCCAATGAGACAGCTATTAATATATGACTAATGTACAAAGATGAGAATTACAAGTCACTGTACAGCCTTATTCATTGTTATTTTTGTAAACAATGAATTTTTATTTTGTGTCTTTTTTAAGTTAAAGGAAAATTTTGTCACTTAATTTAAGTTTTTCACAATAAAAATAAATTCTTCACAGTCTATTGAAACCGACTGAGCATTATTCAGACTTAATTATTTTGCTTATGTACTGTAATGTTACACATGTTGTGCTTTGTTTGTTTTAACCTGGAAAGAAAGCTTGATCCTTTTACAAATTTTAACCTTTATTGCTTTAAATATACAGGGTAAATATAATTAATGAACCCTAATCATAAATGATTTGTCCCCTACATCTGTAAATCTCCCCCACAACCAATACTATTCATATTTACCCCTGATATTTGAAGTGTTTACCAAATTCCTTGTCTAGATCCCACCATCGTATTTTGTTGATGGCATGAATTGCATACAAGCGAAGATTTGTTCTTTAAAAGATATTAAATGTTTTATACAATAATGCACAGTCATGAAGTGTATATGAATAGAAACTTTGACAAAAAATTAGAGTACTTTTCATTGGTTGACAGGGCGAGGTGAAGCTTATGGTAATAACAAGGGTTGGTGGGCAGACCACCACCCACTGTCCTCCCAACATTCTGATTTGTCCATCACTTCATGTAATAGCACTGATTCAGGCAAGTATTTGATGTGGTGGGTGTATGCACTGTGTCATCAACACTAAGGCAGATCCAGGATTGTGTCGTTGTAAATCATTAAAAGAATCACAATTTATCATATGATTGTCTTGATAAGTTGCTTGGTATATTATTCCTTGATAGTAATAAAAGCCCTGCAAAAGTAGTGTTTAACCCTTTTTAGTTGACAATTTATTTTTCTCAATATTTAACATATGAAAATAATTATTAAATAACCCCAGAATTGCATAAATCCATATTTTTCTACAGATATCTTTTGGTGCTGTCTTTTCATGATAGAAATGAATAATGAATGAGTCTATATTTGATATGATAACAATATGACCAGATCAGCCTGGATTTGCCATTTAGATAATAGAATGACAGTGTTATAGTCCAGACACACAAGAAATAGTGCATCTTATATACTCCATATGTTAGGTAGTTAGGAGTTATATATCTGTTAGTACTCATGCATGTTTTTCCAGTAATCTGGCCATAGCTGAATTTCACAACCCTGTGATATGATTATTTCACAAACCTGAAAAATAGTTCTTTCCCAAAAGCTTGATCAGTTTGCCATGAGTACTTAAATAGCTTTAACATAGACATATGAATTTTCATACTTTATTTTATAACACCATTACTATTTTTAGTTTGGGCAGTGTTAGAACTGCTTTGATCTATCTTCTTCAGATACATATTATCTCTGTCAATCTGAATGAAATACAGATCCTTGAGGTTTAGCTTACAAGACAATATTTTTAAAAAGATTTCAAGATCTTTGGGTTTTGTCATAATGATAAACACCTTCAGAAATTTGGAGGTAGATATTTCATTCAATGATTGACTGATGTAAGATTTTCTAAAACAGAAAATAGAACAGAGGGATGTCAAATTATTGTAAGCAAAGCTTGGACACAGGATCTGCATTTTATTCAGATTGGTCTTGTACATTCTACAACTTGTACTATCTTTCTGACTTTAGTTCTGCATTTTTTTTTCCTTGATTTTTTTTTCATATTTAGGCAAATGTTAAAACTAATTTGTGACTTGATTCGAGTAAGCATGATATATATTAATTAGCTTAATTTTATGAAGTGCTATTTAATTTTAATTAAGTGCATGAAAATGATATATCGAAACAGTATTGTTAGAATTAATAGTTTAGACATTAATCAAGTGCAAACAACAATAAGATTTTACAGAAGTAAAGCATTAGCTTCCTAGATGTGATTACATATGTTTTTAGTTTGTGATTGATATTAATAGGGAAATACATGTAGTTTATTCAACCATAAAAAGTTTTGGTGAAATGATGACAGATTTGATTAATTGTATTTTATTAGATTTAAATTTTTGCCATTGATCCTGTCATAGACTAGCATTAAAATGTATAATATAAAAAAAAGTATTGAAAAAAATACTACCTCAGAACTTTCTTAAGTAATCATACTATTTAGATATCCATCTACTAGAGAAAAGTTTAGCTTCTTGAAGTAAGTTATACTGCAGCAAAAACTCAGAGAGTAAAACATTAATGTCATTCTTGTAGGGGTGATTTAACCATTGTTCTGGTAAATGAAGAAAATTTGATGATTATTTGTTGATAGCATATTTAATAAAAGATGTTAAGCTACTATCACTTTCTGTTGAATTATAGGATATTCTAAAGCATATTGATTAATCTACCATTTTCTTTTTGTCATTTTTAGGGTCACCAGTTATTGTCAATGGTGAAGAATTTGAAAATATTGAAATTCGTAAAATCGATGAAGGCAGTTCATTGGATTCAAACAAACAATTTCTTGACCAAAACCGAAATACACCCAAATCATTATCTGTTAGACAACAGTGTGACATTATTGTGACAAAAACAGACACATCAGACTTAAAATCTCCAACTGACGTATTACATCATATCGTCAGAAATAAAGAAATTATAAACTCTTCACAAGGATTGGACAAGAGGTGTAGTATTGACTCTGAAGTGTCCGAAGCCAATACATTGATTAGTTCTAGTTCTGAAACCGACGGGACTGACAGTGGACGGAGAACGAAAAAGAGGATCAACCACCATTCTATCAGAGGGGCTATGTCTGACAGTGAAATGGAAATGTCTGGGGTTTGTATATTAATGCCTTTGGTACCTCAAGATAAAAGCTGTGAAATTGCTTATTGATAAGTTTCTGTAAAATCTGGATTATTGACATGAAAAATATTCCACTCTTGACCAAACAACACTGATAATTAACTCATGCACTACGCGCATTTGTGAATTAATGTGTTGTTCGGTCACTCGTTAAATATTTTTCTCTATTTGAATTCTTTGATTAGTTATTCTATAATTAAACTATGCATTAAACAATTTATTAAAAAAAAAACCACTTGAATTTATACTTATAAAAGCATACAAAAATACATACCACTCATCAGACAAAAGATTTTAGAACTCTTGTTATCTGTGCTACCTGATAAAAGTTGATAATTATAAAATTATATGAATTCCACAACCAAGATAGATGTTTAGATGAAATAGGCTGCATTTATAGATAAACTTTATTTTTTTCAGATTGTAAGTTATAATAAGAGAAGTAGATCACCCAGTGTATGGAGTAATAAAAGTTCTCTTAGTGCAGGGTTCCGATATCATGAGGGTAAAGTCATCAGTACCTCTCCTGTACCTCATAGTCCTGATACTGGTAGGATGTTCCTCTTTGAGGGTTTACTAGGTAAAGAAGTATATAATGTAGTCAAGAATTTATAGAAGTTATAGATACATATTAAGAAGATGTAATATGAGTGCCAATGAAACAACTCTACATTCAAGTCACAATTTCTAAAAGTAAACCATTTAAGGTCAAAGTACAGTCTTCAACATGGAGCCTTGGTTGACACCAAACAGCAAGCCATAAAGGACCCATAAAATTCATTCAGAAAAAAACAATCAAACGGAAAAAACAATGTTCTAATCCATATAAGATACAAAAACACTTATGAATCACATCAACAAACAACACATTGATGCATATTTATTTTTCTTCATGTTTGGAGATATGTATTTGTATCCATTTAAGTTAATTGATTTAAAATTTCTAATTTAGTAATCAACTAAGCCTACAAATTCTTATCCACATGTACCAACAAAGCTGGACAGAGGATTTTATTTTGTAATATGTATTTTATTAACAGCTAAAAACTGCTCAGTTTTGACTAATATGAAAGAAGACTTTATTATTTTTTTCTATTGCCTCAAATAATGAAAACGGTTGTTATTTTAGGTAAACTATAGAAATTCATTAGACACGATACAGATCCAAACATGTATAATTTGCAGTAACAAACTAAAAAATAATATTTTGACTGAATCAAAATACTAAAATAAGTTGAATGCTTTAATAAAACCTTGGTGTGGCAATGATGAGAATTATAAGATTAGGTTGATGATTAATAATAATAATGCTAGCTATTGTTTTACTAGAATGTAGTGAATAAATATTTTTGGGTATTATCTTGCAGGTAAAGACAGATCAAGATTATGGGATCAGATGCAGTTTTGGGAAGATGTATATTTAGATGCTGTAGCACAGGAGAGGGATATTATAGGCATGGACCAGGGACCAGGAGAAATGATGGAAAGGTTTGTTAAATCTTCATAGGTCACTTCTTTAGTAACCTTACATTCTAAAGTGGGTGGTATATTGGGATTGGGGAGTGTCCTTTTACCTTTTCAGACTTATGTTTTTTCATCTGGGGAATCTTAATTCCTTCTTTTGTTTTTACAGATGCTTTGAACAATACAACATAATTTTGTAAATGATTTATGGAATCTTACTGAAACATTATTTACTTTTGCACCTAATATTTTATTTCCTTATTTGAATGACTTTTGGACTCTATCCCTTATTAGACTAGGGCTTGTTCCTACACTTTACAAACTTACATACCAAAAGACAATTAATCATTAACGAAAGTATGTTCTGTTAGTGTTTACAGTGTTTCCATAATTAGTCAGTACACCTAATCTTATACAATTGTTTCCTTTCCTAAGGAAATCTTATTATATACAGTGCTCTTAAAATATTCTCAAACACAAGATTAATCAAAAACAGTTAACAGTAATTTTTCAGAGGTAAATTTCATCTGTTAAAAATAGAATTTACGAAATTGAATATTTTATCAGCTTTTGAAGTGATTGATTGATTGTTGATAACTTAATGTTAAGAACTGAAAATTGCTAATCAAATGAAATTTCTCTTATATGTTTTAAGAAATGTGTATTACATTTATTTATAAAATATGTATTTATAGGTATACCTCCCTGGGTCAGTCAGAAAGGAAACGATTGGAGCAAGATGAAGATAGATTAATGTCTGTGATACTTTATAATATTGTTGCATTTATGGTGATGATGCGGGTTCCTAAACAAGAAGTGCGCAAGAAAGTACGAAGGTTACTTGGCAAATCTCATATTGGATTGTCATACAGCTCAGAAATCAACTTCTTGTTAGATAATATACCAAATCTGGTAAGTTTATTTTACATTTGCGAATATAGTTTTAAAATGTAATTAAGGAAATTCATATCAGCTGCACATGAAACAGTTTAATCAGAGTTAACAAGGCCAAACATTCACAAGTACTAAAATGTTGGTAGAAGCATACATTCCATGATCATTGAGGCTAGTAGTATCTCTTATAGTTAAAAATATACTACACTTGTCTCATGACAGCAGAAAAGTAAAATTAAAGAAGAAAAACAAAAAATGTAACATGAGGGTAAAAACCTTGGACATATTGATATGATAAATACAATCTTTACCAACAAAATAGTTTATAATCAAAATTTTTCGTTTCAATTTAAAAAAGATTTGACTTCTTTACCATTTTGAATAGTTCATAGGGTTGGAGTTATATCATACAAGATACAAACATAGAATCGGATCTATAAACCAATGTTGACGTTATGTAAAATAACTTTGACATACGGTACTTTAAATGTGATGTGCACAATTTTCTCTTTGTATTAATATTGTGACTTTATGTTTCAGCATGGTAATGATATAGATCTAAAACCAGTTGGCAGTAGATTTATGCAGAAACAATCTTTTACTGTACACTGGGGTACAGATAACACGGGAGATATGTTATTTATGGAGGTTGGTTTACTTGTCATAAACAGCATTGAATAATTTGAGACAACAGAAATCTTGTTAAATAATGCAAATCCATCAATCGGGACAGACAATTTTTTTCTGAGATAAACACATCTGTATGTATTTTCTCTTTAACGCATGCACCAATGCTTGATATCAAGTCTCATAGATCATATGATTTGATTTCTTTATTACAACACAATATATATGTTGAATATACCTTTCCAAAGCAGAATAAGAAAAAAGTCTACCAGAATTTGACAATTGTTTGGAAAATAATTCTAAACATAATTTTGAGCCCAGTTTCTTATTATCCTATGTACTCAGTTATGAAAAAGGAAAACATAATTCAAATCTTTACTTAGATTTATGCAAAATTTCAAGCCATTTAAAAACTTTTTGACAAAACTGCAGTTCTATATTTATGATACATGTATATGAGTTTGTGTTTTTTTGTAGGTGTGTGATGATTGTATTATATTACGTAGTGTGACGAGTGCAATATGTGATCGATGGTGGTATGAGAAGCTAGTTAATATGACTTATTGTCCTAAAACTAAGGTGCTGTGTCTGTGGAGAAAACATGGAGAGAAAGTACAACTCAATCAGTTTTATACTAAAAAGGTAAGAAGGTTGTTCAATCACAATCATGTTTAACACTGCCATATATTTTTTTCAGTTCCTGCCCGAAGTCATGTGTTTGTCATTGGTTGCTGTATGTCATATTTGTTTGTCATTGGTTGCTATATGTCATATTTGTTTGTCATTGGTTGCTGTATGTCATATTTGTTTTTCTTTGGTTGCTGTATGTCATATTTGTTTTTCTTTGGTTGCTGTATGTCATATTTGTTTTTCTTTGGTTGCTGTATGTCATATTTGTTTGTCATTGGTTGCTGTATGTCATATTTGTTTGTCATTGGTGGCTGTATGTCATATTTGTTTTTCTTTGGTTGCTGTATGTCATATTTGTTTTTCATTGGTTACTGTATGTCATATTTGTTTGTCATTGGTTGCTGTATGTCATATTTGTTTGTCATTGGTTGCTGTATGTCATATTTGTTTGTCATTGGTTGCTGTATGTCATATTTGTTTGTCATTGGTTGCTGTATGTCATATTTGTTTGTCATTGGTTGCTGTATGTCATATTTGTTTGTCATTGGTTGCTGTATGTCATATTTGTTTGTCATTGGTTGCTGTATGTCATATTTGTTTGTCATTGGTTGCTGTATGTCATATTTGTTTGTCATTGGTTGCTGTATGTCATATTTGTTTGTCATTGGTTGCTGTATGTCATACTTGTTTGTCATTGGTTGCTGTATGTCATACTTGTTTGTCTTTGGTTGCTGTATGTCATACTTGTTTGTCATTGGTTGCTGTATGTCATACTTGTTTGTCATTGGTTGCTGTATGTCATATTTGTTTGTCATTGGTTGCTGTATGTCATACTTGTTTGTCATTGGTTGCTGTATGTCATATTTGTTTGTCATTGGTTGCTGTATGTCATATTTGTTTGTCATTGGTTGCTGTATGTCATATTTGTTTGTCTTTGGTTGCTGTATGTCATACTTGTTTGTCATTGGTTGCTGTATGTCATATTTGTTTTGTCATACTTGTTTGTCATTGGTTGCTGTATGTCATACTTGTTTGTCATTGGTTGCTGTATGTCATATTTGTTTGTCATTGGTTGCTGTATGTCATATTTGTTTGTCATTGGTTGCTGTATGTCATATTTGTTTGTCATTGGTTGCTGTATGTCATACTTGTTTTTCTTTGGTTGCTGTATGTCATATTTGTTTTTCTTTGGTTGCTGTATGTCATATTTGTTTGTCATTGGTTGCTGTATGTCATATTTGTTTTTCATTGGTTGCTGTATGTCATATTTGTTTTTCATTGGTTGCTGTATGTCATATTTGTTTGTCATTGGTTGCTGTATGTCATATTTGTTTGTCATTGGTTGCTGTATGTCATATTTGTTTGTCATTGGTTGCTGTATGTCATATTTGTTTGTCATTGGTTGCTGTATGTCATATTTGTTTTTCTTTGGTTGCTGTATGTCATATTTGTTTTTCATTGGTTGCTGTATGTCATATTTGTTTTTCTTTGGTTGCTGTATGTCATATTTGTTTTTCATTGGTTGCTGTATGTCATATTTGTTTTTCTTTGGTTGCTGTATGTCATATTTGTTTTTCATTGGTTGCTGTATGTCATATTTGTTTTTAAGTTCCTGCCCCAAGTCATGAGTTTGTCATTGGTTGCTGTATGTCATATTTGTTTTTCATTGGTTGCTGTATGTCATATTTGTTTTTCATTAATTTTTTTGTCCTTTAGTCAGTAGCTTTTCCAAAGTTTGAAAATAAGTTTATAAAATAATCGATAGTTTACAATATCAACTTAAAATCGTTTCCTATGAATAATATTGAATCAACAGATTTTTCTTTGAAACCAAAACCACAAATTTGATGAATACTTTCTTTCATAGTAATTCACATATTTTGAGATGTCATCAGCATTATTGAAAATGTTCCATTCTTGTGGAAGAAAAGTTCAGTTGAGGATGCTAATAGATAATTATTTTTCTCTCTAAGGAACAACATCAAAAGATCGATGTAGGATAAAAAAACTTAATTCACATAGTTTGGGGGTAGGGGGTATAAGAGGCTGCAAATTTTGTTATCCTACATTGATTTTCTGGTTGCAGAAACAGCTATCATACTGGATAATCGTTTTTTTTTTCAAATTAAGTTACCAAGTGGGTAGAGTGGTCTTTGAAAAAACTATGTGAATTAAATTTTCTATCCTACATTGATCTTTTGGTGTTGTTCCTAAGTTAATGTATATTGATAGCAATTTGCAGTGTATTAGTTGTGATATGTATCTTATAAAGCTCACTTTTAAAATGGAAGATATTTCAAACAAGTTCATACTTAAAAGTTCAACAGCTATAAAACATAGAGATGCTCTACCACAAAATGCATTACTGAAGAAAAACTTTCATATACATGATATGAATACATATTTTTTCAGTGTCGAGAACTATATTTCTGTGTGAAAGAAGCTATGGAAAAAGCTGCATCTAGGAACAATGGCAAAGTTCCAGGTAAGATTATAATTAAATAGAACAGGGAAATAGTTACCTCACACTGGTTTAAAAAGTGTGCCAAAATGTTTTTTTTTTACTGATGTCCAGAGATGGGGTGATTACATTAGACAACAATCGAAAAAAGATAGATTTTTATTTTCAATACTATGATATTTGTTATGTATTTTCAAATGAAAAATTCTGACTTTACTTAAACACTAAGACAGACTGTATTTTTAAAAAATGGACTAAACATTGAACACCAAAAACAACAAGAAAATTAAAAAAAAAGATACTACCATGTTGTTTACCCTCTAATATTGAAACAACTTTTCAGCCACTGAACTTGGTGGAGAATTCCCTGTACAAGATTTGAAGTCAGGACAAGGTGGACTCCTCCAAGTCTGTATGGAAGGGATTGGACTATTACTGGCCAATAGCAAGGTAGGAATCACAATAATGGACTCTTCCCATGAAGTCACCTAAACACCTCATAGAGTTATCTCCCTTACATTATGTTTGAGACTTCTCTTCTGAATTTTGCTTTAAAAAAAATATAATGCCACTATTTCAAAGATGTATATGAAAATGAAGGGAGATAACTCTCTTTGTGTGAATTGTCTATTTGTAGACTAGAGCCTTTTTGTGTGTTGATCTAGTGTGCACAGAGTAATGATATACATGTGTGACATATATATTTTTCAGTGCAATTCACTTATCACCTTGAATGATAATGATTTGTAAGACAAGCTTTCAATAAAGCATGCAATCTTTCTCATTTTTAAAAGTTTGAACACAAATAATTGTATTTCCTGGATTTGATAGTTAAAAGATGAACAGAATTTTGTTGAAAAAAAATGAAGAAAAATACTTGAAATTATAGCTCTGATTTTAATTCATGAATTAAAATCAAAATTGTCTTTATTTCTAGGACGGTCAACAATCATATGAAGAATTAAAGAAGGTTTTAATTTTTAACTCTAGCTGACTATAATTGGCAAATCTCATAATAGAGTAGTCTTTAAAGCATTTTTCAATTATTTGTAAATTTAACAACTGATTGGTCAGACTCATCCATCTATCAGATCTCAGCTAAATAACCTTTTCTCCTGATTTATATTACAGCCAAAACCTTATAACTGTCAATTTGAGCTTTTCAAGATAAGGACAACAATACATTCACAATTTCTCTGAAATTTTCATTATTTTATTGATCATATAAGATAAATGTCTTTTATACACCTTGTATACCATCTTTTTTTGTGGATAATATGGAACTTCAGTTTCCAAAATAGTTTTTTTTTTAAAGAGTACATTTGACTTTGTTAAAGGAAATCTGCTTTTGATTTCTTTTTTAATTCACAAGATTCAAAGAAAAAAATATCAACTTAAGATTTTGTTTGTTTTACTAAGTATAGCTTAGAAGCATGCACATAATGAGACTTGCAAGTTGAGTAATAATTGCATAAAGCAATATACCAATATGTTAGATTGAATGCTTTAGAAAGTAGGAGTATGTATATATTAACATGAATAGGTTTTATTGGCCACAGATATATTTTTTTGTGCAATGTCAGTCTTTAAATAGTTTATTGTATATTTTGAAATTTTAGCCTGAAAGAAAAATTTAAAACTTGCTAATTTGGTGTGGGCTTCTTTGAATCCATTCTATTAATAAACAAATCATTTAGAATATGGTACACAAAAGATTAAGTATATGTTATCCAAATATTTTCATTATAATGGTTATTACAGGAACATTTTTAACTAAGTTTTCTGTTTATATGAAACCTAAACGCCATTTGATGTCAGACTTAAAATAGTTTACATTATTTGGACATTCTTGTTGATGTGGAAGAAATCTGGTAAAAAAATAATACGTTGTTTTCTAAACTGTTACATCATCAATGTAAAAAAAAATTAGTAATTTAGCATGAAACAAAAAATTATATAGTGGCCTACATTTAACTGAGGTATACACTAATATCTTGTGTGCATTGCTTGAATTATATATTAAAGAGTGCAGTTTCTACACTTACATTCCACCAAATTTGAATACTGCTGGTTTTAAGCACACACTTGCATGAAATAGAAAACAAATGACTTAATACTTTATTAATAATTTTGGTTTAAGTTTATGTATTTTTTTATGGCGATGCCATTTGTTAAGAAATAATTTTAAAGCACAGTTTATTGGAAAATGGTCTGCACTGTACTGCATACATTTAAAAATACATAATTTATATACTTCAGTAGGTGCCTCTGTATGTTCAAATCATTTAAGATTGTACGTAAAATTGAAAGAGATTGCAAGTATAGAATAATGTGTAAACACATTATGAAAATGAGCATGGTTTCCAAAATAATGTTTGCTCATGTAAACAACCTTTATCAGGCAACACAAAAATCTTAACTGAAATTAAGAAACCTGCTACATGGCCCACTTGTATCTAATTTTGAAGAAAACGGAAATTTTAAGAAAATTACAAATTTTAAGACTAGTAAGGATTTTAGTTTTATTATTTATCTCTCTTATTTTTACCCCATGTGTACTTTTACATGCATGTTGGTGCTTTTGATGAATATGAGAATTAAGTTATTATGCCGCATGAATTTTTACCTATTTAGTTTATCATTATATTATTTGCATCGTTATTTATTTGTACAAATTGTTTCAAATTGAAAAGATATCATCATTATTAGTACCTGATTATATTTATGATTTCTTCTTAAATTCTCTTCAAAATCCCACAGATAAAATTTAATGCAATTTTAAAGAAAACAGATCAAGGGGTAACCATGGTAACATTAGATTTAAATGTTGTACTTTGTTGGGATTGGCTTTTAAGTGTTGAATGTTGCATGCTTGCTTTATGTCTTAGTATGAATCTTGCCGTATTTCCTCATCCCATATATAACACCACAGAAGCAAAACAAAACTATATTACAAATTTTGGAATGTTAGATATATATTCTGATGTATATATTTGCTAATTTTTAGGGACTGATTAAATCCAGTATTATCAAAACTGAAAGAAAACAGAGCATGCACTTTGGAGAAACATGAACTTCAGTTCCTCATACATTAAAGATAAGACCAGCACTGTGAATTTTTACATTTTTGTTTTAATTCATTTTTTTTCAAACACATATTCCATATGTTTTAATACAAAATAAGTCAAATTTTCTCACGCTTTGCAGTTTCAAATTTTATCTTTTTGTCTTTTTCTAAAAATTTTAAATACTGTGGATAAGAAAACCTGTTCATTTCATTTGTACAAGGCCAAGTCATAGTCATGGACAATATAAACTCATTTTACCAGAATCAAAATCCCTGTATTCAACACCCATAGGATGTTTCTAAAACCCTGTCCAGCATCAGCTTTTCTATCTTTACATAAATGATTTAGTACATGTACTTTCATGCCAACTTTTGACATTACATATTTCATTTCTAATATTTGATCTTCAGTGTTGGATTCAAAAAGGGGTTGCAGTGTACTGAAGGTGTATGAAACACCTCTCTTTTGATTGGAAAATATAAAGGTTTTTAGAACAAAATCATCCAACTTTTTTTTCCTTTTTCTGGAAATTGCACTTGGTTTAAATAATCTTAATCCGCAACTGCATATTACATAAATACTTGTCATTTAATAGATTGTCCTGCATGAAAATTGAATCAATTTTACTCAATATTCATGTGGTTGACCTACTAGAACTGTATACGAATTCTATCTTTTCCCCTTCATTTACCCATGCATACAACCCATATATTTTTCTCCTCTAGAAAGTAAATTGTGTCGTTCTTTACTTTTACCTTAATACTTTTAGTTCAATTTCATTTTTTTTAGCCAGGATGAAATTTGATTTTAAAAGAATAAGCTTGAAAGTTCGGTGAATTAAAAAAAAAAAACATGTAACAAATATTTTCCCTTGTGTGACAACTGCCGGTTATATATTATATCAATGGATTGAATTACAATTATTTTAAAAAGCCCTTGAAGCAGTTAATAAAGTTTTGTATATAAACGGTAAGATTTTGTCATTTCAGAATTGACTTATTAAAAATATTTTTTGACTATTTTCTATTTTGCTGCCTGGTGTTGCTGTATTTGTTGTGGTGATGGTGTTTAACATTTAACTTCTTTTTTCCTTTTGCTAACTCCTTTGGGAATTCAGGACTTCGAGGTAATTGTAGTGTGTAAATGTGTATATATAGATATAAAGTTTGTAGATCTTATTATTGCACAATTGACCTTTTTTGAAAATTTTACACAATTTTGATTTATGATTGATTAAGAGATTAGGTAGTCAAGATTTAATAAAACATCTTGGCTATGGTCATTTATTTTAATAAATGAAAACATTTCACAAATCGTATGAATTTTGATAAATGAGGCGATAAGAGATCTACAAACTTGTGCAAATGTTGTGTCTTTTTGTCTTTTATTTGCTGTTTACTGTTGTAATGTTGCAGTGTTGCTAGCTCTCCCTATTTTTCTCATGTAGCACGTTTTTATTTCTGTTTCATTTTTTGTGTATAGCCTATTTCTGACTCATGACTTTATTTTTCCTTACCAATTCCATACTATGAAATCAGCAGTGTTTCCAAATTCAAACTAAACTTAGTGGCGAGTGTAAAACAAATTTTTAGATTCTCAATTTCAAAAAACATCCGACACAGGAAGTATCATATCGTAACGGAATGAGAATCTAAAAATCATGTTTTTTTTGTGGATTTCTTCCAATTCCACCAACACAAGCTTAATGTGTCAATAACCAAACTCCATAGCTAAGTTGCTTTCAATATTTTTATTTCAGTTGTTTATTGAGCTAGGTCGTATCAAGAAATGTTTCACACAGAAAGGAGGCATATTTGTTCTTGAGGAATTTGGTAAGGTTTTTGGCTCAATTTATTTTTTACTTTTTTCTCTTCTTTTGTCGCTAATTGATGTTGTCATTAACTTTTGCACTCAAATCTGCGATTGATATTTCAGTCATACTCGAAATAAAGTGTATGACGATTTATCGATCTCAGATTTACGGCTGAAAATGAGATTTAAAAAAATGGCAATTGTGGCTTTTATCATAATTTCTTACTATTTTGTAGGTGAGCAGAAATACTGTGACAGTGTCGTTGCATTTAATGTTGTACTTAGAAAATATAGTTGTTGTAAATATAGCTTTTGTATGTAGTACATATTTATAATATATATACATGTTTAAAAACTAAGTCATATTTATTTGTCGTATGTGGGTGGGGGGGGGTTAGGGGGGATAGTGGATGATTGCATTTTTGCTTGAGTGTCAAATGTCTGGTGTTGTGCTATTGTTTTAAGTTTTGTAGCAGAAATATTTTTTTGAATTTGATTTTCAATCTAGTAAAAGGAATAAGGGAGTTTTCTGAAACCTTTTCATTGGTATTTTTTTGCCAAAGTAAGCGATTTTATATTTCATATTGATTCTTTAACATTTCAACATTTGATGTGCATTGTACATTTATGTTTTATTTGCTATCGATAACTTTAATGAAATATTTTAAGAAATATTTTAGCTGATTTCTTATTTTTAACGTAGCTTATTGTGACAACTTCTATGCAAGATATTTAAATCTATAATCACTTAAGGATAATGACACTATTAGTGACTGATTTTGGCAGGAGGGAAGTGATTTTTTTTAGGATTTTCATTCCTTTGAACTATTTGAACAAAGTAATAGGCAGTTGATCTCATTTACTTTTGTTCATTTTGCTGCGCTTTTTTTGTCTTGGCTTAATTGCTGCAGTTATTGTTTTGCCTCTACAAGTCTTAGATGTAAGATATGGTGTTCTGTTTTGCCTCTACAAGTCTTATATGTAAGATATGGTGTTTTGTTTTCAGTTTTATGATTAGATCAGTTTAAGGCAAACCACTAATAGTAAGTTAATGATATTTGGTATGCAGTTGTATAAGTATTAGCACATCTGCCCTTCAGTGAAGGTCTTTAATTTAAAATTTTTATCAATGTTCAAATGTTGAAGTTTAATTGGGATTGATTATTATGCAGTTATATTGGCATTAGTAAATCTCATATATTGGTATTATATGGCCCTTCCTCTTAGTGAGGGTTTTATTGATTTTAGAACATTGACATCTATTAGTTTTTGATTAGATCAGTTTTCAGTGAGAGGTTTAGCTAGCTTTAAAACCAGGTTTAATCCACTATTTAAGGAAGTGCATGTACCAAGTCAGGAGTATGACAGTTGTTTTCCAATTGTTAGATGTATTTGATTAAGGACTTTCTATTTTAAATTTTTATTGCAGTAGGGTAAATTTAAGCCTTCTTTGCCCTTAAAAAGTATTATAACAAATATGGCTTAATCTCATTTCGCCTTAGCTGTCAAAATTATTGTGTGAAATTAATCCCAGTTTGCCTTAGTACAAATTTTCAGGTTAAAAGAAATAACTAAGGCGAAATGGGAATTTGTGTAAACAATGGAATTAAGTTATTCTTTGTTTGTATTGCAATTATGTTTGATATGTTTTATTTTTATGTCAAAATCAGTTTTGAAATACTTTTTAAAAGATGTTTTTTTTGTGTCTTTCCAATGTCTCTCTTTTTGAATAATTCTTTTAAGAACGGGTCATCTTTTTTAAAATGTAATTTTAAATTAGCAAACTAATAATGTAATAATGTACATGTAATAAAGAATCACATGAGAGAAAAGCACTAATACATGAAGCACAAGAATTATTTACATAAACATAAATAAATATTACTATAATGATAGTATTTTACTTATAAATGGACTTAGTTTTTCTGCCAGGAAACATTACATTCCCTCTGTGGTTAAAGTTTTTAAAATAACTTTCTTAAACTATCCTGGATTTGTACCAAATTTGGACAGAAGCTTGTTTATGATCATAAGATAGCCTCATAGTATACAGAAGTAAATTTTGTAAGATGAAATATTCATTTTTTTCAGTATTTTACATATAAATGGACTTATTGTTTCTCAGTGCCAGGAAAAATTACATTCAGATAATTAGATTATTTAGATTTTTCTAACTGCATAAAATAAAAAAAAGTTTAAACTTTTATTAAATATGAAACAAACAATATTTCAATTAAGAGAAGCAACTTTCCTACTTAAAAAATGTTTTATTTTAGATTTTTCCTGATTTCACAACTTTTGAAATCATAAAAATGGTCACTTTAATTAAAAATAATGATTCAAGAGAAACAATTCCCTAATTGCATGTTGTTAAATCGCAATAAAAACACAGAGGTTTAATTTGTTTATTTAATATTTTTACCTAAATTCACATTTCGCCTTAATTCAATTCTCATCTGGCCTTAGTATATTTTTTACCTTTTTAACCTGGAATTTCCAGTTAAGGCGAAATGAGAACACACGTCAAAGACTGATGACAAGTCTGTAAAATTTTATATACGTGTATGCTGTTGTATTGTCCCATTTCAACATATCGTTTTTGCCCTGCAACTTCAGATATGGTTTATTAATTTTGAAATGTTTGCATAAGTTACATGTTAATGAACTGAAATTAAGCCAGTACACATCTTTTAAATGGTATAAACAGAACAATCATTTAAACACAAAAGTATTTTTAAAAAAGAGTCAATGTTGCTTTTGACCTATGAATGAATATATAGAAATTTGGATGACTTAAGTCTAGAAATTAGATATGAATCAAATGATTAAATGAATTTTAATATTGGGGTAGCATTAACAGAGAGTTTTCAAATGATAGAATGAGAATAATTATTGATATTCATAAAAGAGAGTTTTAATAGAATTTTATTTTTGTCTGAAATACTTATTTAAGCAGTTTGTATGTAATATTTTACTGTAATTCCTTTGCAATATTAACTTTTTGCTTCTATTTTCAGATCCCAAAAATCGGCAAGTAACCATGCACAAATTCAAGTCAAGAATGGTAAATATCTACTTATTTCATTTATGTGATATTTTTTCCTTTTTACTTTGGTTTTATATTTTCTTTCTCTTTGGTGTTCTAAGACAGATTTTGCTTTTTTTCAGTACATTGGATTCATTCATTTCATATTTATGTCATATAGAAATTAAACAGATTGCAAAGGACAACTTGCTGGCCTAATAAAAATTATATTCATATGATGAAACCAAGTCAAATGACCATTGATAGTCTGTGAATTTATATTTGACTTGTAAGTGATACTTGTTCAGAGTACCAAATGTCCTGTGAACTGTCCAGTACCTTTGAGAACTCTGTAAATAAAAACCAAAATTGTTAACTTCCAAGCTTGGTATTTTGACTTTTAGAAATAAAAAAAAAAACTTGTCTTGTCAATATGTGGGAGGTAAAATTTATAACTATTTATGTTGAAAGAACTTCTCTAAGTTCTATGATTTCCACTGTTTGCAAATAGTGCATGCAACAAAGCAATGAACCGGTACTTAACCTCATTATCTATCTATTGTAATTATGTTACCTTAAGTGTTTTTCAGTAACCTTGCATTTACTTATGTGGTCTTTTGGTAGCATGCTGACATACACTTTGGGGGGTCATAGTATTGATTCTCCTTTGGGCCTAACCAAAGACTTACAAATTGGTACTTTCTACTTTTCTCAAAGTAAAAGAATAGTATAATTAGGAATAAGCGCAAATTCTGGTATAAATAGATACGTCTCTTGCAGACTTGGACTTTAGAAACCTGATCTAGAGTATCCCAACAACTACAATGTAGAGAATATTTATATTCATGTCTCATTGAAAAGTTTTTAGGCTATTTAACAGCAGACAGTCCAGGGCATTCTATCTTTCCCCAAGTAATAAAAATTAAAAGTTATAACTTGTTAATGCTGATGTTTGCGCTCCTGTATAATATTACTGAGTGGATTTAGGTTAAATTAGGAAAAAATCTCAATCTTAGACAATATTAATGTGAATTTGGTATTAAAAGTCATGACATTTCATTGCTGTTCATTTTAAGATTTTACATTAATTATGCACCTTATTTTTCTTTAGTTGCTTTTGAATCGATAGAATGTTGCAGAGATATTAACATGTCAATAACTTTAAGCGAAAAACTTACTTGAAGCTTTTTCCTTAAAATGTTACAAGTTACTAATATTTTGGTCCTTGCTTTGCATGAATTGTTGTATTATTAGAATACCAGTCAAGAACACAATTTTATTTTATATTTTTTATCAGGCTCAGGGAATAGCTCTGATGTTACACAGAGTAATAGCGGTTCAGATTGCTAGACTGGAGTTGTTGTCAAATTAGTGTATGCAGTTTTAGTTCCTTTACATTTTGCTTTTCTAACCAGTTTATTTGTAGAACTAACATATGTATTAGTTTATCATACAATATCCTGTTTATCTATAGTGTGTAAAGGTGGTAGTATATTCAGATTAATATGTACAAGTAGTTAAATATATTTTCTTTCTAATAGTTTTGGTTTTATAAATATTCTTTCCTTTCGTAAACAAAAATTTCTGTTCATCAAGTTCTAAAGTCTCGTACATGTGCTAAAAACTTAAATATTTACACAATTTCAATGCATCAAATTTTCGCCCTGCGTTAAATTTATTACCAATGCCCATGCCAATACCAGTTTGCCCTTTATTCCAATATTACTGCTTTCTAAAAACTATTGCCAAGTCATAGTATTCTTGCATTTTAAGTTATCATGTAATTAACAGAGGAGTGTAAGATACCAGAGGGACATTCAAACTCATAATCGAAAATAAACTGGCCACTCCATGGCTAAAAAAAAAAAAGATAATCTAGACAAATAATAGTACGCAAGATACGACATAGAAAACTAAAAACTAAGCAACACCAACCAAACAAAAGCTGGAGTTGATCTCAGGTGGTCTGGACGGGTAAGCAGATCCTATTCACCATTTCGTACCCGTCATGTTGCTCATTTTATTACAAACCTGGTAAATAGTCTAATTCAGTGTGTCACATTTGTGAAAAGAAAATGTGATTGTAGCTACTACATAAGGAACATATCTCATATCATCTGTGAAGTAGATTTTCCATAATGGTCAAGCTACTCATGATGGCATCTGTAAATTTACTTAAAACAGAATTATCAAGCACAAAAATATCTACATATAATATACAAAAATATCTACATATATTATACAAAGATATATACTAATTTCTTTTTAATTTAATTAGACATTCACTACCTTTACAGACTATATATAAACAGTATTATACTCTATGATATTTCTGCTTGTAAATGTTAACCTCTAACATCTGTTCATTTTTTCTTGTTTTACTAACAGCTTATTAACCTTTTTGCACTAATGTTTTGTTTTGCTGATTTTTTAGTTATTGCTTTATTAGTCTAGACTTTCCATTCCTTTAAACCATTTTTTTTTTAGAAAATAATGCAAGGAAATTTTGCAAATTCTGTAATAGATATAATTTACTTAATTCTAAATACTTTTCATTAAAAGTGAAAAGATATATCATGATAAGCATGGCTTGTAAAAAAATAATTGTAAGCTTAATTTAAATATTTAAATGTTTTTGTGAAAATAAGTAATTACTGTACTAATAAAGTCATATAATAAAACCTTGTATGTAATCACAAAGAAATTTATGAGGTTATTTTAGTTGTAAGATTATTTCGTTCATATTTTTCAATTCATAACAAGTGTCAGGAGTTTTAAATTCCTTATAATTTCTATAGAGTACATATTCTGAATCTAAATTTTGGTTTGATAGCAGGCACAAGTATTTTTAGGCCTGAAAGAGGAAAAATTAAAGTAGAAATTTAAATGGATCTATTCAATACAAACAATCTGTATTCAAATTTTGCTGTATTTTCCTGCGATTGAAAATGATATGTAATGAAGTGCTTAATGTTTGCATAATATATGTATAAAATCCTTTTTGAAGATATACTTTTGTTCTTTGTAGGCAGACCAGATATGTTATGCAGTGTTATGTGTATTTTCCTATGTAGCTGCCGGAATGGAAAAGGAACAGCAAGATAAACAACATTTACTGTTAGATAAACAGCAAAACTTAGCTCAGCATCAAAGAAGACAAACATAGCAAATATATTCTACTTTCACTTTCATTTTGCTCAGATTTTTTTAACCAACGATACTTATTTACTTGTCAGCATCAAATGTGATCTTGTTAAAAATAGATTTTATTGTTTAAAGAATAGCTTATTTTCTTATCCCTTTAAGATGTTTTCTTTGAACATTTAAATAAAAATATATATATATAATTGGTTGTATATTTGTTCAGAGTTTGATAATGTTAATTTTTCAAATAACTATCCTGCCATTTTGTGAAAATGTTCAATGTTCATTTTTTTTGTCTTTACATTGTAAAATTGTGAAATTTTGAATCGCTTAAGGTCTATTTAAAATTTCAGTAAAATTTGAATACCTGGTACGCCATAACAAATGTCATTCAAGAACATATATAACCAAAAATGTTCAGAAACTTATTGCAGTATTTTAATTAATCTGCCAAAATCAAAAGTGTCAAAAAGATTAAAAGTACCAAAGAACTGCTGCAAGTAATTAAAAAATCAGTGCTTACATTATAAAGCATTTAATAATTATAATAGAAATTTCTATTTTTGAATTGAAAATGTATTTTTATAACTGTGTTTGTCTTCTTTGTTGGAGCTATAGATAGCTATATGGTATAATCATTGTAAAAGTTATATGTGTAGATCTAATAGTTTATGTACATTAAATTTGGTTGTATTTTGGGTTCTGCCTCATGTTAGAGAAAACATAGGATTAGTTCATGTTGCAATTAGAAAAAAATAATATATTTACACAAATTAAAAAAAATAGATATAATTTGCATTTGTCTAACATTTGTCATTGTTATTATATAAACTACAGGTGGATTATGTATGGAAATTTGTTGACTGTATTTGATCAGAATTTATGCTAGTCTTTAGAAACTTTTCTAGTCTATCTAATCTATATTTCTGGTCAGATTGATCTTATTGTTGTTGGGTTTTACTTCAATTTTTCTTATTTTATAAAGGGTCGGTTGTTATAGGCTCTCATTCAACGATCTGAAACAAAAGGGGATTTTGTGTTAAAAATGTTATGAAATTTTTCTAAACAAATTTAATATTATTTGATCTGAATATAGCATTTTAAGGTTTGAATATCTGCATTGTGTTTTATTACTAAAGTAGGTAGAGCCTATTGATTGGAAAAAAATAATAAATATCCAGATTATTTATAGAATTTATAAAAAAATCAATCGCCCAATATTCCTTTCTATATAAATATGTTAATAAACTTTATTCAAATTACTTTTCTCTGACTTACTTGTAAATCTCAGGCTATCCATGACCTATTGGATGCCGGTCAAGATCTATTTTAAGATTGTATTTGCTTTACAAAACAATGTGTACAACAATGCAAATGATGTCCTTTGTAATGTCATATAGTTGAATTATATATATATAAGGTTGTAATTAGATAATTTATTGACTGTGTTAATATGCGAAAGATGTTTTTGTGATAAATTTGTTGTTTGTAGAAAAACAATTTTAAAATTCTTGTTGTGTTTTAATAAATTCTAACTGTTACTTTCTGTGATGTAGATATACTTGTTTTTTATCTGACGTTTTTGTAAAAGAAAATGTGAGAACCTTGCATAGAAGTAGTTTTTTGTCTACCTCTTTTTCATTTAGATTCTTACATGAGTTCATCTGAATACCAAGCATTATAATTTGTATTATAGCCCATGCTGCAAAGTAACTGGTGTATATTACCTGTCCTTCATTTAGACAGTCTGTCAGTCATTTTAGATTTCCAATTATAAATCAAATATTTTACATGGTATTGTAACCTTACTTGGATATATGGTCACTTCACCCCTTTTGATAAGAAAGTCATTCGGTCTAAGTTTAAGGTCAAGGCTACTAAACATATAGATTTGTGTAAGATAATATTACTGTCTGAAAACAGAAAAAAATCTTAACTTAGATAAAATATGCCATGAAGTTACTATAATCTTTTCCTTTGTAGAAGTATGTTGAGGTATATAAGCTTGTTCAATTAAGGTTCTTTAATTTCGAATATTGATAAGAACCATAATATTTATATGAAAATTCAAACAGATTGTTGCCAACTTTTACAGGAAATTGGAAGTGAAAATGTAAGTGTTTTTATGAATTTTATATAACAAAATATTGTAAAAGGAGATATTTTGAAATTTGTAACCTTTTGAACAGATATGAATTTTCTCCCATCAAACAATTTTTTTGTCTTTAACACATACATTGTTGATTTTTATAATCAAATTTAAATGGTAGATATCTGCACATATTTCTTAATAGCAAAAGGAAAAAAATTGCAGGAAATTTATTTCTTTTATGGTATGTTTACATTATTACTAATATTTGGGGCATTATTCCAGTATTATTTACAAGGAAACTGAAGGCATTATTTTATTATTATTCAAAAACAAATTCAGATGCTAGAAAAATTTCTGTGTAATATAAATTTTGGGTTGTTCTGAAGAGAAAAATGAAAGTTTTCATTCAATAATTGGCAATATTTAATTATTCATAAACACATGTAGTGATTTAGTGCATTGAAAGTATTGAAATATAGTGGAAGCTTGGTGTTAATTATGATTTACTATAATTGAGTTTCTGACATAAAACAAAGCTGATAGAAATGGTTAAGCATCTCTAAATAAATAATGTTGTCTCTTTAACAATTTCCCCCTGTGATGAAGTAGCTGTAACCAGCACAGCTTCATATTATTTAAGAATACATTCTCTCTCTCTCTCTCTCTCTCTGATTGTCTCTCTCTCTCACTATATAATAAATATAAAGTATAAAAGAGGAATATAGAAAAACAAAGGTATTGCTTTTTTTAGACTCATTTCTTTAAATATCTGAAATTATGAAATGTAAGATGAATAAATTTTTTTGTTGAAAACCTTGCCTGTGCTCTAAAATTGATCTTGACATACATAATTAGTTAGCTTAACCTAAAGTTGTGATGTGATATGAGAGGCCAAGTTCTGATTGATTTGAAATCCATGACAATTTTCATTTAGCATGTTTAGTGCACTTAATTTTAAGTTCATTATAGTTTAAATTTATTGTGTATTACAGTACTAATGTATCATTTTCATTTTATCAATAAAAACATGGGATAATTATTTTTTTTAAACTAATTTCTATAGTACTATGTATAAGCTAAAGTGCTTCAGATCTATAAGAAAATATTTTTTATTATATGAGTTTATCACCAGTTGAATTGGTTGTCCTAATTAACTGCAATTTATAAGAAAGTAAATATAACAGTCAAAATGTAAGAATACTTGATTAATGGGGAAAAAATATTTGTTATAACAGCACAGTTTAGTTGGTAAAGTTACAAATATTAATATCTTGCTATTCTATGTCTCGTTTAGCAATGAATTTAAGAATATATAAGCATACAATTTTTTATGCAACCACTCATTCAATGAAATCCATTTGAAACTTTGTTTTTAGTTTTTAACTTTGTTGATATTATAGAAATCCTTATTTTACATATGTTTATGTTTTTGTGTACTATATATATACCTAACAGTGTATTAATTTGCTCTTTGTGATAAATATAGTTGTATATAGAAAGTAATGATGCACGTGCAATAATTAAATTGTTAATATTGAATATGTTATATATACAAACTTGTAATAAAGCCTGTTAGACATATTTTTTCATTGTTATATGTTATTCCTTGTTTTGAAATAGTTAAAAACGCATCCCTTAAAATCAAAATAAAGGATTGGTACAACATTTTTATGCCCCACCTACGATAGTAGAGGGGCATTATGTTTTCTGGTCTGTGCCTCCGTTCGTCCGTACGGTTAAAGTTTTTGGTCGAGGTAGTTTTTGATGAAGCTGAAGTCCAATCAACTTGAAACTTAATACACATGTTCCCCATGATATGATCTTTCTAATTTTAATGCCAAATTATAGTTTTGACCCCAATTTCATGGTCCACTGAACATAGAAAATGATAGTGCAAAGTTCAGGTTAAAGTTTTTGGTCAAGGTAGTTTTTGATGAAGTTAAAGTTACATCAACTTGAAACTTAGTACACATGTTCCCTATGATATGATCTTTCTAATTTTAATTCCAAATTAAAGTTTTGACCCCAATTTCATGGTCCACTGAACATAGAAAATGATAGTGGGAGTGTTGCATCCGTGTACTATGGACACATTCTTGTTTTCATCTCTAGCATGTTGTTGTGGTCTTTCATAAAGTCTAGGGGCTTGTCCCAGAAAAATATAGAAAGGGGCATGCTTTAACCCTAAAATACAAAATCAAACACACAACACAGATGCATCTGCCTTCTTGATATTTCAGAGGTACCATTTTCTGCAAAAGAATGATTGACACTTAGGGTGTTGATTTAGTTGAAGGGTTACCCCTGTCTAACTTAAGGCAGCACCAAACAAACTGAGAACAAAGCTTTGGACAAAGACTTGACTTCCTCTAGCATAAGATCTACTAGAACATTTTGTAGCAATACATCTATGCTAAGGCTAATAAACTTCTCTTTTGGGAAGCTTGTTAACGTTCACAATATGCAGAAGCATAAAAACTAACTTCTTGATGGCAGAGAAAAGTTTTCAAAACTGAGCCTAATTGTCACTGTCACTGGTTGACTAATTTATGATTGTATATTTATTTACGTTTAAAGGTGTTGACGTTAGTTGTCAAACTGATGGAGATCATAGTAAAACTTACCAAAGATACCACTTGTAAGATTGAAAGCACATCATTCAAGTTGTAGTCATCACCGGATAGCAAGCTTCAAATAATGAGTTAATAAGAAAGAGCAAAAGCTATCAGTGATTTTGAACACCATGAACATTATAAGATATTTATACTGCAGCGACTACACTTCCTGTTGTCCTTATCTACCAAATAATGTAACAAAAGGATATATTGTGCCACATCAAATTTTTGTCGAACTTGCAACTTTTGTTGTTGCAGAAAGCTCGACATAGGGATAGTGATGTGGCTACGGCGGCGGTGGTGTTAGCTAACTTCTTAAAAGCTTTATATTTTAGAGGGTGGAAATCCTGGATGCTTCATACTTTGTATATAGATGCCTTATGTTAGGAAGTTTCTGTCAGTCACATGTCCAATGGCCTTGACCTCATTTTCATGGTTCAGTGACCACTTGAAAAAAAAAGTTCAGATCTTTTGTTATGTTGAATTCTCTCTTATTATAAGTAATAGGACAACTATATTTGGTATGTGCGTACCTTGCAAGGTTTTCATGCCCGTCAGATAGTTTGCACTTGACCTCGACCTCATTTCATTTAAGTTTTGCTGGTCAAGTCCATATCTCAGATACTATAAGCAATAGGTATAGTATATTCGGTGTATGGAAGGACTGTAAGGTGTACATGTTCAACTGGCAGGTGTCATCTGACCTTGACCTCATTGTCATGGTTCAGTGGTTATAGTTAAGTTTTTGTGTTTTGGTCTGTTTTTTCTCATACTATATGCAATAGGTCTACTATATTTGTTGTATGGAATGATTGTAAGGTGTACATGTCTAGCGGGCAGATGTCATCTGATCTTAACCTCATTTTCATGGTTCAGTAATCAAAGTTAAGTTTTTGAGGTTTTGTCTTTTTATCTAATACTGTATGAAATAGGTCAACTATATTAGGTGTATGGAAATGGTTCATCTGACCTTGACCTTTCATGGTTCATTGATCTTTGATTAGTTATCTTGGTTAATGTCAAGTTTATGTGACAGTTGTAATAAAGCTTTATATTTAGGACTATCAACATAATATCAATAATTAGTAAAGAATGCGAGACATTTCAGCGTGTGCACTTGTTTTTCACAATTAGGGTTGGTTCGTTAAGAGATGAAATATAAGCCTTATTCATTTGTATAGTTTTTTGTAGCCACGTCTAGATGCAGGATACAAACAATATAGGGCCATGTCAGGAAAATAATAACTTTTTGGTATATGACAGGAAAGTGTAGACTAGCTCTGTTAACCTCGCCCTTCCCCAGTTTCTTAGCCTCATACCAACAAGTTGATATTTTTCTGACATTGAGATAATATTGTACCTTTATCTGCTTCATACAGTTTGTAATGTAAATATTATTTTACCTATATCGAAATCTAACCTCAGTTAAAGTATAACAATATTTATCCATGCAATCTAAAGGCACGACCAACACGAATTATTTATAAGCCCCGAGGAAACTGAATCTCATTCTAACCCATTTTAGTTGCTTCTGACGAGTAAGGCCCAAAACATTGAACAAAACTTCTCGCCGCACTGACTGTTCGAGACGGTCTCTTGTACGATGTGAACTGAGATCTCCGCCAGATCATCGAACAGATTGAGTAATTGCATTGTAGAACATCTGCAGGGTAATATATACGACATATCAATCGCACCTGGAATGGAAATCTAACAAATCGGTCATAAATAGCCAGACAAACTAGCTGTACAATACAGAAACAAAACAAACAAACATCTAGACTGTGCTTGGATTGCTTCCCTTGAAGCATAGATATTACTTTATACATTCTTAGCAAATCGTAAGCAGTTATTACTCAGCTGGTCAGAGTACCCGTAACCGAATAGTAATATAGAGGTTCTAGATGTAGTTTGTGTTTTATTTTGAATAATAAGCTCATCATGGATACCAGGATTAAAATGTTTTACGTCACAAATGGTTTCGTTTATCATATTTAGTTAATGTTTAACGATTCATTTTCTGCAATATAATTGGTAGACTATTATCTCCTTTGACCTGATTTGGAAATAGAACTGCCTGATACCATTTTAAAAAGAATTCCAAAAATGGTTTTACTTCATTTGGATCTTATTCGATGGACGTTACTATTTTCTTATTTGTGGCAATTTAATAGAATTGATGTATCACATACAGTTTGTATATTCAAGATCATCCGAGTTTAATTGAACCCATGAACTAATTCTTTAACTTTCTATAACCTTTCAACAGCACAAGACCCTTTCAGAATATGACAGAAACAAGTGTAACTGTATTTGACAATTTTGAAAGCTCCCCTCTGAGTAAGCATTTGGAGATTACACAACTTTTTACAATTGACAATTGATTTTAGTGATATTTTTCTCTACATTCACACTCTTTTAAAAAAAAATTAAAATACAAATATGTTCATGTTTGCCAATTATATAAATATGAATAAAATGAGATGAAACCCTTAATTAATTAAGGGAGCTTCAATTTGATTTGTTATGGGAGGCACTAGGATGTAAAATAAAATTCCTGCATTTTTATACCTGTCATCCTTTTTAATCAATTTTCATCCTAGCCCCCTCCTATGAAAACTATGTCATACAAGTTTATGTTTTACTTACGGGTTTAAATGTTCCTTTGATAACTTTAGCCTCTCTTTAAATGAGTCCGACAAAGTAATTCCATGTACATCGTCTAGAACTTGATACTGACTTTGACTTCTCTCTCCTATCACAAATATACTAAAATGTTTTATTTATAAAAGATTAAAAGACTGAAAAAAGGGAATGGATAAGTTTATTTGTTAAAAAAGACATTTTCCTTCTATCACCATGAAAGCTTAATTTTGAAAGTTGTCAAATCTTACACTTAAAACAACAATTTATAGTCATAATGACTTAAAGTAGAAGATAGGCGAAAGATACAAACTCATTATAAATCAAATATAAACTGATAGCACCATGACAGAAAACAAGACAAAGAGACAAACAATAGTACACATAAGTCAATTAAGAAAACTTAAAAAAAAAAAAAAAGAGCAGAGAACACGAATTCCACCAAAAACTGTAAGTAATCTCAGTTGTTCCGTAAGGGTTATCAAGATCCTGCTCCACATGTGGTTATCGTCGTAGTCATAAGTTGCTATCTTTTAAAGTTACCTGAAATATATGGTTTTCGAAGAGAGATTTCAATTTTCATAACTTTTGATAGATGACAAATATAGTTGATGATTGTTGATATAAAGTTAAAATTATCACAAGTCTCGGTTTCTTCTTATCAAAGATTGTGTTTGAGTGATAATAGAGTTAACAAAATACTTGGATTTTGGTGGTAATGTCTCCGATGAGCAACGACGATCTCTCGAATGAGCTGGAAAAAAAAAACTTTTAGATAATTTGTAAATATCATCATTTGGCTGCGAAAAAAAACGAAATTTGGAAAAGATAGGTACATAACCTTTGAACTACAAAATTGAAGAAAAACAATGATTCAGTTGAATATTTTGATCATGTTTGTGGGTTGTTTTATAAACATAACCACAAAAGAAAAAAGGAGATCATACCAGTCTTATAATTCGTAAAGTAAGACGCGCTTAACAACTTCAAAATTACATACAACCTAAAGACTTCGTGAACCTTGAGACAGAAACAAAACCCAATTTAAAATGGAAGAAAAGATTCATAAACATTTAAAATATCAAATCGAAGAACGTAACACAAGGTTGAAAATGAATATTTTGATACAGGTGTGTGTTTGTTTTAATATATCTAGACACAAAACAAAAGCAGCAAAACAAAAACAAAACGAAAAGTGAGAAATGATACATTGAAGGTTAGACAATGAACTACCGGTATTAAAACATAAAGAAATATATAGCAAAAGTTGAAGTTGAACATTTAGAACATGTGTGCGTTTGTGAAATCAGATTGTTTAAAAATAACTAACAATATTTTTTGAAAGGCAATACCATGTTTGATTAATATCTTTATTAAAACATGCCCTTTTCATATTGTCATATCACGCGTTAAATGACATTTTTGCAGGATTGGCACCCTGCCCTTTTGAAATCCTCGCTGGAACACTGCATTAAGCTAAAACGCGATTATAAACGCTTAATTGTATATGTCTACTGAAAGGTAGCAGCACATAGTTTTACTGATAATTTAGCATTTTATAAGTTATCTCCATCTACTGTAGTTTACACGATAAAACAAAACACAGAATTGCTAAAATTATATTTCAAGGCAATAATATCAATGCGAAAATCAACTGATAATTCGGCGATGTTAACTTAATAGATGATCGTGACTTGTTGGCCAATTTCGCTACATACAGTTTCTCTGCATCTTGTCATGCTTCTGATAAAACTGTTTTTCAAGGGCAATAACTCCTGAAAGAGGTGAACAAAAGAATTTTGGCCATGTTGACTGATTTGTATATTTTGTCCTATTGATTAAATTTTGCTCCTGATAGTTATCATTGAAGTAGTATTAATAATTACGCAAAAATACTAGTAAACGGTTAACAAATCGTCTTTCAAGAACAATATCTCCTAAAATGAGTCAAATTATAATGACCTCAATATTACTTATAGCGTATCTTGTCCTGTTGGTCATTGTTTGCCATATAAACAATCTCGCGATCAACTATAGTTTCCATTTAAAACAAGAAATTGGTAAACAGATTCTTCAATGGCATTAATCAACTGTAGATTTTGGTCATGTTTGATAATTTGTAGATCTGGTCTCGCTAATCAAATTTGCTGTTACAAGTTTCGTTTCCATCTGAATTCTAAAGTTTTTGTAAAAACACAAAAAAATGTTGAAAAATCGTCTGTCGATGGTAATAAATTCTACAATGTGTCATATTAAATTGTTTTGATACTTACTACAGATCATGAACGGTGGATCTTATCTGGCATTTGCCGTTTCAATCTTTACATCATAGTATATTCGATGATAGTCAACAGCACAATTGCAAGGTTTTTTGACTAACCATCACTTTAGTTATCTACCTATGTCTAAGAATTTATTTTCTGCTTCTTTTTTTCTTTTATTTTTATTCTAAGAATCCAATCAAGGGTATATAAAAATAAGCAAATATAGTATGAAAATAACGTATAACACATGTAAAATAAACACATTTACCTGATAGGAAATATAATAAATCAATTTTAAGAGCATTTAATATTAAAAACTACATTGATTTTATCAAAGTTAACATTCTACATCAAGTGTATGCCCGTAACCAATGTTATTCCACTTTACCGTAGTGTCGCACAACACAGATTTGGAAGCAATATTTTGGCCAGCTTATCATTTATCTTCTCCTTACATAAAACTCTCCGATCAGATTTAAAGATATCTTTTGTACTCTGTTGTTAGTAAATGCGTTATATGGAGTTTATGTATAAAGTCAATTAACTAGAAACATGAAATGTTTAATTTCCAAATCAGTATTATTTTCGTTCGATAATTGAAAGCCTTCATTGAAAATAAACTCATCATAGATAACAGGACTAAATTTAGTATATACGCCAGACGCGCGTTTCGTCTACAAAAGACTCATCAGTGACGCTCGAATCCAAAAAAGTTTAAAAGGCCAAATAAAGTACGAAGCTGAAGAGCATTGAGGACCAAAATTCCTAAAAGTTTTGCCAAATACAGCTAAGATAATCTATGCCTGAGGTAGAAAAGCCTTAGTATTTCAAAAAATTCAAAAATTTGTAAATAGTAAATATATAAATATAACAATATGAATGACAATTCATGTCTGCACAAATAGTGCTGACGACTGGGCTAATTTCTTCATATTAAATTGATATAACAACTACTGACGATTTAATCTTGTCCTTTCATTCATGTCTATTCTTCGTGACTGTACAATGACCTCCAAATGTATTTCTGTTTTTGAATGTCGTTGAAAAGGAAACTTATTAACAGATTTCACACATTTCTCCATTCATATGTAAAATTAATTTATTTGAATATTCTAATATACATATGAACTTTTGTTTCAATGTAACGCTTTTTCACCTATCGTTCATGCCGTTGTTTATTGCTGAAGACTATATCCCAACTTTCATATGTCTGACACTTTTGTTTTCTCTATTATTTGAAAAACAAATACCCACGTTCTTATCTATTTATATTCTATCATCAATTTTCAATATAAATAAATGATACCTAATATTTCAAATTTAATTTACATAATATGAAGTTTTATGATGACTTAATCTAGAAATTTCGTTGATTCTAGTGTATATTGTTAAATCATGTATATGATCAAATGTAAATGTCTTTTATTTTGTTTAATTGAGAATCTGTTTAATTAATTTTTAGGCTCGTCTTTACTAATGTCTTGATTTCTTGATAACTTAATATTTTAATAAACATATGAATTTATAATAAAAAGCAGTTTTTTTCATTCGATTGATGTGCATGAGCTTTTAATTTTGCCATTTGATATTAAAGGACTTTCTGTTTTGAATTTTTGTTGGTATGGTTGTTATTTTACTTTTCCCGTATACACACAGAACAAAAAGAGACTAAAGTAGTAAAGAGTAAAACTTATTCTATACAAAGACATTCAAATAAAAGAACAATATAATACGTAATTAAGATGATAAACAACGTCAAAGTGATTTTTTTTTATTACATGAAATTTGCTTAAATAAGATTGGGATATATATAATATCACGACTTAAATAATAACAATGAAAAATTCTACCATCTTTTAGAAAAAACTTGGTTAAGATCGCATTATTGTAACGAACGGATATACATATGGCTTATGAAAGAAATCAATAAGTTTCAAGAGTGTTTATCTTCTTATCTTTCTATAACTCACGTGTTCTTCCACAATGTAACAAGTATTAGTGTACTCGTTATAAAACAATCTCTTATAAATACAAGACATGATAGTACAACATCACATTTGGTCGAATCAAGAGATAGTCAAATTTATAAAATTAATTCTGAGCAATGAAAACGGTTGTTTATCTCTGTTTAGTAGGAGTTTGTAATGGCTTTCTTTTTAATCTGAATACACATGGTGGATCAAAGACAATTACTGCAAAAACAGGTAAAATGAGATTTTTAGGTTTATAAAAGCAAGCATAAAATAATGTTAAAACACGTTATGATCGTTTCTTAATTGACAATCTCTAGAAATTATATGTAATGAATTAAATGATGGAAGATGCGATATAATTGTTAAACAAAACGCCAGAATACTACGAAAATGACGCCTCTACGATACAACATGCAAGGTTTGTTTGACAGTATCAATCAAATGTAAAATCATCACTTTTAAACCATTTACAAAGTAATGACTTACATCAAAGGGAAGTTATTTTAGAGAATGCAAGGATGAAAACACATTACTTCTTGTCATTGACAGACGACATAGTACTTTGCAAAAATGCATGTAACATGTCCATGTTAACAAATGGTTTTCGTACCTAACTGCTTTAATTTAGACAAAGATTGGTAGGTTCTTTTAAGACAGAGTTAAAAACTGCCCGAGTTATTGAATCTTATAAAGTTGCACATGCTTTACCCTCCATTTCATGTCATTGGTGTGTCCAAAGATACTTTTGGTATTTTGAATATTTATCTCATCTAGCTGAAATAATCACATTCAAAATAAAAGACAAGAACACCCTTAATCAGACTATTACTTAATTTCACACTGTTGTACTGTTAACATTGTTACAATAAGATCTACAATAATACATCTAGATTTACTGATCACATTGTTTCTATAGATTAATCTTATCTTGTTTTAGCGGTCACATGGTAACAATGGACTAAGTTCACCCTAATAAAGTGATTACATAGTAACTGTAGAGAATACATCTTGTTGTTATTAACAAATGTTCATCAAAGTCAAAGCTCATTACATTGAACGAAGTTTATACTGTTGTAACGATACTGTAGGTTTAAAACATTGACGATTCTGTTGTAACGATAACACGGTACTTTTTTTTTTTTTTTGTTAAAACTGATCTGTATGTAGCGGTCTATGGTAAACATTAACTTAGTCAATTCTGTTTTACCGATTGCACTTATAACCGAACGGAGTTGACTATGTTTTATTAAAAAAATTCCATTGAAAGGTAGAGTTTTGCTTTACCATAACATTTCGAATATGCTGGGTTATTCACTTAATAGCGGTTCAATCTCTTAAAACAACGTATATTCCTGAGCTAATCCAGCTTTTTTGGGAAAACATGCATTTGCATTATTTTCTGTATTGAAGAATTTTGGATAGCAGGTTCCGTTGATTTAAGAAGTAAAAGTATTATTTCATCATATCCTGTTGCTGTCTTGATACATAGCACTTTGTTTGAATTATGATAATGATTTAAATTTCTCTAAATTCCTAATTTGTTTTACTTTTTGTTCAATAGATGTGCGATCTGAGTGTACTGACTGGGCACATAATGGTACATGTGATTTTTATGACTGTTTTGAACAAAGATTTCCATGTGGAAGTTCAGGTTATGCATTAGGATATGGTGGTAAATATTGCAGAAAATTTCAACAGCCTCAGTTCAGAAGTTTATTTAATGCTGCGGTAAGTTTTTTTTATTGATTTGATTATACCAATCATTTGTACCTGCTGACGTCAAAGATGACTGTCAAGTTTTTTAGTTGATTATTGCATATTTGTGTCAAGAGGAAAATGTTTCCCTCTATGTTTTTTGTTCCTTCTTATCATACAAACAACATCGAGATTTTAGAGTTGGAAAGAAAAAAATCAACCAACTATTTTTCCTATTACGTTTTGGGCACAAACATTTTTAATTTTTCGACAATGCAAGTATATAATTACTGCAATATGATGTTGCTGCTCAAACGTTGAGCTACTTTAATTCCAAACAGTTAGTCATATAATATAGAATAGTGATCTGCTTTGCTAAAAAACAGACCGCCAAAAGAACATGTAAACAAATGGTAACGTAAACAGCAATTTTGACCATTGATATTACTGTACGCGTTGTATACCAATAAAGAATTAACTAGCTGAATATACCTGTTATTTGAGTTATTGCAGAATGAAAGAAGTAAACTCTATTTTCAGATTTCTTTGCATGTGATTCTTTTTTACATTGCTGATTTGTAAAGAGTTTAAAAAAATATCATCGGTCCAATTGCATGATACAGGCTCTGATATCGTTTTCTAATGTCATCTTTTGGGTTATACATTCATGTACAAAATTATATACTTGCTTGATCTGAAACTAACAAGCCGTTTATAAACTGTATGGACAGAGTAGTATTCAACTTAAACAAACTCATTTGTTTGTTTTTTTGGCTGCTAAAGATAAAAAAAAATTTAAAAAGTTACAAAAAATGCCGATATAAATTTTAGCAAATTAGAGCGGTAACGAGTAACCCTTTTTTTTTTAAAAAGGGAGTTGCAAAATATACAAACTTACAGTTGAATTGAAAATTGAAAAGCATAAAGATTGTTAAATTGAATAAGAAGATGATAGAATTAAGCGGTTTATACAAAACATAGGCTTTCGAAAATAAAGTACTAGTATGTATAAATTTAAAAAGACTGGCTATAAAAAATCTTTTATTCAAAATCCTCAAGTCAATAATTGATTTTCATATATAACGAATATTTTGATTGTTATAGGGTCAAGTTTTTCTCGACAAGATGTCAAAATGTGAAATGGACGCAGTTTTACCATTTTACGAACAGCAATCCATTACCTGCTCTACAGATAAAAAAGAAGTCCAGTTGAAACAAACTTGAATATATGTCATAACAAACACACATATATATAAGGTAATAACGATTACTAATGAAACAACTGTCCACCATATACCAAAATATCATCTAAAACAAAGAAACACCTTCACATGACAAGGCTTTAACACTTGTTGTTTCGATTTTAGGTTGCTCGTCTGTAAATATAGACCATGCAATTTCCCGAGGAAACTCGTTTTACGGCTTAAACTGTACTACTTTTACTTTTACGTTTCGTAAAAAAATATATCCTGGTTGGAAAGTTCATCAGTACTACTATTTTGCAAAGGTCAAAATAAAGGCCTGTGCGGCATATTTTCAACATGTATATTCCCCGACCTCCGTAGAGTTTAAACTTCTACTTACTTAAACTTTACTACCTCTAATTTCACTTTTTGTCTTCCTCATTACTGCTAAGCATGTCGTTTTATAATGGTAACGTTCCCAAGTTATATCTTTACGAGATGAAACATTGATATCCTATCTGAGAACAAGTAGAAAAAAAAAACAAAAAAAAACTAGGAAACTAAAATATCTCGTGGTTTTCAAAAAATCTGTATTTACAAAGTGAAACCTGTACATGGTGAATGTTATCACAGAAAACATATCATATGTCTTTGCATTCATAATCAGAACTGCAAACATTTGAAACTACGTGAAAAATTAAATACAAATAGACAATCAATATATGAATTTTTCAGGAGGACTGTTACATTCAGAGTGGTTACTGTGATGTTGTTTTGGATAATTTTGATGGGTTTTTAAAGACCTTCGATAAAGTAGACTTTTTAAATTTTAAGTAAGTTGAATATTATTTGATAGATAAATCAATTACAGAAATCAAAATAAGGAACATATACCGAACGATTTTTGTATATATAGATGAGATATTGTAAAACAAAATGTTTAACAAAGTTTACATGGACAGGTTGCATGCCTAGGTTTAACATCTCTGTCGAGATCCAAATCCATTTTTAATGATGATCGATCACCAACAAAATGTATACAAACTCACACAATTAAAATCAGAAAAAAACTAGCATTAGTTTAAGGTGACGAAAGATAACAAACAAAACTAGACGAAACCATACACCGTTTTCGAATAATTCTCTTAGTAACTGATGGCAAGTTCAAAGTTTTAACATGCTTAAATCCAGTCATGCCTCGATACACTAAAACATCGATAATTTAAATTCAAACAAAATTTAATGCAGCAACATTTAATGTATAGTAAATTAATGTACATTATTTCTATTGCAGATTAATCAATCAGGTGTTGAATGCTGCTAAACGTTGCCATGTAGATATATCACAGGCAATCATTTCTAAATACCTCGGCAGATAGTAGTTTTGAAGGAGGAGTAAACAAAGACAAAAAAGTATTGAACTAAATTGAAATAATATAATTTTGGATTTAACGCGTCTTCCTTAAATGAATATACTTATACTTAAAATGTTTGGCCGTGTTATTATATAATTGTATCTATTTGTAGTAAATTGTTTTTGTTTGTTTGTTTAAATGACAATTTGAAAGTGCAGTGCTGTCATTATAATTTCCAATGAATTGCATTTTAATCCATATCATAATGAATCATTTCATTTCATTCTAAATTCACATACTTATATCAAAACGTATATATTTATTTATTATGAGTCACTACAGTTGTTATCCATTCGTTCGAGCTGTAGGTTTTTGTCATTCAATTATGTTCTTTCCTTGTTGAATTTTCCTCGGAGTTCAGTATTTTTGGGATTTTACTGCAAGCAAATATTATTCCTTCGTTGAACATAAAAATAACAGAACTAGTAGGCTAGTGTCAACAAATGTTTACGTTTTTTTTAAAGAAAATTTTAACAAGAAAAGAAATATTCTTTGAATTAAAATGCCTTTTCTAGTTTGTAATTGTATAAATACTCATCACATGAGGCTATTTAAAGTTGATAATGAAGCAAACCATCGAACACCTGCCTTTAACACTTTCATCTACATATTTAACAACAGTGCATGTTCGGATAACACACTGACTTTTGAATTTTCACGAACAAGCACATGGCTTGATAGAAATTGATATGTCAACTTTCACCTTTTAAATTATGATTAGTTAGATAACAAACGTTGTATAACAAAACCAGCACACAAAATAAGTACAGATTTTCTTTTATGTGATATGTTTCTTTCGTCTCCAATTTTGTAAACTGAATGTTTGCGACGCAAACAATAACACTTATGTCACACAATATAATAGTTTTACGAATGAAATATCGATTGTAAAAACTGTTTGGTCAAGACAAAACAATGAAATATTTGCAAATATTGCATCTTTTTTATGAGGCTGTTTAAATCAGCCCAACCAACAAAGCAAAATTTAAAAAAATGGAACAAACGAAATGTCACAAGCAAATTGATAAAACAAACAACTGAAAAACAAAAACAAAGTTAATATGGAATTTTGAAATTTTTATTTGCCACTTTTTATTTCAATGCCATCCATTTATTTATGCCTTTGCATAAATGTTAACTTACAGGATTGCAATATACAGCAAAATTTGCAGATCAAACGAAGAAACCTTGCATTAACAGTGCATTCCAGGATAAAGTATTATCATAGAATATTCTTAAAGGCCCTTTTATTATAAGGATTAAACAAAGACATCTGAATACAACTTAACGTTGTGAAAATAGACTAAGATTAGTAAAGAATGCAGTAATACTTTCTTCATGTATTCATTTTCTTGAGGCCATTCCACTAAAAGGCACTGTTGTACATTCATTTTTGTTTTAACAGTTAGATTAATATATGGTAATCCAATTCTTCTTAAGTTTAGTTAGCCAAAATACACACATAAGTGGTATGTTGTTTAAAAAATTAAAACGAAAAACTTGTTATCACGTTTCCAAGATAAAAATAACACAAAACAAGAACTTACAAAAATACTCTTCTAAATTATGAAATTGTCTCTACATTATGTCAATCTCAATATCAGCATGAGTGTAGAAAAGTTTTAAAGTTAAACACAAACTATATTACATCTGTTACCAAAATTCATTTCATAAAAATAAAAACGATGTGAACATAAAAGAACACAACCAACAATGACCAGGTTCTGTAATTGAGACCAGCAAGGCTTATATTATATATAATTGTTTCAGATCTCAGTCTTCATTTTCAATTTAAAATAAAGGACGTAGACCTAGGTTAAGGGAAATTACTCTTAAAATCATCAGTACGTTTGTGGCAACCATTTTCAAAAATATATTCTAAGCTTCTAGGTTACATAGACTATTTTCAATCTGTTTCAGGTAAATGCTTAAAATACATTAATGAACTTGACTTTTACAAACGCTTAATTGGTTTAAAGAGTTATCTCCCTGAACCAAAGTCTACCCCCTTAAATGAAAAGAAGTTCTATAGAAATCTTTTTAAATCATTTAAAAAAACACAACACTGTGCATGCTTGTACATATTGTATAACAGACAACATAGTACAAAGTAAAATCACAGTAATACTGAACTCAAAGGAAACTTCAAAACGCAAAGTCCCTAATCAAATGGCAAAATCAATAGTTCAAAATAACAAACTAATGGATAACAAATGTCATATCCCTGACCATATAGTAGCAGATAGCAGCGTATAAAAAATGTGCTACATCAAATAATACTTGCTGGTACTGTAAGTATTACAAAGTATAATACTAACCTGGAATTATTATTTTGTCGTAAAATAAAACTTCCTTTTATAAAACTATTTAAGCTATTGTTCGATTATTTAAAATATCAAGTTTATGTTAATATTAAAGATTGGGAATTCTGAAGAGATATTGTTTGAACATGCTTTTTAGTAACTAAGTTGTTGCCCATTCTGTACATAGTTGGCTCTGTATAAAGAAAATCCATTCAATATTTTAGAAAAATGAAGAAATAAAATCATTAAAAGTTATTTACTTCAAGGTACCTTGTTGATCTTGTTTCTCAATAACATTATTTGGCATCAGCATTGACAGTAACTTGTCGGTGGTATTTTTTCTATTTCTTTTGGAAGTACGCAAATGTATAGTCAGTCACTGTGTCATTTTATGCCGTACATTGTTTTTTTTGTTGCTTTCTTGTATACGTTTCTTATGTGTAATTTTGTCCTGTACTGTTTATAACTAAGTTATACGTTATCGTTAAAAAAAATCACAGCCAATACTATATCAGACGACGTCATGATTTTATATTAACTGTATCTGTGTGTTTGATTCTATTAATTGCGAGCATTCAGTGATACCAAATGAACAGTAATTCAAATATAGATAATAATTGTTCGTCCATTTTGAAATTTTATCAGCACACTGATCAAACATAAGTTGAGTGGCATAATTTAAAAATAAAAAGGCAAGGGCTGTTAGCCGCAGTTTAAATATCAATTAAGAGTATGCAAATCAAAGTAAAAAACAGATCCAGAAGCATTCTCTTAAACTAACGAAAGTAGCCAGACAAGATAAGCGTTTGCTGTCATGCATGTATCAACCGACATTCGAATCAACACTCAGTCTTAATGTCACAATTGAGGAAATGACACACTCAGTAAGTAAACAAGTCAGACAACTATTGTGCTAGTTCTGGAAACTATATCAGCTGCCCCAAAGTGGTTCTATTTATGTTTTAGTCACAATCCTTGTTTGTTGTTTTCTTTTCACCTTAGGTTTATTATATCTTGATGACATTGGTGTTGTTAACATACTTCATATATATAAATGGGAATGCATATTTTCACACTGTTCAGAAAATTGAAGCAATTGGAAGAATAAGTCTTCCGTTTATAAAAGACAATATTGTTAAAGATAGTATATCCAAATGCCCTTTTCAACTGTTGCGTGTCGTGAAAGAGCTGTCTTATGCACGGATTATCACGCCTGTATATATATTTATCAAAATAAATAGGACAAATATTTTCATAAACATGTTAATTTATTGAATATGGGTACATAAAAAAAAGTTAAAATTGAACAGCATACATACAATTTACATACAAAACTAGCAATCACATACGTATCAAATAAAGACTTCTATATTGCTATATCATTTTCCTATGTTTTATTGTATATACACAAAGTACATGTATATCGTGTCCTATAATATTTATTCACAACAGTTTCAAATATTTGTATAAAATTTTACTTGTGTTTAGATCATGTTATAATTCATTATTTTTATTCTACTTGACACTCGAAATAGTATGTTAAATTTATTTGCATTTGACCAACTTTCTGGAATATATGATAATTCTTTGGCTCGTGAAATGTGCATAAAAAATTATATGCGCTTTTATAATTATAATTTTTCCCAATTTTTAACGAAAGCCTGTAATGTTTTGCAGATGAAAACACCAATTCAATTTGAATAGACTTCAAGTTTACGAAAACTTTAATCATATATAAAATATATCTTATTTAAATAATTTTCCAAATAAACCCATTAGAAAAATATAATTAAAGATGTGAGGCGAAAAATATAAAAACAAATAGATGCTTAATATCATTTAATCGACTGTTTTACAACTAGTTATTTATATTTTTCTAATCTTCGGCAATTTATCGCTTTCTGCACCCATTGTATAAAAAAAAATAATCAACGTGTTGTTGCGTTTGATCTCAGTTCTTCATTGGTTAAAATCCGGTTATGACGTCGAATTTACTTGTTTTCCTCTGAATTTTCTATTTTGACGGCATAAAAAAGGCGACCATGCCTGATGACGTCACATAGAAAGAACACATCTTTTTGCAGATCAGTCGTAAAGAAGGAATAAGTTTACCTGCGTATTGTTTGAAAATCATTAGAGAAACAGATTCCACCACCAACTCTCGTGTAATACGATATGCATCCACTCTCGACAGTTTAATTTTAAATATTTAAAACGCTCGGCGAGCATCGCGTTTTAAATTTGAAAATTTAACTGTCTCGAGTGGATAAATTTCGTATCACACTCGATGCAGTGGTAGAATCTATATTTATACACAATTATTGTAAATTGATAAAAAAAAATATGGATAAAAGTTACACACAAACAATTTTAAAAAATATGATTTTAAGTCTATCAACTCAAGAGTTATTTTTCTTCTCGACTGAAATTGTCTTTATTCACTTATATTACTATGCCACAAGCATGACAAGAGAAATAAGTTCCTCCAGATTTTCATCCACAAGTTGTATTACTTTTTGAAGACTGTTTTGTTTTATGTAGTCACTAGCATCCATGCCGTGAATATCTTTTATATTAAGTTTAGCTCTCTGCTTCAAAAGAAATTTTATAAACTTTAGTCTATCTTCTTCATTGGAACTGGAATAGTTTTTACAAAGAACAGTTATTGGTGTTGCATGATCAATGTTCTTGCAATTGACGGACAGTTTTCCTAAAATTAAAATTTTCGCAAGTTTATATCTCCCATTGTCCATTGCTGTAAACAACATTTCCAAATCCTCTGAATATTGCTTTCGTTTTAGTGCCTTCACCTCCTTCCTTTTTCTAAAATATTTCTTAGGCATGTCGAAAGTCATCATTGATATGTGCGAATTGTGAAAGCAAGTTATCAATTTGTGTTCATCGTTCGACTTTTATCTATTTATCAGCAACCAATCAAAACCTGTAATTCAAGAACAATCAAGGTGTCAAAATAAGGTATGTTTACTTTGTAACACACTCACACCTTCTGGTCCAATAGTCAAGTTTAAAATTTGCATCAATTTAATCGAACCATTTTTCATTTAAAAAAGTCAGTTATTCATCGAAAAATAAAAACATTAAAGAAGCAATTTTGCTAACTTTCTATGCATTTAAATTTTTGCGTCCATTGGAAAGTGCCAAAAATAAAAATCAGAAATTGAATTTATGTTTCACTGTGATTCTATGTTTCTACAAAATTTATCACTTCATATTATTGAAATTCTCTAAAAAGGTATATTCGGCAAATTTCATGTTAATATTTGAGTAAAAAAGGATGTGTAATCACTTCTTTTCTGGTACAGTTCGAAAATACGGCTAATCATAAACTTTACCAACCTTCTGAACAAGAGTTTAGGAAATTTATTCCATTCATTAATAATTGCCTTTCTTAAATTGCCAAGATTTTGCAAAAGTTGATCTTTGTGATTTCGATTCCTGCCAATGGCATCACAAACATGTTCGATACGGTTCATGTCTGGAGACATGGAGGACCAAAAGAAAGTGTAACAATCCTTGCCCTGTGTAGTTAGTATAGTCATCTATGTACAAGAGTCTTGACACAGGTGGGTGATTATTGAAACGAAGGACTACAATGTTTATTAGCACCAAATCCCTGTATGTCTGTCTGTTCATGTTACACTGCAGAATATGCATATATAATGGAGCAAGAGTAAATAGATTGGCCTTATCACAAATAGCAACCGGTTCTTCCGGACCTTGTTCATCTTTTACAGTTTTGAGTGTCAATAGACGTTGTAAAAGTGTGACAATGACGGTGTGATTAACATTGAAATGGAAATCATCTTTTAGTGATCTTACCGGCATTTGACAAATCAATTGCTTGCCAACGTTCAGCTACACACACACACATATATATATATAGTTTGACCTGCTAGTCAGATGCGTTTTGTTAAGATACAATTTCTTATATTAAAAATTACTCTTTTAGAAAATGGTGTTTGTGTTGTATATAGACCCCTAAACAACGAAATTTGACATGCACACGTATATAAATTGCGGATTTGATCTTACGCAATCATTTTGTTAACGTTGTTTTCAATTTAGACCTGTTTATATTTTTTTTCGTTTCGTCTGTAATTATATTTTCCCTCCGGTATATATAATATGTTCATCCTATCTCGACTCTTTAAAATTCAAGAGTCTATCCTAAATTGAGGTAAATTTTCTCGTGGATGAACTTCGCGAAACATATATTTCTTAATTACAAAAATAAGATTTTACTAATTGTGTTCTATTTCGAGTGGGACATTTTCAATTAGTAATAAATTGCACTGCATGTGAAGGATTTGTTTCGATGTGTTTAAACATCTGTATTCTGCAGATGCCTTAATTCTTTACTTTATCGATGCATTTTGATATTTCATTGTATTTGATCATGATAGAAAAGTCTTTAATCGTTTTCTTCATAAATAGTGCGAATAGTGCAGTAAGCTCTCTATTTGATATGAAATATATTACCATATGTGATAGGTTCGCAAGAAAAATGCAGTGTAAATAACTTGAAAACATTATTTTTGCTGAATTAAATATTAATAAATTACAATAAAGTATCTTACTGTATAAGATTTAAATGAATGGATGTCTAAGAGTGGAATTTGGAGAAGACGTTACTAAGTTTTAAAACTTGTGTCTTATCCATTTTTCATTTTGAACAATAAAATATGTTTAAACTGAAATATCTCCTATCAACAAAATTTTGACTGTTTTTGTTTTATTTTAAGCTAAACGTAACAGAAATAAAATATGGCTGAAATCCACACCATCTATTTACTAGTCTTATGGCATGTTTCGTATTACCAGAATTAACTCCCCGTTTCTTATATTTCAACATTAACAATGATTGAGACTTATTTGATGTTTGGACCATCGGTCATATCATTTTGAAATGTTATTTTGTTATTTTGTCATAAAGTAATGTCTTTAATATGTACATGTAGATAATATATTCCAGACATGTCTGAAAACAAATGTCTTAAAATGTCATGAGACGGTGGTTACCATTTTCAATGTTATTCAACTTATATTAATAATTTGGTCAACATATCTATTATTTGGAATAAGAAACTAAATATACTTTAGGTTGTTTACATGGTAAATTTATCATTAAGAATTATAGAACGTTGAAACGAGAGAATACTCATTGTTTTGTTATTTGCAATCATTACTTTATATGATGCTCTAACTAATACTAACAAATATAGATTTAGGACAAACTGTCTTAAACTTAAAATAGTTAAAAGCAAATGTAATTTTTTTTACCAGAAAGATGACAGAAATTAATTAATGCACAATGTTTTCAGTGTTAATGGACTCCCATTTTATGTGTTTTTAAAAGTTATCACTAATCAATGCTTTTCTTTACACGCTTCCATCTTGATGAAAGGGAATGTGTTATCAAAGATCTACTGCTTAATCTGCGATCACAATCTTTGCAATTTTGCAGCAACATTAAGACTTTTGATTTTTTTACGCTATACACTACTATTCTTCATGCTCAGTTGAAAGATCGACTTCACAATCTCATAAAACAGAGCTTTTTCTATAAAAATGGGAATTGTAGATACAAATTTCTGGTTTTGGGTTACACTAATTCATATTTTGTCAAGAATCACACTGAATCCTCCAGAAAATATATTGAAGATGATATTATCAAAATGCTGGACTTTTTGATCGACAATATATTTGTTGAGTTTGGAGGATTTATATTTCAACAGACAGTCGGTATTCCAATGGGTACTAATTGTGCAACCCTACTGGCCGATTTGTTTTTGTACTCGTATGAAGCAGAATTCATTCAGAACCTTCTAAAAGACAAAAAGAAAAAGCACCTTGCGAAATTCTTTATTTTTACTTTCCGATATATTGATGATGTTCTATCATTGAATAACCCATATTTCCGCCAATACTGACATCTCATATATCCCAGCGAACTTGAAATTAAGGATACTACTGATACTAGAAGGATTGCTTCATACCTTGATCTTTTTCTCAATATTGACGCAGATGGACGATTTCACACGAAAATCTATGATAAACGGGACGATTTCAACATCCCAATTATCAATTTCCCATTTCTCAGCAGTAACATACCCTCTGCCCCTTCGTATGGTGTTTACATATCACAATTGATACGTTATTCTCGTTCATGTTCACACTATACGGACTTCATATACAGAAGTGTGCTCCTTACACAGAAACTGCTTCAATAAAGTTATGAGGAGGACAGATTAAAATTGACACTCCGTAAATTGTATGGATTCCATCACGAATTAGTTGATCCATATGAAGTGTCTTTTACCAAACTAGCTAAGGACATTTTTACCACATGGTAGATTGTAGTTTGTCATTACGTCGTCTAATCTTTTAATTACCGAAAGTGTCTAATTCCCGATTGTGACTGTTTTGCTGAGTATGAATTCGCATTACTATAAGACGTGCTACGGTACTTATCTATCCCAAATTCATGAATTTAGTTTGATTTGTAAATTTGTAATTTTCATCGGATTTTGTCAAATTGGTTGACGTCTTTTCTATTAAATTCATGTGTTATAGTAAAGTAATTAATCACCACCTTCATTTATTAGTTTTGATTTTTGTTCAACGTAATCTGTACGATTTTTATGTTTGTAGTTAGATTCAAAACAAACCGGAAATATATATAATATAGTTAATTGCTATTAATTAGTATTGCAATGTGCATTGTGTTTAAATTTAATATCAGTTTTTAGTTCTATCATAATCTTAAATCAATTCTATTTCTATCTTATTTTTTAGATATAAGTTTTCAAATATGACGTCATTTTTGTGCTGTTTCAGAAATTCAAATGTCTGCGTGACGTAATATTGCGTCTTTTCACTACTTCGTATGTGACGTCATTGTTATGACTTTTTGCGATCAGGCCTGCACTGAGTCGGGTTTGTCTATTTTCTGTGTTGGTCTTCAATGTATTATGTATTCGGGTTTTGTTTTCTGTAATTAGTTTTAAGACGTCAGTTTTATCATGTAAATCTTTTATATTCATTTGAAAAAATTTACTGTTTGCAATAGCATAAATTGTTCTATATAATAAGGATGTTCTTATCACAAGCAGAAAACCCTAGCCGTATTTGGCACAACCTTTTTCAACTTTTGATCCTCAGAGCTGTACAACTTTGTACCCCTTTTTTCGACTTTCGAACTTTTATATCTGGGCGTCACTGGTAAGTCTTGTGTGGACGAGGCGCGTTTTTGACATATTGAATTAAACCTGATGCCTTTTGTTATCTATTATTCGTGTGTTTCTTTGCCTAATACGTTCTCCTATTTATTTGTATTGTAGTCCTGTATTATTATGTTGTCATTTTAATTTTATATTTAACAATGCCATTAAAGTGCGAGGTTTGGCATGCCACAAAACCAGGTTCAACCCACCATTTTTTTCTTTAAAAATATCCTGTACCAAGTCAGGAAAATGGACATTGTTATATGATAGTTCGTGTCTCTGTGTGTAACATTTTTACGTTGTGTTTCTGTTGTGTCGTTTGTTTTCTCCTATATTTGAGTGTGAATTTACACTACTATAAGACATGTCACGGTCCGGTAAGGACCGACTTTGGCCTCAAATTTCAGGTTCATCTGACGAAAGATTTTGACCACTTTTTAAACACTTAAGTGTCTATTTTATTTGAATTAATTAGTTTATGTGAAAGATTTTAACAGATTTAGTCATTAAAAACGATCCGATTCAAGCTCAAATATGAAAAATCTACCTAATATGCCGAAAAATGTCACTTTTCAGATGGTTTTTGATAAAAATGAAAGTGGCCGCATCCATGTTCATCCTCAACCTTTATATATGTTATGTATTGTCATAAAATACAACTTACATTTCAATATTAAGGATGAACACGAATGCGGCCACTTTCGTTTTACACGAAAACCGTCTAAAATTTCACTAAAATGCTAGAATTATGAGGATTTCAGTAATTTAGCATGACTTAATGGTGCGAGTACCGGATATATGTTCATTGTATTGTCAAAAACAGCCCATTTTTATGTAGCAGAAGCATTCTACTGTCCAATAAATAACTAAAGGTTTACATTTTGACAATTTTGTAAAACTGCTATATTGTGGGGCCAAAAAGGGGTATTACTGAACCTTCTCCTTTATGTATTTGGTTTTAATGTTATATTGGTTATTCTCATCGGATTTTGTCTAATGCTTAGTCCCTTACTGTGTGTGCTACATTTTAATGTTGTGTCGTTGTTCTCCTCTAATATTTAATGCGTTTCCCTCAGTTTTAGTTTGTTACCCCGATTTTGTTTTTTGTCCATAGATTTATGAGTTTTGAATAGCGGTATACTACTGTTGCCTTTATTTAAACAGAAAACAACGTCATGCTATGTCCCCAAAATTGTCCTTTATCAAGACAGTTATTGTAAATCATTTATATAAGGGTCTTTACAATACAATATACTTCATTTAACTACCCTACTTACATGGTAATCATTACATACAAGCTGTATAAAAATATTTAGTGTAAATTTGATGTTAATGCAGATATAGTGTTTTATGATTTTTATTTTACATTTTGTAATTTGAATGGAGAGAATTCACCAAGAATATCTTGGACAATATTTTTGAAACAAAAAAAAAACTAAAAATAGATCAAATGAAGTTATAAAAAGGTGAAAAGGCAGGATAAAAAATCATATGGCTCAGGACATTTCTTTTTGAACACTAGTAATGGTTATATAAAACGAAAATGTTATGATGTCTTATGGATGAACAATGCGCGTCAAAATCATATACAAACAATCTAAAATTTTGATAAGAATTTCTGCCATATGAAAAAAGAACATAAAACACAAAATGTCATGACGATAATTTACTTGTACATTTCTCGTCCAAACAAATTTCAAATATCGATTCATATTTCCCTTATTATCAAGAGCGTTTCTTCTTTTAACATTTTAAACGATACTGTGAATATAAACAACTACTAAACTGTGAAGCCAAACTGTAAATCGTACTGCGTCTAAAAATACATTATAAACATGTCTGATGTATCAACAGAAAAGTCTAAACAAGTCGTCCCCAATCTTGATCAAATGTAAAAGTCAGATAGTTTCAATAATTCTTAAACAGTTTTAACCCATTTACCTTCTTTACCTCACCTGCTTTAATAGGTATAGGAAGATGTTGTATGAGTGCCAATAAGAGAACTCTCCATCAAAGTCACAATTTATGAAAGTAAACAATTATATGTCAAGGTACGACCTTCAATACGGTGCTTTGGCTCAAACCGAACAACAAGCTATAAAGGGACCCAAAATTACAGCATTCCAGCAGCACCAGCATACGGGGTATATATCTCCCAATTGATACGATATTCCCGTGCTTGTATTTCCTATCATGATTTTCTTGATAGAGGGTTACTGCTCACAAGGAAGCTAATAAACCAAGAGTTCCAAATGGTAAAGTTGAAATCATCCCTTCGTAAATTTTACGGACGCCATCACGAGTTGGTTGACCGTTATGGAATAACCGTTTCACAAATGATATCGGATATGTTCCTTACGTCGTAACTACAATCCCCTTCCCTTTCATGAATGTGACCTACCGAATTAGACTATTTACCGGATGTGTAATCACATAAGCAACACGACGGGTGCCACATGTGGAGCAGGATCTGCTTACCCCTAGTTTTTGGTGGGGTTCGTGTTGTTTATTCTTTAGTTTTCTATGTTGTGTCATATGTACTATTGTTTTTCTGTTTGTCTTTTTCATTTTTAGCCATGGCGTTGTCAGTTTATTTTAGATTTATGAGTTTGTCCCTTTGGTATCTTTCGTCCCTCTTTTACAAGTATAAAACCATTCAAACTAGAAAACCAACGGTCTAATCTATATAAAAACGAGAAACGAGTTAATGTCTGATAAAATACTCGACCAAATGTCTGAACTGTATCAAAACATATTTATTAAAAGTTTATGTAGTTCATTTTTTTCTATTCAATGCTTCAATGCTCTTCAACTTTTTACTTGTTTGGCTTTATAAATATTTTGATATGAGCGTCACTGATGAGTCTTATGTAGACGAAATGCACGTCTGGCGTACTAAATTATAATCCTGGTACCTTTTATAACTATTATAGGTTAATGATTTTATATCGGAAAATTTACTGACAGTATCTATGTCATGAATAAAAAAACCGAGAATAAATGTAACACTCCTGTGACAGAGAGTTTCCCCTAACGAAACAATTTACGTTAACAGTTGGCCGTTTTTTGTTTCCTAGTTTTAGACCAACCTTGAACATTAAATGTTTGCAAATTTGCACAAGAATTTTATCACACCTTTTCAAATGTCATTGACATCAGAAAGGGTTTTCTTTACATAGTTGAAAAATAGGCATTCAGCACCGAACGAGTGTCAATATAAAAAAGTGAAATTATGTCGTGAATAGATATGATAATGTTAGTAATGACTATCGAATATCCCACCTAATAAGCACTACCATTTGTATAGATTGCCTTTACAGCTCATTTCCTAATGCATGTAAATGAAGACTTTGGTTAGCTTGCTTGCTTTGTTCGTATATTGTTCAATTATATTGGGATAACGTCCAAAAAAATTTAAATATAATATATACGGGTTTAATCATGCCTATATACATTGTTTGAAGACGTCAATCTGAATTACAAAGCTTGAATTAACATTTATACAAACAAAGCAAACAAGCCAACCAAATTTTAACTGTACAAGCATTAGGAAATTAGCTGTAACCAGCTTTATGACATCTTAAACAGTCACATATTTCAGTTAAGTATAACTTCACATTTTGAAGAACCAAGTCATCTTTTGAGTGCTGGTTTATTGTTCAGGAAGATAGCTGTATTAAAATAGATATCAAAATCAGAATTTTCTCAAGAGGCTAAAGCTACCATATGGAAATTCAAACTAAGATGTCGAAAATAAACTGATATCCGCATTGTAAATAAAAAGACAAAGATAAAAAGATAGAAAGACAAAAAATGTGTACAAAATAAAACATTTAACTGATTACCGAGAAACACTAACCCCCCAAAAAAACTAGGGATTATCGCAGGTGCTCGGGATGGGTAGTCAGATTCTGCTCCACATGTGGAAACCGTTGTCATAATTATAATGTTCTACTAGGGAATATGATAATAATTGGCCATTTCTTGACTTATTAAACTTTAGATCCCGTTATGTGGGTACTCATGTAGGTATGAAACAGACGCTTATTGAATTATCAAATTTGAATGAAAAGTTACATGATCATTTAAAAAGGTCTCACTTCAGATTATATTCATAGGCTTTCGAAAGAGTTACAGAAATACAAGTTACTTTTTATTTTCCCTACTAAGAAAAAAAAACAGAATTTGTCTAACATTGGATCAACAATATATATTTCAAACTTTAAATTACTAGTTTGATCATTCAACATGTTTCACCAGAATTTTTACAAATTTTAACTATTTAATATACTTTGTAGCGACCATGTACATGATAGGTAAAGGTACGAGACTCTTAAACAGTAAAGTCCCTTTCTAGAAACCTCTAGACTACATGAATCTGTATATATCACCATTAAACTGACACTAGCAGTGGCGGATCCAGAGGGGGGGTTCCGGGGGTGCGCACCCCCCTTTATTTTGGCCGATCAATGCATTTGAATCGGGACATATGTTTTGCACCCCCCCCCTTTGCCCTGGGCTAGCACCCCCCCTTTCGAAAATTCCTGCATCCGCCACTGACTAGTATGCAATATACAAATAAGTCTCAGCTTATTTAAATATCAGCTTTCTAAAAAAAATTAGAGATTTGGATCGATTATAGTGAAATTATGAATATTTTAATAGATCGCAGTGCACTGAAATATTTGGCAGTTATAAATAGTTGAATGCAATTATGAAATATACAAAGTTAAAATGACTATATACATATGTTTAGATATTATTAAATAACAACGAAATAACAGAGAAGGGACACATTAGAAAAAAGTGTATATTTTACAAATTACACTTGTAGCCTTCGACAATTAAAAATATAAAATATGCAGGATAATGAATAAAAAAAGTATAGTTTACTGATAAACATAAAGACCGAAATATAAAACATATGCAGTTTTATGTGCTATGTTTGGTTCAACCCTAATGATGACAACACAGCATGCAAATATATCATGACGTTACACAACGATACAACAAGCTAGGATTTTTTTCCAATTCGAACTATTTTGCAATGTTTGCATTAATAATACACCATCTATTCTTGAAAGTAAAAGAAAACATGCCATACAACATTTGTCAGAATGGTATGTATCCATAAACAAGCATGTGTTATGCTCGAACCTCATTATATCATATGTCTGCCATTCAAAGAATTTCCTCAATTGTTTTTTGCATGAAGTCAAATTTGAGGGACCATGAAGTAGGGAACATTTAGTGTTTGTATAAAAGAAAATATACTTATATAAAACTGGATATCACAAAAATCCTAATTTTCACAAGTTTAATTATTTACCTTTTAGATGAAACTTATAAAGAAATTAACGTTCTCCAAATAAAAACCATAAACGCAGGTATCTTTATACCCAAATAGAAACGATACAGGCACATGTTAGATAATCGAAACTTTATTGAATTGTACCTGGTATTTGATAAAGTCTCACTTCAAAATACATTTATGCGCCACAAACCATTTCAAAGTAACATAAACACACGATGACATATAATAGCTATCAAACAGAAATGAAAGTAGAAAAAATGTAAACTTTTCGTTTTGCTTTCAATAATAAGGAAAGTAATACCTTAAAGTGAATATTGGGACCGTAGTTCACCAATGTTTAAATCACGTAAATCTATGTAAAAGAGAAATATCAAGGTACATAACAAACAAAACAAAAATTAGAGACAAGTATACTGGTTTTTTTTAGTGCACTGATAACCTTCATGATGTCTTTTCTTTCTAGCCGTCAACGAGCGCATGTTTTCTTGTTCACAGTTGTGTCAAATTTCAAACTATTTGGCCTAAATTTATGATTTCTGCAGGTTTTTTCCTGATTGTTTAGACTCATTTAATGTACAAAATTATATGAAACACATTCCCTCATTTATCCATCGTGAGTATAATTTCCATTAAGAAAGTTAGGCGTAAACTGATTATGATGGAACAGATGATATTTCACAGTTGCTGAAAAATGGAAAATTGACAATTCGAAAGTTAAAAATTATCACTTCGGTCATATATTCGAGTTCAAAGGTGGTGTTTATCTTTGACAATACCGCGGAATGAATCAAGATACTAAGCGAACCATCTATCTTCGGTAGTATTCTTTATTTTACTTTCACTGGGACATGAAATGCAATTACTGATCAAAATGTGACATATGAGTGACAGCACATCGTTTCTCTAATTTTTGTGCTATTTTCATATTTCTCGATCGGTGTGAGAAAAATATTTCTCCTCACTAGGGAAAAATCTGATCTCGGCAAATGATTAGTCGAAATTTGATTAACAAGAATAAAAAGTATTAGAGAAACAGATTTCGGCACTATAACGCGTGTATTACGATATTTCTCCACTCTCGCGCTTTAAATAATAAAATTTAACTGTCTCGAGTGGAGAAATATCGTAATACACTTGTTGCAGTGTAGGAATCTATATCAATATATCTAAATGTCAATTTAAACAACATTCTCCGTTTGTCTTTGCAAAGGTTCTGCATTTCCTTCATATAAATACAAAACACCGACCAGACAGTAATGATGTACAATAGGTTTCTATTGGAATACCGACTGTCTGCTGAAATATTCATTTTAATAAATATGTTGATAATGAAAGTCTAACATGTTGCTGAAATCATCTTGGAATCAGGATGGTTCGTCCTAAACCAAACAAATAGTATCTACATATTACATTTTTGTTGAAAAGGCTCTATTAATTGAAATAATGAAATCGATCTTTCACATGAATTATGAATAGAAGTGAACAAAGAAAAATCAAAGATAAATAAAATGGACGTCAGACGGATCTCAAATATTACGATCGGCAAACGGTGCAAGCTGGCTGACTATTACCATTTGTTTAAAGACAGCGGATGAGATCCGATCTGTTGTTTAGTCTGATTAGTGTTCCAATGAAATAACGTGTATTAAAACGTACTTCCCTTTGTAACATAAAGTTTTATTCAATTCCACAATCCATGAATTGTTATCACAAATCAGAATGAATATTCATTTTTTATACCAACAATTTTATAGAACATTTTTTTCATAGGCTAAAATGTATTGTCAAATTTACAGTTGACATGTCGAAGTATAGCTTCCAATGCAAGCAATGATCGAAGCTCATAAACCAATCCATTTTAATTAGTATGACGTCAGATTTGACCATCTTGTTGATGTGCTAAAATCATTCATAAAGTTTAGCAGAATTTTGTTTTATTGCAAATTGATACCTTTTCCAACATTGTTTTCTTTATGTATTGCAAAAACTTAGGATAGGAACTTATTTTACGCATAAATTTTATGTTTTTTATGCTTCAGGAAACACACAGTTCTGTTTGTTTACATGTTCTGATATTTTTCGCTGCTATGTAAAAAAGCATTGTACAATCTCTTTAAAATCTCAAGGGCAGATTTGTAAAATCTGATTGTAACTAAAATGAAACGGTTGGATACTAAAACCCACGCTCATTAGCTTGTGCTTTTCAGAATAAAGCACGCGTTGTTGTTTTCAGTCTAATCATAAAAAGTGGTGTAGGCATGTGTTAAAGGTTTTGCTGATAAACACATTTTTGAAATACATCCAAACATTTGTCTATCATTTAAGACAACACATTAACATTGATTTGACGTATGTCTGTCTGTATTGTTTTATAACAGTGCCCTTGACTTATAACTCAACTTTTACTTTATTGATACATGTATTTAAAACCTGCTTCCTATTGATACGTATATCATAAGTTAACAGTAAAACAGGCTATACGTATCTCAAAATATGAATTATTAACCATACTTAATTAGATATTTACAGATTGAAACTAAAGTCCGGGGAAAAGGTTGATATTTGAGTTGGAATAAGCTTTGAACTTGGTTTCACAAATATATAAAGGTGGACGGGGTAACTTAAATAGCTACCTCTGATTTATGTCCTTGACAAACTGTTTTTGATGGTTTATTTTCTAAACTGTTAAAGATGTTATCATATCTATGACGTTTACAGATTGTACTTTTAGTATATGGTATTATTTTTTAGTTGGAATTAGTTCTTTTGGTAGTTGTTTTTATTCTTAGTTTTAATATTTTACTGAATCAATCCTTGACTACCTGTTTTGTTTACAGTTTGCACTATTGTTGTGTAATACAAACACTTTTCAAGATTATTGGGAGCGTTCAGAACTCAGTAAGGTCAGTTCTTGTTGAATGTTGTGTACATATCTTCATGTTCAAGTTTACTGTTCACTTTTAAACAAGCCTAGTTTGTCTTTTAAACTGTAGAAGATGTTGTCATTCATGTGATTTTTATAGATTGTACTTTTAGTATATGGTATTATTTTTCTCATTGTTGAAGGTTGTAAGGAATTATAACTTTAAGCGTTATGCACAAATATGCATAGGCAATGAAACACAGTGCTTGGTAATTCCTTTAAATTTTATCTGCACAGGCCCACTGGTGTTAACTGATAATGGTAACTGGAATTATGACGATCCAAATATGGCAAAGGTAGAAATTGTTAAAATATTTTCAGTCATTTTTCTCAAATATTGCCTGTTGTTGTCAAGAGTTACTCAGCTGTAAAAAGTTTTTCTACACCGTTACCACCATATTTGAATCGTGACGATGCACTTTAATTGTGTAAGCGCTTAGAAAATTGCCGTCGAAGATTTCGGGAGGATAATCATAATTCGAAAAAAAGATAATCGTAATTCCGGTTGTAAAAATGAGAGGAAAATCGTATTTGGATAGTGTTTGGTTGATATTGACACTTAAAACGGTTATCATATGATAAAATTATGGTGATGAATTAATCACGCAAAACATTCATTATGACATTTCTTTTCGCGCATATATGATCAATGGTTCTAGTGTAAATAGCTGCATAGAATATTATAACATTTGAAAGGGAACAAAATTTCGGAAAATTTGGAAACGGGAAACACTTACTATGTTAAAATACAAAAACAAAAAACTCCAGTAACAAGGAATGTCCCAAAATATAAGAACGACAAAAAAGGCAACTTTAAAGGAAGGTGTGAGACATGACAGTAATCGTCGGTCGAAACGCGCGTCTCAGATTAGTGTTTAATTATAAAAACGAAGATGTATGACTGCAAATGAGAAAACTCCCCAAAAGAAACCCCACGACAAAGAAACTAACAACGATTGGTCACCGTACGGCTTTCATCAATGAGCAAAACCCATATTGCATTGTTAGCTTTAAAAGACCCCAAAATGACACAGGTAAAAAAAATCAAGACTGGTGAAATAGAAAAGTTTGTTCATTTCGCGCAAAATTTTAGTATAAACGTTCAGCAATGGAGTTCATGGAATTAAGAAGGAGCTGTCTTACATCGTTGTACTTAGGGCAAATAAAAAAGAAAGTTTGTTATCCTCAACAGAATGATTACAGTTTGCACAAAAAGTGTTCTCGGATAAGAACAATACTCTAATCCATGTTTTGACTTAAATATCTATATATATGAAGTAACCCACAGCCATCCCCGTGGTGTATGTTTTATTGGGAAAGGGGAGGTTAATTTGTCCTTTTTGGATTATGTTGATTGGCTATATATAACATTTGAGGAAAAACATACAGCATATTAAAATGTGGTAAACGGGATTTTCATTTGGAATAATGAATTTAAAGAATTAAACTTTTGGGATATGGGATATAGGTAATACTCCCAATTCCCAACCCAAAACATTGAAACTTTGAAAGAAATTAAAATATCTATTTACCACAATAACTGACTCGACAGCTGATTCATTTTTCATATCTTTAATAGGTTCATGTATATATTAACAGGTTATGCATATTGCTGTCAGTAATACATCAAAATATATTATCAAATGTATCCAAGATATTAACCTATAAATTGCTTCATTTATTCCAATTTTGCGTTAATGTCATCGTTTTACTGGACATTGCCGTCTGTACACCCAAAATCCCTTTTAAAAGCTGGGAAACACATTTATTATGATTGAGTAACTATTATCTGATAACGAAATCCCAATTATCAAAAAAGAAAAATGTCATCGAATGACGATTATCAATCCGAATTTTTCAACGGCAATTTTTTTAATCGCATAGACAATTATAGTGCACGGTAACGATTCAAATATGATAGTAATGGTAAAGAAAAAACTTGCAGCTGAGTAACTTTTGACAACAACAGGCGATATCTGAGAAAAATGACTGAAAAAGATTTTACCAAGTTCTGCAGTCGCCATATTAGGATCGTCGTAATTCCAGTTACGATTATCAGTTTAACACCAGTGATACCAGAAGAAATAACAAAAAACAAAGAACATAAATGATAGTGAAAAAGTTGAAGTCCTTCAATCAGTTAACAGTCTATAATCTAAGTCGCATTCCATTGATGAAAAACAATAACAGGACAAATGGTTTTCAAAGTGTTGACTTACAAAGAGGGATAACTCAAATGCTACTGTTGTTTCATAACAGTACAAATAAAACTGAGAAAGGAAATGAGGAATGTGTCACAGCGACAACAACCTGCCTATAGAGCAGACGTCTATATATCTTAAGCTGCATTTGACTAAAAATACTATATCGACTACGTTTGAGCTCCTTATGTTTCATAAATATCTGAATTCTCATGAACGGAAATTGATAATACCGTATTGAAATCAATTTCTTCAATCTAAATAAACTAATCATATACCAGGCTTAAAACGCGTTTTGTCGGCAACTAACCAATCATAAGTGAAAGTAAAAAAACCCCAAAACAATGCTAAAAAACAAATGTAAATACGAAGTTGAAGATGATTTAAGTCCCCAAAGTCCGAAAGGTTTTGGAAAAATTCAGCTAAAGTAATATACTCCTAGAGTAAAAAATCCAAAGTATTCTATGAAAAGATATTGTGGATGTTTTTCAGCCAAACATTGACAATGCATCAGCTTAACCTCGCGTCAGTCCATCATTTGTCTTTCACTGAATACCAGCTAATCGGAGATAATAGTATCCTCATTTACATTTCCTACAATAAAGTCAAACAATCGTGGCTGACTATTGGAAAACAATTTATCAGACACCTGATATGTAGATTCCTTAAGTTCGAGTAAATGATAGTATTTTTTGCAATGAATGTTTTTTTAATGTTTCTTACAAGTTAGTCTTACTAGAATCTATTTAGACCACCTAATTATTATTATTACTATGCATTTTTATAGCGCATTATATAATACCAAATTATTCTAAGCGCTTTTCATGTTAAAACAAAAGTACACAAGTTCGTACATACACGAAACTATAGAGTTAAAAATAGACCAAATATGTTTAAAAAGCATACAACATATTAAATCAACTATAAAAGTAAAGACTCTTTAAAGTTGTTTAAAAAGCAATTTAAGAATAATTTTAATGAATAAGTTAACATTTGAATACATGTTATCTTAACAAACTATTTCTAAAACTGCTGAATGTCACTACTGTTTTGTATTTTAAAATAAATTACTAAAATACAGCGGCTATAAAAAAAAGGTTACATCAAATTATACAGAAACAGATCAAATCAGACTAAAATGTACAAAATATCAAAACTCAACATCATTTAAACACAACCAATCACGGTTCCAGGTCTTAACTATGAGCGATCCACAAATGTAACTTTGAATAAATGCGTCATTAGTCCTTTCTCGAATACTTCTAGCGATTTTTCATTTCGAAGATGTGTTGAAGGCTATTCCACAGAGCCCTGGCCACCAAATTCACCACCTCCATTCCCCATGCATTTTGGTCAGTTCTTTTCTGATTTAATAGATTCAAACTAACTTCGTTGTTATGCATTTCATCAAACAAAATATATAATTATCTATTTGACATTAAACGTTTTCCACATATATTTGAAATGAATACAAATCCTTGTTTGATTTGGCGTCAATTGAATGGTACAATTAATGTTTGGTAATGTTCATGTCGAACAAATATTTTCTATGAATTTGGTACCTTTTTGCATGTAGTAGAAATACTTAGTTGTTGTCGTTTGAATGAATATATATTAAAAAGATTGAAATAGTCCACATTGGATGAATAGCTAACAGCACTATTTAATAAAACATATTTTGATGAAAAAACTGCCTTGGATTCTTGCGCAATGTTAGACAAGAAGCAGATATCGGTCCAGGTTCTTAGGCTGACACACTTTACAGCGAAAAACACCTTTATAGACATATCTGCGATACAGAATGAATGGTAAACACTTTTTTGGTCCTCAATTCAACACTCTTCAACTTGATACTTGAAATGGGCTTTTAATCTCATTTGATTCGAGCGTCATTGTGGAAACTTTTCTAGACGAAAAGCGCGTCTGGCTCAAATAATTAAATTCACTCCTGGTATCTTTCATGAGTTTTCATGAGTTTATTTACAACAACTGGATCAATACCACTGCTGGTGGAGGTTTTATTCCCCAAAGGTATCACCAGTCCATTTACCGACCGTGCAAGGGCTGTTTACCCAGTAAAGGTCGTTAAAAGCTTCCATTTGTTACAGTCCAGTAAAACACCCTTCTGTGGTGAAATAAATAATCATTGATAAGGTCATAATTATAGATTACTGTTTACAGAACTTTGAATTTTTGAAATACTAAGGCTTTCCTACCTTAGGAATAGATTACCTAATCTGTATTTGATAAAATGGTTAGGATATATTGGTCCTCAATGCTCTACTACATTTGTACTTTATTTGGTCTTTATATTCCTGCGTCACTAATGAGTCGTTTGTAGAGAAGACGCGCGTCTGGCGCAAACACAAAATTGTAATGCTGGTATCTATGATGAGGTTATTTACAACCATTGATAGATGACACTGCCGTTGGAGTTTTTATTCTCCGAGGGTATCACCAGCCAAGTAATTAGCACTTCTGTGTTGATATGAATTATCAACGATATGGTCATAATTATAAATGAATAGTTAACAAAACTTAGAATCTTTGAAATACTAAGGATTTTCTACCAATAATGGATTACTTTAGCTGTATTTGGCATAACTTTAAGAAATGTGTGGTCCTCAGTGGTACTCAACTTCGTACTTTAGTTGGCCTTTAACTTTAGAATCGAGCGTCATTGAAGAGTCTTTTGCAGACAAAACGCGCGTCTGACTCAAGTACAAAATTTCAATCCTGGTATATACGAAAACTTTTTTTCTATGCGCTACACGTTTTCGGTTACTTAATAGAGAAGTAAAGATTGGAAACTTGTACTTGTAGGGTTACTTGTAGCCACACCTACACGTACATGAAGAAACGTCTAGATTTTTTGGTGAGATTATGTTGTCACACATGTACTGGTACGTGTACTTAGACGTACACGAAAAAAATATCTAGTGCTTGCTTGAGATCTTTTTTACGTGTACGGACACTTGTATGACTGAATTGCAGTTTTTGAAAACAACAATTTCATTGGCTGGCTTATTCCCGCTTTATTCTAGCTCAATATGTCCTCTGCATGGATTCTCTTGTTGTCTGCTATAAAAGATGACGTAGGATTGGTCCTTATTTCAACTGAAATGAACCAGTCTCACGGAAATGTATACAATGAAGAAAAATTAATTTCGAGGTTCTCACTAATGAAAATTGCAGATTTATGTTCCAATTTTAGAAACAGGACATTGATAGACTGCGTGGTGCTTTGGGAATCCCACCAAAATGTTTTAGTAACAATGGAACAGTGGCAAGTGGCATAGAAATGCTTTGTATAGTATTGATAAGACTTGCATCACTAATGAACAATGCAGATTTATGTTTCGATTTCAGAAACAGGACATTGATATACTGCGTGTTGCTTTGGTAATCCCACCAAAAAATTGTATGTAACAATGGAACAGTGGCAAGTGGCATAGAAGGGCTTTGTATAGTATTGATAAGACTTTCATCACTAATGAACAATGCAGATTTATGTTTCGATTTCAGAAACAGGACATTGATAGACTGCGTGTTGCTTTGGGAATCCCACCAAAAAATTGTATGTAACAATGGAACAGTGGCAAGTGGCATAGAAGGGCTTTGTATAATATTGATAAGACTTTCATATCCTAATAGACTTGAAAATATCTCTCCAATTTTTCAAAGGCTTGTATCAATTATCTTACATTTTATCCAAGACACTAGACATAATTTATGACAATACCAGTCAAAAACTAACTTCACTCGATCAAGAGTGGCTGTCGGAAGAGTACCTTCGTACATTTCCAGAGGTTATTAATCGCAGAGGATCACCTCTTCTTAACTGTTGGGGATTTATTGATGGCACAGTAATGCCAATATGGAGACCAACCAGACATCAACGAATTCTGTATAGCGATCTCACCGTGTGCATGGATTGAAGTTCCATTCAGTTGCACGAAATGAACCTGTGGCAAATTTATTTGGGTCAATAGAAGGCAGCAGACATGACTCGGGTATGCTGCGGGAGAGCGGTCTCATGAATCAGCTGGAAGGTACAATGAGCAAGGTAGATGGAACGCCATATTCCCTTTATGGTGACCCAGCTTATCCTCTGAGGCCCAATTTGATTGCAACATACAGCGGAGCAGCACTTACTGCAGAAGAATAAGAATTTAATAAACTCATGTCAGCAGTCCCTGTTTCTGTTGAATGGACATCTGGCAAAGTCCTTTCCTTATTTGCATTTTTTGATTTCAATAAAAACTTCAAGATGTACTTGCAGCCAGTTGGCAAATATTACGTTGTAGCAACTATTTTCACCAACTGTCATACTTGTTTATATGGCAGCGAGATAAGAATATTCTTTGGGTTAAATCCTCCACCCCTAGAAGAGTACCTACAATAGGCATTAATGTATATCGACATTTGCGCTTTTTCATTTGACCAGTAGAATGGATTTCATTATTTTAATAAATAGCTTTTGTAAATGATGTCTCCTTAAAAGTTTTTTTTTATCTTAATACAATTTCAGAATGAGAGTTCTTATTAATTTGATAGTAATCTGGTCCCTATAGAATTTAAACTTAAATTTAGAAATTTTTATTTCGTGGTCAAATTAGGAGGGTTAAATACTCACAAGCAAATTAAACCCTTTATGTGCCTATCCCAAGATGTGACCTTGTAATTCGGAGGTTGTCATATGCTGCTGCCTGCCTTACATGATTGTATTTAGTTTTTTGTTTGTTGCAGTTTTAGATTAAATCAGGCTGTTAGTTTTCTCTTTTGAATTGTTTCACATTCTGTCATGGCTGGGTCTTTGATATATAGTATGTTTTTTGTTTATTGTTGAAGGTAGTATATTACCATATAGTTGTTTACATCCTCGTTCTCTGGTATATAATTTTCTCATTGGCAATCCTGCAACATATAACTTTAATAAAAATAAAGATTGGCCATCTTGAGTTTTTTATATCAATTATACCAGACGTAAAGTGATGACTGTCTGTGGTTGAAATATAGGCAATTAAATTAATCTCAATATCGTAGCAATATAGTAATTTTTCTTCAAATATAACATTTTCAACAATTTCCAATTTATATCATCACATAGACTACTAAATCAAAAGTACAATTAAAATGCAGTTGCTTTTAATTTATCTCAGATTTTTGTTACAGTTTTGATAAGTTCTATCAATAAAAGCTGTTTGTTCTTTTTTTTTTATCTTCTGTTTCCTCTCTTCCCTTTCCATCTCAAACCTCTCCCTTTCCAGCTTCAATTCCTCTTTCCTTAAGTTCACTTCTGCCATTTTGATGTCTTTTCCAACATCACATTTTTCAAGGTACGACATAATAGATTCATTACCCTTTGTTTTTGGTGATCTTACTGAGTGTTACTGTTACATCTTCACTGTCTACAAGAAGAAATTAATGTAACAATTTTACTTTTCAACATTATATCCTAAAAGCGTATGCCGTTTTGTTTTTAAATTATGTATAATTACATAACCTGTTAGTATATATATATTTTTTTTAATAAAAAAAAAAGGTTTATATATTGTAGCCAGATATTCTCCTGCTTCAATTCTGTTTCGTAGACCTAAATATGATAGAAATCCACTTTCTTGCAAGTCTTTTTTATCAACTTGATATTTGTTTTATCTTCATACTTTAGACTTTTAAAAATTTTCGGATCAAATATGGCCCTTACCAAACTTACTCATTTGCAAGTAGCCTTTGATATTATTATATTAATATTGTGTTCTATTGTTTAACTGTTTGTCGTCTTTCATTTATAGCTAGTCATTGTCAGTTTACTTTCGATTTATGAGTTTGACTGTCCCTTTGGTATCTTTCGTCCCCCTTTTTTGTCTTGTGAACACTATATAAATACATGTATGAACTCTATGTGACAAAACATATTAGCATTGGACAAATGATGGAGCACCTACAAACTGAATCGTTACTGTATCCTTGTTATGGCGAGGGATAATATTTTTGATAGTACTGAACATACCATATGTGCCTGTCCTCCGTCAGGAGCCTGTAGCTCAGTTGTTGTCCTTAGTTATGTCGGGACCTTTTTAGCCGACTTTACGCTATGGGATTTTCTATTGTTGAAGGCCATACATACAGTTACCTATAATTGCTAACATCAACTTTTTCATTTTAACTTTGGTGGGTAGTCTCATTGGAAATCATACCACATTATCTTATTTTTATATTTATATCTTCTATTATTTCAGGCTACTATATATACCTACTAAAAATTCATGAGTTCTTTTTATTTTACATGTTTTTTTTTTCTAAATACACCATTACAGAAAATGAATGCAGCCTACTATTTGAGATCTTAACTGTGTAAGGGCTTCCATTGCGCTTTTTCTGATAAGTTTTGCAGAGTGTTCACCTTTGTCCTTCTGTTCTTTGTCTTCTTCTTCAGCTAATGACTGAATTTTTTGAAGAAGTTTTTGTTTTACGTGTATTCTTCTTCTGTTCCAGATCTACATTGTATTGAGAATCTGCATGAATAACTCTGTATTAACTATTTATTTAAAGCTGCAATCAAATAAAGAAAATAATTAAGAAAATGGTTATTCAAGAATAAAATGCAGGGTAGGGGAGGAGCATGGAAAGCTCTTTGTTAAGACCACAGCCATACATAATATGAGAAGAAATTTGCCTAATCTCTTGACTGGTATTTTTTTGCAAAAACACCTCCAGAACATGACAAAATGTTGGTTAGTTTTATACAAACATGTTTAAGGTCGTATGGTGACCTATAGATGTTAATTGTTGTGTCATGTTGGTCTCTTGTGGAGAGTTGACTCATTGGCAATCATACCACATCTTCTTTTTTTTGTCTGATTTAAACTGAATTTCAACTTGTTTTCTTGTGAAACATGTTTTTAAATGTACCTGTTTAAAAATCTATAAACAAAGTCAAATAATATTTTATTTACCTTTTTAGTGCTTCATAGTTTTCTTTCTGAAACTACTACAACAGTAACTGTGTCCTTTCTCTAACTCCTCTAGATGCTACATTGAATATTTAATCAACACTTTCCGTCACTTTTTGGGCAACAGCTTCCCAATTTGCTTTGTCCTTGTATGGATTTTCAGCCAACACCTCCTTTAGAAGGTTCAAATCATCCTTTGCTGAGAATCTCACATGTGTTTTCCGAAAGAGTTTGGGTAATGCCATGCCTTTGCTACAATAAAAACATGTATGCAAAATTAATAATGTAAAATTCGATAAAAAAAAAGTAAACAGGTTCTAATTTTTGCTACATTTTGACAATACAGTCTAAACTTAGCACGGATTTAAAAAAAATCAAAACGACAAAATTCTCTGTTCTGTGTTATATGTCATTTTCTTATGCTGAAAAGGCCCTGTACAGGTTATGAAATATTATATAACAATAGAAAATGGCAAATAATGAAGGAAAACAATGTCCGGGAAAAGGCCTTGTAGAACAGTACATAAAAGTGTGGATGTACTGGCAAAATGTCAATGGTAAAAAAATAATCAAATGAAGATGGTAAACATTTTTGTTTTAAATTTACAAGACCGCTGCAACATCCTACATGTTATGTAGGTACTATTATTATAATGTTCAGTATACTTGAAAAGGTCAATTCTGTACATAAAAGCAACCAGTGTTTCAAAGTTTGATAGAGGATATAGATGATTGATAATTGGTTGCTTAATGTCCAGTGGCAAATATTCCATGAATATTCAGGAAGAGAAGAAATAAAAACAACAAGTACAATAGGTAGGTCCTGTAAGTTTAATAGAGGCCGTTCAGGGAAATTTAGACTGCAAAATGAGGGAAAATTGGATAGGGACAGATATTTTGCCTTGCAACAGGCCGCCTAGTCCAAAAAATTATGACGTCTTGAAAGCCAATATATTTATTTTTCTTTGACGCCTTACATCGACGTCATAACGCCGAACTCATATTTTCAGTTGGACTTTGAGAGGGAATTTACTGCTTTATACAAAACGTTTAACTGATTTCTCCTCAAAATTTTTCATCTTAGGAGTATAAAATATATTTAAATCAAACTCGGTACAATTTGACGGACCTGAATTTCCGGATAATGTAAACCAAAGGTTCCGGAAATTCGGATCTGTCAACTTTTACTGAGTTTGGTGCAAAAATTATTTTGTAATCTCCTAACTAGGAATTAGATAAAAGTTTTAAAAAAAAACCAGTCGACATGTTTCCGCTTCGGATGGAAATGTAACTTTTGTTATTATTACTGTAAAGATTAATTAGAAATATTTTGCACAAACAAACACATAAAAGATAGGAATTTATATATATATGGAAAATGTTTTAGCCTTTAATGACAATTTAATGACTAAATTGAGTCTCAAAGTTGAGAGTAAAATATGTCTCAAAGTCCAACCAAAAATAGTGGCTTCAGAATAATGACGTCAAAGACAAAAAATATAATAGACTTTGAAGAAATCATAATTATTTGTACTACATGCCGCCTACGGAACCCTCCAAGAGTTGTTGTAAGAAACTCTTACGAGCAGAGAGCGTGGCACGTTCTATACACGAGGCATCAGTTTTAAAAGAAATTGGTTAGACGATTTTTAAAGTTTTGTTTTTTTAGCGTCGTCGGCCACCTGTTTACTATAAGTATTATCAGTATCACCAACACTTATGGCAATGTCCGCATGGAATAGTTTGAAAGGCGCCCTTATTTGAACAATAACTTGAATAAAAAGTCATTTTTAAAAGTCAAGTTTCAGTTAAATTGGTGTGAAAATAAATCTGAGTGATATTTTATGTCACAAACTCAAAGGCCACTGGAAATGTGATACAATATATGCCTAAAATTTCAAGATTTATAATTTTCTTCGTATACACAGTCAAAAGGCTTCGTTAAACCAAACGGGTAACACTTACTTGTAGCAGATTCTGCACTCGTTTTGATCAACTTGTAACGTTGACGTAAATCACGTGACACTCCAATTCTAGTAACGTAATACGAAAATATACAAGTTTCACGTACCGGTACCGGTACAAGTTTTCGATCTCAACCTTTCTAGGTTCAAAACCTTTTTGACAAATTTCATCCTCTGATCAACAATGCCGACCATGCTTACACATGCAATTACATCAACTGAGTAAATGACTAGAAGAGTGTTAATAATAATACATCGGATACATAGCAGAGGGACGAAAGATACCAGAGGGACAATCAAACTCATAAATTGAAAATAAACTGACAACGACATGGCTAAAAATGAAAAAGACAAAATAACAAACAATAGTACAAATGACACAACATATAAGACTACAGAATAAACAACACGAACCCCACCAAAAACTAGGGGTGATCTCAGGTGCGCAGGAAGGGTAAGCAGATCCTTCTCCACACGTGGCACTCGTCGTGTTGCTTATGATATACCAAATCCGGTAAATAGTATATTTCGGTAGATCACATTTATTAAAGGGAAGGGGATTGTAGTTACGACGTAAGGAACATATCCGATATAATTTGTGAAACGGTTATTTCATAACGGTCAACCAACTCGTGATGGCGTCAGTAAAATTTACGAAGAGATGATTTCAGTTTCATCATTTGGAACTCTTGATTGAATAGCATCCTTTTGAGCAACAACCCTCTATCAAGAAAATCATGATAGGAAATGCAAGCACGGGAATATCGTATCAATTAGGAGATATATACACCGTATGCAGGTGCTGCTGTAATGTTGCTACTTAGAAATGGAAAGTTCACAATTGGAAAGCTGGAATCATCTCTTTTGTCGTAAAGTTTGGTCATTGTCAATTTCTAGATGTAAGTCAAGATATGAGGCCGAGAATATCTGTTGTATCCTTTTTCTCTAGTTCAATGGGATAGATGCGTTCGACACAGTCACCAAATTTTTAAATATTTATTGAAAGAACATCATCTATATAGCGGAAAGTAGAAGTAAAGGATATTGTCAACTTCTTATCTTTCTTCACTAAGAAGTTCCTGTATGAAGTCAGCCTCATAATAATAAAGAAACAAGTCGGCAAGAAGAGGGGCACAATTCTGAACGTTGTCTATGTAGAAATCAACCATTTTGATAATGTCAGTTTCAGAGAATGTTTTGTTTGAATCAGATGGATTCTTTACAAAATAGGATTTATCCCTTCCTAAGACAAGGTACTTGTATCTTAGTTGGCCATTCTTATTTTTGAAACATAATCGCAGTAATTTAAACTTGCATTTTGAAATATTTATATGAATTAATTAAACAGGACATTTCTCCAGATGGCAAACATTAAATAAATTCGAATTTTAGTCTAAAATTACAATTACAAAATCGCAATGATAAATGGACTCACATTCAATCAAGGAACACCTATTGGAATTCCCAAAAAACGTTTATTATCAGGTCATTCTTACCTAATTTTTACTAAAGTGACACTAGATACAAGTATAGTAATTAAACATGTAGTATAGCAATGATATTTGACCAGTGGATATGTTTGGGTAAAGCAATAGGGTTAGTGATAACAATTAGGTCACATTGACCTACATTTTCCAAATGAGTGACATGGTTAAGTTTTTTTGGTATTCAGGTCAATATCTCGGGTAAAGAATTGTATAGCTTTGTTACTTAACCAGTGGATATATTTTGGATAGTCCAACATGATTCAGCAAAGTGCACAGGACAAATAAAAGTCATAAAGCATTGTTCTCATTTATTTACAAAAATAATAGATTTTCATATTGTTTACAATGTAGTTTTAATTTATTTGTCATGTATATTACATTGGCAGTAAACGGTATCAAATTTATCTTCAATCTTTTTTTCTTATTGCACTTCATTTCAATTTCTTTTCTATATGTTTTCCATCTTCTTAATTGTTGAATGACACATTATCATTATATGTATAGGAATGCAGAAACAAGATAGCGAGTACTACAGAGTTTAAAAGGGCCCATTTCATAGTTCTGATAGTACATTAAAACAAAATCACATAAATACCGCTGAGGAAAATTCAAATCGGAAAGCCCCTAATCAAATGTCACAATCAAAACTTCAAACAAATCAAACGACTGAAAAACAACTGTCAAACTCCTGACTTGGTAGAGGCATTTATTAATGTAGAAAATGGTGGGTAAAACCTGGTTTTAAAGCTAGCTAAACCTCTCACTTGTATAACAGTCGCATAAAATTCCTATAGAATTCCGCTGTTCAAAAGTCTTAAATTGATTAAGAGAAAAACAAATCCGGCCTGACAAAAACTGAAAATCTCACAAAACCTGAGGATAATTTAGTCAGAAAGGGGAGGAGGGGTGGTTGAATCTTAGTTCCTTGATAATAAATCATTAGTATAAGTTTTGAATTACATGCCTTTATAACTGATTTTCGTGTTTCAGTTATGGTATATTTTGTTGATGAGGTACAATGAAATATAATATATTATTTATTATTTAAGTTGTTAGAAATGAAAATGCTTCAGCTTTTGTCGTTTCATGTTTTAAAAAATTTAGAATTAAAAAAAAGTAATTTACAAACAGTTCAGGAACATGGTTGGTACGAAATATATTTTTTTCAGAATCTGGAATAAATCAATAAAACTGGGGCGAAAGATACCAGAGGGACATTCAAACTCTTCAATCGAAAACAAACTGACAACCCCATGGCTTAAAAAAGAAAAAGACAAACAGGCAAATAAAAGTACACAAAACACAGCATGAAAAACTAAAGACTAAGCAACACGAACCCAACGTAAAACTGGGTGGGGGGTTTCAGGTGTTCCGAAATAGTAAGCAGATCCTGCTCAACATGTTACACCGATAGTGTCGCTTGTATAATTACAAACCGGTAAATAGTTTAATTTGGTAGGTTCCATTAGGGAAAAGGTAACGGGATTGCAGTTACGACATAAGTAACCTATCCGATATCATCTGTGAAACAGATATTTCATAACGGTCAACCAACTCCGTATGGCGTCCGTACAATTTACGAATGGATGATTTTAACTTCATTATTTGGAACTCTTGGTTTAAAAGCTTTTAATAACTGCCTAAACGTTAATCAACTTTAATAAGGGAACAATTTTTATATGTATTTTTTATCAACAATTAATGGTTAATATAACCACACAGTGATATTTTACCTAATTGTACGACAGTATTCAATCAAACGTTATTATTCCGAATTGAGCATCCGATAAAAATTATGTATTGTTACTGAAATTATGTTTTATCTATTTGATGTTTGCTTTATTATTTTATTGTTTTAAATGGTTATTACCGAAAAGGGAAGTAATGACTATATTACACAAAATGATACAAGAAATATAGGATCCTTCCAAAAATAAAAGTAATATCATATTTACTTCGAAATATGCATGATCAAATTACAGTATGATAAAATTGACTGACACACGCTATATAAATATAATTTTTTATGAATATATATATATTGATACATTTACTTTGAATACACCAAACTCGTTATCTTTTGAAGATCAAGGTAAGAAAATGTAGTATTTTATTTCGATTTACTGTTAATATGTGAACACAAATATGCCACGAAGTTTATTGTTATGCAGTTTGAATAAAAAATCAACATGCATGTGTGATATCATAGTCTTTAAATACTTATGTTGTGTAAGTCCATGCATCGAATTGGTATATTTAATAAAGCGTCAGTTTTCCAGTTTGAATTGATTATGCTAATAGCCGTTTATTGAATTGTTATTAATTATCATTTTCGTATGATTGATAGATAAAGCTACGCAATTATATCAAAGGAAGGTTCACACAAAATGGATACATGATTTTTTTTAATTTAACAATAAGCAATGCAAAACATTCACCCCATGGCGTTTCATCAAAAGTTTGAAATCTTGTTGAATGAATTGATCCATCTAATTTCTTTGTACTTATAATCCATCGTAACATTGTTTAACAAAGTCAATGCTACAAATAACGTTGTTGAATATTGCTTGACTGGACGTATTGTCGTCCTTCACTGTCACACTTTTTACTTAAAAAATAAAAAAATGAAATTTAGCACTTATATATTTAATATTTACAGAAATCTATAACAAATTTGCAACAATAACAGTGATAAAGAAAGATCCTTTTCTTTTTGCAGTAAATACAGAAAACGTTAATACTATTCCACTGATCTGCCATTGGCAAGAAATAAATAACAAAATATATTAAAAAAAAATTACCTATAAGGCATTTCCATTTATAAAACATTATTTGAATTACGTTTCTATACATTTCTAGAATGATTGCTCTTTTGGTTGTTCTGGTTGCTACGTATGTTCAGGTCGGTGGACAAAATGTATGCCTTGAAACCAAAGAAAAAGGTCATTTGAATCAATTAAGAAACACGTTAAAAGGTTTTATCTCTGACTTGGAAAAGGGCCTTAAAGGTTAGTTCTAGTCAATTTATTTCGTTATCCTTGTCTGGAGATAATTCCTATTTGTCTAGAGAAAATAAATACTTCAGTACGAATTGAATAATGTTTATAAAGAGTAAACAAATAACTTTTTATAGTAATCATTATTTCTGAAAAAAAAGAGAAGCGAAAGATATAAAAGGGATATTTAAACTCACAAAATGACAAACAATATAACAATGAGAAACATATAGAAAGGGAAGTCTGTCATTCACGTTAGTAAAACTGCAAATTAACTACTGAAACTGGAATAAATACATTGTTAACCAACATTCGATCTTCAACTATATGAAAGTGTTAAAAAATATATCTTGTTCTCTATTTGTCACAACATCGAAAGGTTTTGAATTACCTGAGTAAGAGATTAGTTTACATCACACAAGTTTGAGAACATCCATTACATAAAATTGTCTGAGGATTTAAGTGCTTTCTTACATTAAAGAATATTGAACTGACTAACACTACATTTTTATAACTCAAATTGTCTTATTTTCTTATCAATTTTTGTTCATGTATGTATTTTACTTTATATAGAACCACTCATTCGGGCTACTTTTCAAGCAAACTTCAAACAAGACAATGGAATTTATTTCAAACAAAATAGTGTATTGCATACATGTAGTTGTAAATTTATTCAAATAAAATCCCAAAGGCTTGTGACCTCTGTTAAACCATATTGAACATTTATTCAATATAATAATATAACATAAACAAAACAAAAAAGGCAATATATTTTTTTTTTAAATGAAAAAGTTTCTTTACTGCCAAACTTCGTAGAACAAGCTAGAATGAAAATTAGTTTGGACAAACACAAATAATACTTTATTTGACAACCGCCACGTCCAAAATGTGCACAATATCAATTATCATAATTTTTTTTAACTTTTGTTCATGAATAAAAAGTAAAATCACAAAAATACTGAAATCCGAGGAAAATTAAAAACGAAAAGGCCCTAATCAAATGTCAAAACCAAATGATAAAATAGATTAAATATAACATGATTGGTTTTGATTTAATTGATAAACATTTACAATTTTCGGTTAAATGTCTAGTCTTAATGTCCAATTAGCCAAAAAAAAAAAAAAAAAAAGAGATTTGTTATCAAGTTTTGAAAAAGTGAAAAAGGTATTAATTAAATTTGTACATGTTATCTTGTATTTTAGCAATTTTTTTTCCACAATGGGATTTCTAACAATAAACAAATAATAACAACAACAAAAAACCCGACAAGATACAAATTTATCAACGTGAGTTGTGAAAAACGTTCAGTAACATATCAATTGAACATCTAAATATCTGATTACGATGGAAGGATAATGGATAAATACATTAAGAACATTATCATTAATGATATAAGGTGACGATATATGTCTCTATTTTCTTCCTTCGGATGTTTTTTAAAATTTTCAAAACACATTTTTCTATGAACTTTTGGAGATATTGAATAAAATATATTCTCTGAATATTGAAGAAAAACACATTGTGGGAAATGATGGTTGTAGTAAAGACTGGGACCGTTTTAGAGATCATTGCTACTTTGTTAGCAAACACAAGAAAAGTTGGTTTGAAGCTGAGGTAAGAAAACATATTATATTAATTTGTTGGTTAGATAGATTTAATACTGTTTCCTTCGTAATTTTGTAAGAGTTGTGTTTTGTGTTTGATACCGTTCTGAAGAGCAAACACCTTATCAATAGTTATTTTATTCAGTGTGTTCTGATTTTCTGCTACCACTGTCTCAAACCCTATGATTATGTTTCAAGTTGCTATCTGTCATAATTAGACAGTTAAATTTTAACTAGGCCATTTGTTTTCACTCTTCGTTTGTTATACACAAGTTTATTTAATAGGGTAGAAGTTGTTTTAGTTATCATAATTTCATGGTTATGCTGTAAAATATTCTTAATAACAAATATGAAAAATAGTGTCTTGTTTATTTTAGCGTTTTTGCCGATCAAAAGGTTCATCTCTCGTCAACATTAAGGATGACAATGAAAACAACTGGGTAATGTCGAAATTTAAAGGTAAATAATATGACTTCCAAAATACTGTTTTAACCAAATACACAGTAAATACTTTTACTTTCTTGAACATCTCAAAGGTAGTGTGTCTAGTTACGTTTTATTTAGATAATATTGTTTAATATCCATTACAATATATGTTTTAGAAGCTAAAGTAAACAATGCATGGTTGGGAGCTACTGACTGTGATTCAGACAAGTGGATATGGGTGTTAGACTTTCAACCTGTTAAATATTTTAAATGGCATGGAAATGAACCGAATGGTGGAACTGGTGAAAACTGTTTACAGATGTACCCATATTCCGGAGGGGGATGGAACGACACACCTTGCAAGATCACACTTGATTTCATATGCAAGAAACATGTTGTAAGTGCATATTGAAAAGAATAATAATGAAATACTTAATCGTCATGTTTTGAATGCGTTTAATAATAATTCCTATACCTAATATTGGCTTAAATCAAATAACTTCGAAATAACTCATGACAGTTTATAATGAAAAAATACATATTAGAAATCTTTTGAACATCCTTCAACAAGAGATTTTAAAAAAAAAGCAGTAACACAAGGAAAATATGTCAATAAAAACATAGATATAGTTGCATAATAAAAATAAATACGTACATTTTAAAACTGAAGCTATAATGATTTAGCAACGAATATGTCAGTTAAAAAAGAAATCAAACAACCCTATCTTTTAAAATAGCAATTTTAATTTTCTTTTTCGTTTTTCAGATAAATGGCTGCTCACCAAAACAGATAAAACAGTGAACGAAATAAAATATTCCAAAGGTACAAGGGGTGTCTTTATTTATAAAATGTACACAGGCGAAGGATATCTGGGTTGATCAGTGCGAGTCATTTACCTGTGTTACTGGAATTAATTTCCAATTTTTTATCGATTAAATCTAATATAAGAACATGAAATACCATGACAACCTTGCCATAGTCAAAAATAGAGAACAGCATTATTATGCATTATACGGATTTTGATTATCCGTTTATTGTTGTGTTTATCCTCCCAAATGTTTTTTATGTGCGCTTTAATCTTGAATATTTTCTTGAGGGTATCCGATTAAAGTAAATTTAAGAACATAAGAATTTGAATCAATCTTTTCCATTTCTACTTACCTGTAGACTGCTGATCATCTTTATGATGCAAATTATTACATATGACACCATAGTTGAGAGAACATCACACATACATTGAATTTTAATAAATAAGATCTCACTAAATCTTTTTGCTAGGATAAGCAGTTCTTCTTTTAAATGTGGCATATGTTGTGTTGTTTATGTCAAATTCGGGAATAAAATAATATTAAGTACAATTCGTAACAATGCAAAAACAAAACATAACTGAACAAAAAACTGAACTCCAAGGAAAATTGAAAGCGGAAAGTCCCTCATCGAATGGCAAATTTAAAAGCGCAAACACAAAACAAATGCAAAACAACTGTCATATTCCTGACAACTACTTCCTCATTTAGAAATGGTGGATTAAACATGGCGTAATAGCTAGCTTAACTTCACAGTTGTATGACAGTCGCGTAAAATTCCATTATATTGACAACTGTGTTAACAAACAAACAGACATTATAGTTATAAAATAAGGATACAGCAGTAATCGAGATAACTATCCACCAGAGACCAAATTACGTAGAAATTAACAATATGACATCATACAATAATGGACTGAACCCGTATTGCAAAGTAAGATATTAGGGACCCGAAATGACATATGACATTTACATCAAACGCACTGCCTTTCTGTACAAAATATATATAAAAAAAAAGGTAATCGAATATGGCATACAGCAACAAAAAACAACAACTAAATTGCAAGTTCTGGGTTAACGATAAAAATCCTCTGCTAAAAAAGTAAAATCACAAAAAGACTGAACTCCGAGGGAAATTCATAACTCTTTGTCAAATGTATCTTCGATGATGTTCGACGCAAAATCATTTAAAAAATTCTAAACTTTTAAAAATAAGTACAGCTTATGAAATAAAGAGGACAAATTGTATAGCCAAAGCAAGACAAGGATTAAGAGCTTTGCGTTACGAAAAAAACGCCTATTGTATTGTATTGACAGTATGCGTTTTTGATAATACTCAGAACAAGAGTGCTCCCCAAAAACATCGGTTTTATTAAGTTAATATTTATATCCTCTGTAGTAACGGTGCTTTCTTATTGAATTCCGTTACTTCATGTGCTTCTCATGAATTGAGTTATGAGGAGGAAAGATTAAAAATGACAGTCGTAAACTTTATAGACCCCATCACTAATTGGTTGATATATACGATGTGTCTAGACTGATTAACGTCATTTTTACCACGTCTTTGATTTTGGTTTAACATCTTTTTCGTTTGTCTGCTAAATACCGAGCTTGACCTATTCCCGAATATGACTGTTTGTCGAGCGGGAATTTGATTGTTATACGACGTGTCTCGGTACAGCCAACAATCATTTATTTAGTCTCTAGTATCATGTTTCTTTTGTGGTACAGTTTGATGTTGTGTTACATCTTATCGTTTGTGGTTTGTATTCTATATGTTTGGTACATTTCATAATTGTCTTATTTGTGAGTCTAGTTAATTTCAATTTTCCTTGGATATTACAGTATTAATTTAAAGTAGTCTTTCAAGACCGTCATAATCATAGTAAATAAATTGACCAGTATTGTGAAAATGATTGTAAATATTTGTTCCATATAATTGTATGAATTTTAAAAGATTATATATACGTCACTAAAACATGTCACTGTTTGTGGTGTCCTCTGAAATCGTTAAAGGAATATGTCCTTTATTATTCTGCGGTTTACATGTTGAAATGTACTACCCCGCCACATTATTTATGTATGTGCCTGTCCCAAGTCAGGAGCCTGAAATTCAGTGGTTGTCGTTTGTTTATGTGTTACATATTTGTTTTTCGTTCTTTTTTACATAAATAAGGCCGTTAGTTTTCTCGTTTGAATTGTTTTACATTGTCTTATCGGGGCCTTTTATAGCTGACTATGCGGTATGGGCTTTGCTCATTGTTGAAGGCCGTACGGTGACCTATAGTTGTTAATGTCTGTGTCATTTTAGTCTTTTGTGGATAGTTGTCTCATTGGCAATAATACCACATCTTCTTTTTTTATAATATCTAAATATTTATTTATGCGTGTCTAGAAATCTGAACTGAGTGCTCTTGCATTTGTCTGTTTTGTAGTCCTGTCACGTATTGTTGTTATTTCAGCGATATATTTCAGAATTGCCATATAAGCAGACGGTTTGGCTAAACATAAAACTTAATGTTCTGTAAAAAAGGCCACCAATTTGCTCAGGCACACTCCATTGTTGCTGATTTTTAATGTAGTTTTTATAAAAATACGAATACCAAAACAACAATCATTCATATGTAAAGCCAAAGTCAAATATGTCTACAACTACTGGCCCTTGAATGTCCTTTGATGTGTTAATATCATCTCTACGCACAAAGTCTATAACTCATTAAATTAAGTCATTTAAAAAAATCATAACAGTGCACATTGCTGAGACCCAGTGAAGCTAGTGAATTACGCCCTATTCTATTTTTTGGCGAACACCATATTCATATGAAACAGTTGATGAAAATTACCAGGTATGCATTAAGTAAACGTTAGTAACATCGTAGTCGTAGTTCATACATTTTGTACTTAAATGCCTTACGTTTGTAGTAGTGTTTTTCAAAATAGTATTTTATATAGAATATAGGAGATATTATAAGTGTATCAGTGTTCTGTCCATAGGAATTTTAACACCAATCCTGCAATATTTATTATGAAAAACTCAGTATCGGTGTTAATTATGTAATTGGTGCGAGTCGCAAGATATAAAAAATATTGTATATAAAAATAAAAAAATCATGCAAACAAATGTCTTAAGATAAAACTGAGATGTTGTCTATCGATATCACAAACGATGATACATACGTTTCATACAATCAGTTAAGCCGGCTTAACTCACCGTTTCAGAATCTAATACACTCTGGATAATATTTTCAAAAGCGTACACCAAAACGTTGTGATTGGTTTATCACGTTCTAAACAATGGAAATTGGACCAATGACGTAACGATATTTTTATTTTGGTGTTCGAACAATGAGATTACCCATAGTTCTTTAGATTCTGAAAAGGCTAATTGTCATATAAACAACGTCTTTACTTGAAATTGTTTCTGGTTGAAAATGAAATATGTGTATTGATTGTTCAATGTTCCACCGCCTATGAGTAGCAATTTCACACAATGTGACTTTGAATCATTACAAAAACAATTTGAAAGTATCTTTGTATACATTTTAAAGGTAACAAAAAACTACAATAAATGTTCAGGCCTATAAAATGTCAGTTAACTCTTTGACCTAACAAAAAAGTAATTGATTACTGTCATGTATAGTTTTGTATTGAACTCAAATGATTTTGATATGTAAAAATGCTCCAAAAAATCAAACATTCATGATACGTCCGTTTCTTTGATTCGTATATGTTTTTTTTTAAAGTGAACTTATAATATTTAATACATGAGCAACACGAAGGGTGTCACGTGTGGAGAAGGATCGGTCTATCCTCCCGGAGCACCTGAGATTACCTCCGTTTTAGTTCGATTTGTGCTGCTCAGTTTTTAGTCTTATATATTGTGTTTTGTATGCTTGTGTTTGTTTTTTAATCGTTTATCATTTTTTCAATGGTATTGTCAGTTTGTTTTCAACTTCGAATATTTATTTAATATCTGTTGCCTCTCTTTTAACGAAATACATAGTGTTAAATCTACTAATAAAGACATACTAAATAAGCAATTGACAGCTCAAGATTAAGGGGTGGGTTAGAATCGGTTACTGAAAACCCCCTGCAATAAACTGGAACCCTACATGGATGGAATCATCCCTCCTCAAGCCCTACAACTTATGTTGGTTGTTAACTTAACAGTTTAATACAGAAAAACAATATCTGAGTTTACTGTTTATATTAACACTGTTAGATAGATGTTGAATTATATTTACGGGCAAACTAAAACCGGAATAAAAAATGATTGTGACAAGTCTTAAGACAAACACAGTTACATTTAATATTACTAGTACCCTCACAACTTTGATCATTAAGCAGTTGTTGTTTAACTATATTATTTCATTTTCTAATAAAATATTGTACAAAGTTCCAAGATTCAATACAGCAGTTTGTATCTTGTGTAAGAGTTTAGGAGTGCAAAGAGAATAAATGCAATCTGGATAAATAATTCCATAGCGCATTAGTTGAAAATTATATTTTTGGAAATGCAGACGGTTTTAATATTACGAGACAAAACATCTCATCGTAAGATTGCAGCTAAATTCAGAAGAAGGGCAGAAAATATGGATATTCAAGTATAAAAATTGTTTAACTGATTTTCGACAAGGAGTTTGAAGTAAAATCATAAACAAAACTTAACTCCGAGGAAAATTCAAATCAGAAAGTCCCTAATCAAATGGTCAAATGGAGTAAATAAGTAAGGGAGAGTGAAGTGAGAAAAGGGAAGTGAAAGTCAGGGAACCTTTTGTCCAACCCTTGATTCGTATAAATTACTGTATATATTTCAAGTGAGCTATGGTAACATCTATAGAAAGAAGGTTTTCAGTTACAGATATGTTATGGATATTTTGGAACTAGAGTTGATGTTGATTTAAAGGTTCCTTGTTCAGATAGCAGGTGGTATATATTTTCAAAAGAGTTTTCTCACATTAAAGAGGAATTTTCTTCATATAAAAAAAGAAGATGGGGTATGATTGTCAATGCGAAAACTCTCCACAAGAGACCAAATTAACACAAAAATTAACAATTATAGGTCACCATACGGCCTTCAACAACGAGCAAAGCCTAGTCAGCTATAAAAGGTCCCGAAATGACAATGTAAAACAATTCAAATGAGAAAACTAACGGCCTAATTTAGGTAAATATTTAACAATAAACAAATATGCATCATTTAAACAAACGACAACCACTGAATTACAAGCTCCTGACTTTGGACAAGCACATACATACAGAATGTGACGGGGTTGAACATTGTTTTATTTTCTAAGGTGTATTTGTAATGCTGCATGTTAGTAATATGATAATAATTTAATTTTGGATGTAACGCGTCTTCTGAATGGCTGACGTTGTTTTGTGTATCAGCTTGTAGACATAATTGTGTCATGTGACCGTGACGTCATCAACGTTTTTTAATGGTTTAAAAAGGAATTTAACATTAAATTATAAGAAATGACTGTAGCATTTGTTCTGTCTGTTCGAAATAACATAAAAATGTGGTGCATACTTTAAAATAACCTACTTCGCGGGTTATTCAGTGTGCACCACATTTTTTATATTATTTCTTCATAGACAGAAAAAAACAGTTATTCCTTAATAAATATGCCATTTTTGTACATTCCATATAATTTGGAATGAATTAACACATAAAAATGTACCTAAACAATTTTTTTTTATACCAGAAATGCAAAAAAGGGAACAATTTCTTATATCACGGCAAAACTGGTAATATGATGGTCATTTTGAAGTTAATGTCAAAATTAGAAACAAGAATTAAACAGTTAACATGCATTTCCTGTAGGCTAAACGATTTTGTTGTGTTTACGTCATCATTGATATGTTTATACAATCCAGAAGTTCGCTATTTAAAAAATGTCGATATTGTGTCAATAAAATGATTATCTATTGCCTGAAATAAGCATCTTTCACGTTCAAATGATAAGCGGATTGTCTTCAACGTACATGTATTAGTCGCGGTTTTAAAGTGGCAGTAATGATACTTTACTTTCAAAAAATTTATTATGGGTTATTTTGGCTAGAAATAAGCCTCTTTCAAAATCTGTGAATTCAGATAGACTATATGATCAAATTGAGAAAATTGAAGGCTTACCTACAAAGTAAAAACCAATTAACAGATGATTTTCTTTATTGATTTTGCATTACAAAAAATAAATGTATTACACTTGGTTATAGTGTTGTTATCATTTAGATTGTGTGAGGTTTTAACTCGTAAAACAAAACTAACAATTTGTTTGCAAATTTTAGACATAAAAGATGACTAAACATTTAATGATAATAATTACCCCGTGTATTGAATTCCGTGTCTTTTTTGCTGCAATGAAATAGAGTTGACAATTGGAATGTAATAATCTTTTCTTTTATAATCTCAAAGATGATAGAAGACCACTTGTATAGTTATCGAGGAAAGATCAAGCTATGAAACATACTTTCTTCTTTCGTTAGTATGCTTAATTAACGTTCACTGGGATATATGAGATGTAAGCATTCCTTGTTATGTGGGTTATGTATGACAGAATATCTCAATATATCTGAAAGTGAATTGAGAGAACTTACCAAGATGTTTTTCTTCGAGAAGGTTTGATGCGAATATTGTTTCATATAAGAACAAAACAGGAAGACCAGTAGTCGTGCAAATTAAGTGCCCATTTCAAAACTGACTGCATGCTAAACCATCAATCCACCAAACTCATCAAATAAGTTATCAACCACTAAGTACGGCATATTGATGATATTATATTACCGGTTGTGGTCATCAATATGATTCTTCACAAAGTAAGATTTTTATCATATGAAACAAGGAATTTGTATCTACGTTTTTAATTATATTAGAATTTTATTGTGATGAAGTGGAAAGATACATTATACCGTGAAATATAAAAAAAATATAATAATAATTAGTGAACAAAAAGCACCCAACGCATTGACTTATCACTTTAGAAAGACATAGATTACTTGCACTAGCTAAATCTGAGTTGAAATCATAAAAACAAACCATTATAGATTTAACATTTAGACAAACACACTTATTGAACACAGCACGTTTGTCTTTCTTGCTTTAGAAACTCATCATTATTTTTACAATTAGCTTAAGGGATCTACTGATATGATAAGTTTTGAAAAGTACAATGAAAATATTTAATAAGCTGGTTTTATTTTACGTCTGAATAAAACGTCACTGATTCCAAAACCCAATAACAAAAAGACCAATTTGTATTTAGAGAGAAGCATACTTTTAGTTTGTAACCGTTGACCGACTTGATTTTTTTCCAATCTTTACTGCGCATAACAAGGTTAGTGTCAATTTATAAATCCGAATGTAAATATGTAAATGTTTTAATATTAAGAAAAACACTGACCTTATTAAAAAAAAGGTTTCAGAAAAAAAACCAATTGTATTCTTTGTTTGTTTCGGCAATGAATTTATTTGAAAGATGTTTTTTCAAAAAGACAATATATTTCTTATTTGTACAGTACAATATCGTTTCGCCGATGAATGTCTTATAAAAGTTAAACTAGCTGAAATGTTAATGACAAATATTTTCTGCATGTCGATTTTTTCCTGATGAAAATTACTCTTTTGTTCAAGGTGAATAATATTCAATAACTAATAGAACCCTATAAGTTCGTTCCTCTTACACAGGAAGTTCCGATATCCAAATCAGCGATTTTTTGACTGGTTCTTTTCGTATCTAGAATTTCGCCTTCTGTGATGATGATGGCTATCAACTGTTGGAAGCTTTTAATGTATGAAATCTAAAAATAATACAGAGAAGTTTATCTTTTGATTTATATGTTTATAAAATTGCTTAGTCATAACATATACTAGTACTCGAATGTTTGCTTCTTTATGTTTATCTTTAATGCACTTCAATTTATCCAACAGGACCTTTTCTTGTATATAGATAGTGAATTAAGAAGATTTTAAGCCTTCATGAAACAATTTACTCCTGAAGAAAAGGACAATAAGGAAGATAACCTAATCTTCAAATAACAAGTTTTACTAATTCAAATGACGTCATTTTTTCGTCATTTTTCAGTTTCAAATAGGACGTCACTTGGCGTAGAGGTTTAAACGTATTCGGATGTGTCTACTTTTGTGTTTCAAATGTCTGGTTATGTAAATGTATTTCAGTTGTTTCCTGTAATTAGTTAATACTTCAGCTTTATCCTGTACATCTTTTGAATATTCATTTTGTTAAATTTACTGTTTGCATAAGTATAAATTACTCTAAATTATAGGGATTTTCTGGTAACTTAACAGAAAACCCTTGCCGTTTTTGGCACAACCTTTTTGATCTTTTGGTCCTCGATGCTGTTCAACTTTGTACTCGTTTCGGCTTTCAGACTTTTGTATCTGTGCGTCACACATAGGTCTTGTGTGGACAAAATACCCTTCTGGCGTATTAAAATTTTGAACTTGTTCCCCTTTTTTTGGCTGTTGTTCGTGTGATTCTTTGTCAATTGTGTTCTCCAATTTATTTATATTGTAGTCCTGTGTTGTCATTTTGATGTTATATTTCACATGGCCATAAAAGTGCGAGGTTTGGCATGCCACAAAACCAGGTTCAACCCACCATTTTTTCCTTTAAAAATGCCCTGTACCAAGTCAGGAATATGGTCATTGTTATATTATAGTTCGTTTCTGTGTGTATTACATTATAACGTTGTGTCGTTTGTTTTCTCTTATTTTTGAGTGTAAATTCACATTGCGATAAGACGTGTCACGGTACTTGTCTATCCCAAATTCATGTATTTGGTTTTGTTGTTATATATATTATTCTCGTGGGATTTTGTCTATGTGTGTTACATTTTAGTGTTATGCCGTTGTTCTCCTCTTATATTTAATGCGTTTCCCTCGGTTTTAGTTTGTTATCCCGATTTTGTTTTTTGTCCATGGATTTATGAGTTTTGAACAGCGGTATACTACTGTTGCCTTATTTTACAGTAATAAAATTAACGGTACCAATTTTCCTGCACCAGATGCGTATTTCGACAAAACATGTCTCTTCATTGATGCTCGTGGCCAAAATATTTGAAATCCAAAGCTCATTTAAAAGATGAAGAGCAATGCTCCAAAAGGTCCCAAAAGTAAAGCCTACTCCGTGAAAGGAATCAGAGCTTTGCATGATGGAGATACAGTAACTTCACGAGTATTTTGACCAGTACGAAACATATCTGTGTCTCAAGTTACGAAATACATGTAGACTAGATATAATATCGTAAAATACTGTAATAGTCCTCCGAATATCAATATTTACATTATTGCTTGAATAATCTAATCTATTATCCTGTCTTATGATCGAAATCTGTGAATTTAACAAGATAGATATAATGAACTATTGAAGAGTGCCATACATTATCATTATAAACAACACAATATTATATTTCATTTTAAAACTATACATAGTTCAAATGTACTGGAGTCGGTTTAAAAAAAATTGTGCGATTTTATAAGATTCAAATATTTCTTTACGAAGTTAGCTTCGTTCCAAGATAAATAACTTTATTTCTAATGCAGCAATAATACTGTAATCTGATTGGTTAATTACCCCGGTGTAAATAACACCCCACCATTGGTCACCCAGGGAAAAATAATTTTGCCATAATAAAGGGAAAAAAATGTTTAAAAAAAAAATTTAAATTTAAAATTAAAAAAAATAAATTCGAGGACAAAAATTTGTAAAATAAAATATTTCAATTTCAAAAATTCAAAAAAACACAAAAAATTTCTGAATTTCCACAAAATTAGAAAAAAAAGTATTTCATAGTGCGAAGCAACATCGACGTTGAAAAAATGTTACACTGAAAGATTTTCGTTAGCATTTTCAAATTTTACATCCCAGTTTAAAAATGAGTAAAGGAATTGTTCATAAGAAATAAATTTGTTATCTTGGTGTAATCAGGGGTGTACGGATTTTTACACCGTTGTTGAAAATTAATACAACAATTCGGCTGCGCCTCAGGGTGTATGAATTTTCAGCAACGGTGTAAAATTCTGTACATCCCTGATTACACCAAGATAACTAATACTCATACTGAGAAAGTACTTTAATTCGTGGGTATCAATTTTCGTGGTTTGGGCTATATTTACATGTTCGTGGGTTTTTAAATTCGTGGATTTTAGTTTCTAAAAAAAAATTAATTGAAATTTTTTTTAAACAAAGGTAACAAATAGTCTTGTTGAAGGAAATTGCAAAGTAAACATGACCCGTGTAAGTCGTGGTGATAACACAAATTAACCCATGATAAAGTGATCAACTGATTTAAGACCATCAAATGTGTTAATTAGGCCATAAACATGCCACCTTAAGAAAACAGTAACATAAACAAATGCTTTAAACGTATCTTGAATTGTCAAATAATTCTTATCAAAACTAAGCCCAGCATGAAATAATTATTTCCCATATGTACGAGAACTATGAGGATATAAAATGAACACTTTATCATACTAGCATATCAATACCGGAAATCTGACTTTCATCGATGAAAAATATTTTTCATGAGAATTAAAAGATCAAAAGTTGTACAGTTTAGATTATTAAAGGTTAAATTGGTATAATCCTGCATGCGGTTGTAGTTATATGACTGCTATTTAAGTATTCTCAGATTTGGCGTTATTCAATATATTCTCTTGATCATATCAGTAGTCAAATCTACCGATGGGGATCTTTCCATGATCTTCCATGTCTTGATTTGAACAATGGTTGTTTTATTTCTTTGGACACTTAAATGTGTGGATAAGTGGATAAAGTCATCCACGAAAACCACGAAAATTGGTACCCCACGAATAAAAGTATTTTCACAGTATATCTAAATACGACATTGGCTGTAGTAACGTATGATACGGTAAACATTGTAAAGGAAGGAAAAGTTGAAACAATAATGATAACAGCGATCGTATTGATAATATTGTATTTTTCAATAATTACATTTGAATATATTGCCGATGGGTAGATAACTTATAACCTATCAAAGTCATTTGACATACGGGGAAAAAACTCTAAACATACAATGGTGACACAATCAATTGTCTTTCATAAGATAAACGAACATTATCTGGTATTATAGGTATCTCTTTCTTAATTTTAGATTTGAAATATATGAAACAAAGTTTTCAACGTACAGCAGTCAGGTAGAAAGCTAACTTATTAGGCACCTTTTTCCATTTTCAAACATAAATTACTTCATATCAATATACGTTATTTATTTCATTAAACGTCGTCTTAACCTAAAATTGATTTTGTTTGTTTTGTTAAATAACAGCAAAAAACGGAGATTGTTTCTCAAATGTCTATAGTGCCGCCTACGCCTTGGATATTAATAGACGAAATCCACGGTTAAATTATTATCTACTTGGATCTTGTTTATGTTCTTATTATGCTAACCCATTATTTCAAGAATGATGTTTAAATGTTCAACGGAGAAGATATTGATATGCTTAATTAAATACAAAATTACACTTGATAACTTGGTGTGATCATGCTTTACCTCCATAAGGAACTATAAAACCTAAATATTTAAAGGACAAGAAAGTATAATTACTTGAATGTGGTAGGCACAATATAAGCAAAAGGGTCATACAAAGAACATCAAAACGATCACTGGTCAGTTTTGCTTTAGGAAGTCAAATTCCTATTTCTTAATGAGTTCTCCATTTATCGAAGAATTCGTCAACGGTATACGTATCTTATAAATCAAGAATATAATGGAATAATAGGCAACCGTCATACAAGTGAGAGGTTTAGACACCTATTAAACGGGCATGAGTCCTTTATTTTCTGCATATGGAAATGCCTGTACCAAGTTAGGAATATGATATTGTTTTTCAATTCGTTTAATATGTTTCAGCTTTTGACTTTGCAATTTAAGAAGGTATCTTCCGTTTGGACAGATTTGGAAACCTGAAATTTAAGCGTTGATCAGTAGTTTTGAAAATAAGTGAAAAACTGTATAAACAAGAGGGTGCAAAAACGAATAGCCTTCACCATTTCGTGTTTTATGCTATGTTCCTTATCCAAAAGTACCAGATTTCTAGAAAAAGCCACTATTTGAAGGGATTTTAATTAAATCATTTCTAACTAAATCAGACATGAAGAGAAAAACATAATATTACTTTTATTCAGCTTTTTGTACATTTTCAGGTGATTAATTAGGAAATTATAAAAAAAACAACTCAAGTAGGATCTGTCTTCGCCAAAGTTGACCTTTAATGGACGAATTTGGCTTTTTTTGTTTGTTTCGGTCGTACTACTCTTTACATGTTTAGGTTACATCAATAAATCATTGGCTTTTAAATGTTGTTGTTTGAGCGATTCAGATGATTGATAATAAAAGCGCTTCGAACAATCGAGATTAATAATTGGTTTGTTTTGAGCCTCGGTGGCCGTGTTTTCTAAGTATTCAACTACTGTATCACCAGCCAGTCAACACTTAGGTTGTCAGTTCAAATCTCGTACAAGGCAGTGCGTTTGACTCCAATCCTAACCGACTATGATTCTCAGTTTTCCTATCGAAGGCTGTTCTCATCGGGAACTCTGGGTTTCTTCATCAATAAAATCTTACCACCACCAAATAGCACATTAGTATTGAAAAAGGCGTTTAACACCAATCAATTAATCAATCAATTACGTTAATAAAAGTCATCAAGTCTTCTTTAATGTGTACTTAACTAAGATACATTTTTTATACGTAGCACTTACTAAATTCTTAGCATGTAATTGGTTCATAGCGAATAAAACTAGAAAACAGAAGGTTTCTTGGCAAACTATTTCTTACGTGTGAAGAAATGTCATTTTTTGTCATTTTTTTCTTCTTTTGTATATTGCTTGTTCAATTCCTTTTATTCCACAGAATGAACTTATGAATAATTAAACTAATACAGCGTAAAAAATTGCGTGTTAAATTATGATGTATTCTGAAATTCATTCAAAAGACCATGGATGCCTAGAACGTCCTTTATGTAATATCGGAAATATTAGAAAAACAAAATTAGACTTTTCTGTTCAATTTTGTAAAACACGCTATTTTGTTAATTTCGCACATTGATTTCTATATATTATAAAAACGTGTCATTTAACAACCTAGAGAACACAGACGCAGGAGAAAATATCGAAATGAAGTTCAATTGTGAAAAAGGTAAAGTTGAGGATTCTAGAAAAGTTAGATATCAGTTATTGCCCATGAAATATTTTGTAATAAATAATGAATCTAAACATAATGAACATTGCAATGTATTTATTTAAGAACATGTATGATATGTATGAATGTTGCAATAACAAACTTCATCATCGGTTCATTAAATGCCTCTCATGATATTCACATTATAAAAAAGAGTCTTTCGTTGGAAAAATCATTAACTAACATATATAACATGTATAATGTTAACTTAACGACAACTACTGTGTCGCGTCATGAAAGGATGTTTCCATTAATTCAAATGTTTCCTTTTACAAACGTCCAGTCAGATATATATCCATCAAGTAAAATATTTGTTTTAGATATAGGAAGATGTGGTATACGTGCCAATGAGACAACTCGACATCCAAGTAACAATTTGCTTGTATACTTGGATAAGTGCTTTCAAATAAACCAGCGAAAACAAACATTGATAGTTTTGATATTCTACTGAATCGGCAATTCCTAAATATAAAAAAAGAAAGAAACAGTTGCACTGGATGTAAAGCAAACAAAAATCAATCAAATATAAATTTGAGAAAAAATTGGTGATTACAGACTTATTGACCAGAAGCTGATTTAAGGTGGTATGGGTGTCTTCCTCCATCCTGGATTGTAAAAAACAGAGAACCAAAGGTCCAGATTTTTTATCAAGTTAGCAAAATTTGGTGCGGGAATGCAGATATTTAATGTGAATTTTTATTTAAAAGAACCAATTTATAAGAATATAACTTATAAATATTGATTTTTTTGCAAATGATGATTATTTTTAGTTGTTTTTAAAAATAAATTAAATTGGCATTTTAAGGGGAGGTAACTCTAAAGCAGTGCATTTTCTGAAGGATTCTACATGAATTTTCCTATTTTGTATTTTAGCTGGAAAAAACGAACAGTGACCCTATCTTTCCTTTTGATATTCTCAAAGCATTGTCTGAAAGCTATCTTTCCCTAAAGTATTTAACAATTCTATCATTTTGTTTAGTTTCTAATCACAAAATTGTGTTTTTTCCTGTATAATCCATACAAAATTTGTCATTTTGTCACGCCCTGTAGCTTGATAAAATGCGCGGTGACCTATCATTTTTATAACATTTTTCAACATATATCAATAGATACTACATTTTGGCAAAGTATGAACACATTCTATCATTTTTATTTTAGACTCCCATACCACCTTAATCGATTTATTAGGAATACACTTGTTTTAGGTATGTGTCATAGTATGGACTAAGCATATAATGATCGAGACAATAGCACTCAAACCACCTTATTCCCAATCAACTAAATATCGGGCTAGAAGTGGCTGGAGGCCAGATAATGTAATCTTACAGACATATGTTATTACTTATAGACAATTAATATGTCTGCTATTCTTTTGCATTCCAATTAGTGCTTAACTAGAGTAATACTATTTTTTAAAGCATTCCTCGTATTCTTATACATATACATGTGTATTTGTTAACAGTATTCTCGGTGTTGGCGACATTCGATTATAGCAATATACTTATACCTAATTTTCAAAAACAATTTGATTATAAACAAATTCTTTAGTCTTCAAACATTTTTTCCATACACTCAACATAACCATTCTTATCTTTTGAATACCATGAAAAAAACAGCTTTTAATCTGTATGCAAATAAATTAAGAATTATAGGGAAACTTTGTTACAGCAATCCATGAACATAACTAGAGGATTCCCAATATTTAATAAAAAGTCATATATAGGGCTCAGAAAAAAATATATACTCGACTGAATGAATGACAAAAATATTAGTAATGGATAAACATATAAGAACGAATATGATGATCTATTTATTTTCAAATATATTTTATTTGCTGAATTAAAGCAAAATGGAAAAGACACAAGTAAATCATACTTATGAAGTCTTCTCCATAATACAATATACAATTACAATAATAGTATAATATAATGGACATGCATATTAAGCAAAGAGTTTATAGATTATAATACTAGCTATCATAGGTAAAAGGATGATGATGATCTATAACCTTGTAATGCGACATTTGTTTAACAAGGGATAACAAGTCGTTGAAAAAAGATTACATTCACACAGAGCTTCTGTAAAGCTGACCCCCTTTCCTTTTAAATGGATAATCAAATTTATTTTTTTTGAAATAAATCATACAATCTTTTTTTTTGATCTTTTGTCAGATAATTCAAGTGTTACTTATTTTTAACATTTTTGACAATTTTTTTGAATTTGACGATCTGCATGTATTGGAGTTAACTTGATTAAAAAAAAACTAAAATTCATGGTATATGATACACAATACAGACTTCAGACAACTCTGCACCAGAGGTTAAAATGAAAACAACCGTTTAATAATGTCATGCATCCGAAGCGCTTTTCTGGATTTGCCCTGATCGGGAACGCTAAAAGCTAATATAGGAAAGCCGAGTTTGTACAAGTAATGTGTAAACAGATCGCGATAAATATGTTGCATTAGTTCAATGCTCAGCTGTTCACATCGGTAATGTAGGGATGTGTGACCACGACCAACATGCAACAGGAAAACATCCATCGTCATATATGAAACCGGTATTCCGAAACGGTTAACAATATCGGGATGGCGTCCCTTAAATTTTTGTCAAGATTAATTCAACTTCACTACATAAAACCCTTTGTTTAATAGCCTCCTTGTAAGCAACACCCCTATATCAAAGAAATCGAGATAAAGAATGCAGGCTCCGAAATACCATATCAACTGGGATACATACCCGCTATGTTGCAACACGGATAGCTGTTATCATCTCTTTTGTTCTCAACCAACCTTCTTTCTCAATTTTTAAAGTTTCAGTCAAGAAAATCATTTAAACTTGAAGGGGTCAATATTGAGATCCTGCAATACGTAAATTATCTTCCTATGACTAAGATGTTCACTCGTATGACTACATATAATCCAAGTACTCAAGAGTAGTGTGATGTTGAGACAAAAGAGAGAATATGTCAAAATAATCGCAATTAAGTTTCATTCTTAGTGCGAGACGATTGTTCTCGTGGTATTGAAAAGAAATTTCATCTTAAAAAAGTTGTTTCCAGCTACTGCGCCATGAAATTATTTATCAGGATGGTATTTCATTCTTAAGAATTCCCTCAACTCTCTTACTAAATGAAACCTTTGTATTAAACCTTAGGGTATTAATTGATATTTACTGTATAGTTCCAATTACATTATTTCTATCGTGGTCACGTGATCAAATGCTTTGAAGATGTAATAGAATAGTTCTAAAACCATTGGAGAGTGACATTTAGTATAAATTCGTACAAAGAAGTCTCTACATACTAGATGAAACTATGTGCATTGGCATTTTTGTACTGAATAGATTCATTGCTCCGTAACACAATAATCCTAAGTAGAATAATTATTTTCAAAGAACAAATGCTTACCTTCCATTGTATGGACGCAATCCGTTTTTGTGGAAATCTGTTTTGTCTTTTCACATGTTCATTGTTATAACCATGTACTAACTTATCACATTTATTTTCTTAATGTGGAAATTGGTTTCCCTTTGCATATAGATACATGCATGAAGTTAAAAAAAAAAACCGAATTGACTGTGTTTTAATAATGAGTTAATAATTGTTTAATGCATATGTTTAAAGAGTAAACATGATGTGTTTTTAATTTTTCAGTATGTTATAACAAATCGTTATTGATGTAAGGGGACCCTGCTGATAGAAATGTAGTGTTAAATAGTTATAGTAAGATGTGGTATGAGTGCCAATGAGACAACTCTCTATCCAAAAAACAATTTATAAAAGTAAACCATTATATGTCAATATACGGCCTTCAACACGGAGCCTTGGCTTACACTGAACAACAAGCTATGAAGGGCCCCAAAATTACTAGTGCAAAACCATTCAAACGAGAAAACAAACGGTCTAATCTAAATAAAAAAAACGAGAAACACGTATAAATTACATAAATAAACGACAACTGCTGTACATCAGATTCCTGACTTAGAACAGGTGCAAACATTTGCAGCGGGATTAAACGTTTTAATAGTACCAAACCTTCTCCCTTTTACAGAAACAATAGTATAACATCACAACATAGAAAAACTCACGATAAAATATCAGTTGGAAGGCTTACCTCAATCCAAAAACGCACTATGAACGAATAAATTTGATCTGCGATACCTGAATGCAAATAAATAGTTACTAAAATTATTAGGGGCTAACAAACATTCAAGGCCAAAACAAACGAAATGATCGCTTCTAACACTGCTCTAATTCTAGATTGGAAAGAAATTGTTATTAAGGATGGGTAATGCATGCCTTGAATCTTGAATATGTTCAGTTATTTAGAACGATAGAGTGTGCAAATTACCAATAGTAAACCAAGGGCGCTACCATAAAAAACATTCGGAGTAAAAGTAATCATGATTTAATTTTTGTAAATCTATGACATGAAATCAAACAGACCCGGAAAAATCGTAATCTTACAACTCCATGTGCTTCTCAACCTATTTATATATGTGTTTATGATTATATCGGGACTATAATAACTATCCTTTTTTTTAAAAAAAACTAAAAAATGGTTGATACAATATAATGAGTCCATACATTGCTAATTGTTTTTTTGGACTTATTTTATGGTTTTGTTTGTTATTCTAATAAGACGTGCTTCTTTGAATACACCCATGCTCTAAATCCAATAAAATTTGTTTGCACATGCGTATATTGAGTACTGCAGAACAATGAATTTTATCAATTTGGCATGCATTTAATATATTTCATTATTAACTTAGAACACTTCCAAACTCTTAAATGATGCACATGTTGTTACTAATTAATTTATCATAACTGTAATGTGTTGCAATTCGAAATTGACATATTTGACCTAAATACGACAACCGTTCATGATGGCTGTTCAAAACTCCTCCCTCTAAAAAATCACAATGTCAGTTGTTTGCTTGTTTACAAACAAATAATGAGATTCATGGAAGAGCCTACACAAACTCTCTACACTATAAATGAACATCGGACATAGAAATTACCTCAATTGTCCTAATCAAAAACGAAATAATTGATGCAATCTATAATTTATTGTAGTTTTAACATCAGTAGTCATTATATTTGTGTTATTTTAGCCCCCACTGTCGCTCGGGTAAACATAATACGAATAAAATAGATATCCATGTTAAAACTACAATAAAGTATAGCTTGCATCAATTATGTATTAAGTATATTAGTAATCAAATATGAGAATTTAACTCAAATCGGTGATCCTGAAATTGACAGAAATTGTTCTTTCAATGTGAATAGTGCCAAATGCAAAGAAGTCTTGTAAACAACACTGATTGGAAATTCTCATCTTGCTGATAGTTCAAACAACACATGACAACAGGAAAATGCACTGAGTGCACGCCGTTTGTTACAAATTTATAAGAATTAAAAATTCAAATAGTTTGCTCTTTGTCTTTTCAATCATTGTATCCACTTGCTTTCTTAGGTCTGAATCAACTCATGATCATTTCAAAGTCACAGCATCAACTAGTTGCGTGTTCAATTTAATACTGATAAATGCATTCAAATGTCTATGGTTCCCTATAACGTCTTTTATGCAGTATTGGAAATATTAGAAATACATAAATTAGACTTTTCTCTTCAATTTTGTAAAACACACTATCTTGTTAATTTCCAACATTAATTACTATATATAAATAAAAGAATAACTTGTCATTGAACAATCTAGAGAACACAAAAGCAGAGAAAATAAAACGAAATAAATCTCAATACGAAAAAAGAGTAAAGTTGAAATTACAAGAAAAGTTTAATATCGGTTACTGCCCTTTAGGTTTTATTGAAATAAGAATTGAACCAAATAAAATGTCCATTGCAGTTTATTTGTGGAATTATCATTTATATAGTTATCAAGGGTACCAGGATTATAATTATGTTTTTTATGCAGGCTACACAAACAAATTTTATAATCATTTCTTTTTTTTGTCTCACACTCCAGTTTTAGTCAATGTTTAGGAAAACGAAATTTCATAACATTTTCCTATTTGCACAATTTGAATAATTTCAAAACAATGAGTGATGCAAAAGGATAGGTATAAAAAAACAGAAATTAAAAACATATACTAATTAAAAAAGTTTGCATGAACAATTGAACACTGTGAATCCTTCCAAATGTCGTTACTACAATTCCATGTTCTTTTCGTCGTACGTGACATTACCAAATGCGACTCCCTATAGTATTTTTTAATTTCAATGAGTAGCACGCACTTCATATGTAACTAGGAAAGTCGGAACTACTCAAGGTTGTTCAAGATGTTTCAATCTGTACTTTCTTTGAAATGTTTTGTTATTTTTGTTTGTCTTGTCTTTTGACCATGTTCTTGGTTTTATGTTTTTTTTAAATTAGAAAATATTTTATTGGAAGGAATGACACACAAAAGTGTACAGCTCAGTAAAAGCATCTTATAAATGACAAGGAATATATATTTATTAAGTTAAGTAAAAGCTAAGGAAACCGTTCATTCGCGACAATTGTAAATTTATATATTATTTTCCAAAATTGCGCCATAAAACATTTGCGCTAAACATCATGTATGCATTTAAATCAAATAGCAAATACTTTATTAAATAACTTGGATTACCTAATTGATTGATTGATTAGTGTTAAACATAAATAAAGGCAAAAATAGTAAACTGCTGTTCGAAAGTTATTAACGACACTTTCAGAAATATTGGTTATTTCGCTTCAATTGTCGAATGAAGTAAAACCTCCCACTTTTCGACAGAAAAACTAAGAAAACAGTCTCTATTAAATAAAGGCAACAGTAGTATACCGCTGTTCAAACTCATAAATCCATGGACAAAAAACAAAATCGGGGTAACAAACTAAAACTGAGGGAAACGCATAAATATAAGAGGAGAACAACGACACAACACTGCAATGTAACACACACAGAAACGGACCATACATCAGACAAAATCCCACGAGAATAGCAAATATAACATCAAAATCAAATACATGAATTAGGGATAGACAAGTACCATGACACGTCTTATCGCAATGTTGATTTACACTCAAAAATAAGAGAAAACAAACGACGCAACGTTAAATTGTAACAAACACAATGGTGTCGGGCACACCTTCCAGGTTAAAAGTATTTAGATCACTCGGTCTCCGAGGACCCTGAACTTGATTGAGTTTTATTGCATACAGAAGAGTTGATATGCATACGCTGCTGTTGTACACCATCATACTGCAAGTGTGTATACAGATGTGAAGTGCACCACTGATTTTTTTAAACAAAGCTGTATCTATCAGAATCACACCGAATGCTGTAAACAAACTAATAAGTTTCGGATAGTTCTTATCATTATGTTATCGTTTGAAATTGAGTGGTACATGTAAACAAACAAACAAATTACTTAATAGAAGATAAAATATTCCCATTTATCATATGTTTAGTAGTAAATACAGTAGTTTTGCATATTTGATAAATAGCCTGCTGTTTAATCCATATCGCGCAACTTTGATGCGCACCCTTTATCGCATACCCTTTATCACACCCCTACCCTTTATCGCATACCCTTTATCACACCCCTACTTTTTTTTTTTTTTTTTTAACATAACGTCAATTTTTTTTGTTTTTTTTTGCGTAAGAAAATTTTCCCTCAAAATAGGTAAATTTTATGAATGACGTCATTGTTCAAGGTATGCGACGTCACGAATGTCAAGTTTTCATATTGTGTGTGACGTCACGAACGTCAAGTTTTCATATTTTTTGGCACACTAAATACAATAATAAACAAAATATTTTTAAAACAACAGCACGCAAATTGTAAGGCAACCCAGGTGCTTCGGATAAGTAATTGAGTAATTTAACAAGACAAAAGTAGAACTGAAGGTAACCGAGTGCTATGGATCAGAAAACAGTTCATATTATATAATACTCTTCTGTTGAAATATATGATAAAGCTTATAATACATGGCAAAATCCGTATCACATGCCGTATCACCCTCGACCAATATCATCCCTCGGGCCTAAAGGCCCTTGGGCTGATATTGATGTCTCGGGATGATACGACATATGATACGGATTTTGCCATGTATTATTCTCTATGTATCACACATTTACTGTCAGATGGACTTCAATTCAAAGTGCCACCTTAAATATTCAAATTTAATACCTCAGAATGTATACATGAAGGTAAATAAAAACTTGCACATAACTTTTCTCCTTAAAACCATAAATTTGTTTGTCAGAGTTTAATTTTAAAACATGAACACTAAATGCTTTCGGTTTTCTCTGTCTGATATAATTTAATTAGCAAAGACATTATGTATGACCACATTTGTTAACACGCTTAAATAACTAAATAGAACAGATTTTTCGTTTGAATCAAATTGATCCAGGTAATGTTTCATCCAAAAATAACAGTAGAGTGTAACTAAAGCTATCTATTCGGAGTAAATACTTTTAACTTGATATGTTTCAATAATTTGATTTTGCATGTGGCAGATTTAATATCCGGGGGAGTTTGGTAATTGGAATTATATATAATATTTGGGCGATGAGGTCATATTTACTGTTCTAATTAGGTTCATTCAAATTTTAAATATTGACTATTACATGTATATGCATTTCGTTGTCTTTTTTACACACAATTAGACAACCAGTTTGAATAAAAAATGACTTTTTTCCTTGTTTATTAACCCTGTATTATCAATATCATGTTAACACTGATAACTATTAAAGAAAACAATCCTTAATCATTGCTGTTTTACACATGGAAAATAAGAGGAAATAATAGTTTACCTATGTCCAAAACTCAATCAATCTATATAATAAATAGATATGATTGAATGAATATTTCAATTCTTAAATGAGCAAAAACGAGAAAATATACTTTTAAATGAAGAAAACGTAGGATCATAAAAATACTGAGCTATGGAGAAATACAAAACGGAATGTACATAATCAAATGGCAAAATTAAAAGCTCAAACACATAAAACAAATGGACAACAACAGCTGTCGTATTTCTGACATGGTATAGGTATTTTCTAAAGTAGAAAATGGTGGATTAAACCTGGATTTATAGTTAGCTAAACCTTTCACTTGTATGACATTTGTAAAATATTCGTTATATTGAAAGGTATGTGAGAAAAAAAAACGACAGATAATAGGTAAAAATGTCAAAATTGGGATACATCGAAACTATAATAAAATGGATGCCGGTTTTATTTCTTTATCATTTCGCTGCAGTAATAATATGACATTGATATCGGTTCAATGAAAACTAATTTCTTCACTAATGCAATAACTAAAAATGGAATTAGAATGCATCTACAGTACTGTAGAATAGGATAGAAAATGTCAGTAAAGTCTTACAGACTGAAAATTATGTCCATACAATTTACACTGTAGGTAACTCGTGGTTGAAAACGCTGTTTTCGATTCCTCGAGTGTGCAGTACTAGTTTTTTCTGACCTTTAAAAGACCTGACTAATAATTAAATTCATTTGTACAAGTCATGTATTTTTTCTAATTTGCCCATTTAAATATACTTGCAGTATTATGCATGTTATAGTCGTTCAAAAAATACGATAGATTATTATAACGCAACCCATCTTTAAAATGTTTTTAATCCTATAGTTTTCATGCCAAGAAATTGCCTCAGTTGAACTTCTGCAAACACCTCATAGAGCAAATTACATGGATGATTAATTTTGACCATTTGGTATATGGCCGTGTTCTAAGCGACACGTACATGAAGGTCATACATTAATTTCTTGAATGAAATCAAATCTTTAGCTACTAATGACTGCCGTAGGGGGTCGACCGGAATTTTTAGCGAGGATTTCTTCGCATGTAACAGATATCTAATATTCGTTGCGGAACATTATCAGGGTCAAAATTCATAGAACAGAAAAGGGGCAGTGGCAAATATTTCATGTATATTTTGAACACCGAGAGAATTACCCCGGCACCCTTTGCCAAAAAAAAACAACCTTTCTTTTTTCTTATTTGTGCCTTCGGACTTTATGTTTTGAATTGTAGTTTCAATTCCATATTCGGTATTTATTCAAATCTAAGCTCCACGTGGTAAAAATCACGTGATGCAGGAATATAGTATCTTAGAGTTAGGCTATTTCTTTCTGTTCGGGAAGGGACTCCAAACAAACAACATGCATGTGTATAACGGCACTGTAGATTTTCGTATTAAATAAAGAAAGTTGCCGGTCCGGTACATGAATAGATTGGTTAGAAAGCAAGGTTTTAATTTTAATTACATTGGAAAGCTTAATTCGAGGGTTAAACATAGAAAGCACAAAAAAAAGGGGGGAGTTGTCAGTCCACAGGGAAATTTTTGTATCTTATGAACTGTACATTTGAAAGGTTTATTATTTTTTTAATTTAATTAAAAAAGAGAAAAACAAATATAAGACAAATTGTGAATGGTCTTTCTTCCTTTCTCCCATGCCAAGAAATTGCCTCCGTTGAAATTCTGCAAACACCCCATAGAGCAAATTACATGGATGATTAATTTTGACCATTTGGTATATGGCCGTGTTCTAAGCAACACGAACATGAAGGTCATACATTAATTTCTTGAATGAAATCAAATCTTTAGCTACTAATGACTGCCGTAGGGGGTCGACCGGAATTTTTAGCGAGGATTTCTTGGCATGAATCCAATGACTGTGTTTGACGTTCAATTTATTTTAATATGAAATATATCAAATCTGCTCTCTGATGTTTCTTGTTTTACTGTTTTAACCTTTTGAATTCAGTCTAATCGTTTTCTGAGTAAGTTGAATTATGGTACAACATTTCACATTTATGCTATTCCCAATATACCTTTACAATCGTAAAATTACAAAACTAAAATACAATGTTATTAAATTACAATTCCCTCATTGATCATGTATATCAAGTATGAAATATTCACTTGACTGAATAAAATTTTAAAAAATACTGTCAATGGATAAATAGATTTGAACAACTATGATGATCTATAAAAGTGTCCCACAGTAGGAAAATACATTTAAATATAGAACACTAAAATGTAATTAGTATCATATACTGCTAGAAAATAGAGAAAATGCACTAAACAGCAAATACTTTCTCAAATTAAAACATTTATAAATGATCAGATATTTATTAAGTTCTTCCTTAATTTTGCTTATGCTGAAATCAATATTTATGTTATTTTCCTTTTCTAAGCTCACACACCTGAGCTTAGATAGCTTTGATAGATAGAACTATGTTTAATTGTTGTCATAAATGTTTTATAGTGATCTTAGAATCTACTATGCGACAGAAATGTATAAATATACTTTTGCTTTTTTGTCTTGATAAACACCAACATTTGAGTTACTAAAAAGATCTATAAATATTTAATGTTTATCTTACAAGATCACAAAAGATGAATTTCTTTGTTATGACGTCTTATGCAATACCAAAGACCGTCTATCAGTCTCACTACACCTTCTGTTACATCCATTACACTTTCCTCACACAATATTAGTTTCTGTGACGACACGATCATTTTCTAAACAGACCATTTTCAGATGTGTCATTCCATCAATATAACACATTAATAGGAGGGTATTTTCTTTTTAAAAGAGGCTTCGTAAGTTTAGCAGACTTGATGATAACAAAGTCAGTACCCAGAATCTATAATTTAAGACCATAGTGAATTATTTGTGAAGTTGATACGGAATATTTATGAACAAGGTTTTGGCATTTAACTTCTGTAAATCAACAAGGATAGATATTTGGGCAATGATTGATGCTAAAGTAATGCAGAAAATTGGTGGACTTTAGCTACAGGGTGCAAACCAGTGGATAAAGGTACACGTGAAGAAGCTTAAACAGACGCGCCATATAAATGGAAATATAAAGGTAACAAGATTCAGTTTAACTTTAACACTGAAAATCTCGAGAATCTTGTTCAGACTTTATGGGCCATAAACAATATGAAAGTAGATTATGCACAAGATGTGTTATCCTCTACCATAGACAAGATGAAGCATTGTAACAACAGTGTAAAATTATATGACACCTCTTAGGGAGGTTCGGATATATCAGTTATTTTTTCATATTTTGTTTTTAATTATAATATTGCATGGATTCTAGGAAGAGCCAGCCCACAATTGTTTTTCTAAAATATTCGGCGTTTAACTCATAAAAAGACGTATGAGAAATGGACATGTACGGAATATTTGATTGAATTTTGTTAAGTAGGATGATCATTTTAGTTTTGAGACCGACTTATAATAGCAAGGGGAAATTATATTTACTAGTCTGTGCATCCATCTGTTCTGTTCGAAATATCAAATGTTTAAAGTCATATACCAAATTAGACACGGATTAAGTGCAGTGTGGTGCATTGAACATGGCAATATGATATGAGAAGGGGTGCGGTATAATAAGGCCACACCTTCTTGTTGTAATGGTGTTGATTTCTACACATACAGCTATATGTATCTCCATATTCATAACTGTTTTGATCGCAAGCTGGCCGCGACAGTAACCTATCAAAGGTTACCGGGGGAATATAAATGTGGTCACTTTTGGTCATTACGATCGGCAGTTAAACCATTGCCAAAATAGGGCGTCTTTTTGGTTGTACAGGATGTACAAGTACGCATTTCCGTTCGTTAATACTGATGCCCCTTGTAGTGTGAGTGTCACGCTCTCTACAAAATATACATAAATCATTTGCCAGTGGACGTTAATCAACCAGCTATTAATCAACCGACCGGAGCGTTACTTGAATTTTATTTCTAGTGAGGCAAATGTTAAGAATCTTTGCAGTCAAAGCCTCAACTTGGTTACAAGATCTCAATGTCATATGAATCGTAAAACAGGTGTAGGTGAGCATACTGTTAACGTTGATAGGTCAAAGACTTGAAATAAATGCCATCGATAAGCGTTCATATTTGCGGTATTTAATCATAAAAATAATATTTCTAGTGTACATTCAATCAATATTTTTGAATGAAAATACTAGTTATAGGTTTAATTCTCGGTATTCAACCACAGCAGAAAGATATGAAAAATATTGTATTTCTCTGATGACAGACACCGCCTGTAAAAAACAAAAATAATTGACATAATTACATGTATGACCTCTTCTGAAATGTTCTTGTACAAATTCGGGGATGCTACATTTAAGATATACTATGTCTTTTACCTTTTCGCATTTATCTTTTTTTCAAAATGTATGGATGATGAACTTGTTGAACTGTAAAGTCTTGCTTTTATTAACAGTGGGAGAACGCGATTACATAAAATGTAATAATACTAAAAAGTAATATCAAAAGTATTCTTAACTCCGAGGAAAATTCAAAAAGGAAAGTCCTTCGTCAAATTTGCAAAATCAAAAGCTCAAACGAATCCAACGAAGGGTTTACAACTGTCAAACTGATGACTTGGTACAGTAGTTATTAAAGGTACCAGGATTATAATTCAATACGCCAGACGCGCGTTTCGTCTACATAAGACCCATCAGTGACGCTCAGATCAAAATAATTATAAAGCCAAACAAGTACAAAGTTGAAGAGCATTGAGGACCCACAATTCCAAAAATTTGTGACAAATGTGGCTAATGTAATCTATTCCTGGGATAAGAGAATCCGTAGTTTTTCGTAAAATTCAAAGTTTGTGACAGGAAATTTATAAACATGACCATATAATTGATATTCATCTCAACACCGAAGTGCTGACTACTAGGCTAGTGATAATCTCGGGGACGAAACGTCCACCAGCAGTGGCATCGACCCAGTGGTGTAAATAGTTAAGGTACCAGTATTATAATTTAATACGCCAGACGCGGAGTATATATCTCCCAATTAATACGATATTCCCGGGCTTGTATTTCCTATTATGATTTTCTTGATAGAGGGTTGCTGCTCACAAGGAAGCTATTAAACCAAGAGTTCCAAATGGTGAAGTTGAGGTCATCCCTTAGTAAATTTTACGGACGCCATCACGAGTTGGTTGACCGTTATGGAATAACCGTTTCACAGATGATATCGGATATGTTCCTTATGTCGTAAATACAATCCCCCTCCATTTGCACGAATGTTACCTACCGAATTCGACTACTTACCGGGTTTTTCATATTATGAGCAAAACAACGGGTGCCACAAGTGGGGCAGGAGCTGCTTATCCTTCAAGAGTACCTGATATCACCCACAGTGTATTGGTGGGGTTCGTGTTGCTAAGTTTTTAGTTTGTATGTTGTGTCTTGTGTACTATGATTTGTGTGTTTGTCTTTTTTTTAAGCTATGGCGTTGACAGTATATTTTAGATCTATTAGTTTGACTGTCTCTCTGTTATTTTTCGCCACTCTTTTATGCAAGTGAAAATAATGGGGGAATCTGAAAAAACAACATGATAAACAAAACCAAGATTTCGTTCATTTTTCGTCAAGATAATATTATTTTATATCGACGAAAATTCCAAAATATGATTTTAACAGTTTTGGAATACTTTGTAATAACGATTTTTTTTTAATCAAATTCAATGGTTAAAAATGACAAGTTCCATTAGGTCCGTACGTCAAGTTACGTACGTATATCATTTTATTGGAAATTTCTGGTGAGCAGAAACTGCTTACCCTTCATTTACACCTGAGTTTAAAACATGCTTTTCCAGAGACTTGTGTTGCCCATATTTGTTATTGTTTTCGATCTGTCGTCGGTTTTATGTTTTGGCATGGTGCTATCTTTTTTTATGTAACAAATTATTGTTGAAGGCCACATTTGTATATTCACAAAGACAATTGGTTTTTTTCTGCACAAGGGCTAAGTGTTTATGAAAACTATTGAAATATTACACACACAGAGAGATGAAGAAAAAAAACATGTGAAGCAAAAATAAAATCACAAACAAATCTGTCAAGCCTGAACAAATGATTTTACCAAGTAGAATTTGAAAAAACAAATAGTGTCTACTGTTAGTAACTTATCTGTATATAGCAAATAAATGTGAACACACCTAATTAAAAGAACGGATATCGACTTCAAAAGCATAACTAGCAAAATTTGGTCCGATAAAAACAAATCATGAAAGTCTTCAGAAAACAATCTAACGATAAATATCGTTCAATTTTAAGATATTTATTTAAGAAATCAGATCATATCTTGTTTGTCGTAGTTTTTTGTGTTCTTCATACATCTTTTTTTGGCCGGCAGGTAAGTGTCTGAAATTAAAAGAAAACTACATAAGAAATTAATGTTTAAATTACTAGCTTAGACACGCCTTTAACATCAAATTTGTTTTAATTTATTTTCTATTTATCAACATAAATTATTTGTTTTTAGATAATTAAGATATTTGTTTTTGGATAATTGAAATATTTGTTTTTAGATAATTGATATTTTAATTTTTTCATCTATCATTTATTAGTTCTGATTTATTTCTTGGAGATCTGATATTTTTTAGAGCAACTTATTATGAGTTCATCTTATTTTGTAGTGATTCTTTTTGACAAATTCAAACATTTCATTTTAAAAATTAATTTCAGTTAACTCTAATTATATATCATTTATGTATTATACACTTACAATATGTCTCTAGCAAACATAATCCAATTTATTTTTACACATCCCATCAATCCATTTCCCATTATATTTTTGATAAATCGCGGCACAATTTTCTTTTGTGTAACCATTAGGTTCAGAACTGTGCCAATTAGAATACTTAACAGGTGCAAATGTTGATGCCCATATCCATTTGTCTGAATCACAATCGGTTGCTCCTATCCATGCAATCACAACACGGTTTGCTGAATACAATCTTGTATTATACAATTATTCCATTACAAACTAAGTAACACATTATATACAACAAAGCCGCTGTACTATTTATAACAGAACAACATGTATACAGAAAACAAACTATGATATATGAAACAAAAGTATGTATTGTGATTCCTTTGTGCTTGCATAAGTTTGTGAGGAGAGAAAGAGAGAGTATTTATTTTAATTTACCTTTCAACTTTGACATTAACCAATTGTTCTCATTAACATCATTAATGGTGACGAGTGATGAGTTTTCTGCTCGGCAATACCTCTGTAAAATCAGAAAAGAAAACTGCAAATTAAAAACATAGTATAACATGCCCAAATGTTTTTAAGTAAATACCTACTCCGTTATTCAGCATAATAAGATGAAAACTGCCAATACAATACAGAAGTTGCATCTCAGCCAATATTGTTTTTTTTTCTGTATTCTGATCCCGCAAAAACAGGATTTAGGAACGTCTCTATTTTTTTCGAACGAAAGTCAGGATAAATACAAACTTAATGTAAAATGTCGTTTGAAGATGATCTTTGTTCACTCATCATAAACATACCGAAACATACAGTGTCAATATTTCAGGCTAAAAAGACGGTCACATTCATTTGTAAGCAGACATTTGAATCATTTCAGGTTTGGGCAACATATATGAGAACAAATTTATAACAAATTTCAAAAAGAAGATGTGGTATGATTGCCAATGAGACAACTGTTCACAAGAGACCAAAATGACACAGACATTAACAACTATAGGTCACCGTACGGCCTTCAACAATGAGCAAGTGCATTTCTTGTCGACCTCGGGTACAAATCGATTTTCTGTTCACTTTCGTTTCTCGTATTTTTTAAGTGTCATCTATTTCATGTTTAATAAAAGAGGAGCGAAAGATACCAGAGACACAATCAAACTCAAATATAGCCATTGCTAAAAATGAAAAGACAAACAGACAAATCATAGAACACAAGACACAACATAGAAACTAAAGACTAAGCAACACGGATCCCACCAAAATATGGGGATGATATCAGATGCTTCGGAAGGGTAAGCAGATTATAAATTTAATTTATTTTTCAACACGAACCAGACATATGAATTATTGAAGGGTGACCTGTAATTGTTTGAGTCTTCGTTCCTCGGTCAGTTTGCTAATGGATAGTTTATCCATTTTCAATCATATTCATATCCTACTTTTTTTTTAAGGATTTGTGTAGTAAGATAAATAATCTTTATGTTTCCTGTTTCTGTATTATTCCTGCATTGGCAGTATCTTTCCAATAACTATTTATTTGTTGCGTCCAAATATGAATTGTAACGCTTTATAGTGACCAGAAAGGGTTAAACTAATCATCAGAAAATATAGAATATACCTGGAAACAGCACACATATGTATGATTAAAATTGTCAACCTTCATGATACACAACATTAGCTGATCGTCAAAGTATAAACAGACAAAATGCCACAATACATTACTTACTGAACGTGGTACAAACATAGATAAAAGGGGTGAGAAAAGGCATGACCGGTCTGACGACTATTTATTTTTAAAGACTTTAATTTGTGGCTTAACATAGTTTGTAGGGTACTGTTCTGACGTACTTGCCAACAACTCACAGAGGCATGGGATTCAAAAAGTGCTGAGGGCGTAGTTGTTGCAAGCCGTGCATAATTCTAATCAGTCCAATGGGGAACTCTTTCGTAAAGTTTTCACATATTCAGACGATGTGTATATTGCCATACCTCAGAATCAAACCAACTTTTCTTTTCTTTGCTCAAATAGTAACAGTGATCTTTAAATCTGTACCAGTCCTTTTTACATCCACCATCACTGATAGCATGTTTTTCTGGAAATATTCAACCTAGAAAAATCATTTATGGACTACCTTATTTCTGTCTTGCTTTCCTATTATAATTAATTGCATTTATTTTATTTTAACATTCCCTTTGTTTCTATTACACTCATTGACCCTAGAGGTAAAAAGCAATGAATGAAGTTGAAGAGCACTGATAGTATAAAGATTTAAAATGTTTTGCCAAATACATCCATGGATCTTTTCCTGGAAAATGAAATCCATAAATTTACATTTTATAGATAATTTATTTATATCACCATTGCAATGAAGATTTATGATATTGACACTATACAAGTGCTGACTACCAGATTGATAATATCATTGAGGAACAAACCTCAACCATTAGTCACAATCAAATTTATAATGCAAAGTATCCATTATGATCAATAAATACATAAATAAGTTTATATGCTTCCAAGCGAGTGTATTTGCTTGGAAACAAAATACATGTCCAATATTTATTTTCGTGGATAATAACGTAAATAAACTCATCATAGATGCCAGGACTAAGTTTTATATACACGCCAGACGCGCGTTTTGTCTACAAAAGACTCATAAGCGACGCTCGAATCCAAAAAAGTTAAAATAAAGCCTAATAAAGTAAGAAGTTGAAGAGCATAAGGGATATAAGCCGATAACAGTCCAATCTGTAATATATTGGACAGGTCTGAGGCCGCAGGCCGAAGACCTGTTCAATATTTTACAGAATGGATTGTTAGAGGATTATATCTTACTTAAAACATTGATTAACACGTCCAAAAAGGTAAAGCAAAAGAAAAAGCAAGCAAAGATTTATTTTCATTAAGTATGAACATTGTTTTGTGAAAAAACTTCTGTTCAGTAAAATATATCCTACATGTTGGCCCCTTTGAACAGTAGCTCAACTTAAGTACAGCTAAAGGTAAACAACATGTATTGCTATATGAAGAATAAGACACAGGGTATGCATATCATGATTTTTGCGTGCGCATGGACTACTCATAGTTTCTGCTCATAGTCATAGTTTCCGTAAATACCTTAACATGCGTTTTTTGTTTCAAAATAGATAAAGTGATGAAAGTATATGCCTTATGTAAAAACAAAGAAAGAGATGTCGTTATTAGGGATTGTGTTGTTTCAAACTTTGGATTAAAATCAAATGTGTATAATATTCAGAATCTATTCAGATACATTATTTCGGTGCGGATTACAGAGAGGATATAGTCAAAGCAGCTAAGAATGGCAAGTTTTATATATATTATATTTCTAAATGTAGTCCACTCCCATTAGTTTCTTGTTTCTTCTCGTGTTTTATTCTTTACAGGGTTAATGAAGAAAAAGAATAGCATATGAAGACAGGTTGAACCATATCGAGTGCACCGCAGTCGATTTTATTTCAAATACATAATTAATATGAACAAACGAAGAGATAACAATATGCAATAAGTTATATTCTTTTATTGGAATTTTAAAAGACTGTTATTGTTTAACCAATCGGTACCACCTGGATACCTCCCCCCCCCCCCCTTGTTTTCTGTTGTTTTTTGTTTCTGCAATTTCGTATCGATCTTTTTTCGTTTATTTGTGTATTGAGTCCCTTGAGTTTTTTAAATGTTACCGAAACGTAATTTTGTCTCAATTTACTTATGAAAATAACTCTATTAACAAATGATCACTGCGAATAAAGTGCGAATCGGACACACGATTGTTTTTTAACAGATAAAATGCGGTAAGGTCTTCCTTTATTCAGACTCTGCTTCCCATATTCCTCGTCGTTCATAAGCGAAGTTCTAGATTCGCACTATGTACACAGGATAAGGTGTATGTTGTTCGAGGCCCTTGCATTGCAGCATGATCTATCAAATTTTCGAAGCATTACTTTATTACTTTCTTCATTTTAATTGTAGTTGAAAATAATAGTAGGAAGAATAAGAGCAACAGCAGAGGTCAATTCTGACGGACGAGGAAAAATCTTTTGAAAAAAGAAATGCATAAAAGCAACAAAAATAAGACTGGCAACAAAAACAAGACTTACAACGAGCATAATCAACTTATTGAATTAGTGCGAAAAGAGACAACCCCAAAACAAATGAAAAATGGCTGTGATACAAGTATTGGTAGTGTTAAAAATCAATTTGAAAGTGATTTTTTGCCTCAAGAAACCGTTTTGATGAGTGACAAAATTATTATATTCGAAGTTGACTTTAATAAAAAAAAAATTGTCATTTGTTCTTTGGTTGTATTTTCTTTACATGATGAAAACAATTAGGGTAATTAATAGTTATTTATTTCAGTCATTGAACTATCATTTACCTGTAAGAATTAGTTATGCTTCCTTTAGCTGTCCAATATTTTGAAGAAAGAGAAGGGCTATTCTTAAAAATATTGGACAGCTAAAGGTGACATAATGGTTTCTTACAGGTAAATGATAGTCCAATCATTGAAATAAAGAACAGGTAAAACAATAGAATAACGTCACAACAATGTTTTAAACTTAATTCAAATGTCTATATTTCAAACAAAGCTTGTTTATTTTTTTGAATCTACATCTTCATCTAAAATAAATGAATTCATTTATGATTCTTGTTTAACGCCATTTCGGACATATTGGCTATTTCTTGGTTGTTAGTCTCAATCCGTGTCAATAACAATTGGAGTCGAACGCATCTGCAAAGTAAGTAATATAAGTTTTAACTAACATAGATGTATAAGTAATAGGTAAGACTGTCAAATCATACAATGAATTAAAGAAAAAATGCACACTTTTAAAATGTGCCAGTTTACGTTGCGTTTTTATTCTTTTGAAAAAAATAGCTGGAACTTCATGATAACTACAAAGTTACTCGAACTAACCCTTGAGTCCCTTTTCCAAGTCACTGATGGTCTTTTCGAAACTTTTCAACTGGTTTCTTAAGCTAGTAAAACGATTCTCTTCTTTTTTGGCTAGACAAATATCTTTTCCAACCTCGTTATACGTAGCCATCAAAATAATCACCAGAGCTATCATTCTAAATTGGATTTATTGAATAAAAAGTAAATCATAGAATTTGTAAGCTAGTAAAAATCCTTGAACTGAAAAACTATGCATGTAAATGCAATTTTTATAATTACAATAGGTGAAAGACAAATATGAGACAGATATGTTTTTTCTAAAATTGAAAATGGAAATTGGGAATGTGTCAAAGAGATAACAACCCGACCAAAGAGCAGACAACAGCCTGTTGGTTTTCGTTAATGTTTCCGATATAAACACAGTTGGCTAAAATTACAACAACACTATAATCTCAATATTTAAATCGTTTGTGCTTATTTCAATAAGTGCCGGTACTCTGAAGTTGCAAATCATATTACATGAAATATGTACTGAAAGTCCATGGAAAAACTAGAATGATTTTCGGAAAATGTCTTTTTACAAATTAACATCAAAGAATGTATTTCATTTGGGAAAATCAAACGATTAGGGATAATTATTTTCATTTTATTTTTTTATACCCAATTTTCATTTAACGAAAAGTGTTATGTTTGGTCTGATTCTTAAACTATATATAAATTATCTAGAACAAATAACCAAGTTCTGACCATTTTGCGTTTCTGATCGTATTTCTATTACTATTAACATTAAGGTTTTCTTTAAAATGCATTCCTTTAGTATGAGATCTTTATTATACTGGATACATATGTATATGATAGCCATGCACATATTTAAAGATATAATGAGGAAAAACAATATTTAAAACTTCAGGTTATGTTGATTATTTCTTACCTTGATTTTCTATCAAATAACTATGAATTTCATGATGCGTTTGGCGCAAACAATGTATTTTATAGGTCAATTCAAAAACATCTGTTGTATGGCATTTTCCTTTTGTGCGAATGCCAATTTCGCAATAAGTATACAATTTCAGTAGCCATGACATCTGATATATTGTTTTTGTTTTTAAAACAAACTTGTATAAATTTTAAGAGATACAAAATCACCATTATTATTTTTTGAAAGCTGTGCATATAGTTGAATCTAATAAACAAAGTTTCGTTCTTGACTTATCTCTTTGATTTATTTATCTTTAAAATAGATATAGGAAGAAGTGGCATGAGTGTCAATGAGACAACTCTCCATCCAAATACCAATTTATAAGAGTAAATCATTATAGGTCAATGTACTGCCTTCAGCACGCAGCCTTGGCTCACACCAAGCAACAAGCTATTAAGGGCCCCAAAATTACTAGTGTACAACCCACGGGAAAACCAACGGTCTAATCTATATAAAAAACGAGAAACGTGAAACACGTATAAATTACATAAACAAACGACAACTACTGTACATCAGATTTAAGTTTGTTTGAATGTATTTGAAGTAAAACTTTTGACATTGGCCTCAATCTGAATGAATAGTAAATATTTAGGATTTTGTATTGTTAAACTGTTAAATTATTCACCATTCAGGAATGTACACCTCTCTTAATGTAGGAGCCTGATGTTCAGTGGTTGTTTTTCGGATTAGTTTTTTCGTGTTTCACGTTTTTCGTTCTTAACATTGATTGGACAAACGTGTTTTTCTGTTTGAATTGTTAACACTCGTCACATGTATTTTTGTCCATGCTTGCTTCAAAATATTATAGTGTCGTTTCTTTTAGTACATGGACAGTGGTGAAAGATATAAAAGTCGAAAATTAACTAACAACGCCATGAGAAAAAAAAAAGGCCAATAGACAACAGTATACAAAAAAAAAGAAAAAGAAAACTAGAGATCGAGCAACAAACGCAACCGAACACTGCATTTCTGTCATGTGATCCAAAGGGTAAGCAGATCCTGCCCATAATGTATAACCTTGCATGTAGCTCATATAAATATTAACCCGGTGATCAAACAAATTCGGTATCTCACTGTTACTTACCTACCATAAAAAATATTTACATTAAGTGAAACTCTGATGATATTCTAGAAATTGATTGTGTTGATAACTGAAATCAGGACTTCATATAAAAAAAAGAATTTGAAATTATCCTTCCGATTAACTAATGTCACTCTTATTAGCTCGATGACCTGATATTTATAAAAATGTCGCAACCATGTGCACATTAGATTTAGTTTGATGTGTATTAAAAAAAAAAAAAAAAATGTCAATTTTTAATCCCTTCGTAAATTTTACGGACGCCATCATGAGTTGGTTGACCGTTATGGAATAACCGTTTCACAAAAGATATCGGATATGTTCCTTACGTCGAAACTACAATCCCCTTCCCTTTCATGAGTGTGACCTACCGAATTAGACTATTTACCGGTTTGTTATCACATAGACAACACGACGGGTGCCACATGTGGAGCAGGATATGCTTACCCTTCCGGAGAAACTGAGATCACCCCTAGTTTTTGGTGGGGTTCGTGTTGTTTATTCTTCAGTTTTCTATGTTGTGTCATGTGTACTATTGTTTGTCATTTTGTCTTTTTCATTTTTAGCCATGGCGTTGTCAGTTTATTTTAGATTTCTGAGTTTGACTGTCCCTTTGGTATCTTTCGTCCCTCTTTTAATCCCGATTAAGCTTCATTCTTTGTACGAGATTATTTCTTAAGTCAAATGGATACATCTTTTAACCGTCTGATTTGGAAAAAAATATTTTCCGCAACTGCACCATGAAATTGTTTATCAGAATGGAATTTCATTCTTTGGAAATTCCAGAACTTTCTCAATAGATGAAACTGTTGTATTCAACCTTAGGATGTTAATTGATACTTATTGTATAGCTTCAATGACATCATTTCTCGCTCAGTCACTTGATAAAAAGCTTTGAAGGTGAAAGGAAATAATTCTAAAATCATTGGAGAGTGACATTAGTGAAAATCAGTACACAGAAGTCATGAAACACTAGAAAAAACAATGTTCAATGACTTTATCGAATTGAAGAGATTGGATGCTTAGTAACACAAAAATACCATAAGAAGCTTTACTAATTTTTTCAAAGTATCTAATGCTAACCTTTTGTTGTATGTGTGATATTACCCTTTTTTTAATAGAAATCTTCAAACAGTAATGAATATTTTCACATCATAGAAAAATAATATGTATTGAGTTTATTTGCCAGTATATATTAGCAAATCGTTATTTGCGTAAAGGGATCCCTTCTAAAAACATGAAGCGTGAAAGTCTTATTTTACTTATTTTAGCATTATTTTACTTATTTTAACATTATTTTACTTATTTTAGCATTATTTTACTTATTTTAGCATTATGTTACTTATTTTTAACATTATTTTACTTATTTTAACATTATTTTTCGAAAGAGTTTCAAATAATCGCTTCCAATCCTGCTCAAATTCTAGATCTGAAAAAGTTTCTTATTTAAGATGGTTAATGTATGCCTTGAATGTGTTCAGTTATTGAAAACATTGCAAAAAGTGAACCAAGGGAGCTACAATAAACAAAATTCGGGACACAAGAAATCATGATTATTTTGTTTTTAAATCGATGAAATGAAATAAAACCTGGAAAATAGTAATCTCACAACTCCACGTGCTTCTCAGTCTATTTATACATGTAATTATGATTTTAACGGGTCGAATGACTATTGAAAGTCCTTTTGTTAAATGGAGCCTATTCAAAACAAATAACAAAAAAGTTGTTACACTTTAATGAGTCCATAAAAATAAGAATGGAAATAGGTAATTTGTCAATGAGACAATAACCTGACCAAAGAGCAGAAAATAGTCACCAATTGGTCTAACATACATTATTACTTGTTACTTGTGTACTTTTTATTTTTTGGTTTTAGTTTTTAGTATATTATGAATCAATACATGTATGAGAATTAAACTCAAATCGATGATCATGAAATTGACAGATAATGCCCCTGTAATGTGAATAGTATCAAATGCAAAGACACGTCTTGTGAACAACACTGACTGGAAATTCTCAGCTTGCCGATAGTTCAAACAACATATGACAAAAGGATAATGCACTAAATGCAACCATTTGTTACATGTTTAAAAGAATTTAATATTCAAATAATTTGCTATGTCTTTTTATCCATTTTATCCAAATGCTTTCTTTTGTCTGAATCAAATCATGATAATTTTAAAGTCACAGCATCAAGTAGTTGCGTGTTCGAAGTTATACCGAGAAATGCATTCAAATGTCCATGGGTTCCTATGACGGCCTTAATATAGTATCGGAAATGTTAAAAATACAAAAATTAGACTTCTCCCTTCAAATTTGTAAAACACGCTATCTTGTTAATTTCCAACATTGATTACTATACATAAAAGAATAACGTGTCATTTAACAATTTAGAGAACACAAAAGCAGAGAAAATATAACGAAATAAAGCTCCATTCGAAAAAGAGTAAATTTGAAGATACCAGAAAAGTTTAATATTGGTTATTGCCCTTTAGATATAATTGAACTCAATAAAATGTCCATTGCAGTTTATTTCTGCAATTATCATTCATGCTTGTTATGCAGGCTACAAAAACAAACTTTATAATCATTCTTTTTTTGTCTCACAAATGTTTTAAATATCCGATTTTGGTCAATGTTTAAGAAAACACAAAATTTGATAACTTTTTCCCGTTTATACAACTGGAGTTATTTCAAAACATTAAGTGATACAAAATAATAGGTATAAAAACAAAACAGATTAGATAAACTAAATAAAAAATACTAATAAAACATGCTTGCATGAAGAATTTAACATAATAAATTATTTCAAATGTCGTTACTACGATTCCGTCTACTTTTCATCATACGTGACATTACCAAATGCGACTGATCACTGTATTAGTTTTACTTTCAACGAGTAACACACACGTCATATGTTACTAGTGAAGTTAGAACTACTCATTTTCTGAAACACTGTTTGTTCACTCCTTTCTTTCTTTTTTTTTTTGGGGGGGGGGGGGTTTCTCTATCTATACTTTCTGTGAAAGATCATGTTATTTGTTTTGTCTTATCTTTTGACTATGATTTTGTCTTTTTGTTTTCTAAAATTAGGAAATATTTTATTTGAAGGAATGACAAACAAACTGTATTTCTTGTTAACAGCTCAGTAGAAGCATAATGAAGATATCAAAAGAGTTTATGTTTATTAAGTTAACTAATAGCTAAGAAAGCAGTCCATTTGCGTCAGAGAAAAAGAAAACCTTGTCAAATAAGTATGGTGTCGGCCACACTTTCAAGATAAAAAGTATTTAGACTACTCGGCCACCGAGGACCCTGAACTTGATTTGAGTATTATTGCATACAAAAGAGTGAATACGCTGTTGTTGTACACCATAAGACCATATTGTAAGGGTGTATGCAGATGAGGAGTGCATTACTGCTATTTTGAAGAAAAAAAAGTGGTATCCAGATGAAGTAATCAAGAACTTGTATTTCTACACCTTCGTTCTTTCACAATCACACCGAATGCTGTAATTAAACTAATTAGTTTAGGATAATTATTATCATTATGTTAGATGTTATCGTTTGCAAATTGAGTGGTAAACAAACACACAAATTACTTAGTAGAAGATAAAACTATCCCCATGTAACACATATTTACTGTCAGTTGGACATCAATTCAAAGTGTTACCTGAAATATTCTATTTTAGTCAGAGAATGTTTACATGAAGGTAAATATAAACTTGCTCATAACCGTTCTCCTTTAAAAAAAACATAAATTGTTAGTCAGAGTTTAATTTTAAAAGATGAACACTAAATGCTTTCGGTTTTCTCTGTCTGATATAATTTAATTAGCAAAGACATTATGTATGACCACATTTGTTAACACGCTTAATATAACTGTATAGAACAGATTTTTCGTTTGAATCAAATTGATCCAGATAATGTTTCATCTCAAAATAATAAAGGGTGTAATTAAAGCTATCTATTCGCTGTAAATACTTTTAACTTAATATGTTTCAATAATTTGATTCTAAATGTTGAAGATACAATGTGCGGGGGAGTTTGGTGACTGCAATTCTATATATAATTCTGAGATTAGGGTCATATTTACTGTTCTAATTAGGTTATACAAACATACAATATTTAATTTTGGTTCATTCATAATTTAAATATCGACTAAAATATGTTCATGCAATATCAAGTTAACACTGATACATGTAACAATAACAGAAAACATTCTTCGCCATTGGTGTTTTACACATGGAAAATAAGAGCCAACTATAGTTTACCTATGTTTCAAAACTCCAACATCTATTTATAATAAATAGATAAATAATATGATTGAGAGAATATTTCAATTCTCAAATGAACGAAAACGAGAAAATCTTCTTCATAATGAAGAAAAATGTAAAATTACTAAAATACTGAACTCACATAAAATACAAAACGGATTGTCCGTACTCAAATGGCAAAATCAAAAGTTAAAACACTTCAAACAAATGAACAACAACTGTCGTATTTCTGACCTGGTACAGGCATTTTTAAAGTAGAAAAGGTGAAATAAACCTGGTTTTATAGCTAACTAAATATCTAACTTGTATAACAGTTGCATAAAATCCATTATATTGACAGCGACGTGTGAACAAAACAAACAGACATAATAGGAAGACATATCAAAAACAGAGATACATACCAACTATAATGAAATGAATGGCGGTTTTATTTCTTTACCATTTTGCTGCAGTAATGATTAACTCTTTATTTAGTCTAATACTTAAATAAGACATGACATTAATAAATCATGGATTTGGAATGCATCTACAGTATTGAATAACAGAATAGAAGATGTCAGGAGAGTCTTACAGACTGAAAAAATGTGTCAATACAATTTACACTGTAGGTAACTCATGTTTGATAATGCTGTTTTTCGCTTACTCGACTTTGTGAGTAGTACTTGTCTTTTTTCTGAACTTTGGTCATTTATAGTTTTGCAGATCAAGTGAATACAATAATGTGGTCCATAACTAGAATATAAAGCATTAACTAAAGACTGCTGTACCCATATTTTGACTATTTACCTATTATGCCTATTTGTTCACGCAACGTTGTAAATATAATGGAATTTGATGCGACTGTCATACAAGTGAGAGGTTTACCGCTATATAACAATGTTCAATCCACTATTTTCTACATTTGTAAATGCCTGTTCTAAGTCAGGAATATGACAGTTTTTGTCCATTCGTTTGATGTGTTTTATCATCTGATTTTGCCATTTCTCTAGGGACTTTCCGTTCTGAATTTTCCTTGGAGTTCAATATTTTTGTGATTTTACTTTTTATCAAAACAAATAAGTGAAATTGGTTAGGTATACAAATTATTTAACCTTAATTTATATTTTATATATACTTAAATCATATTTTTTGTATGTAATTCTGCTGTGAACTTATTACATGAGCAAACACAAGGCAATTCAATTCGCTATCTTTTATTAATAAGTTCATTAGACATTGGTAAAGTAATAGTCCCCTTTATGCATAGCTTTAAATCATGGACGTCTTCATATATATTTTTTGCGATTTGTGTGTAATGAAAGAGAGGCGGTAGATCACACAAGAACTTCTATACTCATACATCGAAGCCAAACAAAAAAAACATCATGGTAAGTTAGGCACAGGATCAAGACACAAGACCTGACTAAGCATTAAACTCTTTTGTACAAATCATGCATATTCTTCCTAATGTATCCATTTATATATACTTGCAGTATTATACATATTATAGTCGTTTAAAAAATTGACAATAGTTCATAACGCATCCAGTCTTTAAAATGTGCTTAATCATTTAGGTTTTATCCAATGACTGTGTAGAACGTTCAATGTATTTTAATGTGTAACATATCAAATTTTCTCTCTGATGTTTCTTGTTTTATTGTTTTAACCTTTGAAATGCAGTTTAATCGTTTTCTGAGTAAGTTGAATTATTTCTCAACAACATTTCACTTTCATCCTATTTCCATTATATACATCGTAAAATTACAAAATCAAAATACAATGTTATTAAATTACAATTCCCTCGTTGATCCTGTTGTTATATCAAGTATTGAATATTCACTCGACTGAATAAAATGAAAAAAATAGTACTGGTGGATAAATAGATTTGAACAACTATGATAATCTATAAAGTTGTGATAGGAAATGTGTTTTATACTTTGATATAATGCCCATAGATGTCCCACAGTAGGGAAATGCATTCAAAAACAGAACACTAAGATGTAATTAGTATGATATACTGCTAGAAAATAGAGAAAATGCACTTAACAGGAAATACTTTCTCAAATTAAAACATTTATAAATGATCAGATATTTATTAAGTTCTTCCTTAATTTTGCATAAGCTGAAATCAATAATGATGTGATTTTACACACCCTGAACTTAGATATTTTTAATTCAACTCTGATAATTGTTGTATTATTTATTTGTAAATGATTAAATATCGAATGTGCGACGCAAACTATATTCAAATGGTGCTGAAGAAAATAAGCCAGAACTTTTATTTCGATTAAACCAAACTTATGAACCATATTTAAATGTATTGAAAAGCTATATAAATATTTGAATTGGACCTTGCATGATCACAAAAGTCATGTTTTTGTAATGACGTCTTATGCAATACCGCGATGCACTTCTGGTCTTTCATCAGTCTGACTACATGTTCTGGTACATCAAGTACACTTTCTTCAAATAATATTTGATTCCATTGTGCTTTCAGGTTCCTCTCTCGTTATCAAACATCATGAATTTCCTTTAAAACATAGGAAAACAAAAAACAAAAAAATGGAGGCCAAAAGTTATCAATTAAACACTTAAGTATGTTCGCTTCTCCGTTTCAAAATGGCAGGCTCTTTTAGAAGACTGTTATATATTGGTGGTATGTAAATACTGGATCCTAATAAGCCGGAAAAATGAAAGGTCCTGTGTTCTTGTTTTTAAGATATAATCAATTGAAAATTTTGCGGGCAATAGTTCTCTCTAGATTTTCATACATTTAACATTTAACAGGCTTGGAATTATTTTTGGTTATGGAATTTGCATAAATTCCTCTACTTGAAATTTTTAATATATTCAATGTTTATTCTGTACTTTAATGTTCTGTGCTGCGCACAACACTTTCTATTACAAAGAAGATAGTACATTTTCAATAGAATGTACTTTGTCGCGCACAACACTATCTATATAAAAACATTGTATTGAAAGTGTTATGAACCGCTCAAAACATTATAATACCAAACATTTCCAAATAAACATTAAATTTATAAAAATTTCAAGCACAAGAAATTAAGCAAATCCCATAATAAAAAATAATTCCAACTTCAAATAATAGTCTGTTAAATGCTTCCTCTTTGTTTAAAACACAATGAAAAAAACAAGGATTGTATAGGAATTTCGATTAAAAAAAAATACGAAAGGAAAATAGATGATAATGTGCAAAAGAGGGGCGAAAAATACCAGAAGGAGATTCAAACTCATCAATCGAAAATAAACTGACAACACCATGGCTAAAAATGACAAAGACAAACAGACAAATAATAGTACACAAGACACAACATATATAACTAAAATCAGAGCAACACGAACCCAACCAAAAACTGGGGATGATCTCAGGTGCTCAGGAAGCGTAGACCAAATGACAGAAATTAAATACAGTAAAAAAGAAATAGAACATTTATCTTGATAATGGAATATGTAGCTCTCTCACAATAAAAAATCCCCTAACTGTGAAAGTATAAGGGCATACACTACAGGAACTGGGACACATTCTATTGCATCCACACTGCACAAGTAACAAACTCTGCAGTAAATATAAAAAAGGATGTTTTCTGTTATATATTTGTTATTTTTGTGATTGTGCTTTTTATCGATATGATGAACTGTCAACTGTTTGTCCTTTAAGTTAGATTTTACTGTTATGCTGTCATTCTATAAACCCGGATTTGGAGAGGTTTTGGCTCCCTCAATCATTTTCTGTATGAATACAAATAACAAGATGTGATTTAATAGCCATAGTGACAACCTTCCACCTGTCCTACAATTTGACCTGTATTTATTTTTTTGACATAACTCAGGCGTTTGTTGGGGGTTTTTTTTCTTGAATTTTCCATGGTGTGACAAATTCTTTGAGCATCATATGCGATATGTGTTTCGTTCATTGATTAAACCAGTACAGTAATTTATAGTTGCAAACTTCTATGTCATTTGATGTAAAAGTTTCTCAACGACAGTGATACCATATTTTCTTATTTTATCCAACTTAAGGAGGTTCGCGGGTATAAGATTTTTAGAAAAAAATTAAACATTAATTTTTCATTACAGATTTTATTTATTACCTTAAGTAGTTGTTACTTTATCATGTGGTACAAAAATCATTCCAAAAAATCAATTCGTGTTGTCCCCAGCGGACTTTTAAAATGTAGACATCACTTAAAAAGCTCCAAATTATCTCCCTTTGGTGCAAAAATGCCATTGTTTGGCAATAAAATTAAAATATCTTTTTTAACTCATCGGTGACCTATATTTTTTATTGTTGTTTTCGAATAAGCTGTACATAAACTAAATAATTGTAAAATTTTAGCGATTTTTGTAATTTAGTTCTTTTTTTATTTCGATATTACCGCTATTTCTCCTATTAGTTCAACAGAAAAAAAGGACATTAACAAAAATGTATGCTTCTTTCGAAAGCAGATTGTGAGCGTAAATGAACGGTGACCCCATTTTTTTATTTCATTTTTCTATTAAGTATAAGAGAAAGTTCATTTATAGAAAATATAGAGAAATCCTATATTAAATAAAAAAAAAGCATTTAGACCCGCGAGTCCCCTTAAAGGGAAAGTGAGTTTTTCTCATCAAGTGATTATCCAGATATCACATGTATAATATGTTTGCTTTTATAACAAATGCTTTATATCAGATACGTACACTTGATCAATCATGCTAAGCGTATTGGGAGCCAATAATGTTGCCTTTGTATATGTATATAAAGGCAACCGTAGTATACCGCTGTTCGAAAGTCATAAAACGTTTGAGAGAAAACAAATCAAGGTTACAAACTGAAATCGAGGAAAACACATCAAACTATAAAACGATAACAACTGAACTACAAAAAGTGCAACAAACCAAACGCCAACAAACATAAAAACAATCTATTTGATAACAACTGCCATATTTCTAACTTGGTACAGGACATTTTAAAAAATCAACATGGTGGGTTGAGCCTTGTTTTATGGCTAACCAAACATAATATTTTGATATTTCACGTTTGAAAGATAAAAAACACATTAAAATTACATGTAAAACATTTAAGAGCAGCATACTATGCATGATTCTAACTGTTAACAGTATGACTTCAATAATTTCACTTATGAAGGATACATTTTTCCTTTTGAAAATATTAACTGATATCTTTAAAGAACTATTATTACCTTTCTTACATTAATCATTACATCACTTGCAAATTAATGAAGGGATATACTAAAAACCTCTTTCTACAAACTTATTCTAAAAGGTTACAAATTCAACAGTGTAATAAGATCTTTGAATATCGTATTTATTGCTATTAATATTGGAAAAATTACGGTATTAACGAATGACATTACGATATTGACATCACAGTTGTTTAATGTTTGTGTTGATGTCGTGAATTTTGGATTGTGTAACTGTACACAAGCTTCAGGTTTTATCGTCATGTTTCTATATATCCGATTGCAACATTACTAATCAGTTAAGAATTGTTAACGAAGATACGAGTTGACAGTAAAAATGCTGCCATTGTGAAAACACAGCTGATTATTTTCCTTTTTCGACAACTGTTAAAATATGCATGATCTTTTTTTTGTACTGTATAAGTGCATTCTAAAAATACATGTCACAAGTAATCGGATGTGTTTTAATGTTTCCTTCCCGCTTGTATGCATCCGATTTAAACACGTGCTGGTAATATTGGATTACAACACAAATCTGCAAGTAAACTAATAGTACTGTAGTGCAACATTAGAAACATTAAAAATACGGATGTGATTACCGTCGTAATTTTATACATGTTTTTTTCTAAATTATATTACCAATTATAGTTATTTACCTTCATGACATCTTTTTAACAAGTGTATTTACTGCTGTAGTTTTTTTTATCTGTAGAGTTTATTCATCTTACTAAGTTATTCCATTATTTTTAGTGCAAAGTCGCTTAATAATATTTTCTAATTCTCTCCGATTATATACCTATATGTAGTTATTTTCTTTCAGAACGACAGGTTATTCTTTTTCAGAATCAACCCGGACGATACCATGTTTCAATGAAATATGCTTCAAGGCATAAAATAATGACCTGTGTGAGGTCATTATTTTCCTTGATAAAAATGCAATCTATAATTTACTACAAAATTTATTCGTCCGATAGTTTTTTGTTGCCGATTTGGAAACTTATTTTCTAAAGTTCAATCGATGATACTAGATGTAAAAAAAACCTTCATTGCCCGCTTTAATTTTAGAAACAAATAACGTGAAGTTTTGTAAATTTATCGCTACATAAAAGACATTGTCATATATGTGAGATGAATTTTAATATAGACCTTCATAAACAAAAAGCCAGATTTAACATATTCGTGTGTTAGATTTTGAAAATCTTATTGAGTCTTGAATAGGTTGATTGATTTTCGGTTGCTTGCTTAACGTCCAGTGGCAAATATTTCATGCATGCTCAAGACATAAACGCTGAATAGGAAATCATTATGTGACCTACATGTACATTGTATTTAAATTCGTCTTCGTGTCAGTTATTAACTTTTTTAAATTTATGTATACCTTTTACTCTATCAAATAATCAACTAATAAGATAATCTTATATTCTATTGAATAACATTAACGTAACTCAGAAAAGGGTCGGGTGCGGAGGGTATATAATTATATCCTGATTATGTTAATAAAATGTATTGCTTTTCGATCAAAAGACAATCTTTCTGAATTTTTCATTCGATTCAATTAAAATTGTTAAAAAAATAACCACTTTTCCGCGATAGAAATGACATTACAAATGGAACAAAAAACATACCCCTCCCCCTTTTCCATAAACTAAGTGGTACAATAAATTACTTACAATGTGTCTTGTATTTGTCATACACCGTTATCGGATGGTAACAATACATTTGTGTCTTACTTCATGCAGTTACAGTAATATTTTTTTTGTGTATGGAATATATTTTTTAAAAGGTTTATATATAGATTCATTAGTGAATTTTATTTCACATTCTAAATGAGCCGTAGGGCGTATTAAAACCTGAACGCATTAGAAAGGAATATCCCACTTTAGTGTTGTCGGTAAAATAGGATACTAAGTTTTGCAAATCTTTATAAAAATAATATTTTTTTGACGGTATATAAGTCAGATAATGAATATTTTAAGGTTTTTCTTGTCGTAGAACACACCTCGGGGTGTTCTACGACAAGAAAAACCTTAAAATATGCATTATCTATAACTTATCTTAATATGTCAATATAATGTATATAACTATTCGTGACTCCAATGAAAATTGCAATGAACACCAAGTCGGATGACTTACCTTGTTTTGTATTGGATACCTAAGCTTCACAAACTTCCGTACAAACAATGGTACATAGCCGGCACATCTTCATGTTTGACTAAATAATTAGATTGAGGGCCTTTAGAAATACTGTGAAACTGTTTCCTCGAATAGTGTAATTAACTATATGTGGATCCATAAATATAATTATCCCTATAACTAGAAATTAAAGAAACAACAGACACGGCTTCCTCTGCCTCATTTTTAGACTTATACTTCGAGTTCGACATACATTTTCATCTCAGTACCAGAATCTAGGACAAAAGAGACGATATTAATTTTAAAAATTATCAATTTACCCCACCTCATCAGTATCAATATACCAACTTCACCTACATATGGGATATTCATTTCCCAACGCATTCGGTATTCAAAACGTCCCTAATATCTGGGCAGAAACTTGATGAATAACATAACAACATTCATCGAAAGGTACCGAGACCTTGTTGATAAATATTCCGTATCAACTTCACAAATGATACACAGTGGTCTCGAAGTATAGTTTCTGGGTACTGACGTTGTTTATTAACTTAATAACGTGTTATAGTATTCTTTTATTTATCTTTATGGATATTAATTTTACTGTTTAGTAAGTCTATTTGATACATATGACGTGGCTGTGTACTTATACATCCCGTGAATGTGTCATTGTTCTGTGATAACTTTTGTATTCTTGCCTTTAGTATTTGCTAAAGTTCTTTGTCTATATGCCTTTTTGTGTTTCATTAATCGTACGGCATGGCTCTCTCCTTATGATTCCTGTCATTGTTTTATTGTGCTATTGTAAAACAATTTCTATTCTTGTCTCTCATTTTTCCTAATGTGCTTTATTTATATGCATTTTTTTGTTTCTTTGATACATTGTCGTGTCTCTGTATTTATACATCCCGCCATTATGTTATTGTGCTATGATACATTTTTGTATTCTTGTCTTTAACTTTTGCTAATGTGCTTTGTCTCTATCCCTTTGTGTGCTTCTTTGTTATATATTTGTTTGTTTTTAAACTTTTTAAGATTGTAACACAATGTTGACTGTTGTATCCCTATTTTTGACTCTTTTACGTATTATGTCTGTTTGTTTTGTTCACACATTGTTGTCAATATAATGAAATTTGATGCGACTGACATACAAGTGAGAGGTTTAGCTAGCTATAAAACCAGGTTTAATCCAGTTTTTCTACATAAGACAATGCCTGTACCAAGTCAGGAATATGACAGTTGCTATTCAATCGTTTGATGTGTACGAGCTTTATTTTCTGCCATTGATAAGGGCCTTTCCTTTTAAAATTTTCCTCGAAGTTCAGTATTTTTTACCCATTCTGACAAAGTGTCCAGTTCCACTTCTTCTCATTAAGCCCATGCTCTGGTGAATTCCTCAATGGAATCCATAATTATCTTGTTAAGTTATGGTTCCAATTGATGTGTTAGGGTTTTCTAAATTTAGGACCATGTGAAATCACCTTTCGAAGATTTTCATATTGAATTATGTTTAGGTACTCAGTAATAACATTGCCGGAGTTGCTGTAATTATAAGGCGAGTGGGAACAGTCTCATGTCAGAGGTTTTTTGTGTATTGTCTCAAATTAAGGTCCTGTAATGCTTGTTTATTAATATACAGTCCGCCAAAAGTTAAGCACCACCTATTTTTCTCGAGTTTTTTTTTTCATTTAAAAAAATCAGTTTGTCCCCGGATAATAGAAAATATTCATGTATCAATATTGCTAACATATATCATAAATAAACCATAAACTTCGGTTTTGGTCACTTATGCAGGTTCTATCCATTTGAATTTTGTGTTCATAGAAATAGTGAAAATTACCAGATCAGAAACGGAATTTAAGTTTCACTTTGATTTTTATTTTTTTTCAACAATTAATCACCCAATATCAATAAAAGTCTCTAAACATAATCTTTGGTATGTTCGGCAATTTTAATGTCAACATTTGAGTCAATAGGATGTGTAATCATCTCTCTTCCGGGACAGTTCCATAACACGGCGTCACACACTCTGTACAATCCTTTTGGACTTTAGTTGAGCAAATTAAATCCATTCAGCAACAATTGCGCCTTTTAAATCGCTAAGATTTAGCAACGGTAGATCTCTGGATTTGAGATTTCTGACAATGGAGTCCCAGACATGTTTGATAGGGTTTATATCTGGAGACATGGATGGCCAAAAGATACTTTAAGTAGTGTCAATGGCTTCTTGCTCTTTGTGGTCTAGCATTGTCGTACATGTACAAGGGTCTTGACAAAAGTGGAGGATTATCTCAATGAGAGACTGCAATGTTTATAAGCACCAAATCCCTGTATGTCCGTCAGTTCATGCGTCCCTGCAGAATATGCATACCCACCTTACAACAGTATGAGAAGAAACCCCCTACAGTATCACCACCAGCAACGTATGCAGTCATTGGGCAAATGTTGTTTTGGTCCTAAGAAGTTTTATTTCCCAGCCAAAGTCGTATTCTGCCGTCTATTGGTCGTTACAGAAACCGACTCTCATATGACCAATGAACATTTTTTTAGCTTCTCATGTTCCAGCGTTTATGGTCATAAACCCTGCTGAGTTATTTATTTTCAATACATTGCAGGTCAGGTCATTTATTTTCAAACTACCACAGAACACCCTTTGAAACCTGAGTATACGGTGTCTGGCTGTTATTGCGTGCTCTTAGGTAGCAATTATGAAGTCGACAGACCAATGTTCGAACACTAACACAATCACTTTTCCAATGGTATCTAAGCTGTGGGGCAGGAGTAAATGGGTTGGCTTAAGCCCGTCCAATTCGCAGCCTGTCATCACGATCGATAGTCAGACGGGGTCTTCCGGACCTTGATGTATCATTTACAGTTCCTGTGTCAACATGACATTGTACAATTCTGACAATAATGGTGTGATTAACATTGGAATGGTTACCTATGCTCCTGGTACTCCTACCGGCATTTGACATGTCAATTGCTTGTCAATGTTGAATCACAGATAACTTACGCCTTGCCATATTTCACAGTGACTTGGTGAAGGTCAAACTTCACCTTTACGCGCGACTTAAAGGCATCGAAACAGTGTATTCGAAAAGGTGCAGATGACCTTTAATAAAAAGCTTAAGATGCTTGGCGTGTTTATCGGAGTTTATTTATTTTTTGGTCGTAATGAATTTTCTTTGTGTATGTTATAGGCAATTCTTAATTCCAAAGATAATTTTCTTTTGTGCAATAGTTAAAAGGATATTGCTATTTATATTGAGGTGGTGCTTAACTTTTGGCGGACTGTATATACCGTCCGCTAAAAGATAAGTACCACCTAAATGTAACTGTCAATATTTTTGTAACTGTTAAAATATTTATGTTTGGTTTTCTGAATTGCCTATAACATACATTATGAAAATACATCAGGACCAAACAAATTAAACTCCGATAAACCCGCAAAGCAACTGTTTATCAACGGTCATGTAAACTTTTACAAATACACTGTTTCGATGCCTTTGAATCATCTTCCTACTGTACCGCGTACAGGTGAAATGTTACCTTCACCAAGTCACTATGAAATATGACAAGGCGTAAGTTATCTGTGAATGCACGTTGACAAGCAATCGACATCTCAAATGCCGGTAGGAACAGTAGGGGTACTAAGAGCATTGGTAACCATTTCAATATTAATCGCACCGTTATTGTCAGGTTTTTACAACGGCATAATGAAAAGGAACTGTAAATAATAGACCTACGTCCGGAAGAACTTGTTTTACTACCTATCGTGATGACAGACTGTTTATTGGTGGTGTTAAAGCCAACCCATTTACTCCAGCTCCACAGCTTAGAAACCAATGGCCTCCAGGTGGTCGTGTTAGTGCTCGAACATTGGTTTGTCGACTTCATAGAGACTACCTAAGAGCATGTCGTGTTGTCAAGAGACCTGCCGTAACAGCCAGGCAACGTATAATCAGTTTTCGTGAATCAGATGTGGATACTCAAATAGTATTGAAACATTTTACTTTTCTACACTTTACACAAGTATTCCACATTCCAAACTAAACGACAAATTGAAAGATTTGGCATTGTTCTGTTTCATAAAAGAAGAATGGCCAACGTAGATACAAGTGTCTTGTCTTAGGGAGGGAAAATCCTACTTTGTAAAGGATCACTCTGATTCAAACAAAAAATTATCTGAAACTGACATTATCAAGATGCTTGATTTCTTGATTGACAACATATTTGTTACGTTCTGATGACGTGTTTTTCAACAGACTGTCGGCATTCCAATGGGAACCAATTGTGTCCCTCTTTTTGTCGACTTGTTTCTTAATTATTATGAGGCTGACTTCATACAGGAACTTCTTAGGAAGAAAGATAAGAAGTCAGTCATATCCTTTAATGTACTTTCCGCTATATAGATGATGTTCTCTCACTAAATAAATCATTTGGTGACTATGTTGAACGCATCTATCCCATCGAACTAAAGATACTGGATACAACAGATACAGTAAAGACGGCCTCATATTTTAACTTACATCTAGAAATTGACAATGAGGGTCGGTTGAAAACAAAACTTTACGACAAATGAGATGATTTCAGCTATCCAATTGTGAACTTTCCATTTCTAAGTAACAACATTCCAGCAGCACCTTCATACGGTTAATATATCTCCCAGTTGATACGATATTCCCGTGTTTGCATTTCCTATCATGATTTTCTTGATGGAGGGTTGCTGCTCACAGGGAAACTATTAAACCAAGAGTTCCAAATGGTGAAGTTGATATCATCCCTTCTCACATTTTACGGACGCCATCACGAGTTGGTTGACCGTTATGGAATAACCTTTTCACAGATGATATCGGATATGTTTCTTACGTTGTAACTACAATTCCCTTCCATTTCATATGTTTATTATATGAAAGGGAAACAACAACAACAACGAGTAGATTGTATCTACGATTCCTAATTTTGTTTGTTCTTTGTGTTGTAACTACAATCTCATTCCCTTTTCACGAATGTGACCTACCGAGTTAGATTATTTACCGAGTATGTAATAACATAAGCAACATGACGGGTGCCACATGTGAAGCAGGATCTGCTTACCTTTCCGGAGAACCAAAGATCATTCCCAGTTTTTGGTGAGAAATGAGACGATGAATTCGATCTTTCAATTGAACATAGAGAGTAGTACTTTTAACCGTAACATAACTAGGTTTTGGTATTTCTGCAAAATTGTAAAGAATGTGATTTTACAGTTGGTCTTACTTATTTTTAGAAATCACATCTGGCAGACACAGCTGTTTGAATACACATTATCACAATATTATATATATAACTGAAGGTAATGTATTACTATAACATGAAGGGTAGTAAGCTTGGACGAAAATATTAAGCAGAACATCTTGACGACCTGATTTATCAAGATGATATTAGTTCTTTATAGAACTTTTTGTGAGTTTAGTTATCCAGTAAAACATATAAAAAAACGGATAATCTTCATCGTCCTTTTTTCTGTTAATATCAAAGAATAAAAGGACCAATTTGTGAACTAATAAAATCGCCTCTCACGAGAACGATGTAGGGTTATAAAACAAAACAGGTATACATATAATATTCCAAACTCCTACCGTTCCCAGTGTTTTTAAGTTGTGTAGAAAATAAAACAGATAATATTATACAAATTCTGCCAACCGGACATTTTATAATTATGTTCTTAATCTTTTCATTTTAAACCTCATAACAGTTACCAAACAATAGAGTATATAATAAAACAAATAACAGAAAGAAAACTTTCTTGCTTGATCTGGCGATCTTTGACATTGTTTCCTGTGTTTTCGTCAGTATTGATAGGAAAAATTAGCTCCATCATGATAAGAATGAAAAGAAGCTGAAAATATATGTCTCTGCCAAATATGTAAGAACCGCCATAAAATAATGAGAAATTGGTTACGTTAAAAAAAACTACAGCGGATTTTATCGTGTTTATCAGTGCACATACTGAACAAGGAAGTCTATGAAGAAATTGACGCTGAAACCCTTGATAATTACCATTTAGTGAATAGCATTTGTTAAAATTGTATGTTAAAAAGATAGAAAATTAAAGGGCATGTAACGTTTACAGACATGACACAGTAGCACATTTTCACAAATGAAATGAAATAAATAAGTCAAACTATGAATATAAAAACAAATCCTATGTACTGTGTACTGGCAGACATATATATAGAAGTATATCGAGTAAATACTGCGTCGAAATAAATAAAATTGTAAATAATCACTGAAATACTTTTTTTTTCAATCGATGAATTTTGAAATGACAGAACTGACAAATAACGAATTAATATTTTTAGAAAAAAAAAGCACAGTAATTGAACAACAACATAAACAATAGCAGTATACTCATATATTTTTCTACGTGTCTATTCGCCCAAAATTATAATTTTGTTATGAAAAAAAAAAATTATGATAAATGATTGTAGGTCTTTTACTACATCCACATCAAATTTTTATGTTTTTTATTCTGAGAATTATATACGTACTGCCAAACTTTTAGAAGTTTTTAAAGTCAAATATGATGCGTCACCGCAAACACACGCATATAATTTCAATTGAAAATATTTATTTCGGTCATTCAGTTGTCAAACCTTGTTTTGTAGCTGAGTCACATTACTTGTCTTTCAAAAATATACTTAGTGGGTATTTTTTCTAGCAACTGTTGTCTCAAAAGGGGGAGGCGATTGGCTAATTAGATCTCCGCGTGTCGTAGCACTATTGTGTTTCGTTTGCAGTCTTAAAGAATGTGTTTACATCACATGTCCTTTTGATATATCTAAATTCAAACGTTCAATGCCATAAGATGTATCATAAATAGAGTCAATTAGAAGATTGTTTTTATTCATGTATATAGTAAAAAGATTTCTTTCGGTTTATTGAGACAAAAATAGATGTTTTATAGTAAAACTATCTATGTCCCATAGCTTTCAGTTAAATTAGCACATTCAATGGGATTGGATTAACGTAAATTCTATTGTTGATACCAATACGTATTTTTAGAAGAAATAAAAAATATAGATAGATGCTCATTTTTGGGTCTTGGAGTCAATTGGGTTAATGTAGCTATGTATAGGTCTTCAACGCAGCGACATATCTACATTCATTAAAAATGAGTCTTCAAAAATTAGGTCTTCAATACGGGATTTCAACGCAGCGATACAGTTACTCTTAAACGAATATTTTTGGAATCAAATAAAATAATATCAATCAATTCAAATCATTATCAATTGCAATATTGTTGTCACAAATTATCGTAGATGTGTATATTCTTCTACGCGTTCCATCCATTCATTCATAGTATTTTACTGATTTTATCTTTTTTAACATATAATGCGTCACAACAATCAAACAAGACGTCGTTTTTAAATAGCATACTTTATCACTTACCTATTTCATAAGATATTGCATTGTAAAACAAATGAAGAATCCTATTATAGGGGAGATAACACTGAATCATTAATATAAAGAATTGGTAAAACCACCATTATATGTGTAACACTCCCAAACGTGTCCTTCCCCCCAAACGTGTCCGATTCTCCCAAACGTGTCTTTTCTCCCTAAACGTGTCCGAAATGTACACTATTTCCCAAACGTGTCCGATTTCATAACCCCCGAACGTGTCCGATAATTGTTGTTCGCCAAAACGTGTCCAATATTTAACGCCAAAACGTTACACGTCTTTTAGCGCTTTTACATGTATCTCTTAAGGTAGCACAATACAAAGATTTTTCATCCCCAATCAGACATCTTTAAACTGATGTAATTCCACTCATCTTTCTTCAAATTTTATAAATGAGGTACCAAAAGAAAGGAGAAGGATTAATCTTTCAAATTGTGATAATTTAATTATGACATAATTATTACATAATTAATTGTTATGTAATTATTTGCCATTCTGTGATGTCCATACTTGAATGAATTTAGCTTCTTTGTTTTTCGTAGCATCCTAAAAAATATTATAGATTCTTGCACAACACAGTTTGAAATAAAATCGCTGATAATGTTTACGACAATTCTATGATGGCACACGTGATGAAGATGTCATTTATCAGATTAAGTTAGTTCGATGTAGGTTTTTAATGATTATAATAATTGCAAAATTAATCTGTTATTATTAAGAAACTTTGACTGCAGTTGTTTATTGTCCAGTTGCAAGTATTTCATATTCGTTTAGAGCGAACATACACATAGTTCTGGAGTTGAATTAATCGTTAACTTTGTTAATTATTTTGTACTTATAAACTCCGATGATGCCTTTTATATTTATCCAAATTGCATGGCGGGGTTTTAACAGTATTTTTTTTTTTTTTTAACTTTTATCAATAGTTTGTGTGTTTTTCAAAAGCCCATCAAATTATAAACTTGTTATCCGGGTTTTTAATAAATTTTAGGTTTCCACCATCACTAAAGGCACACGATAAGAAACATAACGTCCAGTGCCAAATATTTCATGCATAAGTTTTATAGATTCTTTTTTTATGAATATTACTGTTATGTGATCAACGCCGGTTTTAAATGCAAATTTATTTTGTAGTGTATAAATAAACTTTAGAATGTTGATAACGTATTGTCCAGTTGCAAGTACTTTATGCATATTTAGAGCGCACAATAGTTTTGTAAGTTTTAATGTTTTTACAGTTGTACTGTACACATTAACTTTAAACTAAACTTTAAACTGATGATCGCGTATTGTCCAGTTGCAAGTATGTCATGCATATTTAGAGAGAACATACAAGTTTTAATGTTTTTGCAGTTCTATTTAGAGAGAACATAGGCTACCTGTTTTTTTGTTTGTTTTTTTTTTACATTTCAACATACATTGTACATGTTTTAATGTTTTTACTGTTCTTTTGTTAAGATTAACTCTAGACAGTTGTCAGTATTTCATGCATAATTAGAGAGAACATTAAAGTTTAAAGCGCAGAGAAAGGGACACTTTGACCCGTTAACTGTACTGTTTAACTCAACATGTTTGCTTACAATTTACAAACGAAATAGCCGAAATGACGCCCCCACTTTAAGCCAGTTTAATTCTTCCGTTTTGAAAAAGTACATTTGCTTTTTCAACCTGCCCACCGTGGGCAGCCCACCCGTGCACACTCTAGCTATAATCTCTTTTTGTGTAGAAATAGTGATTACAAATGCTTTTCTGCTTATTTCAAGTGATTGTAGTCATTGTACTTGCAAGTCTTTAGATTAAACAAAAGAAATTGCATGCCCACTCCTATGGGTTAGCAGAGTGGACAAGGTAGAAATTTGGCCCACCCGGTGCCCACTCCCATGTCGGGCCGGTGGACAAAGCAAAATCCACCCGAGCTGTAGTGTACTAATGTGCTTATGTATATTTTTAATGAAATGGTAAAATTAGTATACGTTAATGAAATAGCAATAACCAAATAACGCTTGATATGGACACGTTTTGGGGATTGGACACGTTTGGGGGTTAGTTGAGAAATGGACACGTTTGGGCGTTTATACAAATGACACGCTTTGGCGCAGTTTTCAACTAGACATGTTTGGGGGAATCGGACACGTTTGGGGGGAAGGACACGTTTCTGAGTGTTACATATGTATCTTCTCAAAGGACTATATTTGGAAGATTTTTTTCTAAACAGTAAACATGTACCATTCTTATTAAAAAGAAATACCATAATCCGCAGTTGAAACACAAGTTGTATGTTTATTTCATCATAAATAGCACCAACAATTCTATCAAAGCGTGTTTTAAATTGTTATAATTTTTTTTTATATAAGGCAAAGTTTCAAATAAAATAAAGTATGAAAATTAAGATTTATGCGGTCAGTGGAACTAAAATATATCCAGCAATTATTCCGTTATAGGTCATCATCCAAAAATTCTGAGACATTGTTTTGGTGTTTGTAATCTATGTTTATTTATGCAAAATAAAACTAATTGTCATGAACTGAAAGTGTCAATATAGAAAAACCAGAAAGTATCTTAATAATACGACGAAGGCTTTTAATAAATGTACTATACCTAAAATGTTAACTTAAATTATTTATAATATAAAACAGTACAAATGCATGTAGTATCCTTATAGGTGTCATACCACCAATTAAAAGTCCCTATCTGTTCAACCAAATTTTGCAATTTTCACAGCTTTCTAAATATTTTACCTTAAGTTTAATTTCATAGAAACTAGGTATATCCTGAATTGTACAGGACTGGTGTCACCTTTCTGCATGCCAATTTTCAACATACATTCAAAATCATATAAGAAAGAAGAGAGCTCCCGAAAGGAGGTACCACTAAAAATAACTCCTGGTTTTCTGGAAATCTTAAATAAGTATACCATGGAGCGCATTAATCCTCAATTTTAAATGCAAACTCCTAGACAGGTAAAATTTGGCTCAAAATGGTCTTAATATATTTCTCTTTCAACAAAAGTTTCATTTCTGCAAATTTTTTGTCCGAGTAGGCCTACTTTCATAATTGGTGGTATGACACCTTATACCAACATCTAAGACTAATGTTGACACAATGTCTTGCATGGTTATGATGGCAGCAAGGTCTGTAAGTCATGGTCTTATCCTATTTATTGTGAAAAGTTAAGCACATTATGAATTTAAAAGTTAACACATTGTATTTACAAAGTGATGTGTGGAAAAACAAACTAGATGTGGCGTCCATTTTTTTAAAAACAGAGTCAGTGCGTATAATAATTATTTTAAAAGTCTCTCATAATTCTTAATAAAATGGAACTTGTGAATATTATTTGACAGCTATAATATAACAAGTTTACAATTTTTATAAATACTATCATGTGTTATATATGTGAATGTTTTATGCTATATATAAACAAGTGACGTGAATGTCCAGTGAAATATATTTACCTTTTCGTAATATTTTATTTGATCCGAAGCTGTTTGTGTTGTTGTTTTATTTAGGTACTTTGCTTTTGAACCAATCGGCACTTTATTTGGGCCAAATTAATCTTTCATTTGCGCCAAAATAAAACATTTCATTTGAGCCAATAATACAGATAGATAAATACAGGTAAATAAATACAGATAAATAGTATAAAAAAAATAGTTCAAAAGAGACTTTTAATGAAACTTTTAAACAAAGTATTTGATTGCACAATGAATACATATTCCTCCGAAATCGGTGATTAGGAGGAATATGTTTTAGGAAAGCACAGTGACTATACACTGGTCATGAAAAATAACAGATTTATTACCTCTATAAATAAATTAAGAGATGTGGTATGATTTCCAATGAGACAACTATCCACCAAAATCCAATTGAAGTGGATGAAATAAGATTAACGGTACCAATTTTTCTGCACCAGATGCGCATTTCGACAAATAATGTCTCTTCATTGATGCTCGTGGCCAAAATATGTAAAATCCAAAGCTTATACAAAAGATGAGCTATAATCCAAAAGTTCCAAAAAGTATAGCCAAATCCGTGAAAGGAATCAAAGCTTTGCAGGAGGGAGATACATTCCTTAATTTATAATAATTTTTATCATTTTGTAACAGCAAATTTAATAACACAAAAAAATCCGTATTTTCATGCCAGTATCGGAGTACTGGCTACTGGGCTGGTGATACCCTCGGGGACTAACAGTCCACCAGCAGTGAAAGTTATCAATGACAACCGTACAGCCTTGACGGTACAGCCTTGCCTTTTTCATGAATCAGATTCAGATTGACAAAAGAATAACAAACAACATTTTGAAATGTATGCAACAGTATGAAATTTATTCATAAGAGACTTTCAGATCATATTTTTAATACATTTAACACAAAAAGTAATGTACGTATTATAGTTATGTTTAAATTTACAGATTTACTTGTAAAGGACTTAGTCCGTTTTTTTAAACCCTATAATGCGGGGTTCACACATTGCCGATTATTGCTCCCGTTTGAGTTCAGACAGCGATACGACACGAAAAGGGAAACAGTCGGATTACTATCCTCAATTATCTGAAATGTCCTTTTCATTGCTGTTTTTCTTCCGATTGAATCCACATTGCATCCAGATCTTGTCGATTGCGAACCGTTTTTGTCGCAACCGACCCGGAACAGTCCCGTTATTAGTACGAAATTCGTAAATGATACCAATGTCAGAGTCCCGACAATTACAGAATACAATACGACTGAGACCAGACAAAGCCGTTTGATATGCGATAGAGCGGACTGTGATAGGATTACGTTCCGACAGTACCTGATCATTCCGAGTATGCCGACAATTTTCGAACGGATAACTTCCGTCAGCGTCGGTTCACTGTCTGGACCGAATCTGTCACGAGTGCGCCCCTCCGTAAAACATTCAGTATGCCCTCGGAATATTAATATTTGTATATTCCGAAGGCATACTGAATGTTTTACGGAGGGGACCAACCTAGATCTCTGTCGGATTACATTATGTAGAATCGGGACGCACTCGTGACAGATTCGGTCGAATTTTACCAGGCAAAAAATACGAATTGGAAAAGAAGCTGATTGATAACGGGATTCTCGGGATAAATTCCCTTGGAAACGGTTGAATATCGACGCTTCCTGAACAATATCTGATTGTTGTCGTGATTAAATTATTTGTTTTACAAATTTTAATTAAAAATTTTAATTTAAATTCCATCCACGATTCACAGGATCTTGATTAGACTTTTGACATATTTTAATCGGGAATGGTCATGTCAAAGACGGCAGTAAAAATCATGAATGTGTGACCCCAGATTAGCATGATATGATATTATACATTTACAAGTTTACTTGTAAAAGATTTTTCTTTACTCTTTACAACCAAATGACATAAAATACTGTTTCTTCTCAAAATAATATTGTTGCAGTTTTTGCTCTTTAAAGAAGTAACACTTTTATTATTGAATAAAACTTGTCTCGATAACTGATAACATTTGAAAGCTAAAATGTTCAATGACGCTTACAATTTCAATATCATGATTTGCATTGGATCTATTAATCATTTTAAAATGACATGAAATACAGCTTCTATAAGACTGAGAATGGCAGGTTAAACTTTTATTTTCTCTTGCGTTTATGCAGGAAAAGACATGTATCGTTCTCTTGGTGCAGTGTGTTTTGGTAAATTCTAAATTTAATCATTGCTAATTTTTTTCATTAATGCTAAACTACTGTTAACAAATGTACCTGTTCAATTGTATTGACAAGGGATTTTGTAATAAATAATCAAATATTGATACCCATTACTCGTTATAAGTAATATGTTCGTAATGAATGTCTTAACTATAGGCATTGTTCATTCCACGATAGTCCAATCAATTATGTATGAATGCTGTGGTTGATTTGTGTTACTATTTGAATGTCAACAATTTGAGATAATTTCACGTAATTGATGTAATTGTAGAAAAATTGACTGGTGACGCGAGTTATTAATTGGTCATTGATTATAAATAAATTAAAAGTTATTAAGTTCAATAAACTATGAAATGTGATACAGTACTCTATTATGATGGAATGTATCGAATGACGATTTCTACAGTTAAACAGTAATAATAAAGAAGTCACTGCAAGCAGATTCAAGGCAAGACAAATAAACTTCAATAAAACCGACTGTTTCAATACTACGCATAGAAATGAAAGCGTTTAAAAAACAAATACATAATCTCATTTATATGTTATCATTCTTTAGAGATGTAGGAGTACTATGTAACATGAGTAGGATAATTCATCGAATATTCTATTATTACGATATCTTACATCATATTATTTTTAATATCTATTACATAGTTTTCGATTTTAAACTTAGCCAATCTGTTCTTGAATTCATCTTGAAAATTAGCAACATTCATGTTTTTTTCAAACAGACTTAATAAGTACAGCTGTTAAATAAGTAATTATTTCTCAAAAATATTCTGCCGATAAAATCGTCTATTGTGTCTTAGATTTATTGTTGTCTCGTGAAGAATCATATGAATTCTCCAGATCTTTATACTAACGCCTGTTGCTGAACATAAAACACGCCTTTTGTACTTTTTTTAAAATGATACACCAAACATTCCTATGAAATAAAATATGCACAAATAAATTCTCAATCATTTGTATCACTTGTGATTGCGTTATCAAAATAAAATTAGAACGTTCCCTTTGTTGTTTGTGTTGTGTAATGTTGATGAAACTGGCGGAAGAAAATTAAAATAAATTGCAAGTTAATTGCCCCAACAAATTAAATATTTAAAACGTTCCTTGATTGTTTAAATATATCTCATTTACCCAATAGAAAACCAATATTAGACACGTGTCAAGGTCTTTGAGTTTCTATACCACAAACTGTACAAATTTTCCTGCAACAGATGTGCATTTCGTCCATCAGTTTCCCTCCAGTGATGCTCTAGGCCAACATGTGTAAAAAGAACTACACCTATATACTTAAAAGCACAAAAAGCTGATCAAATCTCACAATAGAGTCAGATCCGGGTATGGAATCAGAGTTTTGGTTGAGGAAGTTTTATATGATTTAATTTCCGAAAATTGATATAGGCAACAGTACATTTACATGTATGTATGCATTTTCGATGTTAAGATCCAATTGGCAACTTTAATTCTTAATCAAATCTTTGAAGATAACATTTGCCTTCAACTAGTTTTTTGCACCCCAAAAGTAATACTTACAAATTGGGAAAAACAGGTTTAGCGGTATATATGTTTATTTATAAAATATATGTATAAGTGATACTCATGAAGCACAACCAAAATCAAAAAATCATAAAATTACAAGCTTGTTTGTACTTACCGTTAGTGAGGAAATCGTGCTTGGCTGATAAAAAGACTGCGTTTTCTAAAAATGAGATTCTTTTCTCCATAGTAACAAAATCAAAGCTAATTTGTGTTATGAACAGAACTACATTATAAATGAGCTTTACTACAAGTACTGTGTACAAATAGTTTGTACTTTAAGACATGAAAAACAAGCACAAACACGAACTATTGAAAATACACATGATACACTTTATGCACATTTATCAAAGTGCACAATATATATCCGAGATGCGTTTTGTAATAGAAAAGAGTAAATAGTGCATTGATTTAAGATACAAACTGCTTAAACGCAAATCCTGTTCTGCATTTTAAAGTCACTATGAGGGATTCAACTGCGCGCGAACACTTGTACCTCACAAGACGTTCAAGATCATTGTATGGTAGACATTAAAGACGCTGCTTGAAACATTTGCCTTGAAATCTCAATAAAGCAATATTAAACATTTATACTAGATAAAGAAGAAACAGTTATTACAAATATATTTATTAAAAAAAAAACCACACAGAAATAATACGCAAAAAATATATTAAAAAAAACAGAAATAATAGAAACAAATGCATCTATTTTCAGATACACAGAAGCGTCGTTTAGGCATTGTTTCAAAAATGTTTTAAAAGGAAACACGGAAAAAATGATTGATATACAATATAAATAGCAATTATCTTCAATTCACAAACTAAAAAAATATTTTTTTTATGCAGAGGGAGGTGGTTAATTCTTTCTTTTGAAGAGATACTTGTATGTACTCGTTTTATTTGAATACTGCAAGCGTTATCTTTCACTCATTATTAAAAAGTGTTGTACTTTAAAAAACGATATTAAGGATAGTTAGATGAAGTTTTATTCCAATAAATCTATCTGAGCAAATATACTCAACTTTTAATAAACTTAGAATAAATGTCAAAGCTAAAACAAATACTTATGTTCTTAATTAAGTTCAACGAAAAAAATCACGAAAATCAAATATATCAAATCGAGGATTGCAGAATGTCGCGTGCATTGAGCTCGTCTGCTTTCGTTGACGAGTGTCGATGTAAATTTCAGTATCTGTTGCATTTACCTTTAAAGTCAGATTAAGCAGATCAATACTGGCCTATTGTTATTACAACGCTCTCTTGTGAATATAATGATAGTGGAATACATTGAAAAACTCATCGCAAACTAAATCAGCTTAGAAAGAACCGTTCCTCCCACTGCAGGAATTGCCTCTGTGAAATTTAATTTACTAATGGACCCACGGGAGTTATATTGTTTTCTACCAATATCCACGAACCGTTTGATTGAATTCCTCTATTTGTGTGAACTAAAAGAAAATAACTATTTTACGAAAACGAATGTAGCGCATGAATATTTTAAAGGTTTTCTCGCATTTTGATTGGATAATTTTCATCGGACTGGAATCATCTTCTCAAATAGAACCAGTAACACCTACAGCGGCGGAAGTTGAATAATTTGATTTTCACTACATCACAAGAGGACTTTATCTGTGACGACATACATTTGTTTCTTCTTTTTCACATTTTAGCATTTGCTTGCAACTTTTCCTGCTTATAATTATTTGTTATAAAGTTGTGAATATATGAAGTGATGCCGTTTGGAAACTTTCAAACACTCAAGGAAAGAATCATCTACCCAGCAAGAGATGCCGCGTCCTCCGCAAAATCTTCTATTTCGAGGTAAGTCATTTTTTTTTTCTTGAATTATTTATTCATGCTAATTTGTTGTTTTTGTGAAAGATACTGTTACTTTGTCCAAAAGAAGTAAGAAAATAGAAAATATTCGTGGTAATACGCTTGATACTATTGAAAACAATATTAATAAACTAACATTTTAATTTTTAATATCCATCATCAACATCATGGATAATTAGAATTGAATTTAGATTTGAAGGAAGATACAAATGCATCAAAATAAATTTAATATACATATTTATATTGTTTTATTAAAGTGCAACCTGTTATCTATATAATATCACCCAGCTTATGATGCCCTATACCTATTAAGTTATCATAATTATCTGTTGTAATTATTAAATATCAATAAATAAATCGTTTTTTCTCCTTAATAATGGTATATGTGGGTTTTTTCCCAAAACAAATGCATATATATAACAATTTTGAAAAGCAATTAAGTTTTTTTTTTTAGTCTTGATTACAAAATAAGAAACAGATGGTTTGAACTTAATCAGTTTTAGATGATAGTATTGAATTTGTAATAATAAATATATGAAATTATTCACTTACGTATTTTTTTCTGTGTTTAGATCTTTTTGTAAGTTTTTAAAAATACATCCATTCTGAAAAAATGTTTGATTATTTGGAATATTGTCATCACTCCCTTATGTTCACATTGTTGTATAAAGAAAAATGTAACGAAAATGTAATTGCTTTATCTATTATTGTGCTGTTGATCAACGGAAAAGAAGGGAGCCTGTTTTTGTTGTTGAATCATATTTTTTTTTTTTTTTTGTCATTTTAAAAATTCGCTTTTTAGTTGCGAGATGATTTAGAGTTTGGTATTAGTTCTTGATATATGTTATAGACATCTATCCATTGTTGAAGACTGCATAATGACCTCTATATATCTTTTCGTTGTTTGTTCTGTTGGGTTGCTGTTAAAATGACGTATATCATCAATTTGTTTTCATATCAATTGTAGAATTCCTGCCACCCTTTCACACACAAAATAAAATACATAGTAAACAAAAGAATCATCCAATAGTCACAATGATCCTTAAAATTATGCAAACCTTTACGCCTAATTTTAAATTCAAAACGGCCGCCAGGAACGATTTTGGCGCGCTGTGTTAGATGTTACAACGCTACATCTGTGCGTCGACAACAGATTTGGAATAATATGAATAAATTGCAAATTATAATCGCCAAGTACACTTCTATTTGGTGCAAACATGATATTGTCCAACTTTATAATCAAGTCAAGTCAAATCAAATGATTGTAATTGTGTAACTGAAATCCAAAGATCAAGTTGTTACGAAGACAAACATGACATCAAAGTTAACCAACATTCATATTATACAAACATTTTGTACATAAATTAGGCCGTTAGTTTTCTCGTTTGAATTGTTTAACATTTGTTATTTCGGGGTCTTTTATAGCTGGCTATGTTAAACCAGTCTTACGTGCCCACAAACGCACTCCTTTGCCTATCTAGACCACATGATTGGTTAATTTTTGTACTATATCATAAAGTAACAACTAATAGAGTAATAAATAAGATTTGTAATGAAAAAAAAATGTTTAAATTTTTGCTGATCTTTTTTGCACCTTCGAGCCCCCTTAAACCAGTTTTACGTGCATACAAACGCGCTCCTTCTCATTTCTTTACCACATGAACATACAGCTTAGTCTCATGTCAGATATATACAAAAGATTTATAGTTTGTTCCCATTTTGAACCGCCTCTATGTTATATTCTAATGCAATTAATTTGTAACAATTGTTCTGATTGGATGACAGCAAGCGTAAAATTCTCTATCTCCTTGTCTGTAACTAAGGAAGCCGACATTTTGAATTTCGGAATGTGTTGACATGTTATTTCGACAATAATAAACAAAAAACTCACTTGTTGCGCCTAAAAATCTTCTTTTTATCAAATTTTATTACATTTTGAAGCGGCACAGATGCCTGAAAACGCCCGGTGTTTATGTTTGACGCCGGAAGCATATCTATGACGTCACCTAGTGTAGGGACCAAAGAAGATAACATCTTTTCGCGGAATTTTCTTTAATGAATATTTTACACTGAAATATTGATTGAAATTTAATTATGAACTTGTTTTGCATTAGAATAGAGATAACTGTATTGTATTTGAAGCTTTGCGGACGTCCATCGGTAGTTTTACTGTCGCAAATACCCGTTTACCTGTCTCCGCTCCGCGTCGCCAGGTAAACTAAATTTGCGACAGTAAAACTACCGATGGACGTCCTTAAAGCTTCAAATACAATACAGTTATCTCTTAAATGTTTTTCCCTATTTCAAAGACATTTTTTCTCATATATAACAGCCTTTTATGAGTAATTGGAAAGACATGTAATCGTCTAGATAAATCAAATTCTTCTGGAAGCAGGTGTTTTGTAAATTATACGAATTAATATCCAATGAAAAGCAATACTAGCATTATTCTTTTTTTTCATATCTTTGTTGTACAAAAATGTATAAGGAATTGATGTGTAGCATAGTTATGCAAATTTAAGGTTTTGTATTTGATTGAGGACGGCAGTAGGATTAATTATACTGTCTGTTCATAGGACGAATCAACTTTAAGTCATACCAAAAGCTTGTTTTGAAAAAGAAAATTACACTGCAATGGAATCTGCATGCTGTTTGAAAAAAAAATGAGAAGTGCAGACGCATATCATAATTATTTAATCCTTGTTTATGTTTTTTTCTTCTTACACAACAAATTGTTGCATGTTATCCCTGCGATGCGTCTTATTGAAGATTCCAACTGTGCTTTACTATATCACACTTTCTGCTGTGAATAAAACCTTTCAAGATCTTAGACATTCAGTACTTTATAGTCTTTTATACTTTGTACCACCCAGTTCTTCATATTTCACGTCGATTTGAAACTAAAAAGTATTGGGAAAACCATGATTTTGATGTGAAGTTTATCTTTTAACAATATCAATGCATTATTGAAAATAGAGTAGGATTATAAAAAGATTATTGATGTTTTTAAAATCCTCTTTTCAAACACGACGTAAATGTATCTACCCGAGATTTATAAAATCGATCTATTTGTTTAAAACGTGAAGGCGTGAGAGAAGAGTATTATTTCACAATGCATCGACAAATAAGCCGCGGTGGAAAGCTTTTTATCAAGCGCGCATCGATACTTTTACATCTAATTGACTGAGAGAAAAAATATTTATTAGACACTCAAAAGCTTCTATTATGTAAAAGACATTCTACGTTTTCTCTATATCCGCAGCTTTGTTCATACAAAAAGTTCAAATGTTTCCGACATTGATAATTTTAACGAATTGATATACGGATTGTGTTCGCACGTTTCTCGTTAATGGTTCTCTATTTTAAGTTAACCGTCCAGTGAATTCTGGCATAAAATGACACATTTCAAATCGATAGAAACATGTATTTTTTATCAGGTAGATTTCATTCTACGTCTGGTCTATTGATTGTTTAAATGATAGATGAGCTAAATCAGGCAGGCTGGAACTCATTAATCGACCAGAGAAGTTAGGTACAACAAGTTAATGACGGTTTATGGGTGTTTTGCCTGTAGCCAGTAATCATCCACGCGCTCTGCAACATCCTCTAGCTAATACGTACACCAGAACCAACATAAAGATGGAAATAAATTTGAAACTTTTATTATTTTTTTTTTTGGCTAAGATTCCTACAAATTGTTTTAACTGTATTGCTGAGTGTATGAATTTTAACAGTTCTTTCCTTAAAAATAGCATGATGATAGAAGTATATGGTGAATAGTTTTATATATCTGTACTACTAGTCGTCGTTCAATAGATAAAAATGTTGTAATAAATAATGATAGATCAAGGTTAAGATTATGACCAAGTGAAGATATAAAATAGAACTTCTCAATGTTTCGAGAATTGTAATGATCAGATAACGTTGTTGTCAAAACATATGCAATGCAAAAACAAATTAGATATGTAGAGCCTGTAGTCTGTATTAAAAGCTGTCACTACCATTGTTAAACAATTTATTCTGAACGAACACTTGTTTTTGTATAGTATTTCTAATTTGTTCTTCTTTTCCCCATGGGCAGGGTGAAATCTGATCTAAATGTATTTTTTATACATCTATTTTGTATGCACAACTGCTTCAGACGCATAATTCATTAGAAAAGTCAAAGTCGGTATGCATTTTGCGTTGATAAGCTTAGCGTGTATGCCCTTAAACCCATGTATGAACATACAAGTTACACTCGGTATACTGTCCTCTTAGCTTTTGTTTATTAAACTCTTGAGACGTGTCTTCCATTATTGTATATTTAATGTTAGTTATTCCTTTTTTATACTATTCTAGGTTTTATATTCTTAAATGCGTACATCGGTCATGTTCAGTTAGTTACAATGCTTGATGAATGTCTATTACTTAGTCGAAGGTTAGGAATGCTAAAACAAAAAGACACATTCATGTAGCAACTATATGTTTATTCACTGATGTGCGCAACCAAATAATAGGAATTAAGCTTAAAGGATATGCAGAGCAATCACACCAAATATAACGCAAAATCTATAATATATTTATAACACCAATAGGAAGAAAAAACCAAAATAACACCAAATAGTACGCAAAAACATAAATAACACCAAATAGAACGCAAAAAAAACCCTGAAAAATTACAAAATTGGATGAAAAACGTAAATTACATTAAATAGGGTTTTTTTTCTGTTTCAATCTAAGGTTTTATCTAAATTATTTTCTGGTTTCCAGTGCATGCTTTGTCATAGCTATAAAGGCCGGGTTTGACATCTTTTATCTGCAACATCATTTCAAAGAATTTTTCTTACTACATGACAATGTTGATTCCCTAGTCTATCTTATTTTGATCTAAATGATTTTAAAGTTTTAGCTCAGAAAAGTTTTTGGGTTTTCATATTTATACAATTCAAATTGGGTAGAATGGGTTGACTTTCTAAGCCTTATTTTATATAGTTTCTCTAGATTTGCTTGTGTCTGTAATTTCGTGTTAATTCGTATCTTTTTCAACTGATTTCTTCCCTTTTTCAACTGATTTCTTCCCTTTTTCTTCCCTATTTGTTCATTGCTTTTTCTTTGTTCTATTGTGTTTTATGTCCTTTTTTATACTACATTATCCAAAAGAATGCATTTACATTGTGCATGTTGTGTCCTGGTATGTTTTTGAAAGACCTCCAAGACATTGGTCCTCAAGGGTCCTCAATGTCTCATACTGTGTCACCTTTAAATACATTGTCTGTACATTAGCTCTCATTAAATGATAATTATAAAACTGACAACCAATTATAACTGCTAAAAGATCAAGACCTTTCAATTAAAATGGCAAACTTCGCGACAACACATTGTTAACTAAAGACCAAACTGCGAGATGACTGTCTGAAACCGACAAAGAAATGAATGCTAAATGATTGTAATTCTCAAAGCATCCCTAAGGCACCATATCAACTATGATCTTGAAAAGCAAAATAACTTGGAGGCTTGAATAGGTCTCAGGAGGGTATCTTAATACATCTATTGGTTTCTACATTTAAAAGAAAGCCATTCTGTCACTGGAAATCAATTTCAGGGATCCCTTGTTGAAATAACTATGACATGTTTATTAAGACTAAACAATGGGTTATATGAAGTAATTTCAATATCATCGATGCTAGAGTTTAGAAATTTTTGCCAAGTTATTCCCATAAGATGAATGTTTTATATTGCATCCATTTGCACTTTCAAAATTCCGTTTTCGCTTACGTTTATTTCTTCGAAGATTGCTTCCTGAAAACTGATTAGTTGAGTAAGAAAGCTATAAAAGGATAAACAGATTGGCATTAAGTACCGAATAATGCATTGAATTTATTTGATGTATTTTCAGATAGAATGTAAACAAAATTAAATATAAGGCATTGGACTTAATGGGTTAACAAAATTAAATGAAACCATTAATTGTTAAATCTTGTTTCCCGTCTCATTCACGATACAGAGCATTCCAGTCTTAGATACATGTACAATTATACGATATCGATATTTCGTTGATTTATTCAATGACCAAGTTCTGTAAGAATGTGTCACTGCTCCTAAGACATATGTCGAGTTTGTTGTAACACATGTCACTGTTTCCCAAGACACATACCATGGTTTTTTGAGACATATTGTCGCTGTTCCTTGAGACTCGTGTTTGATTGTTTCTAAGATATTTACCACCATTTAATGTCGATTAGTATCTCAAATAAACATTACTCCCTACTTATTCTTTATTACGGTTGAATGAATGTGAAAGTATATGATTTTTAAGTTTAAAGCGAGACAATGTCAAACTTCATAAGTGTCCTCCTTCTTATATTTTGTTTCCGAAGTTGTATTTCATTAAATCATTTAAATCTATACCAAATTATTGTCTGCCTATTTTCATGAGTTTATTAGGATAGTTATCGCATGATTTTTGATATTCGAGAACTCCGGATTTATAAACAGCAGAAGTGCTTTTTAATTTGACGCAGCCTTTTTATTTGGTTCATTTTGTATTTTTGGATGTCAAAAATAAAATTCATTTAAATTTTTTTAATTCTTGAAGATTACAATTAAAACATAATAACAAAAAATATTCTAGAAAAACAATCATTTTGAGGTAAATTCTGGAAATTTACGGAAAACAGTTTCAAGCCATGAGTACTGTGTAATTTCTACATTTGTTTTTAACATGAATAAAATATAAGATGTGGTTGTGAACCAGGAAGGATTGTTCCACATGGTTTATTGTTAATCAAAATTTGTAAGACTTTTTTGGATTGAAGGTTGAATACCATTTCCCATCGGTGCCATTCTTAAATATGACAAAACAAATCTATAATGTAAGAATTATATAATGATGTTGAATACTTTTGACCAAAGCTTACCAACAACAGAGAAATGGTAAACTTCAACATATCGAATTGAGGAAATGGTTCATAACACATGCACATACTTAGCATTATACTCTAGGTAATTAACTTTTTACCATTACCCTTAAATACTTGTTGAGCTGTTTCGATGAGCGATGACATTGTAGCGAGACTAGCTCCCAAAAGATTCCAGTTTTGCTTTTTTTTTCATTTTAATACGTATCATATTTTATTATCTCAGACTTGTATTAATATTCTGGAAAGTAATGATAAAGTATTGCTTCGAGATATATATTATCATAGCAGAAAAAAATCAATGAATTTATGAAGCAGCAATATGCATTTAAAAGCATGGAATTTAACTCTTAAACGGAACCGTTAACATTAGTTTACATTTCATTTAACATGAAATTTAACACAACATTTTCTGTTTCATAAAATGTTGACAAATATTAATTTCATGTTTAAAACAGTTCTGTTTCATGAACATTTCCAATTTGCACGATTATTTTATGTTCAAAAATGGCATTTTTTGTTGTGAACTGAATTGTAATAATTGTAATAGTGATTGCTCAACAGGGGGTGTTCAGAGCATTCAATAATATTGATAAAATCACTTTATTGCTGAATTAATTGTTCAATATCGATTTCAACGTTTATTAGGTTGTAGTAATTATATAAACCACATGCAATAAATTAGGTTTTTTGAAAGTTTGAAAGATAGGGATCAGGAAAAAGTAACTAATAGTGTTATAAAATGGAGAACACAGAATTACAGAAAATGTAATTTCAAACCGGTACAAGACCCATTATGTCAGATTGATAAATTACAGAATTTAAATTGATCGGAAAGAATACATGAAGCGTTTACATTTACAGTCTTGCGTAATTCTATCCGAACGACATATATTTTACAAATTTGTCATAGAAAAAAATAGTACAAAATGAACGAGTTATACTCATTTCTCATGATTACTTTGGTAGTAATTTGAAAAGGACAAAAATAACCTGTTTACTGTCAATTTCTAGAATAACTTTGATTTTTATAAATAACGACACTGAAACCATAAGACTTCTTTTCTTATTCTTTTTATGGGTTTCGAATAATGTACAGACATGTTATTGTTAATATTGTACTAGTGAGACATCTATTGATTAATAAACGTTCGTCTCTTTTGAGGAATATATTATATTATGTTAAGATTGATTGTTGGTTGCTTAACGTCCAGTGGTAAATATTTCATGCATATTGAGGACGAGAACAAGTTCACAATAAATACAATAGGTAGGTTGATACAATAGAGGCCATATGGGATGATGGTCGGGATAATTTGAACTGCCACTGGAAAATGAGGGTATATTGGATAGGGACAGAAATTTTGCCTTGCAACAGGCCACATACGGACCCCTCAAAGAGTTGTTGCAAGGGTTCTTAACGTGCAAAGAGCGTGGCTCTCTCTTTACACGAGGCATCGGATTTAACGTTCCCCTTCTGACCGGACGTGACTGCGAACTTGATACATCCCGCACAGCCAAACGGACGCCCCACTTCGGCAAGCGTTTTACTGCCGTTCGGGAGAAGACCAAGTGACCATATTTCTATACCCCAGTCACCCTTGGGGTTATTATGTTAAGAAATTTGAAAAATAACAAAACCAATGAAGTCGTTCGAAATGATTCACATCATTTTATTTTGTAGATTTTTTAAAATTTTTCATTTAAATTGATTGGTGTTTAATTTATACAAGTCCAGTTGCATGCATGTTCAGAACGAGGTCAAATTTACAGTTTATTCAATGTGTGATTTCTGTAAAAGGAGATTGACTGGGAAAATGACAGTCAAATTTATAATTCAATCGGAAACTGAAGAAATATGGATAGAGAAATATAAGAGATACCATGTGGCTTATTTTCGATTGTAATATGGGGAAGCTTTAAACTTCAAATTTAACAAAATAAAGTCTATTCGATAAACGCTTTAAATACATAAAGTCCAATATATATACCAGGCATATAGAATATCACGTATTTAAGTAATCCGACAAAGTTTGTCTCTTCCCGTAAAAGATCTCGCCACAACAAGGATTTGTTAATATTGCTATAATAGAGGGCAATGAAATTGAACGACTGAATTATTTGGGATTATATGAAGCAGATATTTGTAATTGAAGATGAACTGACCAAAAAAAAAAAGAGATGTCTACCTTCGAGCTGAAAGTTTAAAGCTACCAGGCCATGCGTTGTCCAGTCTGTTTGTGGTTCTTAATGTTGCATTTAAAGTGGATATTTTGCCGTATTTTTTTATATAGATATAGAAAGATGTGGTATGAGTGCCAATGAGACAACTCTCCATCCAAATAACAATTTATAAAAGTAAACCATTATAGGTCAATGTACGGCCTTCAACACAGAGCCTTGGCTCACACCGAACAACAAGCTGTAAATTTAAAATTACTAGTGTAAAACCATTCAAACGGGAAAACCAACGGTCTAATTCTTATTTAGTCCAATTTGAAAAAATGTCATTAAAACAACTGCCTGTTCGGGATAAGTGTTGCAATGGTATCAACATAGGACTTATCATGAGGAGAAAGGGAAAGTTTTAACACAATGTGTTTTATTAAGACAAATTAAAGTCGTGAAAATGCTTTGTTTGAATTTTAAATGATGGTTTAAATATGTCCCTTTATTAAAAATTTGTATCCATAATTAATTGTTTTGACAGTGCCCTAGTTATTGTCATCGTGTTCATGACGTCATGCAAAAGTTGTGTAATTTCAGAACTTAACCGGATTGCAATAAAAGCTATATCGTCTATAAGCTGGTTCTCGGCTAAAAATCACACTTATGTAATCGTTAAATACAAGCGGATTCCAGTTTTAATGTCTACTTATAATTTGATTACACCCACATGCATGCATATACGATTGTAATTGTGTATTCGGTAACACCATTCATTTTCTGTCATCATTTAAAGCAGATTATTTTGTGTAATGTTTTCGTTGACATACTGTATCATGTTTCTGAACGAAATGTTTTCTATGACCTTTATATACAAATACGTGTGATACTTATTTTGCTTTATACATGTAGCTGTATCAGAACTTCAAATTCCGACATAAGGATGATGAATAATTCAACACTTTTAATCAAATTATTTTCTGTATTTAAACAAAAATGCAATTTTATAGATTTTTCTAATTTTGACATTTAATGACATTGCTTATAAGACTCTTGATAAATATTCAGATGCTTCTGAATTTTAGATATTTGTTTTGTGAATTAGGTAATAAAACAAATACTTCATGTTAAAAGTGTTGTCTTAAATATTTCTTATAATAAGTTAGTGATGGTCGTTCTTTAGTTTTCTATGTTATGATTTGTGTACTATTGTTTGTCTGTTTTTCTTCTTTAGCCATGGTATTGTCAGTATATTTTCGACTTGTTAGTTTGAATGTCCTTCTTGTATTGTGCGCCTCTCTTTCAGCCTACTAATAACTAACACTTTCATGTTGCTGATACATCTTTAGAATCGAACTGTATGAATAATTCATTACTACTCTATAAGCCCCCCCTTTTATCATGTAATCGATATTATTCTTCTTTTGAAAGATATTTTTGCAAGATCATGTCTTACTAATAAAATCCTATCACTTCTTGCAAATTTTGTTTATTAATTTTTTATGGCGACCATCATATTAGCTTGAGAGTGTTTGATGTCCAGGACGACGACGGATATTGTAATTGAATAAGTTCTTATTTGCATAGAAATGTCCTCGTAAAAACGTCTTATCACATAAAATTACCTGATAATTTGGATAGTCCATTAATGGACAAGAAAACACATCTTTTTTCCAGGAAGTACTGTAATATTAATGGAAAGAATGGCTTTAGTGACATCTAAAATAAAGAGAATTAATACCAGGGCTGGTATAGTAGGTTTAATGCATCTATTTTGAGAAAAAAACATATACATTTACCAAAACTAAAAGCTAAATACATTTTTGTAATAGCTGAAAATGTGTGTACTTTTACATTTTGCTTTAAAAAATCAAAACAAAAATGTTCATTATTTTCAACCTTGCTGTATGTGATAGTGTGTGTATTGTTAAAGGATACTTTTTGTTAGTGATTGTCTCTTTTTGGGTTTATTCTCATTCTTTCTTCTATTCATATTCATAGTGAATGTCATTTAGAAGTCTCAAATGAAAACTGTACTTTTTTTAACTATTAGTTAACGAAATAAGAAGAGGGAGTCTGCGTGAGAAAAAAGATAAAAATAATTAAACCTGATGACTTTTAGATAAGAGTGATCGAACATGCAAATGTTGCGGAAATTGTAATTAAATTAACACTATATGCAAAGGCAATCCCTTAAGACTGCGTCTTGATAAGATATATGGGATAATTTTAGATAGAGCAATTCATTATAGAAAGTTCCATTAAAAGGAAGCATAATTTCTTGTAACGATCAGAGTGTAAACATATATTAATTAGATAGTACTTAAATGAACATTAGAGAGATAGAATAATTCGGATAATAAATTAATCTAGAAGGGCTAACCAGACACCATCATCTTCAAGTGCTACTAACATTAAATTAGGCCGTTATTTCTCATCGATTCTTACAAAAATTGAAATACAAATCATGGCTGATATATATAAATGAAATTAGTAAAAGTCATAATTATTAAACACATTTGGAATCACTTGTAACTGTTGATGATTTTACTTGGTATTTGTCCATTTTCTCATAAAAGTTTGGTGTTTTGCTATAAAAATTGTCTAAAATAACGTTTTATTTAAATAAATATTGCAGAATAAGAATAAATGGACACTCCACTCTCCGAATCCAATTAAGCTAGAATAGTCCATGTATTTTTTATTATTCCCATATTGCATGTGAACCCACATAAACGTTTATTTATGCAAAAAATCGACAAAAAGACAACAAAAGAATGATGAACGGTATCCCAACTGAACACCCCACTATCTTTTTTAACAAAAACATCAATATAAATTTCTGTTTTCTAACAATTACACATGAGAAAACTTAATGTGGCGTCATTATCAATACATTTCTTTATTGTCGATGTTTTGTCATCAGTGGGAAAATTTATTAAACAACGTACAATTCACGCAAAGAACTATTAGACTTCGTGCCGATCATTAAAGCTTCGATGCTTTTCAAAATTCATTTATAATTCATTAACTTTTAATGCTCAGAGAAGTATTAATTTGTGTAGATGACTTATTATGTTTGTTCAAAGATGACAAGAGAATAGATTGAACGACAGAAAGCAAAGAATATTGCCAATCAGTAAATGACATTCGCACATTTAAAAGCAAAACATAATTTGGTCTTTATTAAAATGGTGAATGACACAACAATCAGAATCATATCTACGCTTTAAATGAACAATATTTCCGGTAGAACATCTTCTCTATTCAGAGTCATAGATAAGCTTTGTTTTGGATTTCTGGCACGTAGATTATTTCCCCGTCATTGATGAGTCCATATCAATTTCAACAGAATAAGTCGAATGTAATTGATTTGTTGTCAGTTTCAGCCACTGGCCACCGGTCATATTAACATCAATGTTTTTTTCACATTGTAATCACGATGTGACATTTATTTAAAGTAATATCTATGACAAAAGAGTCAGTCAGTTCAAATGAGAAACAGCCTTATTTATACTGAAAACTTGCCCAGAAAATAAGTCAAATGAATTTTATCTTAATGTTAGATTATAAGAATTGAAAATGTCAGTTCAAATAAGAAACAGCCTTATTTATACTGAAATCTTGCCCAGAAAAGAAGTCAAATGAATCTTATCTTAATGCTACAATAAATTATAATAATTTAAAATGTATTTGCGATTTCCATGGAACTATTTCATCAAAACGCTTTATTATGTGGGTAATGATTCAATAAAATGTACGGTAATATTCTTGTAGCTTGCTGACACATTTCCTCTCTCATTATAACATCATACACCCCATCGTTGATATTATAAGAAAACAGAATTTATAATGGATACACATGCATTTTTAGCTTGTTGGTGACATTTTTTGGGATTATTATTTCGGTTTGATATACTGGTCGTATCCTTCAATCATCATTATTTTCGATAAGGTGTTTTATACTATCAAATACTGTTTGTACAAAAATAACAGCTCTGTACCATCATTGTTTTTGATCAATGTCTTAAAAAGAAAATGTAGAAAAAGGAGATAATCGGTGTACTAGAATATGACACATTATTACTAAATACAATTGACAAAACCTAAGGCAAGGGGACCGCCTTTTTTTTTGCTGATTGTCATCTGAATAGCACAGTGAGGCCTTTTTCATGGACATAAAAGGTTCCAGGTCACTGCAAGTCAAGACAGCCGTTAAGATTGTGTTTTGCTCCATGTTGATAATGGATAATTCTTTGCATTGGACCACTCAAATTTGAGGTCATATGCAAAATATCACCCTAAATGAATGAACTGTGATTTCTTCTCCATTTTTTTTTTAATTTAATACTTTAAAAACATAATAGAATACTGATGTAAAGAGAAATTAAACAATTTCAGGGCGAAAAAAAGTCTTCACTAATTTACCTTTTCAGAACATCAATCGAACGCTACCCCTTTATTTCTAAATCTTAATTGTATTTGACTGCATGATACATCAATGAACTGATCAAACACTGATATCATCTGAATCATAAATCTATACCAAGCAGACAAGGGTATCTATACTTTTCATTACATTTGGCATCATATATAACGTTGAATTAATTCCCTATCCAATACATTTGATTTTCAATAATTAAGTATGGCCTTCTTGATGAACATTACAATCCTCTATCTATAGAGATACCTAGAAATTGATACACTCTAAAATGAATTGCAAATAGAAACTCATTAGAAGTTATTTTAATTTTATAAATAAATTAAATGATGGTTCAGTTCTAATGTAATTCATTGATTTGATATTTTAAACCAACCGATTCCTATCCATTAGCAAACATTATGAAATTTATCGATTAAATCAACAGAAATGAACATTAGAAACATTCATTGAAACTACCAACGTTAATCATGTACTTCCGTTTTCTGTTTCTAAAAACTTTACCTGCTAATGGATGGATTACATTATATATGATTAAAGAATAAAGATACAAATGTTTTAAGAACCAATCTATGAATGCAGGTAAACAATCCACCCACCAGGAAATTGTTAAACCAACACAGGTCAGAAGAGTTCAAGACTAGGATTGGTCCATCACATGACACAAAAACAAAAGGGGAAACAATCCAGAACTTACTCTTATAGAAAAGACGTAAGACGACTTCGGCTATTCCGTTTAACTCCATTTGGTTATTTGTGCACCGAATGATTTTTGTGGCTTTTCGAACTTCTTACTTTCTACCGTACCTTCAAACGGTTATTCTCGAATCACGTGGCTTACGCGTTTAAATCACAATTATGTGTTTATTTAAAAGGAATGTCTGTTAATTTAACATTTTTATAAATTCTGACTAAGGTGTTTCCACCAATGGTTGTCATGGCATTTTAAAATTAGCATAAAATGTTTTGGCTTTTGTTTTCTCATTTCTTTGCACTACCATAGCAAAATCATCCATCCTGACATACAAGTTACAAAAAACGCAGGGCACAGACTAAATATCTTCGTCGTCATGTTAGAAAATAGTCGAAGATGTCCCCACATTATAATACTTTGATAATATCACATTGAATTCTGCCTACCTAAGAGGATTATTGCTTTCATTTTGTTTTGATCCCTTGATATGATGATAAGTCTTATATGCTGTCATTTTATCTCTCCCACACTGTATAGAAAGATGACTTTGAATCTTAGTATTCCAGGAGATTTTAATCAGATTAAGTGAACCTATATTATATATTTGATAAGGTTATTCTTTTGATCAAATTTATCTCCACTAATTTGAGGAATTTGAACAGTTATCATTAGTTATTTTACCTGTGTAGCTTTTTTCATATATATATATATATATATATATGTATTAAAAGAAAACAAAATGAGTTTTTGGATAATTCAGTGTCTGTTTTACAATTTTGGTCAGGCCTTCGAGTCAATTTAGATCTGGTCAATCTGAGTTGAGACTGCTCAGTAGTTGTTATTTACCTATTCACATCAACATTCTACTGCAATGTTTGAAAAGCTTATTAAGTGACTGGTAGAGACTGTCTGAATTTACCGCAGTGAATAGGTCTGAAAATTTACCTAAAGGATGACATATTGTTCAGCTGATGATAAAATGAAAATGTCCATTTAAGACTAAATATTTTCTGATTGTGAAAATAATAGAGAAAGAGGGTTTCAACAGGAAAGGATATTTTGTCCAATGGTGCAGGGTATATACAATTCAAAACATATTTTTTATTCTATGCGAATGTCTTACAAGTGAAAGGCTTCGTTATATACAAAACCAGGTTTAAACCACCATTTTCTACATAAGGAAATGATTATAGGAAGTCAGAAATATGACATTTATTTTCCATTCATTTGATGTGTTTAAGTTCTTCATTTTGTCTTTTGATAATGGATTTTCAGTTTTGAATTTTCCTTTTAGTTCGGATTTTTGCTATTTTGCTTTTTTCATATGTAAATGTGTGTATAAAACATATTACATCGTTCATTTTTAGAAAAGTGACTTATTTTTTTTAGAGTTGGTATTATTTTAAAAGTTTTGGAAATGGGGATCATTTCTTATTTGAAGAACAATGGAAATGGTGTATGTTGTACTGATAATTTATTGCATGTAATAAGTTGTTTGATTTTTGTTGGGAAATTTATCAATTCTTACATATTTTATTATATAAGTCTGATTTATAATAACCATAAATAGCTCAAGGACCGATATTTAGGACTCCTTGCTGGTTCACCAATTCCAATTTGCTAAGGGAAACTCAAATGGGAGATTACTTCACATTTTGATGTTTTGAAACACTTTGAATTTACAATAATCATAATTTTCTATACTCCTTCTATCTCACCTTTGTAATAAATCCATATCACATGCCGTATCATCCTCGACCAATATCATCCCTCAGACCTAAAGGCCTTCTGGCTGATATTGGTATCTCGGGATGATACGGCATATGATACGGATTTTGCCATGTATTATTCTCTATATACACCAATCGAACTAAATACCAAACAAAACCTGCGTATTTTCATGTATGCATATTTACAATTTTATATACGCTTTATCATATATTTCAACAGGAGAGTATATATATTCTGCTTTCTGATCCCTAGCACCTGGGTTACCTTCAGTTCTACTTTTGTCTTGTTTTAAAAGCTTTTAAAGATCTGCTCAATTACTCACCCGAAGCACCTGGGTTACCTTACAATTTGCGTGCTGTTGTTTTTAAAATATTTTGTTTATCGTATTTTTTTGTGTGTTTTGTATGGTATTTCATTGAGTTCTTTTTTATAGTTGTATTTCGTTTGTCAGAAATATGAAAACTCGACGTTTGTGACGTCACATGCCAAACAGTGACGTCATTCAATAAATTGAGTCACGCCCGATTGACCATTCATTTAGGACACATTTTATGGAAAAATATTTCTGAAGCTTAAATCAAAAAGGAGTTTATGTAAAAATGAAAAAAAAAAATAGTTGGGGTGTGATAAAGGGTGCAATAAAGGGTAGGGGTGTGATAAAGGTTAATGACAAAGGGTGCGCATCAAAAATGCGCGATATGGATTTAACAGCAGGCTATTTGTCAAATATTCAAAACTACTGTATTTACCTCTAAATGTATGATAAATATGTATAAAGTAAATTAACAAAAATACAAAATTTCAAGGAAATTTCAAAAAGAAAAGGTCCTTTCTTAAATGAAAAAATCAAAAGCTCAAACATATCTAATAAATGATATAACAACTGTCATGAACCTGACTTGGTATAGGTATTTCCTCTTAAGAATGGTGGATTTAACTAACTCTTCCTTGTATGACAGAAAATGCACAACTCTTGTTTGATATTGCGGTCGATTGGTAAATATATGTATGTATAAATGATAATTTTTGTGTATGCTGTGTTGATAAATTATTGAATTTAATGACCTGTGTTTAATATTGAGTTCGATGTATGTATACATGATGATTTCCAGAACTGCTAAAGTGCTATGAATGTTATAACTATTCATCCCTTGGTTCTCCACAAAAGGTAACAAATCAATCGTAATTATATTAAGTGTCTACAATAATTATTGTAATATTATTTCCTCCTGAGAATCAAAGGAGTCTGCTGCAATTAGAATGGTACAAATATACATCAAATATCATCAATTTGACGGCAAATAGCACAAGGATTGCTTATTAATTTAGCCTATGCTGTTTTAATTAAATTGTTCTACCGGATGAAACAAAATAGAGATAAGACCTATCTTTTATTTCGACAACACGATACCGTTTATGACGACAAATAGGTTTTCTTTGGTTTTCTTATAATATTAAGAGATTCTGAACAATCATCATAGTGATAGAGAGACAAAAAGATAACAAAGGGACATTCAAACTGATAAATTAAAAAAACCAACGCAAGGGCAAAAATTGAAATACGATGAAAAGCAAAACAAGTGAGATTCATATCAATTTAAAAAAGAGTAGATGTTGTATTGTTGCGAATGAGACAACTATTTACCAGGGTCACATGTTGTGAATATAAGCAGTTGAGGGTCACCGTACGGTCATCAAAAATGCTACAACAACTATACTGTATATTCGTCTTATAAGGGCCTTTCATGAAAAACGAAAACAATCAAACCTAAAAACTATCGGTATATTTTATAATAATACAATTTAGAAAAAATAAATACGACAGACCTGACCCAACGACAACAACTGAACCACGGGCGTCTCATGATCATATGATAATAATATATAATATGATATTTTTTGACTAAATTTGGAGTTCGAACAACGAATTTTTTGAATTTTATGAAAGAGTTGTATATTTTTTTATACGGTAATTGCAATTTTTGAGACGATTCACAAAAAAGACAATACACAAACATAAGAAAACGTAAAATGGCAAAAACAAATAATTAGAATTCATTATTATTACCTTTCATTTGCTTATATCCTCAGCTGAAATCAAATGTGCAAATATTTAATTTCATGCCATTTTACAACAAAACTTAAAGCAATCTAAACAATATGAAACGCACATTTTTTGAAGGCCTACCTGAATAACATATTGGCAGTATATTTCATGAAATATTCCCTTCATTTTCAGCAAATACGACCATACGTACTTGATAAATGGTATTCGTTGTTGCTTATCTGCATTAGTATACTTAGATACAGTAATGTTTATCAAATATTTTATATAATAATTTTAGATAACATATTTCATTTATTAAGATATTTTATAAAATTGTTATCTAAGATTCAATACATAAAGCTGGTATGAGCCTTGGTTAATTTGTTATAGAAGGGCAGCCATTACAACGGAAAGCTGTAACTCACCGCATTGTGTTTGTGTAAATTGTATTGCCCGATCTTAGTATTATGTGTTAAGGACGGTCTTTCTTTAATTCATGGTTTTTTATTTGGACATTGTTGTCTCGCCTCGATTTTAAAATTTGTTCCTAGTACTGACTCTTGTGCACATAGAGAATACGTCAAAATCATCATACAAGACTAATGCAAACTTTACCTAGAGGTAGAAAACCACAGTGCTTCGATTAATTCAACAGTTTGTAAACCGCATTTTAAAATAAAATGAACACATCAGCGATATTTTATTTCAAAACAAAAAAAAATGGGTGGCGATACCTTTGGTGATAAAAAACGTCAACCAGCAGAGTCATCGATGCAGAGGTCCTATAAACTCATCAATGATACCAAGTTTATACTTTATAAAGGCAGTTGGATTTTTTTTACTTTCATTAAGTACTGACATCATTTACATTCTGATTGTATACATTTCTATATTCATAAATAAAGAACGGCCGATTTCTTGTATTTTTTATTAGTGTATGTGTTGGTATGTTATTTGATACAAATATGTATGCCAGATTTTGAAGAAACGAATTTGTTGCTAAAATCTAATTTGTTGTCCATCACTTCAGTTTGTCAGTACAAATAATTAAAAGAGACAGAATTTACACAGCGTCTTTATAAATCTGTGTACATACCGTGGGCATTGCTATCGGAATATACATTTACTTGCGCATGTTATAAGACAATAAAGCCTACGGATGATTTAGATTAAAACTGACGATGTTCTAGATTAACGGAAATATTACTAGATAGAAAGTCCCTGTAGGTTCGGGTAGATTGATTAAGTTTTCCTATGCTATGCAGAGAAGACTGATTTCCTTTGAATTAGGTCTCTTGGGTCCCAGAGAGCTTAGTAATGACATAAAGAATTACAGTTTAAGAAGAAATATGTGCGAAACTAAAAGCGATAAATATCTTGTAATAATGCATTCACACAAAATATATGGAGTATGCAAAAGTTTGTCTTGTAGGCAATAGCAACAGACTGCTTACGTCATCATCAATATATCTTTCTTATTCAAATTAACAGTTGTTTGATAACAATACAACACATTATTGTCGACGCGTTAATAAGTTTTTATGTTAATGGTAATTAAACGAAGAGGTACTTTAATCTTTTGGCAGCATACTTTTCCTTAGAAGTCATCTTTGCTGCAAATGATATTTTTCTTCAACATATAAAAACACTAAATAATTTTAATACATTAGGTATTGTTAATTCTCATTTACGTCCATGTCTAAGCCATATCTAAACAAAATGTTTAAATGTTTCAAAAAGTGAACAGAGAGTTTGTTTTATTCATTCGATGACTTTTGTAGAAAATTATTCTGATCTGGCATACGAAATTGTTAGCCTGGTACACATGTATCTTGGATGTGTTTTTTTTTTTTTTTTATTATTCATTCAATGTAATATTATTAATGATACAATTTGTAGTCTTGATGCATATTTTCTATTCTCTAGTGAATATCGCTTCATATCAGAACTGAAGGATGAAGTATTGATATGGTTATAAAGCATTCTTTTGTAAAATAGGCTTTTACTCTAAGTCAGTAAAAATCCAATGAGATGTATAACAAAACATAAACCGTTTCATAAACGGGTCATTGTAAGGCTTTTAAACCCCATCAATAATAATCATGACTACATGAAGATCCTGATAGGATCAGAACAATACCGATTTGCAGCTTGGAATGTGATGAGTACTAGATATATTGGTAAAAATATTTTTAGTCGATATACAGACAAACACTTAATTGCTCTGGATGGTGTTGACAAGGAAAACATTATTTTATTTAGTCCGACATTATACGCATGTACCTTTCTTATTAATGACTTAATAGGACGTAGAACACGCCGTATATAGAAACATTTTAAGATGCATTAGGAACTAATCAAAATGTATTTGATGTCTGATGAAAAATATTTTCATAGATGTTTACATTGATCTCAGAAGCAAATATAATGCTTAATGCTTGTTTTTTTCTATTTTCAATGTATTGCTGAGTGCAAACAAAGTAATAGAAAATTCTGTAATGGCAGTTTTAAATTTGCTATTTTTCAACGATTATTGCACATATGAAAATCAATTCCTTTGCATATAATTTTCCTTAAGTTATTCAGAACCATGTATGTGGTCTGGGGATCCGTGCTAGACTCGAGTGCGTAGGTGGACTTTCTGACTGAAAAATGGTTGTTCCTTTATGACATAGAACACGACATTTTGAAAGTAACGGAAAAGTCTGGTTTGCTCGATGTAAAAATAATGTTTCCATGTAAGGTGACATAATTTCCTGATCTAGCATTTAAAATCAAACTAAACCGTTCTCCATTTAGAATGTTGTTCTGATTAAGAATATTTCCCAATGCATTTAAGTACGTTAACTATCCATCCATTATCTTTAAACTATCCCCAAGTGATTTATCTTATATCGTACTAGCATATTTGTATCTAGTTTTAGTCTTGTTATAGCTAGAACAAACAATAAAACCAACCTTCATATTGTGTAAAAAAAAACTTTAATGTAGTTTAAGCAGACATGTAGGCAAGTTATGTAAGCTAATGAACTAAACTTTAGACAAACTCCGACAAAGTTCCTGGTATATATAAGGAGTTTATTCTACTCTCTTACATTATACAATGATTTATATGAGCTTCTCCACCTGTTCTGAGTAAAATAGCAATATGGAACTAAAAGAATATAAAGAGTGTGTTCAATAGTGCAAAATCACTCAAAAATAACAAACGGACAAATATATATCTAGAAATTATCATAATCTTCAACAATAGAAACATGTCTAAACGTATGAGAAGCTTTAAATCATCTTTAGTTTAAATAAGACAAAGACTCTCCAAGATCAACTGTTAATGCCAAATTCCCTGAGTACTAACACATTATGATACAAGAAAAAAAGCACTGATCAGGTACTCATTTTTCAATTTTGTACTTGGGTAACACGTGTATTAGACCACTCAATCCATCTATTTTATTCACGATCAATCGAATCATAAAAGTACGTTCAATTGAAAAATCCATTAGGGAAACCCCTCAATTGTTTAATTTCCTTTTTTCCGAAATAGGTATAAATTTTTCCATTTTAATTGATAGTTTCTCAACAAAATTAACATATCTTCCTACGTTTTTAGATGATATTAAAGACGGGATTTCATTTTATAACATAAACAAAATAGACGTGTTGTATGAATATTCGATATATATATCCCGGTAGTCATCAATTATGTGATAAGAAGCTTTGTCTTTGATATTGTTATTTCTATTGAAACTGTATACATAATTTTTGAAACTGTATACATAATTTTTTGAAACTGTATGCATTATTTTGAATTGTATGAAATATTCAAGGTGTTGTGTACTAAGAATAGATAACCTTAGCTGTATTTTGCAAAATCGTTCGGAATTTAAGTACCTCAAACTTGCTTGATTGTCCCTTAACATTTTTTATGCGAACGTCTCAGATGAGACTTAATTCTCCTTCTTCTTTATTTGGGCATCGTATATGAGTCTGTGTATATGAAACGTGCGTCTAACATACAAGAATATAAGCCTGGTGTCCTAAATTACTTTTGTTTCATAGTGTGCGTATATGTACAAATAATTCTTTTCAAATCATTATTCAATATCTGTTCGTTTTTAATTAGTTTTTTTTCTATTTCTATCTTTATCCACGTAACTTTTAATAAAACATTTAATTTACCTTTAACATATTTTGACAGATATTTTACATTAACAAATTAAGAGATTATAGTAACGTGATGCAAAGATGAATCGGAAATATCAGTAGCACAGTTCCTTTTGGAATGTTTACAATGCAGTTGTATCTCGACGTTGAAATCTTTTTAATGTAAACTATGTAATGGTTATATTCGTGTCAATCTGTGGTATTCTATAGGTGCTAGATAATTAAAGGATTTTTCTTTCCTGTTGTTTAAAGCAAAATGAACTAATGATTTGTGTTGATAAGCGTCTTGCTGAGCAGACGTCGTTAACGAGACAGAGCGCAACGTGATTGACATGGTTATATTAAGGAAAATAGCGTGAATGTTACAATATAGAATTTATATATCCACTTTTGCCTCCGAAGTACATTAACCGCCATTATTTAAATAAAATATAAACCAGGCTGGATATCGGTCATCTAACAGAAAAATGCACGTATAATACTGAAGGTTTGTGATTCGTCACTTCTTCAACGCGGAAATAAAAATTATATCATATGTTATTTTTCTATGCATCTGCATAGTCTTTTGCACAAGCGAAATATACACTGATTTTTTTAATTGTTACTAATTCGTTTTTATTTTATTCTCATCTCTTAAGCTTTGTACTTGATTTGACCTTCCAAATTTTATGAACATTTGCATTTTTATAAACTATGAAACAACCGTAATTGTAAAACAAAATTACCATACCCAGTGTTGTTCTTGAGACACATTATATTTCTTGACCACCGTTAATGGTAGGTCATTAAATTAAAATAAAACTTACAAAAACTTTTCTTTTATTTAAAATATATCAGATAGGAAAATGGCAATTACAAGGTAGGTAGTGCACATTCGATTTAATCTACTTTTTAAAAATTTAGAAATATATGTTTTATCAAACGATTGCCATGGACACAAATGCATGTTTTATTAACTTTATTACCTCACAATTCAGTAGCCAAAATTGATTAATTGTCTGAAAATTGGAACAGGATATTGCCTTTGATCAATGATTGATCAAATATTGTTGCACTTTCTAATTACGGTTAGCATCAATATACTCTTTCTACTTTTGTTTGATCAACATAAATTATTCTCTTATGTAATATTGAATGTTGACTTCATATTTCAAATGTATCCATTAAGAGCAGACAAAGAAGCTTTTAGCGCTAAAGTGCAAATATAAATTTATGATAGCACTACATTTTTTTGTTGTAGATTCTACAGGTCATTGATTGATTTATTACTCTTTCCTTAGTTTATAGGGTAATAGCAAACAATGACATGGATAAAATCTGGCATTAAATACATGGTTAAAATGGTATTTGAATTTATTGTATATATATGAGGAGGTATTGCATAAAATCATGCGTATGAAACAGCATATTAATTGTTTACAAATATTAGATTGGAAGGATTTCAAATTAGACAACCATGCATATAGATCAAATGGATAAATATCATTTAAGGTTGCATCATGCAACAATCTCGACGCAGCTGGTTCCGCTCCACTTTGAGTCCATACAATTCTCACTATTTCGAAACTTTTTGTTTTTTCTCTGTTACATATTTGTGTGTTTTTATTATGATTAATAATATAACACAATGTTGACTGCTGTACCCCTTTTTTGTACAATAATACCTATTATGTCCGTTTGTCTTATGCACGCATTTTATCAATATAATCGAATTGATGCGACTATCATTCAAGTGAGAGGCTTAGCTAGCTATAAAATCAGTTTTAATCCACCATTTTCGTCATAAGAAAATACCTGTACCAAGTCAAGAATATGACAGTTGGTATCCATTTGTTTTGCTGTGTTTGAGCTTTTTATTTTGCCATTTGATTAGGGACTTTACGTTTTGAATTTTTCTCAGAGTTCGGTATTTCTGTGATTTTACTTTTTATTAATTGTATATTCTGAATGGATTTTTCGGATTTAAACGTCGGTAAACTACTATCGCCTCCAATATATTCCTTGGTATATTTTTTTGAATTTTAATGAATCGACAATAATAATTGTATCCGAATCTTTATAGTATGAGCGTTTAGTTTTCATGCAACACAGATGTTTTGGTTTTTTTTTATGCTTAAGTAAAGTTTCCTGTGTAATGTTTTTGATGAGTTTTGTCCTTCATTTCATCGTTTCCATTTGATCAGCTATTGTACATTTTGGTTTGAATTATGGTTTTTGTTGATTTCCCTTTGCTTATTTCTTTTTTTTTAATAGCCGCGTATTAAAGAATTCGTTAATGAAAATGAAAATTGCAGGATTCGAGCGCCTATGATTTGTTTGTATAACCAACTTTATTTCCTTATTGGCTAAATTTTAAATCATTTTCCTAGAAAACATACTTTGCTAGTATCCTTTTATATATCTCACTCTTGTCAATTCATTTTTTTCCCATAACATAAATCCTACTACATTTATGTTTTCCATGGATTCAACATTATGTAATATAAATGTCAACAAAGATTTTCTGGAACTTAAGAAATGGCATCCTGTAGAGTTATGTCGGTCTTTAAAAGTTATTGATTTTCTACATTTCTTGACATATTAATGTAATAAAGCTATATATTTTGACAATACGATGACAGGAGGAATTTTTGTCTCAATCAATTTGCAATTGACTGTCAGCAGACGTGTCATTACGGCAAAACTTTCGATAAAATGATTGTCATAATGGTTATTGTTTTCTCTCGATAGATGATTAAGCGCTTTGTATTAATCTTCAAGTTGACGTAGAAAATTTGCCAGCTGGTACATTCTCTTAAAACGACCAATTGATAAAAACTGTTGCTTTCAAAATAGTCTAGCATATCATGAAACAATATATTACTTCAACAATTTATTTGTAATGTTACTGTATTTCAATTTGTTTGTAATGTTACTGTATTTCAATATTTCTGCTTAATATCGATTCCTGAAATCAAAACCATTCTTTAAACCAACAGTTCTGTCTTTTGATCGTTTATTTAAAACCACTGGGTCGATGCCACTGCTGGTGGAGATTTATTTCCCCGGTACTTTTTGTGCTGACATGAATTGTCATTGATATGGTTATATTTATAAATTTATTGTTTACAAATTTTTGAATTTTTTGAAATAATAAGGCTTTTCTACCTCAGGCATAGATTACCCTAGCTGTATTTGGCAAAACTTTTAGGACTTTTGGTTCTCAATGCTCTTCAACTTCGTACTTTATTTGGCCTTTTTTACTTTTTTGGATTCGAGCGTCACTGATGAGTCTTTTGTAGACGAAACACGCGTCTGGCGTATATACTAAATTTAGTCCTGGTATCTATGATGAGTTTATTTAAAGAGAATGCTACTATTTTGTTTTTGTTTTTCTTCTTTTTTCAGTTAGTTGAACTCTTTTATCTTCCCTTCTGCAGCAAACGAAAAGAACATCTCTCAATTGATTATGACTGTATAAATATCAAGTGGTCTGCTTTTCTCCTTAGCAACACTGCTGCCAACCATCTTTGAAGAATGATTCAAAAATTGTGTTATTCCTCCGAGTTTCCTTTTTCATTTGTCACTTTGGATTATTTTTCCAAGATTGCAATCAGCATCATGATAAATCAACTGCAAGGGAATACATATAGTGTAAATTTGAAATGAAATTAAATTTTGACTGTTTATTTGAAGTTCTGGAGTCATTATTTGGTGATTCATTCTATTTGTCTGATGTCGGAGTACGAAAAATACTATAATACGATATTCAACATTTCTAAAAAGATAAAGCTCTACTTATGTGGTCCCGCAGTCCATATACCTCAAGTTTTAGCTCGAGTAGAAAAATATTTACATTTCCATTCGCACGTTGGGTTTATTTATAGTCATGATTGTGTTCTTGTTTGACAGAATTTTATCGCGTGTGAGCTCCCATTAATGCCTTTAATTTCAAAAAACAAATTAACTTTGCTGTGTTTTCAATTTTGTATTACTTCTATGTGTGTTCTTGCTAATTGTAGTATGAAATATAACACCCTTCACGCTATTTGATTAATGTGCTTTGAAAAAGAAAATTTGTATTGCGTTTTATTAATTTGTTTGTAAATAAATTGCACCTTCGTTATCTAGCTACGATTAGAAAAGAATTATGAGCATGCACCTCTTGTAAAACAAAATGAAAAATGTGATAACATATAATTAAGATTTCTAATGATAAGAAGACGTAACACATATGACATTTATTTCAATGTTATATGTTAAGTTTTATTTCATTGGTAACGTCATGGCAACATAAAAGTTTAAATGTGGATAAACCCGTGCCATGACGTCACGAGTTATAATTCCTACACAAGCAAACTGCTTCTGCAAGTACAAGCAAGTGTTCTTAAAATGTTTAATCTGGGAATAATTTACATCGCATTAATGGGAATTGTAGGTTATGAATATTATTTTTACATTGATTTTAGACGAACAAAGAGGTAACTCTGCTTTTCATTCGCAAACTTAACAAAAAGTTCGTTGGACTATTGTTGCTGCATCGGTTGTGAATCTAAGCATCCTTCAAGTAAACTTACAAATCTCTGATGGATAGTTGTATTATTGACGATTATGAAACATCTTCTTATTTTATATTGATCACAATAATCAACAGAAAAACTGTAAAACTTATGAGAACTAAAATTGCAATTGTTTTTCGACAAGCAATGAATTTGTTCAAAACTTCTTTTTACTTGCATTTTGCAACGCATTAAATGAATGAATTTCAACGGCTGTAGCATTTACAAACCTTAATTGAGAACGTTCTATTCTTTTAAGAAGTTGTAACGATTAACCGTTTCGCCATCAAACATGTGGAAAGGCCCATACTGTGAAGAAAATATCAAATATTGCGGAAAATAAAGTATGAAACAAGGTACTGCAAACTATAAACCCATCTAAAGAATAAGCATAAAAGACTAGATTTTGAAAAAATAATTTTGTCGTCCCAACCGAGACCTCTACTTTTCTGAATTTTAGTTCTTAAAATGTTGTTGTTGAATTTCAGAAGAAAATAATACTTCATGAACGTGCGTCTAACACAATTTTCTATATTTATCTTCACCGGGAACTCTTAAACTCAAAGCATTTATTAGTCATGCATAAATACCTTAAACAAGAGGAACTATATAACCAAAACACAGACATAAAAGCACAACCATGTCCATGTAAGATCAACTTTGTTAGAACCTTATCTCTTAACTTTAATGTTAAACAGCAATAACTGCGTGTTTTAGACATTGAAATATATAAATTTTCACCTTTATCCACTCTACAGATATTCTTTTGTTCATATCAAACGTTAACGATTACATTTTTGTTTTGTCTGAAACAGTGATTAGAAGTTAATTGAAATGCAATGAGTCACATTTGAAATTTTCGCTCTCTGCCAATTCCAGCGTAATCTGAATAGATATTAAACACTACTTAAACTGAATTCCTGCTTTAAAACGAAATTGATGTATTTGTCAATTATATTTCATAAATATTCTATTATTTTAGTTTGTAATTAAAAATCAATGTTATAAAGCAGTTTGATGCTTTGTTTGCAGCTGAATAAGTTTCATTTCATGGTTGAGGTTCGCAATATTGAAGGCATCTTGTTATGGCTACGTATCGTAACGTAACTGTTTATGGACAAGTTAAGTACAAATGATCTTTCTCATAAATAGGAATAAAGATTTTTGATAAATTAGCCCTGAATCCGTATGGCGTCTTTAAGACTACTTCTTCGACAAATCTTATTGTCTTCATAAACAACAACTTTTACCTGGAAAAGGTGCTAAATAACACTGTGATATTAATTTCAAATTCAATGGAATTAGATGGATCTTGTGATCGTGCATTGAATATAATGAGATAGAATCGAAAACGGCCATCCTCTCGTATTCAATGAAAACCAGTGTTATGTGACAAGGCAATTCTTTTGTCGAAAATTGTTTTTGTTCTGGACATTCATTACAGTGTAAAACTGCATTAATCTAATTGTTTTCATATGAAATAAAACAAAACGATATGACTGTGTAAACAAATAATATTTACGTTTGACATTGGAAATAAAGACCATTTTCTGAAGAATTGAAAGTTAGAGAAGTTTAAAGTTGTGTGAATACATTGAATTCTATAATATAGACAGAAATCAATTCATCATGCATAGAAAGCCAAAAGATGTATTAAGAAACCTTGTAACTTTTCATTGAGTAGGCTTTGAAAATGTCAAGCTTTATTGATAGCAAAGTCATTTACCGGTAACAAATTAGATTGACGAAGTCCAATGTTCAATGACAGTACATTCAATTACAACAAAAGCTAACATCAATCGTTTACCTGAATAAAGACTGGTATGGGAAGTCTACTTAAAGAAGTTCTACGGTTGACGGATTTCAAGTAAGTTCTGAAAGAATCATATTCTTTGAAGTTCCATTTACAATGATGTTCTTCTGTTGTCAATTTCCGGACGCCATGTCATGTTATTCCCGTCTTTTATTTGATTTTTATTATATCTTTTTCATTGATGGCCACAATGAAAGAAAACAAGCAGGATTAAGAAAGAAAATTAGGTTGCAATTCATTCAAATTTTATCAAGCATATATTGTAAATGAAACTTTAAACACATTTTCAAAGATAAATCCAGCTTTCTTCGTCTTACATTTTTTCTTGTTTTCATTTCAAACTGTAGATAATTCATATGATAATTAAAGTTTTTTATTACAAGCTAGTTTAAAGTTCAGAACTATTTTATTGTTTGGCAAAAATTATTTACACAGTTAATGAAGTGCGGTGCCTCGTAATCACAGGAAGTGCAATTCTTTGAACTAACCCTTTTGTTTCGTGATATTCGTGCTGTTCAAATTTTAAGTTAGTTTTCTGTTTAATGGTTTGTGAACTATTGTTTGTGTTTTAATTTTTTTCTCGTTGCATTGTTTTTTTCATGAAATGTTAATAATTATACAAATAAAAGTTTTAAGACACACTTGTTTTTATGTCTTCAGTATGAAGAATGCAAATTAAACTTTGGTATTTCTTTGTTTACCAAAAAACCGATTATATAGAATACTCTAATTGGGCATGACTTTTAAAAGTTACTGGGAACTGAAGTACAGAAAATCAAACATCAGTATATTGTATGCATAGTTTTTTTCAAATTGTTCACATTTTTTTAAATACTTTTAAACTTAAATGAATGAGAAAACGTGTTATGAAAACATTTAAGGACAATATTATGTTGTGCGTTGTGTCTTTTTCTTGTGACATTTTGTTGTTGAGGTGTGTGTTAATATTTCCTCGTAAAATGATATCCTACAACTGCTTTTATCCAAAGAATTTATAAGGTACATATCATATATAACATCCAAAATAAGTAACTTTGACATTTCCCCGTTTCCATTCTCAATTCTATTTCATATAAATTGTGTCTACATACTTCAAGGGTTCATTTCAATGCAACTTGTTTTGAAGGTTATTGCATTGGCCTCCATACCAATAACATTAACCTTGCAAGCTCAACACCCCATTATTCTTATTTTATTTTCAGTTTTTATTCTCCATATTTTCTAATTAAAAATCGTTTGGTCACCACAGACAAGTATTTATGGGTACTCTTTTCGTGTTAATTGTCTGAAATTATACTTTTGCAATCTGAAAGACTATACATAATTAATAATTTAATAAATTAATAATAGAAATTGCATGATTATAAAGTATTAAGTGAATATCAATTGATTTGAAGCGTCAGTATGACGGTTGATAAGAAGATTCCTGTTCAAGCCACATTATTAACAGGATGTTGTTGTCTCTCTGCGTTCTTTAACATGCATAATTGTTTCTTCATTATATAAAAAATATCCTGTCATAAAGCATTGAACTAAAAGGATCATTTCAATAAGTAATAAAATGAAAAGGCAAGGGGACAAATCCATTTTATTGGGTTGGGGTTTTTGGTGTGCAAAACTTATGTCCTTGAAAATATGTTTTATTTCAAATCTAAAATTTGACATCATAGTTATAAAAAATTATGAGAGGAAAATGTAAATCTGATCGGTTGTTTTTCTATTTTATTATTTAATCTTTGTTTTTGTTTCTTGTACTCTTATATTTCTGTCCGTAAAAAAAACCACAATTCTATGTTGAAATAAAAAAAAAACAAAAAAAACACATTTTATAACTTATCTAGATATTTATATAAAGTGAAAATGATTACTCAAAATAAAACTCTTCTTAGTGGATTTTAACTGCGATATAGAAGGACACAATGCCACTATCGAAATAAAAGAGACATTTGCAATAAATAGTGCATTGTAAATCCTTGCAATCCGCTTGTCATACGTTGATTACAGCTATGAAACGCAATCTTATTCAACTCTTTAAGAATTATTACTCTACGTAAAACTGTTTAAATGTTGTCTAGAAACGCTTCGCTGGAACTGCATTGAGAAAAGCGACAATTTAACAACATTAAATTAGCAAAGACTTAGTAGGGTTGTTCTTAAGCGCTTAACGGAAATTGACAATTTAAGACCAGAAATAGATTTATGGATAAGGTTTGTTTCTGTCACATCGAATTTTGATACGTTTGTAACTTGGGAAATTTAAAGTGACAAGTTCTGAATCAAACCAGGCATTTGAGGTGACATTTTACTAAGTTTAATAATTAATGCTTTTGTTATATCACAGTTTTCTGTCTTAGTTTAGTCGAGTATTAAAAAGTTAAGCGTATAGATTTATGAGGTTATTGTTATTGACATGTACAAGACTTCACAATGCTTTTCAAATGAATAATGTTTTTCTAAAAGTAGAACATATCTACATCAATAAACACTAAAGTCAAATAAAACATATCTTAACATTGCAAAATAACATTTTTGCAGTTTTTTCCTATGTTGTACTGTTATCCATCATGTTAGAAGAGGGTAGAGCGCGCTCTAACACGTTAAACTCCACCGGCATCTTTAAAAATGCCTACCACAAGTTGAGAGCCTGTGATCAAGTGGTAGTAGATAGGTGCTTTCTGTAATACATTTTTTTTCGTTTAATGTTTGCGTTATTCTTTAAGCCATTGGTTTTCTCATTTTGCTTGATTCACTTTATGTTATTCCAATATATTTAATACCTTACTTATCATATGGTATGATAATTTCTCATTGTTCATGTTCATTGTATGGTGACCTGCAGTTTTTTTTAAACATCCTGCTACTTTCGACTTTTGGATAGTTGCTATCTAAAAGGTTTTTGACTAAACACGGCAATGTCAACTATGTTTCAATAGACGATAGGCTATAAATAAAATAGCTCAACCTATCTATATGTTGTCATTGTGTATATAGATATTCGATTCGTTTGATGTGTAAGTGATTATCAACTATGATTTTTTTATATAATGTTTACCAGTAATGACACACTGACAACAAGACACACTGACTGTTGAATTAAAGTGGCAAAGTGGGTCAAATGCATCACTTATATGATTTCTATCGGATTGGTTGATGTAAAGCACGGATATTTTATTAAATTGTATTCAATAAAATAACTAGTTTGTCTTTTTCTTTTTTAGCCATGGCGTTGTTAGTTTATTTCCGATGTATGAGTTTGAATATTCCTCTGATATCATTCGCCTCTCTTTTAAGAAATAGCATTAATCTTTTCTTTTTTAGATATATTTGTAAACGTAAAAGTAAACTAATAGAAACTATAATCACATGTTGATCTATTTTTAGATGCATATATTGAAAAATTCCATTTTTTAAAATTACAAAAATAGCACATACAGGAAATCTATAACCACTAAAATCATGCAATTTCTTTTGGAATTTGTGGAAAAAAGTGTAAAATACGGCATTCTTACCCATCCTTTTGTACTTGAACATTGTGCACTTACTAAACTGTTTAAAAAAGAACCTTTTGCTGTACTGCAACTGTCATTTTCTAATTAATGATAGCTGTAACTTAAACAGTGGATAGACTTTAAAGTTTCTAATTTATTTACCATATGTTATATCTTCCTTGTGTAACATTTACATTCCCTTCAGCAGAGTTAAAACATATTTTGATGATTACTTCCTTATTAATAATTTTTCGTCGTTATAAATTTTTTCCTTTTGAAAATTAGAAAACTCGTCTATTATATACATGTGCTGTTGACAAGATATATGAGTTAAGTACAAAAATCATTTTAACCTTAGTTATACCTGAACAGCATACTGTAAAAAAAAAAGGTAAAATCTGAGTTATTTTTGATAATTGCTGTGTGTTTTTTTGTGTTTTATTTGTATTGAAAAGTAAAAATATTGTATTTATATCAGCTGGTCAGCATAAAAACAAACGCTCACGTCTAGTCACGACATATATAAAGAACTAGCATGCCTAGATCCACTAAAGAATAATTTTCTAATATGGCTTCTCGTGCAAATCAGTTCAGTAAATATCTAATTTCCAATGACAGCAGACCTAAACGACCTTTCTCCACTTCTGACCTTTAAAAGTCATCACACTATCAAAGATCTTTTTTTCTTAAAAGGCGAAATGTCGTTAATGAATATCATTGGTTAGAGAGGTATTTTCTAAGTTCTATCATATTACTTTTAGTTCCTTAGATTATCGTGAGAATTGCTATACAAAATTTATGTTAGTATCCCGTCCGACTGATCGTTAGATGGTTAGTAACCTATTCTAATTGTCTTTTCTTTGTATGTGTTATGGGGTTGCTTTGTTATTATTACTTGGCTTAAGGTCCCAATATAGCTTGATCCCGTCACATTTATATTAAGAGAAAGTGACAAGATATATCTGTCGTTGAAATCAATAAGATTTATAAAGACAATCAAAACATATTATTACAAGTGGGAATGGATTGTTGAGGGATGCGATAGGAAACATTGGCTATTGAAATAATATTGAATTCCATTTAAATAAATTTACGGGGGTAGTATCTCTTCCACATAATTTAACTTTTTTTGAATCACATATAAATATTTTAACCTTTTAACACCTCTGGAAATATTTGAGCATTATTGTTCTGAAATTCGTGATGTCACGTACAATATCGTTTATGTATATGGCTACAATATACCGATATGACCTTTTGAATATATTGAAAAGTGGCTCAGAATCAAAGTTACAAAATAACGTTGTTCAAACAGAATCAATCAACATTGATAATACCTACTCAAAAAAGTAATAAGAAGGGATATGGAGTATACATTCAAATTACCAAATCCCTTCATGCCTGAGACAAAACTAAAAGCAGATGAACATTTTTTTTTATCTCTTTATGCCAAATTCACTTAAGTAAGGTCTTAACACGGGATGAAACTCACACTTCACTGCATATTGAAGATGGCCTGAATGTCTTACTATTTGTCGGTACGTTGCCAAGTTTATACGCTGTCATGAAAGTGCAGCTAACCACAGCATTGATTTTTGCTGCTTATGAGAAACATTGCACATATTTATCAATCAGTAAAAGAAATTTGTATAAAGCGAAGCTAGCATATGAAGTTGAGTTCACCTTTTAACTGTATATAGGTGTGTTGTTCCTGTTTCTACTTTTCTCAGAAATTCAGATTTTCAAAACGGCAAACTTTTCCTGCTTGAGCCTTCAGATATCAAAATGTTGCGAACCCAATGTTTAATTAATAGTGAGAAGATTATATTTGCTCGTGATAGCAGAGATCCGTGCAATTGTTTGTCGTCTGCAATAATTCCCGCCAAAGTGGATTTTCAATCTGGTTGTCACTTATGTCAATATAGATGGCAATAAAATCTCATTTGGATTTAATCAAACGAACATATAACGGAGATTGGTGATAAATGGATACATTATAAGGATACAAAAAAACTAATGAAAGCAAACAAAACAAGTTCCTGTATTTCAATCAAAACAATCATCATTTAAGTTTTCGCTGAGGGCGATTCGAATTACTTTATGCGATACGATATTTTACCATTTTGCATGCACTAATAACTACGATTTTTATTTTTTTATGATTAGAATTGTAAAAGTACAGTTTGTTGCTGATTAAATTTCGAGAAAACCAGATGTGACACGAATAGAACAGAAACTAATCTAGATGATTAAAAAAATGAAAAAAATCAGTGCTTGCATAAATTTGCGCATATTCAAATTCAAAAACATTTCTTCTGATCATATCACATTAATGGTGTGCTAAATGAATGAACGTTTACTTTTCTACATTGGCTAGAGGTATAGGGGAGGGTTGAGATCTCACAAACATGTTTAACCCCGCCGCATTTTTGCGCCTGTCCCAAGTCAGAAGCATCTGGCCTTTGTTAGTCTTGTATTATTTTAATTTTAGTTTCTTGTGTACAATATGGAAATTAGTATGGCGTTCATTATCACTGAACTAGTATATATTTGTTTAGGGGCCAGCTCAAGGACGCGAGAATTTCCTAACCCTAACCCTAACCCTAACCCTCTTTGGCACATTCCCCATTTCCATTCTCAATTTTACATTCACTTTGTTATGCATGCTGCTGTTGGTTTTTAGAAAATATGTAATGATTCACAGATATAGATGTCAAATGTTGCTGTTACAGTGAAACAAGTAATGGGAGACAATAAAAAACTTAATAGTCGTCCATACCGCTGGCCTTTTGTAAGTCTTGAATGTTTGTTTTTTTTTGGTTTTTTTTTGGTTCATTTATATGTTTCGGAGTTTAGTGTGGCGCCTAAAAAATGCCAAACATTCATTACTTTTAATATATATTTGTGAGCAGGGAATATCAAATGCATTCAAGAACCAAGGGATTGTGCACAAGAGAAATGTTCATATTGACAAATGCTGTAGAATGGGGATTCGAAAACCAAATCTGTTAATGTTTTAAGTATTCTTAATTTCTCGTGAATCGCGTATCCTATAAGCTAAACTGTATTTAGTTTTATATTAAGGGTTTTGAAGACCCATTAATAGATTTCGGCTGTTTTCTGCACTTTTGTCTAGTTATTGTCTTTTTGACATTTTCATCATTTCCATTATCAATTGTATTGCATGTTTGTTATCAATAAATATATTTTCCTACTGATTCAATAAAATATGATTTTTCACAAATCCAAAAATATTTATCAGCATATTTATTTTTATTTGCAGGGTTATGCGGAAGGATGCGGATGAAAAATCCTTTGTTAAATATGATGAACTTGACGAAGCGTATATGGATGAAGAGGAGGCCCCAAAGTCAAAACCATTCCATTTTAAATGTGACTGCTGTCGTTGTGTTTCCCAACGCTACCTTATCGCATGTCTAAGCAGTATAGGATTTATCATATCATTCGGAATACGATGTAATATGGGAGTGGCTATTGTTACAATGACTAAAGAGTTGGAATCTAGTAGTGAAAGTGATAGTAACTCATCTATATTTTCTAACAGCTCTCAACATAATAAAACTCATCCTTTTTTAGTAAGTGTCAAAATAATTAGTTATTATACTTGTATCAATATATATAATTAAAATGAATTGAAAGGAATAATTCATATTTCGTACAGTAGGTTTACTACAATACTAAGCATTTTATATTGCTAAAAAGTAAAATCACAAAAATGCTAGACTCCGAGGAAAATTTAAAATGAAACGTCCCTAATCAAATGACAAAATTAAAAGCTCAAACACACCAAACGAATGGATAACAACTGTCCCATTCTTGACTTGGTACATGCATTTTCGTATAAAGAAAATGGTGAATTGAAACAACTATTTTTGTGCTAATTTTTGTATCTAAGTCTATGGACAGTAGTGTCATTGTCTATCATGTAACATTTCCTTATTCTTGTTAAAACGAAAAACCCCAAAAAACATATAACAAACTGCTTTAATTCGCCATATGTATTCAATTAAAAAGTTAAAAAGTGCTTTCTCTATAAAAAAAAACCTTGATATAACAAAAAATACTTAAAAGTAAAACAAAAACAGAAAATTTATGCTTTAATTTTAGCGTTTACCTGAATTTACATGGACACCAGAAACAATAGGTGCAGTGGACAGCTCTTTCTTCTGGGGTTATATTATAACGCAGATACCGGGAGGGTATCTAGCATCCAGACTGCCTGCTAACAGGTAATTATGCTATTCTCATTTATTACCCTAATATATAAGTTTAATGTTACATAATGTGTGGAGAACCAGTCTTTTCAAAAACCGTTCCTCTCCTGCAAAGTGCAAAGTTTTCTTAAATCGCGTTAATTCACAAACTTATAACATAGTTTGTATTTGTGTGATCTCTTCTTGCTTTATTAATATCTAAATTTAACGTCACACCTTCCTGAATTGTTTTCACCCGCGAAGCTTGTGTACTTCCTGCACTCTAAGATTTTTTTTATCAAAAGTTGCGGAGCTTTGATCTAGCAATTTGTGTTTAATAATTATATTTTCTTTTTTTTAGATTAGAAAGGGCATTTAGAAATTACATATATTTCAGTTAAAATCTATTTCTTGATGAAATATTAATGTGGCATAAAAACTTCTGCCCACAACAATTTAATTTACATCTGCTCACAAAATTCATTAAAATGTTAAAAAAAAATAACAGCTTGTATCAATATCGGCTTCATTACTGGTGGGACTCAAAATCCGAATTGTTACCTTAGAAATGAAAACTTAATCCAAATTTGCTATTCAGACTGACTGTTAACAGGTAATTATGCTATTCCCATTTATTACCCTTATATATAATTTTCATGTTATATAGTGTGGGGAGAACCAGTCTTTTCAGAAACCGTTTCTCTTCTGCAAATTTGTTATTCCCTCTGGTAAAAATGGTCATGGAAGTTTTTGTTAATTCTGTTTAGCTTTTTGACTAAAGGTTTTATGCATTTTTCCTCCTGAAGGATCCGGTCTTTAAACTAGCATTAAAATCTGTTCCACAATATGTATTACAGAAGTTTTTTTTCTTTTTGTTTTTTGAGGCAATGGTGTTTATCCTGTTTTATTCTATTTATTCTTACTACTAGAACACACCCGTGATATCACGGGTCCGTGATTGAATTAAAGTATATAACTATGCGCAAGCCTTATTTAGGTATTAGTATTGTCATCTGTTAAAGTCATGCCGATTATAAGATACACAGTTTTTATCTGCTTTCAAGTCTTTCTGTTTGAACCCGTCGAACTGGAACTTATCAATTATTGGTAATATAAATTATTTGGAAAACAAAAGGTCCTGGAATGGAGTATTTTTTTAATCAACAGCATTGTCCTATATAAGTTATAAGTAAAGTTGAATTTTTTGCCTCGCTGTTTTACGTCATGCCCACTAACAAATTGAAAACTGTACCTATACGCCTTATTTTTAGTCCAGATTTTTAGTATTCGTATTGTTATCTTAGAAAGTCTAACTGATTAAAATACTACAATAGGTAACAATTTGACAATTTAGTAGTGTCAACCCTGTGGTTATGACCCGTGTATATAGCATATTAATCCTGAATACAACGTTTGGTGGTGCGCCTGTCAGATGCGGAACGTACAGATACGGTAATAGGTAACAGGTGAATATACTATTGGTATCGGTAGCGGACTCGACCTGGAACTTCTTTATTATTGGCAATATTAATTACGTGGAAAACAAAAGGGCCTGGAGTGGTGTAATTTTTAATCTACACCTTTGTACTATATTAGTTATATATAAAGTTGAATTCTGTGATTCGTCGTTTTTACGTGATGACGGCTGACAAATTGGACCTCGTAATTTTAGTATTAGAGATGTTCATTTTTTTATGCATTTCCTTATATAGAATATAAGTAAGCTTTAAATGAAATGTAAATGCATCTAGTATGTTTTCAATTTGCATTTCAGAGGGGAACAAAAACAAATAAAAGGATAAGGATGCTTATTATCATCATACATTGACAATTGTCAGATATATTCACATATTACTACAAACAGATATATGAATAAACTGGAATCGATGTCATAGTCTTCCCTGTATATTTAAGTAGAAAAAAAATGTATTGGTTATCATATTTGTGTTATTTTAGTGCTAGATTTCAGACTGAAAGATGTACATGCAAATGGGTTATTTTAAGCAGAAAACAAAATAACATAAAATAAACGACATTTTATTTATGAACGACATTTAAATTTATCTTGTTTTGCAAATGTTTAGGCTTTTTTAAACTGAGGAGAAAGATTTCGATCAACCATCTATAATACTAAAATAACGAGGTCCAATTTGTCAGCCGTCATGGGGTAAAAACGACAAATCAAAGAATTCAACTTTATATATAGCTAATATAGGACAATGTTGTTGATTAAAATTTACACCACTCCAGACCCTTTTGTTTTCCACAGAATAAATATTGCCAATAATTAACAAGTTCCGGGTCGAATCCGATACCAATAGTATATTCAACTGTTACCTATTTCCTTATCTGTACGTTTCGCATCTGACAGGCGCACCACTAAACGGTGTATTTTGGATTTTGCTATACACGGGTCATAATCATAGGGTTGACACTACTAAATTCAATCATTGTCACATTGTTCCCTATTGTAGTATTTTAATCATTATGACATTATGACAATATGAATACTAAAGACGTGGACTTAAAATAAGTCGTATAGGTACAGTTTTCAATTTGTTAGCCGGCATGACGTAAAAAAGCGAATTAAAGGATTCAACTTTATTTATAAACTAATATAGGACAATGCTGTTGATTAAAAAATACTTCATTCCAGGCCCTTTTGTTTTCCAAATAGTTAATATTACCAATAATTGATAAGTTGCAGGTTCAAACAGAAAGATTTTGAAAGCAGAGAAAAGTGTGCATTTTAATGACTTAATCAGATGACAATACGAATACTAAAATAAGGCTTACGTATATACTTTAATTCAGTCACGGACCCGCGATATCACGGGTGTGTTCTGGTTTATACTAGAGTTGTCTCATTTGCTATCATAACATATCTTCTTATTTCTATATTAAAGTGTTCAAGTGTTCACTTTTAAGAACCTTCTTCAATTGGTTTGCAGTAAAAAAAAATAATACAAACAATAACTATTTATTATCAACAACCTTGATATAACAATATTAAACCAAACTTTCAATACTTTTAAATAATCAAACAGTACTAAAGTCGTAAATCCACTACTAACCGTGTATTGAATTAAGCCCCGCCTCCCTACTAACCTATTATTGAATATACACGGTCTCCACGCGGACAATTTTAACCAATCATATTCCTAGAAATGTATAGGAGGTAAGATAAATGAGTATATATTGTTTAGGGGTTGGGACCTCGATCATTTCCAAGTTCTCAAACAGTAGGGTGTACAGTGACCACAGGGACTCCCCTATATTCCATTTGATTTCTTACATTGTCCCATACTTAAATATATATGGTTTAGGGATGGGAATCCCAACCGTTTCAAAGTTCCTAAACAGGAGGTGGTGGGTGACCTCAGGAATTCCCCTATATTTCATTTGATTAGTTATATTGTCCCATACATGAACGCATATGGTTTAGGGGTGGGGATCTCGACTGTTCAAAGTTCTTTAACATTTGGAAGGTCGGTGTGGGTTGACTCCAGGGACTCCACCTATTTGTCTTTGATTTGTTATATTGTCCCATTACTGAAGACCATATATGTCTATCACTTACTGTTTTTGAAATAATACTCATTTGAAAATTAAAAAAAAACAACATCATTGGGTTCTACAGTAAATCCCTTCCTTCTTTAGACCCCTTAAAAAAAACCCAAATGGACCCCAATGAACACACGAAAGATTGATGGCTCCGCTAGACATGTTAGTCTAACATTTTATGAAACCCTAAGTAAATCTGACAATCACTTACAAACAAAAACCATTTGTGTCTTTTCAATTCTGAAAATAGGTAGTACACAATAGTTACAACATCAGGTCGACAAAAACTTGTTACAATTCGTCGTTTCGGAATCAAAAGAAGTATGCGTAATCTCATTGTTCGTACACCAAAATGGAAATAACGTCACGTCATTGGTTGAATTTCCATTGCTTAGAACGTTTTAAACCAATCGCAACGTTTTGGTGTACACTTTTAAATATTACACAGAATGCATTAGATTCTGACACAGCGAATTAGGTTCTAGCTCACGATGAATAGACGATATTAAACTTGAATTAAATTTTCACATTTATCAATCACTTACAAACAAAGTTATCAAGATATGCCATATGTCATGTAAGTTTTATTAAGTAAACAATTATTATAAGTTTTTAGTTTAAATCAAACAAGATTGTTTACATCTTTTTATTGAATTAACAAAGTTCTGAACATTTCTAAATGATGACGTTTCTTTCAGGATATTTGGTCTTGCAATAGGAACATCTGCTTTCTTAAATTTACTATTACCGGGTGCTGCACAGGTGCATTTTGGTCTTGTAATGGCGGTTAGAATTTTACAAGGAATAGTCGAGGTACGTATGATATTTAATATAAAAACTAAAAGATGTCGTATAATTAGCAATGGAACAACCCTCCTCCACCAAAGACCAAATGACATAGAAGTTACTGTAGTCTGGTTATGTTTTATTTAGGAACTGACATTATCAGTAACATACCTTTCTTAAGTTCTCCATGTATAGAAGTTATTATGAAATTCCTCCAGCAACGTTGAAATAGTTTAGCTTTTATTTCAAAATCCAATTTGCTCATGATATCCTTGTAGTTTTTCACGTGTTCGATTTCTACACAAATGTCTTTGAGCGTTCCAGATGAAGGTTAAACCTAAAAAGCGCTGCGGAAGCATAACATTCATAAGTGATATTTTCATTTCTATTAACATCTTGTATTATCCAAATGAAAATAACGCAATATTTACATTATTGAAGAATATTACTAGTAGCCATGTCAGACGCAAGATAAATACTCTTATCTCACTAACCACTTGCATATATCAATTATTTGTTCTTGTTAACAGTACAGTGAAACCTGACTAAACCGAACCCTTTCGGGACTTGAGGTTTTGTTCGGTTTTGGCAGGTATTCGGTTTGATCAGGTTCACAATGCATAAAATGAGATATGATTGGTCTTCAGAACAAGTTTGGATTAGACAGGTTTCCGGTTTATTCAGGGTTCGGTTTAGCCAGGTTTCACTGTATATGCATCACAAAAGTGTTATAAAGATGAAGATACACATTTCGTGCTTAAATATCCTTTATAGTGTTAGCATAACATGTGTATCTACATCTTTCTACATCTTTATAGCACTCTTGTGGGACATCTACAGTGAACAAAGAACAAGATTTGCTTATACACGGGATATTAGTTGAACAGACAATACATGTTTGATTGGAATGGTTATAATTCTAGTGTAGCTATATTTCAGCACTTCATTTAATTTCCTACTTTAAACAAATATTGGTACATCTTGAATTTAACACAAAACAGACGTGCTTAATCGTAACTGAACAAAAAGATGTAAGGTTTGTGTTAACGAAACAGTAGCCTAAGAACATGTACAACCAAATCACACCAGGCATACTAGTATATTGACAGTATGTAACACGAACAAATACTCGCACACTTCATATACATCTTCATTAATTTTTTCTTTCCCGTTCTTATCCCATTCAAATAATGATTGATGCCATTCATGTGTTAATGAAATGTGAAAATATGAAAATAATGTGAGATATAATTTGAAAAGTCACACAAGATCATCCAAGGTTTTGTTGGGTTCGTGTTGCTAAGCCTTAAATTGTCTAGTATGTTATGTTTCTTAATAGTTGTTTACCTTTTCTTCTAGTTTTGAGTTTTGCCATTCTACTTATGAATTTAATATTTCGATGGGAATTTCCGCTTCAGTTTCACTGCACTGTCTTACAATTAAATTTAAAAATAAAGACATGTAGAATTTAACTCATGATCTTCAATAACTGAAAAACTTAAGACAATCTATGATATAAATACATAAAAGTACACATAAGAAAGTTGCAAAAAACACTTAACCCTAAAAAATGGTTTTGAGACTGGTTTTTAATATTTATATACAGTTTACTCTAATTCATCTATTATATATATTTCAATCAATAAAATATGGTTGTCTCTTTACCTCATTCGTGCTGCGCTTTAATATCTTTGTTATTCCATGATTTAAAAGACCAACAACGTGTAAAAAGGAGAAATGCTGACGGTTTCTTTCCATTTCTGATACATTGTTTTTCATTCTAGTATAAAGGCTTAAAAGGGATATTAAAAATACATTTTTCACTTCTGTTATGTATTCCATCTGAATGCTTGATGCTTTCCCATTAGAAAAGTGTGTTCAGTTTATTGTATGAATAAGAGCAAGATTAATTTGCAGCCATCAATCTTACCTTTGAGAGACAACTCATTTCGGATTAGGATTACAAAGATTATATTAAAATCCAGGAATGCTATATACATTCGAGCATTATTATAATCAATTATTAGTTTGATTCTTCCGTCAGCAGCTTTGTAACAGTTTGGTAAAATTAATTTCAATGTAAAACGAGCGGGATACTACATTTATTGTTGTTGTGTCACGTGATTTCCTTTAGTTCTATTGAAAATGTTGCTACTACTGTTTTTATCGTTTCAAATTATTTAACTGTGTGTCAGTTTGACATTATTTGAAAACAGTGTTCCAGCTTGATTGCATTTTAATTCAATTTTAATTAACTACAGACGTGTCAGTTGTAATTTAGTCTTCATTAAAGCGACGCGTTAAATTAACACTGCGAATAAAATGATGCATCTTTTATCGCTATTGGATATCATGCCCTGAATTATAAAAGGGCCAAATCGTATTAGAGACAATTCAATTTTCATTATGTAATATCTTAATCTATTTTCCCATTATAATTTAACTCAAATTCATTTATTTGTTACCACGTTCAACAAAAAAGATAGAGTTGCACAATAGATTAATCTTGGAATTTTAAGTTTAAAAGGAAAGAAATCTAAAGGGATTCATGTGATTTGGAAAACAAATTATCCTTTTTCATCATGCTTTTTCTAAAAAGTTTCATAGAAATGCAACAACATATCATTAATTACGATGCAAATTTCATTTCTATTATACAAGGTTGACTCTACGATTAACATTTATTTTCATATGCGATGCAGAAAAATAAATTTTATTTGCTCACAGCCAGCTTTAATTCACAAATAACATTGCAACAATTTAGAAGTGTTGTGTAAACTATAGAAGTGAACTGTTGTTCATTGAATTTACATTCCCAGTTGAAATTCACAATAAATAAACTCTTTATAAAACTCAATCTGTTCATTTCTGCATTTGAATAATTGTATTTTAATAGGGAGTAACTTATCCTGCATGTCATGGTATTTGGCGACATTGGGCTCCTCCACTTGAACGTTCTAAACTAGCAACCATATCATTCTGTGGTAAGTTTATCATTATAATAATATTATATGTATCACAAGTAAGTAAATATGCATGAACTTAGAGTCTGTTTGGATAATTGATATGCATACATAATCGAACACGCGAAACAAACACTAGAAGATGAAGTGGGTCTTAAATATGACTCATCAAATGAAAATAGACGAAAATACAACACGAACCTGATTCCAAATGACATGTTTATAAACGATTGCTGCAAACACACATTGCTGAATTTAGTGGTGCATTTAAAACTTCTGCGTAATGATGTTTCATATCGTCAATTCGTAGACATTTAGAACGAGGAAATGGAAGAGAATATTTGCCTCATAAGTACAGACAGGCTAAACTAGACTCAAATAAAAAAGCAGATTAGACAGTCTTCTTGGAACAATGAATCGCAAAAAAAGACATTTGAGTGGGAAAATCATACTTCGGGTACAAGAGTACACGTATTGGACTTTGATGAATATTCCAGTCGAATATGAGCAACTTTTATAAAAGACCTCGTAAACGCTGAACTGAGAAACAAAAATACGTTACCATAGAAAACAAAGATTTGATAGTGTTAAAATATAGAATTTGAACGTGTCTTTTGATAACCATGGCATATAAGAACAATGACGAAAAAAAATTCATAGTTTTAATCATCAAATATGATGGAGTTAAGTGCAAATCTATTAGAAAATTTGGAACAATTAAATGCCGAAATGTAGACAGAATTCCTGAACCTGGATTTAACTAAATGAGGTGATAAGCGTAGACAAAAATTGCCACGATCATCCCTAGTTTAGGAAAACCAGTTGTGGTTGATTATTTTCCGTACGATACTCTTCTAGACCAGAATTTAGTCATTTTACCAACCTATTTGAATTGACTACCGCGATCTGTATGGTGTAGGAGCATCAAGTCTTCTGTAGCTAAATTATTCAACTCGAGGATGAGTAAGAGATTCGCGAAGGATTTCGAGAAAGAATGAATTCTTGTAAGGATCAAAATGGTGTTTTTGAAAATTCATAGCATACGATTCTACGAAACTTAAAAATAAGCTTCAAGTTGACACATTTCCAGAAGGTTGCAGATTTATCGAAGGCTTTCAACTCTATGGATCATTCAGTTGTATGGTATAAGTTGAGAACTCTTGGAATTAGAAGAATGCTTCAAGTGATTCAAAGTATTTAATCAGGATTAAAGTGTTGAATTCGAATCAACGAAAAATTCACAGACTGGTTTTCAATCTGCAAAGGGGTCAGATAATCATGCGACCACATTGTTTGATATACTTATCAAGAACCTTTTCCCTCAGATTCTATCACCTCAGATTCTATCAACCGGATAACAGTCAGTGAACTGGACTTTTAAGGTAATCATTGATAAGACCAAGCTCTTTCACGTCAGAAAATCGTCACTAGTGCGTAGTGACTTTGGTTTTAAGCTAAAAGGGTACGCTATATGCTACCTATATCAGAGATTATCACAAGTAGACACATTTGATTATTCCGTTAGTGTTAACAAACAATTCACAGAAGGTATTATTGGTTCCAAAGAATTTCAAACTGAATATTATGGATTATGAAACCTACACTAAACTCTTCAACTGTAGTGTATATGTCATAATGATGTACATCAACTCAAACCAACGATTATGCTGTCGGTGAATAGAGCTTAAACAATTCTAGAGCATATGACTAAACTTGGAATTTTATAAAGGCTTGAACCTCCTTCCCTGTCCAATCTTTTTTTTTAAATGTTCATTTCTCAACAATTAAGACCGACCATTTGCCTGTATGAGATGCGACGTGTTCCCGCTTAAAATTGAAACGATAACACGGAATTCTTGCAGAAAGACACTCGCTTGAGTATAAGACTCAATTATACTCCACTGCTCAACATAACAATTTACCATGTTTATAGACTACTACACCATATATAATTAATATCTTACATTTCCATCCAATAGAGACAAACTTTTAAAAAATTGTCTTGTACAGGAATAAAAGTAGTTGCCGAGTTCTGTATTTCTAATTTTAAGATTCGTACACAAAATTTACCACTAAATTTAAATAACTAAAATACTAACTAAAAATGACATTCAATTTAACAAATATTATTCTTTGCATTATATCTGTTTTATTTTTGTAGAACAAAGTGCGCAATAAGTTTTGGATGTTAGCCTCAAAAGAAAAGTTTAAACAAAAAGATTATTTCTATTTTTATGCAGTTAAACAACAAGTGATCGATATTCAAAGATACTATAATTAGTTAATCTATAAACTTGTTACTAAATGTTTTTAATAAAAAATATGTCAAAACTTTTATCTACAGGTTCATATGCTGGTGCAGTTTTGGGAATGCCCCTATCTGGTATATTGACAAAGAATTTTGGTTGGCAGTCTGGATTCTATGTTTTTGGTAACTATTTGTTTTGATAATATTGTTTGATTTTTATTATAATTATTTTAATAATAATGATACTCACTTGTAATAATAATTATTATCATTGTTTAAATAACTTTTTTGTTTGATCTTATAAAACGTTTGAGTTTTAATCTCCTTTCTGAAATACGTCGAGACAATGATTATCAAAAGAACGTTCAATATCCAAAGTACACTGTATGTTTAGTGCGCATCAAAAACCTGTCAAACTCTATGAGAATAACAAGTTTTATCAAATTCCAAATAAGCTTAAAACACTGCTATTCATATAAAACCCTTCTTTTTGGAGAGCAATAAGGAGGTAGTTGCCGATTACGAAATCATTAAATATTTTTTTAGGCAAATGAAATTTGTAATCAAAATACACTATTTAAAGCACCCAACTGCAAGGTACTAAATCACAAGGCAGATGTCCAAACGCTTCATGTATCTTCAATGCGAAATACTGCATATAATATTTTCATGACCGGTTCATTGATTTCTTGTAAATGACCAATAAAATTATATTTTTAATCGTATTGGTATGTAAGTATTTTCTTGAAATTTTTAAGATTGCAAACTATCGATCGTGTCTCTTGGATATTATTAGCTTTAAACTAGAAATGTTGCTTGGTGTAATTTTACAGTTGCTAAGAATTTTATAAAGGCTTTTAATTTTGATCTTTTTTAACATGTGTTATTGGTATCAAATTGGATTGTATGATTTTTTTCTTTCTTTCTTTTACAGGTGCTATGGGTATCATATGGGCTATAATTTTTTGGTTCTTTTCTTTTGAAAGACCAGCGTGCAATCCTTATATATCTCAAGAAGAACTTATTTATATAGAAACATCAATAGGTGAAAACACATCACTAACAAACAAAGTAAGTCTAAGAACTTAGATCAATTCTCACATCTTACTTTTGTTTTATACTTTACGAGCTTTGACAAGATTTGTCTATCGTTTAATCTTTAGGGAACTCTAATATAATCTGAATAACAAGACATTTATCTTTCCTGTTCTTTAAAACAAAGCTGACACGACAACAACCTACTGTAAAAATTGAACATTACATATTCCAGTTCTCAGATGTTTTGTTATAGAATTTCTATCTTTCGAATCGATTGATAATTAAATAATCCCGTTCTTTTCCGATTTTATCACTCGGTGTCTGGCAAATATCTAGGAATACAATGAGTTAGTATAATGTCTATTCATGACATTAAAGAGTTTTATGTTGCCATCAATAGTATTTTGATTTGATTAGGTTCCACCATTAGGAAAGTCGTCCAATACATTTTGCTTTAAACACAATCGAGAACACTCCACAACAAAGAAGGACACATATGGAATTGTTCGTCAAGTTGATTTAATTAATTAAGTCTTATCTTCTGTAAAGTATATGAATAATATTCAATTGGAGACTTTTGGGATTTTTTTCATACTCGGATTGTCTGTTTTCTTTTGATAAGAGTTTACAATACATGTTATATTGGACATGAAATTCCCATCTATAACCGCATGATTTAGAACAAAATTTTAGATTACTATAAAACAAAAATGAAACAGGATACAAGCTATTGATATCAAATACAAACAAGACGTTTTGAATTTCATGTTTTCACAAATGAATGCAAAAAATATATTAAGCGCATGCTATAATATTTTTTTTTAATATTTTCCTAATATTATAAAGACTGCTACGATATATCTACATATCTAGGTACAAACAACATCCAATTCTATAAAATCTCTTCTTAACAAAGATATCAGATTAAAGATTTGGTTACTAGTCGCGCGTTTCGTTTACACAAGTAAAAGGGCGAGGAAAATTCTAAACGAAAAGTCCCTAAGCAAATGTCAAATTCAAAAGCTCGAACACATAAAACGATTGGAATACAACTGTCATATTCCTGATTAAGAATAAGAGTTATCAGTGACGCAATTTAGTATAGTCAAAAACAGTTAAAAGATTAAAAGGTTAAGGTAAATAAGAAAAAGTTGAAAAGCATTAAAACAAAAAGTTCATAAAAATTGTGCCAAATACAACAAATGCATTAACCCCATTTTTTGCTAGAATTGATTTGATGTCAGTAGAATAATTTGTATATTCATATTTTCAAAAATGGTTTTAACAATGGCATTGGTAACCTTATATAGTCTTTAGATTCGGTTCTAAGAAAAATAATTTGGATCTCAATAAAGAAGCTTCGTGTGACATTATTAAAAATCTAAGCTTTTTAGCAAACATTAGTATGGCTTTTTTCAAATTTGCTTGTTTTGTATTAAGGTTTTTAAAATGACAATAATTCTAACGACATTATACCAGATAATTGCTTTTGACAAATTTGAAGTCTAAAAAGTGCAAAATTCAATTACATTATAAATGAATTTCGCAATTATACTACTGCTTAGCAATTATTTCAAATGAAAGCAAGAGGTTTCATTCGTAATAAAATTAAATTTGAAAATTATACCACGCATGACGAGGGATATATTCGAGATTTAAGAAATATCGTAAATACATTATCTATAAGAAACATAGTTTTAAAAGAACGGCGAAAGATACCAGACCAGTCAAACTCAAAATCAACAAATAAACTGACAACGCCATGACTGAAAATGAAAAAGACAAACAGACAAATAATAGTACACATAAAACAACATAAAAACTAAAGACTGAGCAACACGAACCCCACCAAAAACTGGGGGTGATCTCAGGTGCTCCGGAAGGGCTAGCAGATTCTGCTCCACATGTGTAAAAATATGCAAAAGGACCACTTTTTTTATTAAGTTGACATCAATGAGATGCATGAAAAAAATAACGTCTGAACACTTTTCGAAAATTTACTCTAGCTAGTTGTTTTAAAAGGCCATTTGATATCTTTCGCCTCTCTTGAAGATGATATTGTTTAAACGTAAGGTAAACTGATATATATATAATTATATATAAGAAATGACAGGCAAAAGTCAGTGAAAAATTAACCTTTCCTTTTCGAAAACAGTTAACCGTTAAGTTTTATTAACTTGAAGGTAAGAATTACTGTGAAACAAGTTAAAAAAAAAAAAAAAGCAAATGTGTGTGGTACAAAACGTTTTATTGTAATTTTTTTTTTACAGAATATGAGAACGCCATGGTTAAGCTTTTTTACATCCATGCCAGTATATGCTATAAACGTAGCTAATTTCTGTAGAAGCTGGACATTTTATCTGCTTATTATTAGTCAGCCTATGTATTTCAAAGAAGTTTTTCATGACGATGTTGCCAAGGTAAATGTAATAAAATTGCACAGGTAACACTATAAGATTGTTAACGCTTCACAAAGAAAAAACCGATCACAATCCGATAGATATGACTTCAACATTTTTATGCTTTGAAGATGATGAATGTTATACACACAAAAGAATACCGATCGCATGCACATTGTCTAAACGGTATATACTTTACATACACTTATAGTCATTATATTTGGTCAATATCTATCATCTTGTTTCATCATCGAAGCACATCGATTGTATTGTCATTAAACTATATGTCAGCAATACTATATAGGTTACTTTTCTGTAAATGTCACATGTGATATTAAAAGACTTTGAATACTGAATTACTCCTGCACATGCTCATTTGAAGGATGAGTATGTCAATTATGAGAATTTCTTTATTGGCACCTCATTTATCATGCTATGTATTGTTCTAAAATCAATCTTAATATTTTACAACTTTTGTTACCAGTTTTTAGAGCAAAGTTACCGGAACCTAATCAGTCTACCATTTATTTGATTAAAATTCCATTTCGCCAGCACCTAATCAGTTTATAACCTTGTCTGTTTTCATTTGCTTGTCATATGAAATTAAACTCACCTATTAATCACTATATCAAGAACGTAATTCGTGCAATAGCATAACGAAAATTAATGCCATCATTACATTTTTTCTCCTAATCCGATTCCGGAGCTTATTGTTTTACACCTAATCCGATTCTAGAGCTTATTGTTAAGCTTTCTCGCACTACTGTACTTATGAAAGTAGATGAATTCAAATCCTACATCCTTTTTACTAATTAATAAGTAATTAGCCGAAAGTACCTGTTGACTCTGTTCGTGCGTTAAGTTTAGCTTAGCCTCAATGCATAACCGATTCATCTATTGTAAGAAAAAGTGTATTGTAGCTTCGACATATCTAATCAAAAGAAAATAAGCAGAACTGATTAGAAATATGTGGATTCGTTTATTTTCATGGATATCAATTTTCATGGATTGCTGAAAACTTGCATATTCGTGGAAATTTGATTTCGTGGTTTTGACAATCACTTCATGGTTCACCAGTACCCACGAAACCCACGAAAATTGGTATCCTACGAATATAAATGATTCCACAGTAACTATAATGTATAGCACAAAACAAACATTATAATATGAAATCGTACTGTAATCGGTAAATTTCAATATGTGTTCGTGAAGTTTACGAAAAAGATAAAATAACGAAAAAGCAGATTTCAAAGAAAATTTAATATGGAGAGTCATTTAAAAAATGGCAAAATCACAAACTCAACCATATCAAACGAATGCAAAACAACTGTCACATTCCTGAAAAGGTACATGCATTTCTTCATTTGGAAAATGGTAGATTTAACCTAGTTTTATAGTATTTTAAGTAATATTGTTGTTGCATTGAATAAAGAATTCAATTCTCAAAACAACAATTATTTGGGATTCTTTTTTAGGTCTTTATTTTGTTCTGATGCAATTAAACATCTCATCCTTTTTTGCCTTATATTACTTCTTTACCAATCATCGAATTTTTTTTTTTATTTTATTCACAGATATTTTTACAAAACCATAACTCAACTGTTTTTTTTCTTTCATTTATGATAAAAGAAACTTTAGAAACTTTCAGATGATGTATGATCTTTCGCCTTTCAAATTTATTTTAGTATGATCATTTGAATAATAAAAAGAATACAAAAATACTATAACTAACGGAAGATCCAATACAAAAACAAAACATAGGTTTTGTATTGTAGCACATTTTAGATTCGACAAACTTAAACTATAATAACTTAGTATTGTACGAACTAAAACTTCAACAATACACCTGTATATATTTTTTTCCTCGTCTTTTAGAGTGGCATTCTGTCGGCACTACCTCATCTAGTTATGGCTATTATTGTGCCTATTGGTGGACAAATAGCGGATAATCTACGACAAAGACATCTTACCACTACTACTGTTAGAAAAATATTCAATTGTGGAGGTAAGACTATTTTATCGAAAAGAAATTTTCTCTAATTCTTACCCGATTATCATGACCTATTGTTCATTTTGATTTAATCAACGCGTGAATCATTTGAACTCAGTTGTTCATTGGTCAAAATTTCATTATGACGTTAAATATTCAATTCCCATTGTGAAGACATCACAAAGGCGACCATGCCTGATGACGCCAAGTAGAAAGAACAGTTTGTTCGACACAATGATTAAGATTGTCTGTATATCGTATACAATCTTGAAAAAAACAGATTCCACAACCACGTCTCGTGCAATACAATCTCGACAGTTAAATTTTAATTTTGAAAAGATAACTGTTTCGAGTGGATAATTATCGTATCACACTCTATGCAGTGGTAGCATCTGTATTTATATATAATGATAGACATGATATGCTATCTATGTATAGAAAGCTTCATATTTGTTCAGTCATTGTATTTGATGGAAACATTTTCAGATAGAGAATTATAAAAACTTTCATCCAAAACTGCATATTGCCAGTTCATTATTTAAAATTAAGTTGAAACTAAAAGAGTATATATAATGGTTTTCGACGTGAATACAGTTCATACTGGTGTGTTATTTTCTCTTCTTCCCTTTTTGATGATGAAGTCATTTTAAATACGTAAATGCGAATATGAAAGTAGGCCAGTTATTTGAAGAAAAATATATTATGGTTTTGATAATGTTCACAGTTATGGAATAGTATGTCCAATACTTCATGAAAGGCGACCTGTATATTCGGCAAAATATTTGGACGGTCACAGAAAAAGGATGTGTTGTAATGACTCTTGTACACAGCATTTACCTTTCCATATACATGACAACGGGCTTATGTACAGTAGTTGTCAGTTGTTTATGTAATTTATACGTGTTTCTCGTTTCTCGTTTTTTTATATAGATTAGACCGTTGGTTTTCCCGTTTGAATTGTTTTACACTAGTAATTTGGGGCCCCTTTATAGCTTGTTGTTCGGTGTTAGCCAAAGCTCCGTATTGAAAGCCGTACATTGACCTATAATGGTTTACTTTTATAAATTGTTATTTGGATGGAGAGTTGTCTCATTGGCACTCACACCACATCTTCCTATATATATTTACAATATACATTCCCTTTGGTTTTCCCGTTTGAATGGTTTGACACTAGTAATTTTGGGGCCCTTTATAGCTTGTTGTTCTGTTTAAGCCAAGGCTCCGTGTTGAAGGCCGTACATAGACCTACAATGGTTTACTTTTATAAATTGTTATTTGGATGGAGAGTTGTTTCACATTGGCACTCACACCACATCTTCCTGTATATATTTACAATTTACATTTCCATCGTTCATTGCGCATCTATAAACCAGAAAAGGACCTCCCTCGAAGAAGAAATATGTATTATAATGCCAATTGATAGCATATTAAGGATTATGGCTAATAAGGAAAAATCGTTTCCGTTTGAGCAGAATTATATATAAAGGTGAAATGTTTGATAGAAATTAATGTATCTGAGACTCAGACAAATAATTGAATTGCTTTTCTCCTCTAACTGTAAGAACCTTTATGATAGATTTTGTAAAAAAAAAACTTCAAAGTATTTTTTTTATAGCATTACTATAAAGTTGGAGATTACTTACCTTTTCAGGCTTTGGACTAGAAGCTTGTTTTCTATTGGGTGTTGCTTTTGCACGTGATAAAACTGCAGCAATGGTGTGTTTGACATTAGCAGTTGGATCAAGTGGTTTTGCCATTTCAGGTATGCATGTCACATAGTCAGAATGATTTATCATTTTTTGCAACGGACTTTAGTCTTATTTAAAAGCATTTGCCACAAACGTAATGATTCCAGCAAATAATGACTTCATAGAATTGTATAATTGATTTTCACAGAATCGAGTATTTAATGTCTTTTTGATTGGAAACAAAGCAATAAAAGTTCATATCATTGTGAAATATGATGGCTATAAAAGTATATTATAAAGTTTTAAAACAGTATTGGATTTAATAACCGAGTGTGCTCCGTGAGATTTTTATCAGATGATAATGATGACACTGCATTTTATTTCCAAAAAAAAAAAAAAAACATTAATAATTAAAATAGATAATGGTAATCGTTATGTCTTTTTTGTACGTTCGACAGGCTTTATACAAAGATAGAAAAAAGATGTGGTATGATTGATAATGAGATAACTCTCCTCAAGAGACCAAATGACATAGAAATTAAAACTTTAGATAAAAGCAACAGTAGTAAACCTTTGTTCGAAATTCATAAATCGATAGAGAACAAAACAAATCCTGGTTACAAGCTGAAACTGAGGGAAACGTATCAAATATAAGAGAACTACGACACAACAGAAACATAACACCAAAATGTAACATATAGGTCACGTACGGAACAAAGCCCATACCGCATAGTCTGCTATAAAAGGCCTTGAAATGACAATGTAAACAATTGAAACGAGAACACGAACAGAGTTTATTTTTGTCGCAATATAACGAAGAATTACGTTACTACCTGAAATAAGAAAAAGCATCACCTCTCAATATCGATTTCTATAGTATGTATAACCGTACTAGAAAAAACATCATTGAATAAATTGAATTACTGGTAAGACAATAACAATCAAAACCAAGGAGTAAACAAGGACTCAAAAAACTAAAGGCCATTTACATCAACAGTTATAATTAATAAATAAGAAACAACACGAACTCCACTAAAAACAGGGAATGAAATCAGGTGCTCCGGAAGGGTAAGCTTTTCCTGCAAGGATACGGCACCGGTCTTGTTATTTATTTGTTCAGTTCGGTAATGATGGAATTCTGTAATTTCGACAATTGTTTATTCATTGTATGAATTAGAGCAACATTAGTCAATCGATTTTCAAATCTCGAAATCGAATAGCAAGAGACAGATCAAAACAACAAACACAAACTCAGGGAATCACATGAACCCTAAAAAGATCTTGCATACTGAATATCCTGGACTGGTAATAACTGGAAACAAAATATTGCATAAGATAGGTTTAAATAAATGTTTAACCTCACAAAATATAGGAAGCAACTATGTTCTAAACCGAAATCAGTATGGCGGCCAAGCAACAGGGAAAAATGAATATTTCGTCTGCAAAAAACGAATATGATGCAACTTCACTATGAAATGTAATATCCTCACCTTACTTGTACTGTATTTTTCAGGTTTCAACGTTAACCACCTTGACTTAGCACCACGTTATGCTTCCATTTTGATGGGTCTATCAAATGGGATTGGTACACTTGCAGGAATGATGTGTCCAGTTGTTACCGAGTTGTTAACTAAAAAAGGGGTAAGAATTATTAAACCATTCACACAAGAAAAACAACGGTCCGATTTGTTACAAAACAATAAACATTAACAAATATATCAGGTAGCAAGCATCAACTACAACTCAAAAACAGACTCCTGGCTTGTTATTGGAACATTCTCAACGTGGCGGGGAATTAATTATCAAAAATGTCAAAATGTCAAAAATAGGGTATAGTAGTCAAAAGATGTTTTTTGTTTTGTTCAACATTTTCGGTTCATGAAGGTGTGTGCAAAATTCTTTTCGAAGGTACATAGAGTGGAGTGGTCTGTTCCATTTTTAGTTTGGCGTCGGTAGGATTATACCTTTTATAGCAAACTGTTCTTACATTTGTCATGTATCATCACTTTTGCACTTAAATGATATAAGGATACATACATTCTTTGATGACTGTTAGTTACTAAAAGTTTATGCTGTGAATATATTTATTTTTCGTGGGTACCAATTTTCGTGGAATTTGGAAACTTGCATTTTCTTTGATATATGATTTCGTGGTTTTACCAATCTCTGCATGCAAAGCCTTTAGACAATTTGCAATTGGTTGAGCATTTGAATTCGTATTTCACCTGTACCTATGAAACCCACGAAAATTGTTATTCAACTAATTAAAATGAATTCAAAGAGGTTAAAAATTCGTAAGGCACTGTTGACCTTAAGTTATGATGTTTTGATATGTTCATACTCTACAAATACACCCATGCATATTTGGATAATCTTTGGAATAAGAATATGGTCAATGTTATAGTATTTGTATTTATTTGGATGACAAAGATTTTTCACATTACTGTTCCTGGTGAAGTAAGCTCTAAAGTGCGCTATCATCGCACAATGTAGTGTTTGTGTCTGTATAACTGTCAGGGGAAAAAACGACTAAATGTTTTAATGTATGAAATGCAATGTAATCAAACAAAATAACTGCTTTAATCTCAAAGTTAATTTTTTCTTAACCCAAAAAATGTTAGCTAAACCATACGTCACATTTGTCCAGGAATTCTTTGTAAAACCGGACATTTACATATGACAACTACGGATGCTTTTGAATGGACATTATTAAATATAATGACCGCATCTATAAATTTTTATGAATATAAATGGACCTTGATGAAGTCAATTAGGTAAGTTCATCAAAACAATTAGTCCAGACTGATGTTGATCATTTTATAATAAAGAACTCATTATTCATTGATTAACCCATCAGAGATTCGAGGACAAGTCAAAATGCGTCAATAAGCGTTGTGTCACGTCTCTTTCTTGTCTATAATTTAATTAATTGTTGGTCAGATTTAGCCTAAAGTTCAATGATTCTTTGATGATGTTCTATTAAAATGTTATTCAGTAAACTGAAATGGTTTTTTTCCTGTCCACATATTTCAATACATGAAGAAATGTGATCCAGACTAACTTGAACAAAAGCTTCTTATTAGTTTTGTTCTCAAGTTAATTACTGTACGGGCATTTACTTCAAATAACGTAGATATTAAAAATACAAATGCAAAATAACATAAGCAATAAAACTTACCGTAACATTGATTAAATGTTTGACTTCAAATAATCAAGCGTTCTTCAAGCATACTGCGGATATTTACTTGAAAATCTATTAAAAGCAGCACTAACATTCATTTACCTAGATTTGGGCATTTTAGTTTTACGCGGAAAACTCTTATACAAACAACGAGCGAAGGTGAAAATTTTGTTCCCTGTTGTTAATTTTCCTCTTCTTTTTGGACAACGTCAATATGAAGTCAGGACATTCGCTACCACAAATAACTTATAAACTTTATATCATTCTTTCATAGATTCAAAGATGTTGTTTTTTTAAAGTGATAAAGATTAAAAGACCATGTTGACTGCTGTATATTTGATATACTTGTCTATTATGTCTGTTTGTTTTGTTCACGCATCGTTGTCAATAAAACGGAATTTGATGCAACTGCCATACAAGTGAGAGGTTTGGCTAGATATAAAATCAGGTTCAATCCACTATTTTATACATAAAAAATGTCTGTACCAAGTCAGGAATATGAAATTTGTTATCCATTCGTTTGATGTGTTTGAGGTTTTGATTTTGCCATTTCATAAGGGACTTTCCGTTTTGAGGTTTCCTCGGAGTTCAGTATTTTTTGTGATTTTACTTGGTTTTTTTTTTGTTGTTGTTTGTTTTGTTTTTGGTGTGGTTTTTGGGTTTGTTTTTTTTTTTTGGGGGGGGGGTGTAATTTGGTTGTACTGTTTTATGATTTATGCTTTGGTTTAACTTAAAATAAATTAAAATCAAATCATTCAATCAACGACTGTATGCTACAGATTTCTTATAAACAGTTCTGTTTATTGCTACACGTGTAGTAGCACGTGTAGTCGATTTTGAATGAGCAATAAAACACTATCAATCAATTATCAGTCTAGTGAATCAAATGTTTTCGTTGATTTTTGTCGTAAATATAGACAATAATAGTGCATTGACTTGACATATCAACGATATAAGGATGAGGCTTAGAAACGGGGAAATGCGAGGCTGTGCCGAGCATTTTCCCCGTTTCGGGCCGAATCCTTATATCGTTGATATGTCAAGTCAATGCACTATTATTGTCTTTATACTGCAATCTAAAAAAAAAACATTTTCAATTGTTGTTTATTGTGTTAATGTTATTTTTTTTTATTCAAATATTGGGAAAAATCCCCCTTTAAAAAGGCCTCATATCACACAGACGGAGAAATATTAAACACGATGAAATGTACATCATTACCGCAATCAATGGTGAACGAATTCGTTGCAGACTAAAATATCAACAATAAACATAAAACATAATGATTTATAGGTTGCAAACAAATAAATATTAAAAATTGAAATATGTTTTCCCGAAAATTGCAAAAGAAACAAGTTTGAGTCGTTAAACGCATCGTTGTTTACATTGAAAACAAGAACAGGTTGTAGAGGTCGTATGAATAATTAAACATAATTTCGACAATTTCTATTTAAATATTCATGAGGAAAAGTGATATCAGGTCAGTGACTGTATATGACATAGAAATATATGGTCAACGCATTTTGACTGCTCAAATAGAACGAGTGCAGTATAAAGACCATTATAGTGCATTGACTTGACATATCAACGATATAAGGATGAGGCTTAGAAACGGGGAAATGCGAGGCTGTTTCCCCGTTTCGGGCCGAATCCTTATATCGTTGGTATGTCACATCAATGCACTATTATTGTCTTTATACTGCAATCTAAAAAAAACATTTTCAATTGTTGTTTAATGCGTTAAGGTTATTTATTTGATTTAAATATTAGGGAAATACCCTTTAAAAAGGCCTCACATCATGCTCGGGGAGAAATATACAACACAATGAAATTTACATTTACCTGTTGAAACCAACACTCGATGGTGAACGAAATCGTTTGAGTATGGACTTAAATATCAACCATAAGCATAAAACATAATGATTTATAGGTTGCAAACAAAAAATATTAACAAATTAAATATGTTTTTCCAATAATTGCAAAAGAAACAATGTTGAGTCGTTCCACGCATCGTTGTATGCATTTGAAACAAGAACAGGTTGAAGAGGTCGTATGAATAATTCTATATTAATTCGGCAATTTCTATTTAAATATTCATGAGGAAAAGTGATATCGGGTCAGTGACTGTATATGACATAGAAATATACAGTCAACGCATGTTGACTGCTCTAATAGAACGAGTGCAGTATAAGTGATGTTACGACGTTCGAGTAAGTTCCAAAGAATGAAATATTCAAACATTGTTTAACATATTTGTTCCATCAGCAAGCTAATATCTTACAAAATGATATGATTGTAATTTCAGACTGCAGATGAGTGGCAGAATGTCTTCATTATAGCCAGCGTGGTTCATTTTCTTGGAATAACATTCTATGGAATATTTGCATCCGGGGAACAACAACACTGGGCAGAACCACATGGAGAAGATACATGGAGACCGGAAGATACACTTAAACCAGATACAACTGGAAAGTTCTTGTCTTACGGTGCGTTCCAAGAACAAACATCTGATTACAAAGGACCAAACAATGGAGTTATAGCAATGAATGGAAATGTCGGAAATGGGCACACAGGCTTCAATTCATCAAATTATTCAAAAGGACCACGTGATCGAAATGACGATACATCACAGTCCTCGTTTGGACAATATTCATTCGATGGACCAATGTATGAAACGAAAGAAGAATTAGTACAAGTTCAATCTAGGGACAGATATTTAAGTGAGGATCGTGATTTATGAAAAAAACTTCTCTTAGGAATATTACATGTACGGAATTTAAAAACAAAACATTTCACGTTTTCTCTAATATTTCATTATTATTATCATTATTATTAACAACGATGCTTGCTATCATAATGTAACGTTTATGTTCAATCTAAATGTTTCAAAGTTTAAAACACTCTTAGTTATAATTGTTTCCGAGTATATAACAATAACACTCTAGAATACAGTAAAGATCGCACAGTAGTTAGATATGAGGAAAGTTCATAGAACTTGTTACGACCATCAGAGATAATAGGAAATAGATTTAGGCTGCATTGTTTTTGATAGTAGAGGGGCATTGAGTTTTATGATCTGTGCGTCCGTTCGTTCGTTCGTTCGTTAATTCGTTCGTTCGTCCGTCCGTCCGTCTGTCCCTCCCGCTTCAGGTGAAAGTTTTTGGTCAAGGTAGTTTTTAATGAAGTTGAAGTTCAATCAACTTGAAACTTAGTATTCATTTTACTTATGATATGATCTTTCTAATGTTAATGCAACATTTGGGTTTTGACCTGAATTTCACGTTCCACTGAACATAGAAAATAATAGATCGAGTGGGGCATCCGTGTACTATGGACATATTCTTGTTATAATGAGTATCAAGAAAAGAAATGTAAATTAATCATAAATACTATTAACACCAAAAAATTGAAGTCAGTTAAAGTGCATATCTTAATTTTGCAAAAAGAGGAAAAAAAACATACTTAACCTACACACCTGGGTTTGATAAAAAAAAACTTTTCACTTTCTGAGAAACTGGACCATAGACACAACTTTTTCAGACATAAAATAATCCGGTCGTTGCTTACATTTTGTCACTTCTAGTAATAGCTTACTGTTTGGTAAAATAGCATCAAAACAATTACTGTAAACCAACTTATTTTCGCGTTTAACCCTTTCTAATCCTCTTCGCGGCTATTAGATTTCGTGAATTTCTAATTTAATTCAAGTAGTTACATAAAGAAAGATCTAAGTTTTACGTATTCGCAACAATGTATATTCGCGTTATTTTTCTACTCGTGAAAGTCACGAAAGTAAATCGCTCGCAAACATAGGTTGGTTTACAGTTAGGTGACATTTATGTGGATCAAATCTCCTTAATTTTGTTGGTCTAGATGTAAGTAGGCCTAGTAGTTTGTTTAACGATGTCATTTTATAGATTGACCAAGATGAGCTTACCTACGGTTGCATGATCGAGATTATATGACCGGTGTTTGTTTTTTAACAGTAGTAAGTGGAGATTAAGAATGGTTATGCCAGAAACGAGTGTTCACATCTAGAACTATTTAGGTGTTCTAATCTAGAACTATTTAGGTGTTCCAATCTAGAACTCTTTAGGTGGTCTAACTTAATTCTTTTGGAGACAAGATATTTTTCTTGAAATGTATCTTCGATAGTTATTTACAATGTATACTGTTATGTTTACAATTGTTTAAGTATTATAAAGTATTGTTCTTCGCGAAATGTAATAACTTGCTATAGTCATGCTCGAATTATACAATTGTTATAGTTTTGTTAATTCTTGGAAATGCTTTTCTGTAATGTTCTTCTTATTCTTGGTGACGTTTGATATGATATTCTAGTCATGTTTATTTATTATTGTTTTAGGTACTTTGTAGATTTTTATCATTGTTACTGTTTTGTTAAATGTAAATAAATATACATAATGAAATATATCATATACAGTTTATCTTCACAAGTCGTATGGTTTACGTCTTAATGGACTGGAGTACATCAAATTTTCATACTAAAATACATATGGAATTTTTTTCATAGAAGAAAACATTCTTGAAAAATTTCGTTAGTTGGCATTTTTTATATTGGGTAATTTTGCGATGTGAACATACTAACTAAATATTAGAAATTTTTCGTCAATACATGCATAACTTATAATACGCCAATTAAAAGGTATTTAATATATTTACCGGTATCGTATTGAGAAATGTAGAATTATGCAAATAAATCTTTTACAAATCTGAAGTCTTAAACTTTTTAACAAGTAATCATTATTTCTTGTCTTTCGTGCAACAATAGAAAGTTCTTAATATACGTTTGTAAAATCACAAAGATTTGATATGTATTTCATAGACATGAAATACAAAAGAACAAAGTTCTGTGATATTCAGTTTATAGTTTTTATTATTCCTCAAGGTAGCAATACACAGTTTTGCATTTTGGCCACGGTGGATTTTTTAAATATGAAAGTTATTGTGCAATCAAATTCATGTTTAGACAGCTGAGTACTAATTTGGCTTTCAAAGGTGGATTATAAGAAAATCAAGATTATTTTTTACATGTTTTATGGCCTATTTTCTGTTTGACTCTCCGTATTTTCATAGCTAGACCGACCAGGTCCAGCAATTAATGTCATGTTTACAAATGAGATGAAAGACGTATGAATTTTCTTGAATTTCTTGATAGATATATGTAAACAGTTTCAGAAAATGTATTGCTTCAAGCGATTGAAATTCTACTTCTAGCAAAAATTATGGGAAATATGTAACATCTTTTCTCCCCTTTTTGCAATATATTACAACAGATGAATGCAGATTTGTTGCCATGGATACCAATTACAAACATATGCACAGAGAGAGAGAGAGAGAGAGAGAGAGAGAGAGAGAGAGAGAGAGAGAGAGAGAGAGAGAGAGAGAGAGAGAGAGAGAGAGAGAGAGAGAGAGAGAGAGAGAGAGAGAGAGAGTGAGTGAGAGAGAGAGAGAGAGAGAGAGAGAGAGAGAGAGAGAGAGAGAGAGAGAGATTTACTATGCGCTTTTCCAAAACCAATTCAGAAATGGTTTAAACTATATTTCTGAACAAAGTTGAACCTATTTTCAGTACAAAAACATATTTATTACTACTGTTTTGAAATTAATTGCAAACTCCCAGTGAAACAACCATGGAATCTAGTGACAAGATGACACTACTTGTATACAAAATATGATAAAAGACATGTAAGTATTCGTCTAATAAGGTCCGCTGGGAGCTCATTAAATTCACATCAAAATGTGAGCTGTGATATATAGAATTCACAAGAGCATTGTAAAGATCATTGTTCGGTCATATCGAAAAGGAATTATAGGTAGTGTTATGCGTCAATTTTCACAAGTAATCTGTATTTTATTATATGAGTATTATTTTGAAAAAAAGTGGGAAATTAGCATGCAAGCTGAAACCTATTTTCTATAAGAGTATTGATAATGTAGAAGTTTACACCAAGGAGGTTGTATGAGACAACATTGTTTAAACTAATGGAACAAGTTCATAAAAAAATTGTTTAATAAACTTACAGAATGATCTTCAATAAATGGATTTTTGGTTGGTAAATAAACATGAAACAGACATTTTTATTTCTGTGTCATTTGGTCTCTTGTGGTCTCTTGTGGAGAGTTGTCTCATTTGCGATCATACCACATCTTCTGTTTATAATTACCATGACAACCACTTAAAACATCAGAATGAATTAAACAACAAAAGACTGAAAGAGAAATAAAAATATTACAAAAGAGAATAGTTTGCCACATTTTATTACAGATAGTAGTATATTTTCATCTTATTATGGGGACGGAGTCCCCAATAACAGTAGAAAATTCAATAAAAAAAAATACGGGAAAATTTCCCGAATTTTTCATTGTACTAATGAACTCAAAATCGTTCAAATTTTTTTTGTCGTGTTTTGAAATCCCGGACCTGCGCAGAAATGTACAATGTACTTCCTTTTTCCGGTCTCGTTTGTATGAAACTTTGAGTAAAATATATATTTATCAGTCTAGTATAAAATAGGAAGGAACGCGCAATACCAATTTCATTTTTAATAATTCCTTGATATGAAAAAAACGTTACCTGATGATAGCGTTTCTTTGTTTACATTGCATATGACGTCATAATTTAAATAACGTCACAACTAAATCCCTAACAACAGAACCAAAATCGGAAACGTTACGGTATTTCCGTTTCTTTTTTTTTAAACAAATATTTAAGTTACAAAAAAATAATTCATACAGACTTCGTCCCCATTTACAGGTAATGCCTGCCTCATATTACCTCTGTATATGTTTCTAAAACTATACAGCTGAACTAATTTCTGTGATGGCAAGGTACTAAACTTTCGGTTTTCGAGAATAGATTTTTTTCACATTTTGCTTATGTTTTCGGTTAGCGTTACGCGAAAATTAAGTTTCAGTTTTGTACACAATTATTTCCTGCATTTTATGAGTCACCATATTAGTTTCTATCATGTCTTGGACAGGATTTTTTGTTTACAGTTGTTACCAGTCCAGTATATTTATTTAGTATACAAAAAGTCTCCTAAAGAAAATCAACGGGTCGACTTATTAATTGCGTTAAGCCCCCGTCCTACTAGACCACGACCGCACAACGCTCACGGCCGTCATCTAAAATGTAAATTTACACGCTTTTTTTGTTATTTGATTTTGCCATGTGATTATGGACTTTCCCAATTGATCTTCCTCTAAGTTCAGTATTTTTGTGATTTTACTTTTTTTTCAACGATCTCGCTAAGATTAATACCACGTTCTATAGTCGGAGAGACAGCGCTACCATCTCACAGCGTCGTTACTACGACATGACTTCGACCTTCGCGTCCCCACCGCGACCCAAATACGCTTCTACTTCGACTATACCACGTTTATGGCATACGATACAGTTACAGGGGAGGTCAAGACGTTTCTAACGTAAATTGTTATTTTCGCGACATCAAACTATGACTATTAAGGCAGCAACCATTTGATTTTCGGAGGGGGGGGGGGCTATGGTTTTTTTTGGAAAAAAAGTTTGTTTCCAGTTTTTGGAGAAAAAAAAAATTTGTTTTTGATTCTGAGAAAAAAAAATGTTTGTTTCACCCTCAGCTGCCACTATATGTAATGCTAAAATTGAAAGAAAAAACTTGTTTTCGACTTGTCGTGAAAAAAATAGATTGTTTTTCGCCGCAGGCGAAAAAAAAAGTTTGTACAGAAAAAAAAAAGACTGATTTTTATCATTCAAATGTATTTAACTTAAAAACGAGTTCATGGACCCCTCTTTTTTTAAAATGCAATTTGGTTTGATTACTCGAGAAGATTATGTGTGCCAATTTTCATGAAAACGTAAATAGTGGAATTTTTTTTTTAATTTGATAAATATACAGCAAACAAATATGCTTTTTTCTACATTCATTCATGTTTGATAAATATGAGTTATTTCTGAATAAAAAATGTACAACTTTTTAGGATACTTATAAAACACATAAATTACAAATGTTTAACAAAAAACAATTTGTGTCTATCTTTTAAAACAAATAAGTTATGTCTTTCTTTCGAAATGGAAAATACGGCCACAAATCTGAATTTTGAATAAATATACAAAATTTTGACCTCATTCAAAGTTACTCAAAAAGTAGCACATGAAGGTATATTTTTTATTACATATTTGATTCAATCAGGTAAAAAATAGTCTATGTGGAAATTTTTATCATAATGTAAATACGGGATCCAAACTGTATCGTATGCCTTAAGACCATAGTTCGATATTGCCGTCACTATCACGCTCTTCTTACGACCTGACTTCGTTCATACTACGACCATTTCGAGTTCTAGTTATGCTCATTGTGATTGTCACATAAAATATATAGACGTTACGGGCGATGTTCGTACCTCATTGGAACATCGGTGTTGTTAGCAAGATGCAAGTCCAAAATATATAGTGATATCATATTCATTGCTATTGTACGTATTTTAAAAAAAATAATGTTTTTGAAATAAAAACGAAAAAAATAATTGTTGAAAATATGTTTTATGCTGCATACGACAAGCTTCATTTAAAAAAAATAAGTTTAGGCTGTCCCGCGTAACATATTTCATTTATTGTTACAACTAAACTATGATTTTCGTCTAAACTATTTTATATTTTGAAAAACGCTTTTTCCCATTATTTAACAAAAAGATTCCTTCAGTCTTTTATGCATTTTTTTATGACGTTATAACGACGTCATAGAAAAAGTGTTCCATATTACAAGGGCAAATCTGTCCCACGGGAAAAAAATTGGGATTACAGATTTGAGAATCAAAAAACATTTATCTTACATGGAAAAAGGTTAGTTTTTGTATTTACTACATCAATGTGAATTTGCCTATTTTTATGATTTTAAAGACTAATATCCGGAAAAATTATATATGGTAATTTATGAGCGATTTTTCAAAGGCTCACAAGATTGTCGCACCGCCATTTTTTACGTTAAAACGAACTCAACTCCAAATTTAAGTCAATTGTTTGCTGAAAGTGCTCTTATAATTGTAGAATTTTATGATTTTTTAAAACATGTTATTTTTCTTAATTTTTCAGAAATCTAAAATACATCAATTTCCAATAAGTAGTTAAAAAGCATCGTCGATTTTGCAGTCTTACAAGAATGTCGCACTTGCTTAAAACAAGGTTTCAGTCGAAGTTTTGGTTTGAACGTTACGAAATATTTTTTTAATAATTCCAGAAATTATGAAAAGGGTTATATAATATGAATATTTGTCATAGAGTCTATTTAAATACTTTGAGTTGATAATTGTATTAATACATGTAACTTTGACCGACACCCTATAAACTTTTATTTACAGAAGTAAAGATGTCTGCAGCAGATAGAATAAAACTTAAAATCGCGACGTTGTGTTACGCTTACATGTACGAACATCGCGCGTAACGTCTAAAAGCACTCCATTATTAGTTTAAAATATATTATGCAATTGAACGTTACCATGGAAACACAAGACCATGCATGTTGAAGGTCGAACTTTGACCTATAATGATTTACTTTTATAAATTTCTTTGATGGAGAGTTGTCTCATTGGCACTCATACCACATCTTTCTATATCTATGCACATGTAGGACTGCTTCTTTAATCATTAACACAGATACAAAATATTAACGACCGGGCCTTAACATTGTTATTGAGAGTTCGAAAAAGAAGAATTAGATGAAATTTTAGACGGCGTAGGTCTTGTTTTGTTCGTCCTTGGTTATCAACCGAAAGGAGACTCATGTTTAGTTATTATGATCAGTTGATGAACGAGTTACGAATCGAGGATGAACTTTCCTTCTTTAATTTATTTTAGAATGCCATCAGACATTTTCAATGAACTTCTCAACAGAGTTGGTCAAATAATCAAAAAGACAGATTTTCTATTTAGAAGAGCCCTTTCACCTTGTCTTAAACTTGCCATCACTTTAAAACATTTATCTTTTAGTGACAAGTATTAAACCTTGCAGTATGACTTAAGAGTCGCTTGTGGTACTATAACCCGTGGTTTGCCGAACGTTATTGATGAGAGAGACTAGTGCGATCGTGGCCTTGTGTGACGGGGGTATTAACTAGGGCGTGCCCTTTAAAGTAAATTGCTAGTACAAATCAGAACAAAAACAAATCTACGATAGGAAAATAGAGACTTGAAGAGATATATAAAATTGCTCAACGAGTTTACAGCGATGGATAAAAATAAGGAATATAACTCTTTTTTTTCATTCATTGTTATATTCTCATTCCTCTCCTCTGATTTTGATTTTAAAACTATTTACTAGTAACTGTCCTACCACCAGACATCGCGTGAATTTACGCCATCAAAATATTCTATGATTAGCATATAAGCAATCAAAAGAAAAAAACAGCTTAGTCTGACCCATTATCTAAACGGTGGCATTTAAACATAAATATGTGATCTAAATTTTGTTTTGCGTGCCCTGAATTTAAAAAGAAGGATTAAAAGTACTGTGTTACTTTAATGTTATACGTTAATTCATTTTCAATTTCCGATTTTGTCTGAAACAGAATAATCAAACCATTCCGGTTTGATAACACTTTCGCACGAACTTTGTTTTTAAACATGAAAATTATCTTTGATATTATAAAAATGTTATAAATAGCCTCCCTTAAAAGAAAAATTGTACTGATGATAGTAAACATTACACTTAATTGTTCTTTTGAATTCAGATGATGTCGTTAAATTTATAAATGTATTTTATGTCAGTAACAAAATATCAAAACAATAATGATACGATTTTTATCGTTTGTATTCCGTCTATCGAAATAAAAACAGGCTGTTTGTCTTTGACTTCTCTTATTTTGTGGAGTTCCATCCGTCTTTTAAACCGATATATACTTTCTGAAAGCCGGCGACTGTCAGACCTTTGTGAATTGTTTCTGTACTTTTACTGTTTCCCCGTTGTATAGGAATCAACAATAACAACCAACTTTGTTGTAAATATCAATATAGAATATAGGTAAAATCAACAACAACAACCAACTTGGTGGTTATTACCAAGGTAGAATATAGGTAAAATCAACGACAACAACCAACTTGGTGTTAATTATCAAGATAGAATATAGGTAAAATCAACGACGACAACCAACTTGGTGGTTATTACCAAGGTAGAATATAGGTAAAATCAACGACAACAACCAACTTGGTGGTTATGACCACGGTAGAATATAGGTAAAATCAACGACAACAACCAACTCTGTGGTTATTACCAAGGTAGAATACAGGGAAAATCAAACGACAACAACCAACTTGGTGGTTATGTCCAAGGTAGAATATAGGTAAAATCAATGACAACAACCAACTTTGTGGTTATTACCAAGGTAGAATATAGGTAAAATCAACGACAACAACCAACTTGGTGGTTATTACCAAGGTAGAATTATAGGTAAAATCAACGACAACATAGGGGAAATCAACGACAACAACCAACTTGGTGGTTATTACCAAGGTAGAATATAGGTAAAATCAACCAAAAACAACCAACTTTGTGGTTATTACCAAGGTAGAATATAATAGGTAAAATCAACGACAACAACCAACTTGGTGGTTATGACCAAGGTAGAATATAGGTAAAATCAACGACAACAACCAACTTTGTGGTTATTACCAAGGTAGAATATAGGTAAAATCAACGACAACAACCAACTTGGTGGTAATTACCAAGGTAGAATATAGGGAAAATCAACGACAACAACCAACTTTGTGGTTATTACCAAGATAGATTATAGGTAAAATCAACGACAACAACCAACTTGGTGGTTATTACCAAGGTAGAATATAGGTAAAATCATAATATTTAAATCCTTCTGACTTTTGATGTTGTTTTTTTTCTATTTTTTATCATGGAAATTACCGCCATGTTTTTTGTTGTTGTTGATATTAACTATATCATGTAGCAAGGTAGAATATAGGGAAAATCAACGACAACAACCAACTTTGTGGTTATTACCAAGGTAGAATATAGGTAAAATCAACAACAAAAAAACAATTTGGCGGAAATTGTCAAGATAGAATATAGGTAAAATCAACAAAAACAACCAACTTGGCGGAAATTACCAAGATAGAATATAGGTACAACCAACGACAACAACCATCTTGGCGAAAATTACCAAGATAGAATATAGTTAATATCAGCAACAACAAAAAACATGGCGGTAATTTCCATGATAGAAAATAGAAAAAAACAACATCAAAAGTCAGAAGGAATTTGAATATTGTAAGACGGACAATAAGCTACAAAACTTAGATTCTGTTATAAAAGTTTTCCCATTTGAAGACCCTGACCGCATCAAACATGACCACCATTGTTACTGTCGCACACATTTAGTCTAAATTACAAATCATTGTATAATTATACACGCTCTTTTTTGATGATGTCATTTTGAATTTGCTGTGGGAGATCACTTTTTAAATTGTTTAAAGACTTTCAGTTGTTATTTTGATTTCAATTAAGAGATAGACAGTGTTCGGTTTTCTATCTTAAGGTTGTTCATTGTTATCTTTTTATTATTTTCCATTTGCTATATAAATTATACCTTCAACTTGAACGTCATGCAACATCCGCTTTTGAAGTTCATAAAGCCTAATATGCACAAGAAGTATACAAACAAATTTGTTGACAGTTTACCCTCAACCATGTTTTAAGAAATGTGTTTCAAATACATGACCGTTGGTGTTCACGTTTGAATGGTTTTACACTCGTAATTTTTTGGAGCCCTTTATAGCTTGCTGTTCGGTGTGAGCTAATGCTCCGTGTTGAGGACCGTACCTAGACCTATAATGGTTTACTTTTTTAAATTGCGACTTGGATGGAGAGTTGTCTCATTGACACCCATACCACATCTTCCTATATCTATATGCAACAGCCTTTTATTTTCTCGTAGTGGACTTGTACTTGGCAGAAACAGACGCCTGATTAACACGTCATTCGGTTTTTTATTAGTTTTTCTGAAAGAAGACAATGTATCTGTACATTATTAATGAATTTCTTCCTATTATAGCTATTAGTGATCTAAAGGTGTTATGTTATGCTCTATTCATACTATATCTTTAAGAAGTTATCGATCGCCGGTATTTCTGTTTCATCTAGACATGCGATGTTGTTAGACCTTTCAAGGCTAGAATAATTCGAAAAAAAATAGATGAATTGGACAGGTATAGGATAATATGTTGCTTGCTAAAGGAATTGGATTTATATATAATAGATATTAAGCATATTAATTCCACCATGCATTGACATTTTTATATCTTATGCAAGCATCTTTGAACATAATGTTGGGTAAACAAAATTTCGAGAGATCCAAGGGTAGATTACAGTTTAGAAATATAGGTGATCTCTTAAAGGGACATATCCTGTTAGGCAGTAAATCCATGCTTGAGTGGGTGTCTGGCTGTGCTGTATGTATAAATACACAGACATTTTCGGTCAATAAATTCGATACCTATCTTGTACAGAAAATCAAACTCTTCATCACAGTTGAAATACTCTGCAGATCCTATATTTTGCACTTATTTGTAAGATACTCCGGTCATTAATCAACTTGAAATACATGCCACTAGACATAAAGCAAAAATCAATGAATTAAATTTAACAATCTGCGATTTTTCAAAGTTTGAAGAGCCATACATTTCGTGTATCCAAAGCGCTTTTCTCCACAAGCATTAGGGGACTATAAGACCAAAATAGACATACTGTGGATTCATTTTTATTAGTTCGATACCAATTTTCGAGGGATTCATGAGGTCTAGGAGAACCACGAATTAAAATCGACGAATTGCAAATTTTCAATAGGCTTTGTATGCAGAGTTTGGTTAAACCACAAAGTCCAGTATCAACGAATATACTAGTTTTTCCAAATTCACGAAAATTTGTACCCACGAAAATAAATGAATTCACAGTATATATATATGGTTCATCCATATATCATCCATATATATATATTATATATATAGGGCTACTTTACCAGAGGGAGTTGGTTTAACGTCATACATGTATACATTGCATAAGTCTTTGGCTCAACAACATCAGTTAAGATCATTTGCTTTAAGGAGATGGTAAATTAGCAACTCTTTCAATTTCAAACATTAACTAACCGTATGGTCAAGATGACAAACGAATAGAAGTCATTCAGAAAACTAATGAGAATGTTTAATATGTTCATCCACTTTACTTGGTGTATTGCAATGAACAAGTAACAAAACTATTTCAAATAGAAGGACAAACTAGATGCCACACAGTCTTTTGTGCTTGGTTAGCCAAAGAGAAAACCACATTTTTATCTCATTTTTTAGTAATGACATCTAAAACAATATACAACATATTTCCAATCATGAGATAAAATTATTAATATCTATGTCATTCGGTCTATTGGAAGTAGTTGTCATATCATCTTATTTTCATATTTACGGTTTTGGCAAAGAACATTGCACAAGGACTTGTTTAGCGGCATTCGTCACAACTCGGCAGATTCCCGATGATTGCCGATTGGTTTAGTGGGTCAGATGCAGCTTTACAGTCGAAGACGGTCATCTCAACCCTCAAGGTGGTACATAACACTACTTGAGATAACTACATGTATGTAAAATCAGCTAAACGTTTTAATTACGTTATACTGTTAAGAAAATATGAAGCTTCTCAATGATCAAAATTAGTGTTGAACAACTGCTATATATTTCCAACAAATTTTATGAAATTATCTGATAATTTGTCTGGTTCAAATTTTTTGAAATTTTGATATTTTTGTCAAAGGGTCAAAATAAATATTTTGTCAACATTTTATGGAAATTATACGAGTCGATTTAATTTAAGTCAATGTGTTGGGTACCACCATAAGAAGCCCATATGGCACATTATAAACTCTATAACTTTGGCAATTACCAATGCTCGCCTTATGAATGTAGATAAAAGTAGATGTATGATTATAACCAATGAGGCAGTAACCCAACTACGCAAATATCCAAAATATAGAATATAGAATGATGTACTGGTAAGGAACACAAATCGTTTATGTTATCGGTGATTGTCTTTCCCTCAGTAGGCATGTCATTTTACGTTGGAGATGATTTCAAAGTAATGAAATTGGAATTAATAACTAACATACCGGTATCACGAAAAATACATTAATATAGACAATCCTTCTCTGAAAGTTTTACTTTTCTCTGGGAGTCTTACTTTTATTGAATTAATAAACATGTGAGTTGTAATAAATGGAATATAACAGAGCTATTTTAAACACAGTATGTTCTTGAGAGGGCAATTAATGTGTTGTTGAATGGAGTTATGACTTATAAAACACGAAAGTAGGCGTCGTCCTTGTGATATTCATTGCTTATTGGTTTTCTCTCTCAATGTTTTCATTTTTATCTTAAACATATACATTATACAGCATATTTACAGCTTCTTGTGTAATAACATATATCTATATATATTTTCACCATACATATCAGTCCTCGTTAAATCGAGTTCGATCAAATAAACAGAACTACGTAATAGCACTACATGCATATTTTGACAATTAATATCTCTTCAGTAGTATCTGAGGAAAACATAATTGAAAATCAAAAACCTAATATAAATTCGTTGAAGAGCTTTTAAACCAAATGGACCAACAGTAAAGCCAAATTCGGACCGAGGATCAGAGCTATGCCTAAGAGAGACAATCTTTGATTAAAAAATATTTCAAAGTTCTCTACAACAAATTTGAATAAAAACATATTAGTATGTTCATACCTGTACCGAAGTATTGGCTATTTTGCTGGTGTTGCCCTAGAATTTAAATTTATAGTGCAAAAAGATACGACAACATTTCATTGAAAATGGTAAATGAATGTACATTTTCAGCTACTAATTGACAAATGAAATTTTTAAAATCTCGGATAAATACTTAAGGATGTACTTAGGTGAGGTTTTGGAGTTTATGTCAAATGTTCGGAGTCCTTGGTGTTTTTCCATACAATACAAAGTAAAATATTTTGCCCCCATAACACCCATTTATTTTTTCATATAAGACTAAATAGCTCATAAAGGTCATTTACCAAAAGTTTAGAAGACCCAAATAATACCAATGCAAATATAAGGTAAATGTCCTTAAAGACTACTCTTCCAGCTTATAGTATCAATTTTAAATTCTTGATTTATTATTTTTCACCTAAGTACATCCTTAAAGTGAGGCAGTTTCTTTCAAAGGTAAAATTTAGCCCAGCAATTTGCATGAGCCTACAAAGAATATAAGAAATAGTTGACGTTTGATTGAATCATCTATATATAAAGGAGGACTGACACCCTATTGTTGCTATGACAAAATTGATGATTCTATCCAGTTCCTTCTTCTGCTTAGTACATGTCTGCCATTTATTATACTCTGTTAGCCACATTACATTACAATCGTTCAACGACGTATGTTAGCAAAGGGACCAAAATACCACGTGAAAAAAAATGAATGTTTCCCGGTGTTTGTTCTTTCAACAACTAAATGGTCAGTTAAATAAAGTATAGTCTTTTATCATACTTTCATGCATATGTTTTTAATAAATTTTATATGCTGCTAATTAAATGCCATAGGTACTGCCGTTGTATGAATAAATTCTAAAATGGTATGTTTTGTAAATTCCGCAAGTCACAGTGTCAATGGCAAAGCTTAAGTTATTTCTCGTTTTGGCTGTTCAGTTTAGTCCTTTATATTTGTATAGCTCTTTATATCCTCGGCTTACAGGATATTTGTCTTTTCAAAGTTCCTGCTATTGGTAAATCTTAAAAAAAAAATCATTGAAGACAGGAAAATTGTTACGTTTTATTTTTATTTATGCATACAGAGCGTTTAACCATGCATAAAAATGTAGATTAACAAAAATACTTTTATTATATATAGAAATGCAGCAGACGTTCATTCAATTACTAGGGCAATGGATGGACTACTGATATTATTTATAAAGGATGCGAATAATAGACACCATTACAGCCTGCATGCACAGATTGTTTGTTAGCATTATGGAGTTGTCTATATTGTTTCTTTATCCTAGAATGATATCTCCAAGAGCGCTTGATGGTTTAGCTAGAACTATATCAAAAATCATTTAATTATCAGGTTTGCATACAAAAACATAAGACCATATGACTCGGGTAAAACATAAACAGATGAATCAGTAATTTTAAAGCACAAAATATTGGCAATACAATTGAAAAGCTAAAAGAAAGAATTATGATAATTTGGGAATAATTGAAATGCCTGCTGTGCTTGCCAGGGTACGTCGTCTGGTAACAACCTTTATTAGGGAAAGAGATAGATCGTTGATACTGATAATTTTCTACTACTATGTAATCAAATAAAGAAAAGTTGCTGAAGAAGAGAGACAATTCAAAAATAAATAAGTTGCAGATTTATTAAACTTTAGCAGTTCACCATTTGTGTATGGAATATATTTTTTTTGCAGAAGGCACGTAATCATCATGATTATAAAATCTTTTTTGGCGATTGATTACTAGCATATATATTTTGAAACTACATATGTATATAATATTAAACATACTCAGTTGTACACCTGTATATCCGTTTATACGTTACTATTATATACCACGTAAATTAATTCATCTATCAATAATAAATCGAAATTAATCATGTATCGAAAATATACAAAAGCAAAACATACATCTCAATGAATAAACAGAATAAATTCGTAATTTTAGAAAAAAAATCGTACCATTTGTATTTTCCGGATCTTTTTAACTTACACAAACCGTCAACGATTTAATATTTATCTTTACTTTCACTTTGTTGTTTGTGTTATTTGTACATTTATATGTTACACAATTATGAAGTTTACATCTATCTTGGACTTTATATTCCTGATATATTTTGTTGTACACATTCCAGTAGCAATATTTTTCGATTCACAAGCAATTTTCCCTAAATGGATTTACCCTGGAGTGGTAAGTACATTTTTATACAAAGCGCATCATGACGGATTTTTACAGTTTGTAATTTGTTTTAAATTTTGTGTTGGTACACATCTTTCTCATAGTATACAAAATTTTCAGAAAAGATCGCCAGTGTAAGGATGGTGGTGGCCTATTGGTTTACGTCAAAGATTCTATTGCAGTTAAAAATAGATCTGATTTATCAATTAATACATTAGAAACTTTATGGTTAGAGGTAGAATTTCCAAAATCTAAACCTTTCTTTATTTGTACTATTTATAGACCACCAAATTCCCCTCAGTCCTGGATAGATCTTTTTGAGGAAGAATTTAATGCAGCTCTTTCAGAAAACAAAGAGATAATTTTAATGGGGGACTTTAATATTGACTTGATAAAAATTGAGAATAAAAAATGGATCAATTTCATAAACAATTTTAATCTTCAACAACAAATTTGCACTGCAACACGTATTTGTGACAAATCTGAAACTCTAATTGATCATATTTACACTACTAATCCTGAAAATATTGTCCATTGTCATGTTCCGTCATATGCTTTAAGTGACCACTATCCTGTATGCTTAAATAGAAAAATCAATATAAAGATAAAAAAAGAAAGTCATATCGAAATAAAGTATAGGTGTTTCAAAAAATTTAATGAAGATGCCTTTTGTACAGACTTACATCAAACCCCTTTTGATATTGTTGAAATGGAAGATGATATTGACATTGCTGTCGACAAATGGTATGAACTTTTTAATCAAGTTATTAACAAACATGCACCAATGAAAACTAAAAGAGTAAAAACATTTAAACAAGCCAAATGGTTTAATGAAGAAATTAAAAATTCCATTCAATATAGGAATATGTATCATTCAAAAAAAGATTGGGTAAACTTTAAAAAGTGGCGTAATAAAACAACGTCGTTAATATTTAATGCAAAAAAGGAATATTACCAAAACGCCATAACTAGTTCCAAAAATAGTAAAGAACTTTGGAATCATATTAAAGAGTTAAATCCAAAAGAAGATAATATTTTCCCACCTAAAATGCAGTATGAAAATCAAACGGTTTATAACAACCAAGATATTGTAAATACTCTTAATGTTCATTTTTCATCCGTAGCTGAAAAACTTATTGGAAATAATACTTCAGATATGGATTTTTCTATGCTACAAAATTTTACTAGTGAAAAATTAAAGAAAACTGAAAATTTTCATTTAAAACTCATTTCCGTTGGAGAGGTGTGTTCTCAACTAAAACATCTTAATATTAATAAATCCGCAGGTTTAGATGGAATTGGTCCCAAATTTTTAAAGCTAAGTGCAGAAATAATATCCCCATCATTAACTTTTTTAATAAACAAAAGTATAACTTCAAATCGTTTTCCGCAAAAATTAAAACTTGCAAGAGTAACTGCTATACATAAAGGAGGACCAAGAGATATTCCCTCAAACTATCGTCCAATTTCTATTTTGAATACCATATCTAAAATTTTCGAAAGACATGTATGTACACAGTTATATGAATTCCTAAACAATAATAAATTGTTACATATCGCCCAGTCAGGTTTCAGACAAGGTCATTCCTGCCAAACAGCGCTAACTAAACTAATTGACGAATGGTTAAAATATTTAGATAATGGAGAAATAGTTGGTACAGTGTTTTTAGATTTCAGTAAGGCTTTTGACCTTATTAACCATGCCATACTTTTAGAAAAGTTAAAATTTTATCATATCGGAAAACATATAATAGATTGGATAAAATCATATTTGTCTGACAGACAACAAGAAGTCCAATACGCTAACATTAAATCTGATAAATCGTTTGTAAAGTATGGAGTGCCTCAAGGTTCTATTTTAGGTCCGCTGTTATTTTTAATATATATAAATGATTTACCACTTCATGTTAAACAATCCAATATGGATTTATATGCTGATGATTCAACATTGCATTTTCATGATAAAAACATTGAAAAAATAAACAGCATATTGCAAAATGATTTAAATGCTATACAATCTTGGTGTAACAATAACAGTATGAAAATCAATGCACAAAAAACTAAGTGTATGAAATTGGGTTCAAAACCAAAACTTAAACAACTATCAGAATTATGCATTACCGTCAACGAAACATGTATTGAGAATGTCCATTCTTTCAAATTACTTGGAATTGACATTGATGAAAATTTAAGCTGGGAAGATCATGTTGATCGTGTATGTAAAATAATCTCTTCTAAAGTATCACTTTTATATAAAATTAAAGTATATTTGCCAATACACACAAGGCAACTATTTTATAATGCATATATTCTACCATATATAGACTATTGTAGTTCAGTTTGGGGAAATTTATTACAAAAAGATTCAGATAGAATCATAAAACTTCAAAAAAGAGTAGCAAGAATTATACTGGAATGCGATATTTCTATTCCATCTAATTTCATGTTTTTTTCTTTAAAATGGCTATCTTTTACCAAAAGAATAAAATACCAGCAATCAATTTTAATGTATAAAATTGTAAATGGGCTAACACCTGATTACTTAGCAATTCTAAATATTGATGATGTGCAACGCCACAACCTACGATCTGTCTCTAATAATGATCTTTTTGTTCCAAGGCCAAATACAAATTTTTATAAAAAATCTTTTCGTTACTCTGCAACCAAAGTATGGAATAATTTACCACTCGAAATAAAAAAATGTCCTAATGTGGAATTATTCAAGAAACATAGTTATAATCATTTTCTTGAAAATTATATGCAAGTCAAATAATTTGTTTTTCTCTAACAAAACTATATCAAATATTGTCATTTATTACCCTTTGTATATTTTAGTGATTGAATTGTTGTATATACTAGTAATATATATTGTAATTTAATGTATCAATGTTAACTGTATGCATGTATTTTGTTTGAGGGCCTCAATGAAAATTAGAATTTTTCTAATTGAGTTACCCTCTTTAAATAAAGAATTTATTATTATTATTATTATTATTATTATAGTAAGGGCGAGAGTTGAGCGTTACCAAACCTGTGTAAAACTGCGTTGAATAACGTATGTTCCTGTCCCAATTAGACAAGAAGGGATCCTGTAGTCCAGTGATTGTTCAACGGTTTGCCATGTGTCGTAGTTGTTTATCATTCATTAACATATATAATACTGTTTTAAATAGACTTTTAATTTTCTATGTTATATTGTATAAGGTCCTGTGTTATGCCGTATTTGTGGGTCGTTGTTATACGTAAGGGAGCTACCATTTGATTTTTAGGGGGGGGGGCTAGGATGAAATTTGAAAAAAATAGGCAGGACAGGAGTTTTGAGTAAAAAAAAAAGGCAGGATGAGACACTTGCAAAAAAAAAAAAAGTCAGGATGACAATTTATGTAAAAAAAGTCAGGATCAACTAAAAAAAAAAAGCAGGACCAAATAGAGTGAAAAATAAAAAGGCAGGACAGAGATTACAACTAAAAAAAAATGCAGGACAAAATTTTTCATCCTAGCCCCCCCCATTAAAATCAAATGGTAGCTCCCTAATTTAGAAGCGGTCGTGTATCTGTTAATGTCATCCTTTCCTTAGAACCTCTGGTAGCTCTGTATCATATATACAAGTAATTTGAACTTTATTGACTTTTATATCATATATTTCCCACCTATTCACATATTTTCAAGCTTTAAAAAATGACCTGTTCAAGGGACACGTCCTATCACCTTTAAGTAAATAGTGCATGTGACTAATATTTGTTGTCTAAACTGCTTGAGGAGGTGACCTTATGGATTTGTATTGCCGAGAGTTTAAAGATTGTATATTTATTGTAGGTGGTAGACCTAATGGATTGGTATTGCCGAGAGTTTAAAGATTGTATATTTATTGTAGGTGGTAGACCTAATGGATTGGTATTGTCGAGAGTTTAAAGATTGTATATTTATTGTAGGTGGTAGACCTAATGGATTGGTATTGTCGAGAGTTTAAAGATTGTATATTTATTGTAGGTGGTAGACCTAATGGATTGGTATTGCCGAGAGTTTAAAGATTGTATATTTATTGTAGGTGGTAGACCTAATGGATTGGTATTGTCGAGAGTTTAAAGATTGTATTTTTATTGTAGGTTGTAGACCTAATGGATTGGTATTGTCGAGAGTTTAAAGATCCGATGATGGTAGAATCACCAGCCTGGTTCAAGTCCTTTATATGTTGTGAAATTTTGTTCCAACTGCCGTTCTTTTTTGTGGCAGTATATGCATTTTTAAAAGGTATTTCTGCCATGTCCATTTTTTTAAATTTATCTTAAATGGACAAATTAGCGATCATAACTGTTTTAACTTTATTTGATAATTTATTATTCTTAATTCTTATGCAGGGGAAATGGTCTAATTTATAAAAAATAAATTTTTAAGATAGGTTAAAAAAGTTAGTGTTAAAAGAAATATCCATAGTTTAAACGCGGAATACGAAGAGAACCCATAAAAATGAACTGATACTTAAAAAGAAATATTTACGTTACCTGCTTGCCCAACACAGAAGCGGGACAACAGGAGACTTTATTTGTACAAGTACAAAACACGTAAAAAATCATATGTTTTCCTGTAATCACTACGACGCATCACAACCGGATAAAGGTTCCCCCCAAAGTAAAGGTACAATGATTACAAACAGTACCTATCCTAATCCCCGTACAGTAAACAACTATTTCCCGCTGATCACTGTACAACTTATCCGCTTTATTTACAAACTATTTTCTCTGAGTAAATAATAATTTATTTGTAATACAGCATTGTGTAAGCTTTTATATGATATACATGATATACTTTTGCAATTGTTCTAAAAAAAATGTCAAACGAATGGTTGAAGGATAAATGAGTAATTAACTATTTAGAAATTGCAAAATTCTTCGTTGAATAGGTTTAATTTCATTTTAGGTATACACCGATGTCCCTGGATACAGAGACCTATGTTGATCTATGCCGCCCACACAGCGACAACGACAATATGCATTTCTTTCCATTTATTTTTACATGACTTCAGCACATCAAAATACCCAGGACCAACGTCAAGAAACGATAGACTTAAATTGTTTGCTATATACAGTCCGTTTTTATTGATTCCTTTGGTTTTGCTTGTAAACTTTGTCTTTCGAAAATTTCCAAAAGAAAAAATGAAGCAGATGTGATTTCTTATTGTAAACAGTTTATAGTATCACTTCATTATGTTTATTTTTATGTTTCTATCAAAACGTGAACATGTAATCATAATTGTTCATAATGAATGCTTTTCAATAAAAGGCCAAAATCTAGCTAAGCATGGATCATTTTTGTTTGTTTGTTTGTTTGTTTGTTTTTCCAGGAAAAATGAGGTCACATGTATTACTTTATTTCAACTACTGCCTTTTTGATGTTATCCACTTTCCGCTATTTCTGGCATGGTTTATAAACCATGTTTACGACTTTGTGGACTCTGTATAACTAGGGAAATATGTTTTTGGTTTCACAAAGTGACCGTATTTTTATTTTTTTTTATGCATTTTCTTAATTACATTCTAAAACAAAATTGCTTTGGTTTACACGATAGCTGATACACTAAATTAATACTGTGTAATTGTTGTTAAGGTAATTGCAAAATGAAACACGCAATTCTGATATTTATGACCTGTACACAATTTAAATGCAGAAAAAAAATAGAAGAACCACAAAAATACTGAACTCCCAGGAGAATTCAGGAAGGAAAGTCCCTAATGAAATGCAATATCAAAAGCTCAAAAACATCAAATGAATGTCAAATGAATATCATTTTCCTGACTTGGTACAGGCATTTTCTTATGTAGAAAACGATGGATTAAACTTGGTTTTATAGCTAGCTAAACCTCTCAATTGTATGACAGTTGCATCAAATTCTATTATATTGACAACGATGTGTGAACAATACAAACAGACATAATAGGTAAAAAGTTTTTTTTTTTTATTAGAAACAGGGATAAAGCAGTCAACTGTGATCTCTGTCTTTCAGTAATGCGGAAAAACTAAGGATTTTCTTATCACAGGCATAGATTACCTTAGCCGTATTTGGCACCATTTTTGGAATTTTTGATACTCAATGCTCTTCAACTTTGTACTTGTTTGGCTTTATAAATATTTTGATATGAGCGTCACTGATGAGTCTGATGTAGACGAAACGCGCGTCTGGCGTACTAAATTATAATCCTGGTACCTTTGATAACTATTTACACCACTGGGTCGATGCCACTGCTGGTGGACGTTTCGTCCCCGAGGGTATCACCAGCCCAGTAGTCAACATTTCGGTGTTGACATGAATATCAATAATTTGGTCATTTTTATAAATTTCCTGTTTACAAAATTTTGAATTTTACGAAAAAAATAAGGATTTTCTTATCACAGGCATAGATTACCTTAGCCGTATTTGGCACCATTTTTGGAATTTTGGATCCTCAATGCTCTTCAACTTTGTTCTTGTTTGGATTTATAAATATTTTGATATGAGCGTCACTGATGAGTCTGATGTAGACGAAACGCGCGTCTGACGTACTAAATTATAATCCTGGTACCTTTGATAACTATTTACACCACTGGGTCGATGCCACTGCTGGTGGACGTTTCGTCCCCGAGGGTATCACCAGCCCAGTAGTCAACATTTCGGTGTTGACATGAATATCAATAATGTGGTCATTTTTATAAATTTCCTGTTTACAAAACTTTGAATTTTACGAAAAAACTAAGGATTTTCTTATCCCAGGCATAGATTACCTGAGCCGTATTTGGCACCATTTTTGAAATTTTGGATCCTCAATGCTCTTCAACTTTGTTCTTGTTTGGATTTATAAATATTTTGATATGAGCGTCACTGATGAGTCTGATGTAGACGAAACGCGCGTCTGGCGTACTAAATTATAATCCTGGTACCTTTGATAACACCAATGGGTCGATGCCACTGCTGGTGGACGTTTCGTCCCCGAGGGTATCACCAGCCCAGTAGTCAACATTTCGGTGTTGACATGAATATCAATAATGTGGTCATTTTTATAAATTTCCTGTTTACAAAACTTTGAATTTTACGGAAAAACTGAGGATTTTCTTATCCCAGGCATAGTTTACCTTAGCCGTATTTGGCACCACTTTTTGGAATTTTGAATCCTCAATGCTCTTCAATTTTGTTCTTGTTTGGCTTTATAAATATTTTGATATGAGCGTCACTGATGAGTCTGATGTAGACGAAACGCGCGTCTGGCGTACTAAATTATAATCCTGGTACCTTTGATAACTATTTACACCACTGGGTTGATGCCACTGCTGGTGGACGTTTCGTCCCCGAGGGTATCACCAGCCCAGTAGTCAACATTTCGGTGTTGACATGAATATCAATAATGTGGTCATTTTTATAAATTTCCTGTTTACAAAACTTTGAATTTTACGGAAAAACTGAGGATTTTCTTATCCCAGGCATAGTTTACCTTAGCCGTATTTGGCACCACTTTTTGGAATTTTGAATCCTCAATGCTCTTCAATTTTGTTCTTGTTTGGCTTTATAAATATTTTGATATGAGCGTCACTGATGAGTCTGATGTAGACGAAACGCGCGTCTGGCGTACTAAATTATAATCCTGGTACCTTTGATAACACCACTGGGTCGATGCCACTGCTGGTGGACGTTTCGTCCCCGAGGGTATCACCAGCCCAGTAGTCAACATTTCGGTGTTGACATGAATATCAATAATGTGGTCATTTTTATAAATTTCCTGTTTACAAAACTTTGAATTTTACGGAAAAACTGAGGATTTTCTTATCCCAGGCATAGTTTACCTTAGCCGTATTTGGCACCACTTTTTGGAATTTTGAATCCTCAATGCTCTTCAATTTTGTTCTTGTTTGGCTTTATAAATATTTTGATATGAGCGTCACTGATGAGTCTGATGTAGACGAAACGCGCGTCTGGCGTACTAAATTATAATCCTGGTACCTTTGATAACTATTTACACCACTGGGTTGATGCCACTGCTGGTGGACGTTTCGTCCCCGAGGGTATCACCAGCCCAGTAGTCAACATTTCGGTGTTGACATGAATATCAATAATGTTGTCATTTTTATAAATTTCCTGTGTACAAAACTTTGAATTTTACGGAAAAACTAAGGATTTTCTTATCCCAGGCATAGATTACCTTAGCCGTATTTGGCACCACTTTTTTTTGAATTTTGGATCCTCAATGCTATTCAACTTTGTTCTTGTTTGGCTTTATAAATATTTTGATATGAGCGTCACTGATGAGTCTGATGTAGACGAAACGCGCGTCTGGCGTACTAAATTATAATCCTGGTACCTTTGATAACTATTGTTATCTTAATCACTATGAAAACAAACAATATAAGCACCAAAAAGCCTTATAGACAAAGCAAAATTAAGAAAAAACTCAAAGACAAAAATATAAAACAGTACTATAGCATAATATCACAATGGCGGGATGTATAAGTACAGAGCCACGTCATATGGATCAAAGAAACACAAAAAGCCATATAGACAAAAAACATAAGCAAAAATGAAAGAAAATAATACAAAATTTATCATAAAATTGAGAATGGAAATGGGGAATGTGTCAAAGAGACAACAACCCGACCAAATAAAAAACAACAGCAGAGGGTCACCAACAAGTCTTCAATGCAGCGAGAAATTCCCGCACCCGGATGCGTCCTTCAGCTAGCCCCTAAACAAATATATACTAGTCCAGTGATAATGAACGCCATACTAATTTCCAAATTGTACACAAGAAACTAAAATTAAAATAATACAAGACTAACAAAGGCCAGAGGCTCCTGACTTGGGACAGGCGCAAAAATGCGGCGGGGTTAAACATGTTTGTGAGATCTCAACCCTCCCCCTATACCTCTAACCAATGTAGAAAAGTAAACGCATAACAATACACACATTAAAATTCAGTTCAAGAGAAGTCCGAGTCTGATGTCAGAAGATGTAACCAAAGAAAATAAACAAAATGACAATAATACATAAATAACAACAGACTACTAGCAGTTAACTGACATGCCAGCTCCGACTGAAAGATTATGATTTCATCATATGAACATCAGGCACAATCCTTCCCGTTAGGGGTTTAGTATCATACCATCATAACATATATGAGAAGAACATAACCCGTGTCATGCCAACAACTGTTTTTAGAATAAATGTGTTTAGTTCCGATGCAAAGACCTTATCAGTGACTCAATATTAACGCCAAAATATGCAATCTTTAATGACTTGACAACAGTATCGTAATTATATCCCTTCTTAATAAGTCTATTCAAAGGTTTTGTAAGTTTCTGAGGTGAATACTGACACCTTTGTGCTTTATAAAGAATATTTCCATAAAAAAAATTGGATGTGAAATACCTGAACGTATTAGAAGTCTGCATGTTGAGCTATATTTACGAATGATGTCTTTATACCGATGATAAAATTTAGTAAATGTTTTGACTAGTTTGTGATATCGAAAACCCTGATGTAATAATTTTTCAGTAATTATACATAAATTTCTCTCGTTAAAATCTAAAACATTGTTACATACACGAGCGAATCGTACAAGTTGAGATATATAAACACCGTAAGATGGCGACAAGGGAACGTCACCATCTAAAAACGGATAATTAACGATAGGAAATGAAAAATCATCCCTTTTATCATAAATTTTAGTATTCAGCTTTCCATTAGTGATATAGATATCAAGATCGAGAAAAGGGCAGTGGTCATTGTTAGTATTAGCTTTATTTAAAGTAAGTTCAACAGGATACATTTCATTAATATACATACTGAAGTCGTCATTATTGAGAGCAAAAATATCATCCAAATATCTAAAAGTGTTATTAAATTTGTTTATCAGATGTTGCTTCGATGGGTCTTTGCTTATTTTTGTCATAAATTGTAACTCATAACAATACAAAAACAGGTCCGCAATAAGTGGTGAACAGTTAGTCCCCATTGAAATTCCGATAATCTGACGATATACGGAATCCCCAAAGCGAACAAAAATGTTATCTAGTAAAAATTCAAGGGCATATATAGTATCAAAGCATGTCCAATTAACATAGTTTTTTTGTTTATTGCTACTAAAAAATGACCTAAAAGAGTTTGAACATATATATTCACATTCTGATTTTTTGAATGCCCATTTAATTAGGTGTGTGATTTTTTTCTTAATGAGAATGTGAGGCAATGTGGTATACAGGGTAGAAAAATCAAAACTTTGAACAGATTCAAAATCACCAATATAAGCATGCAATTTATCAAGTACTTCCAACGAGTTCTTGACACTCCAACAGTAATTTATTCCACTATTTTCGAAGGCCTTATTTGAACAATTTATTATCAGGTTTTTAATTGTACCAAGTGTGCTGGTAAGAAGAATAGACAATTTAGTAGTTGAACAATGGCTTGAAGACGAAATAAATCTATATTTGTAAGGGGTTTTGTGTAGCTTCGGAAGCCAATACATAGTTGGGACTTTCATTGTATTTGGTTCTGCTTGTAAAGCGGTGGCTAAAAGTTTATGTTTGTTACAGATTTCGTTTTCTGAAAATGGAGTCAGTTGGAATGTTGGTGAATTGGTGATTTCCTTTTTCAGAACCTCAATGTAAAATTTACGTCAAACAATAATAATATTATTAGCAGCTTTATCGGCCGTGACAAAAACAAATTCCGTGGCTAGTTCTTTTAGTTTATGTTTGATACGAGAAATAGGTTTATTGTGGTTATTGTTAATAGTAAAATGTTCTTTTAAATGTTGAATACGTATATCAACTATCTTCATTACTGAATTAAAAAAATAGTCCAAAGTTTTTGTAACATTTAATCGTGCCCCAAAGACTTTTTAACACCCAAGCAATATTTGATACCTTATCTGATTAAATCATAAATTTCTGTTATTGCTATGCTCTTAGGAGTAAATCAGTTTATATAGTTTTGAATTTTGATAAGATTTAGTTGATTTCCTCTTAAAATGATTCTTGATGTAATATAAGTAACCAGTATCTAAACGATTGGAAGAACACAACTAAATAAGCGACTGTCGTTGAAAATTTACTGGTTTTAGATATTAAACAAAATTTGTTGTTGTATAAGGTATCATGTGATGTTCTATAGCAGTTTTAAATTCTGCGTTGCATATATTGCGTTGGAAAGATGTTGATTGACTCTTTATAGATGTAAGTAAAAACATTGTCTTTGGTAAATGAACATATCTATCAGGCTGTAGTTTTTTCAATGATTGTTTTAGACTGTTTTATTGTCGCTCTTACTTGTATTGTCTATTTCAAAGATTTATTCAAACTCTTAAATAAAAGTAAACCAAAATACTACACTCAAAGGTCAAAAATTCAAAATGTTGAAGTTCATAGAAACTGGGAGAATAAAAGAGTATTTAGGTGGGGTGTTTATATTATTTATTGATAATATATCAAGAACACTTCAAGACTATCCGGCATTGTAATTGGATTTTGTAATTGTGATGATTCTGCTATATGATAAAAATAAAAATGTAAACATCAACTTACGTATAGAATAATGTAAAATAAATCGTACTGTATTTATCATGGCTTTTTAATTTTTTTTAATTTTCGACTATGAAAATGACAAACGAGAAATAAAAGTGAAAAAAATACTTAATTGAATTGTCCACCCAAACTTCATTGTGTTTAGTGCCTGATGCCATTCTTCGGTTCGAAAAAAAGACTTCTTACAAATGACATCTCAGTATATGTGTATTTGCTTAAAAGTGCAAATGTATATTATTCTTTTCAGTCCTTGCCCATCAGTCAGGATCTATTTATTTTGAAACTATTGCTTAATAGTTTACATGTTAAAGCAAGTTAAAGTTTAAGATTAAGCCACTAACTTCAATGATATTTGGTTTGTAGATGTACTGGCATTTGTAGGTCTCATTGTTCGATCCTATTGACTTAATCATTGTTTATCGACGTTTAAACTTGTATAGTTTATATGTTATTGTTCGTGTTTATGGAAACAACTTATGATAGTAAATTGTAATTTTGTAGTTAGTTATATTTGCATTGTCATGTCTAATTTCCATGAATAATATTTGGCTCTGCACTTTAAATTATAGTTTATGGAGTTTGAATATTTCGCATAATTAACATTACTACTGCCATTTTGCTTTTTTGTGTACGACGAAATTTAATAAAAATAAAGAAATTAAGAGATGCTTTCTTAAGAGTGGACTTATAGGTTATACTTATCTATTTATTAAAAATAAAAATAGATAATATTACAAACCCAATCCTCTGGAAGCAATTATGTTACCCCGTTTATTTGCAGATGTTATATTCAGTGGACTGTTCCTAGGTCTTAGGATATCTAATATATTAAATATACATGAGTTAATAATAAACCATTGCAAAGGTACGAAATTAAATATAGAACCAGATATACATAAGCTTTCTTCAACTGATTTTTATAGTTTTTTTTTATATTTTGGTGTCACAAAAGAGGTTTGAGCGCTCACAAACATGTTTAAAAGTAGTCTTTTTGGAACTGTTCCTATTTATTTTTATTACTACCTGTAACGTCTATGTTTTAACATTTTATTTATATTTTGTCGAAGATCAAACTATTGATTTCGTTGTATGTTTACTTGTTTTTGTTTAAATGTATTTTCGATTGAGTTAATCTATTCCAATCGTTATGTCATAGTTGTTCTTTTAATGTTGTAATGATACACTGCTGTCTCGGTTAGAGTGAAGGATGGCCTCAGTTAAAACTTTTAAACCCACTGCATTTGTATACACGTGTCCTTAGTTGTTCAGTGGTTGTCTTTTGTTGCTGTGATTAATAAGTGTTTCTCGTTTGTCGTTTTTTTAAACACAATGAATTTTACCTGGCGAAAGATACAAATCGGATTAGAAGCGGATTTAGAACGGGTTTATCGGGATAAATTCGCTTGGAAACGCTTCCTGAACAACATCTAATTGTTGTCGTGATTAAAAAAAACTGTTTTTACAAATTTTAATTAAAGTATGAATTTCCATCCACGATTCATAGGATCTTGATCAGACTTTTAATAAATTTTAATCGGGAATGGTCCTGTCAAGGACGGCAGTAAAAATCGTGAATTTGTGACCCCAGCTTGAACGACTTGTATCAATTGGCAGATTTATCCAGTCACCAAACTTTTCATTATTTAGTAAGAGAACATCATCTAATAGTATTTACCAATATCATTTTTTTTAAACAAAGCAGGACCCACTCTTCCAATGTATCTTATAGTTAGGAATGAAATACTTGTGTAAAGTGTAAAAAAAATATATTGCAAGATAAAAAGACACCTGTTGACATGTAAAGAAAAACGCAATTCCATATTTCTTACGAGCAGTTGATTTGGGTTGGAACGGATTTTCTATTGATTGCTTGTTTTAGTTGATCCAAAATAAAAGGACAAATATTAAAGCAAAGAGTTTCTAGTTTTAGTTTTAGTACACCGAATACAAGTTTATTAAAGCTTTAGACGAAATAGGGGGTCAGAAGAATTGTTTTGCGGATAGAATATTAATTTTTTCCAGATGCTATAAAGACTGATGCATTTCGTGCAAGCATATTAATTTCCAAAATACCTTTCGCCACCAAAAAAAATCATATGGTCATCCATCAATCTTCACATTGACCAAACTCTAGCAGGAGAATTGTACCATTTTATACGCTAATATTTACCCTTTTCTTTGGTATACGTGTCTTTTGTTGTTATGAACTGGTTGTCTGTTTGGCTATTTCATGTAAAAAGACAACACAAATCAGTTCGATATTATGTGAACAGTATAGGATACAGAATAAATGTCTTAAGAGGGATTCGTAAAATACCTTGTACGTTTAACTGTCCCTCTGGTATCTTTCGTCCATCTTTTGAACGACTTAAATGTATTACTGGAACTATTGTTTCTATCAATAAAAAGCGACGGAGTGCCAAGCTTAACAAATAATTACCAAAACGACACTACAAAAGAACATAATTTTCCAAAATATTGAAAAGGAAATACTTGTAGGTGTACAATTTGAAGCATCAAAATATTCCACTCTTCAAACCTGTATAACTTCTTAAAGTCTATGACTAAATAAAGCATAGTTTATTTTACCAACCTTTGATCTGTATTATGCACAGAATTGAATAGTTCCTTAAGCGTTGTATATTCACTCTCACATGTCGTCATTCTTTCTGCAAGGCGCCCGTTCTCATCTACTAAATCAGCTACCTTCTGTTCAAGAAGAGCAAGTCGGTAAAGCATTTCTCCATTGTTATATATTTATCTTTTTCCATATACACATAAAAGATGTATCAGAAACAGAAATATATGTTTGTTTTCCAACATTTCCAAATCGTTTTTATCTGATGTAATACAACCAAGATAACCTTATGTAACCCATATAGATAAGCCTTCGTGTAGGCTGTATCAGTACACTGTGCATAACAGTCAACTACCATCAACAACACAGAAGAAACTGGATATCAGGCAAGCAAAGCTGAAAAAAATATATAGCAGCCAATCATATAGCAGTGACATATTTAAGATTTGCTCTTGCTTTTATTGATAATGTCTATACAGTAAGGTAAGTTTCACATTTCGTCAATTTGTTCAATGAATTCAGTAAAAGTAGAAGATATTTTTTTTAATGTAATAGGTTATGTAGCAATGCAGTATTTTGTGGTCTGCTGAGATATAAAGACAGATGAGTTGATACATGTAATATGTAATACTATCAGTTACATGGTATGTTAGTGGCCAAACACGATATATATGGGGTAAGTAAATTCCATTTGGGTTGAGAACGCAGCTCGAATTACAATATGGAATTAATTGCCCCATAAATATCGTATTAGGTCAGTAGTACACCATGTAACGAACTTATCTTACCGACTATCTTCACATGTGGAATTTAAACTAGTCGCCTATCAAAGTGATTAAGTCTTTAATACATTGTTTTAACATTTTTAGGAACCTTCTTCCATTTGTCTATAAAAAAAAACAAATGCCAACAATATCAACGTGTTAGCTTTGTTTTATGAATGTATTTCAATCGTTTATTATCAGTTTTTGGTATGTTAGAACCTTTCAGATCTCATTTTGTTCTGAAAGGGAAGTAACACATTACTAACCTCATACGGTTGCTAACCCTATATGGTAACTAACCATAATTATATATTTTTTTAGAACACCCTATATCAAGTATATATAGTCACTACGTGTAGTCCATTAACCATTTCCCCGTAAATCTATAGAAGGTAAGATAATATTAGTTACATGATGTGTTAGTGACCTAATACGATATATATGGGGTCAGTAATTTTATATATGGGGTGACAGCGAAGCTTGAATACCCATATGGAATTTACTGAAGCCATATTCATCGTATTAGGTCACTAGCACACCGTGTAACGAATTTAAGTTACCGACCATCTTCTCATGTGGTATTTTGACTAGCGGCCTATCAAAGTGATCAAGTATTCAATACTTAGTATTCAGATCCTACTTCAATTTGTCTATATTAAAACAAATGCCAACAATAACAACTTTTTAGTTTGAAATTTATTTTATGAATTTATTTCAATTGTTCATTTCATGTATCAATTTTTTCGTCTGTTGACTCTTTTTAGATTTCTTTTTTGTTTTGATAGGGAAGTAACTCCGTTATGCCAGCAATAAAAACTTTATGTTTGATGAACTTATTTCAACCTTTCATTATCATATTTTTCGTTTGTTGAATCCTTTCAGATTTTTCCTCAATACCGTGTTGTTTTATAAAGGGTTGTGGCATCTCTTTTTGTTTTGAAAGGGAAGTAACTCCTCACTAACCCCATATGGTAACTAATCCTATATTTTTTAGGAACCCTATATCAAATATACACAGTCACCACGTGTAGTTCCTTAACCAATCATGTCTATATAGATCTATTGGAGGTAAGATAAAAAAAAATATATACAGGTTGTAAGAATCTACTATCTATAAATCAAACAATTTCTACCCTACCCTAACTTAACATTATATCCCTTCTATTGGGTTTTTGTTAAAAGATGTCTGGCAACAAAACTAACAAGAATATTATATAATAAAAATAATAAAGAAAATATAAAAAAAAAAATATTGTATCAACAATCGAACTCCTAGATAAATTCAAAAAGAACATGAAACATGAAAAAATAAAACCCTCGACTATATCAACCGCAAAAAACACTATTGTAAACAAACAAATTAAAACAATAATTAAAAAGGAAGATCCCATGTTATCAAAATCGGAATGCTTGAACAAAATGCATTGATTTTTTCATGTTGATAAGCTAGATATAAAAATATCAGATAAGAATTGATATCAATAACTTAACATGTTGAAAGTTATTCGGTTGTTATGTTTTGATGAGTAATGAAGGAATATATTGCATTCAGGTTAGTCCTTCGTGTACAAATGGTGTAAGCGAAGTTATTTTCTCTTTCACATTTTTTGTCTAAAAACTTGAATGAACTAGGATAATGTTTACTATGCATAATTAAATAAATAACAATTTCAGTGACTTCTTTAAGGCTGAAAATACTAGCAACACGACGAAGTTTGGGTAGTAGGTTGGAGTTCATGACATCTTTTGATCACTACTGTATCTGAAAGAAATAATAGGTACTTTTGGATCTTATATCAGCTTAATTCAGTTTGATGAAATAGTTATCCTGGTAAAAAAGTTATAACATTTATTTTTTTATTTATTTACGTCGTAGTTATTGTTTGTGAATAATCTAAGCACTTTTATCGGTTAGACTTTGATCGGTTAGACTTTGATCGGGTAAACTAATCTTGCGACGTAAAATGATTCTATTTATTTATTTAATTCATCCTTGACATCGTTCAACATTTTAAATCTAAACTAAAACAAAAACAAAATAAATTAGAATAAAAACAACACTAAAAAACCTGGATATATTTTACTATGATGCAACAATGTAAAAATTGAAAACTCATTTTGTAATTGCAATGATCTGAAATAAATTTCGGGAGATATTTACTCTACCCTTATTCGAGATACTACATGTATTATGGATGCTAAATGTCTGTTGAAGAACTGTAAGTCAATCATCACTTTCAGTGTTCTCAAGAAAGAACTTTTCTGAGCATTCTTAGTTAGATTATATTCTTACGTTTGAACATTACAAATTTCTTTTACTGAAAAGGCATCGTCACCAGAAGTATTGCATATGACAATTGTAATCCATTCGTTTGATGTGAGCTTTGATTTTGCCATTTAATAAGGGACATTCCGTTTTGAATTTTGGAGTTCGGTATTTTTGTGATTATACTTTTTGTCATGGCAAAGGAAATAGGAATGTAATAAAGTTGTCTACTGGGAATTTTAATGGTTTTTTGTGTACTTAACTATGAAAGATATGTTATTGGGCATACTTTCAGTATCTCAGTAGAATCCAAGGGTAAACAGTGAAGTAAAGGGCACGAGAAAATAAGATCTTCTAACCTAGCGGTAAAATATCACAGTCCTCGAGACTATTTGTCTGGTCAAATCATTATTAAAAAGGCCTTGCAATAATAGTCATGGTATTGGAGGTGATATACATAAATACATTTTTGACTTTGGAGGTCAAAGGTGATGTTATCTATCCTAATGTTACGCAAAAAAATATTTTACAAACTAGAAATATTTTGCGCATTGATGATTACATAACGATTATTCTACAACTTGTTTGATATTGCATATAAGAAGGGAAGAGGGGTAGTTAGATCTTACTGTTGTAAGTTATATAATTCGTTTAGGAAGCTCATAACACAACGAAGCAAATAAATGAAAAAAGATTTCTGAATTTAAAATCACGAGGACTTGCATATATACACAATAATTTGGGACAAACATTAAGTCAGTATAGTAACGACATTTTTATCAAAAACTTTAAAGATGCATACAGTAAATTAGCATTGTTCAATTACACACGCAAGACAGGTAGAGTCGATGTACTTACGAAACAAAAACTTAAAATCCGCCTTTTGTTTTCGGAAAAGAAATCAGTGCCAGCCAAATCTCCTCGACAGTAAAAAACTCAATAAAGATACAAGTTTTATGATTCTGTAGACTAATTATAAACGTGCGTTTCAATTACAAATGACTAACCAGTGCTGTTTGAATTTAAAAGTTAAAGTACTATTGAAAATTGTTTGGGTTTTATGTAGCGTGTTGAAACTAGATGCTCTAAAGAGCATGTTTCGCTCGTCTTGGTCTATGTGCCTTTTCATCTCCGACGAGAAAAGAATTCATGACACACATCTCTGTTATGTTGATCTTGTATTGCTGATCATTTAGTCTGCTCAGTTTCTCTCTTTCTTCTTTGTGTTTTGCTCTAAACACAAAAGAGGGTACTTAAATCCTTTTCTAAGGGACTGAGCAATTAAGCCTAGAGAGAGTTACAGGCTACTACATATATCAGTGAAATGTTACTTGTATGTGGATCTTGCGCGCCTTGCTGATCGTGATGATATTTGTGATTTAAAGTGTTTTTTTCTCTATTATTATTTTATCATGCAAGGCAAAAAAAAAAGTTATGAAAATCTTCAATCAAGGGCAACATTTCCGAAGAAACGTCGGACAATTTTCTCTATATTGTCTTACTAGTAATTGAAGATATTGTCTTGCTGATTATTTTGCTTTCTTAAGTTTGTATCTATCTATTTTAACGTTTAAGAGCTAAAGAAAAACCGCAAAAAATGGTCAAAATAAGCTTCAAAGAGCAATAACTCTAATAAGGAGTTGGATGGAGATTTTGTAATGAGAACTTATTCGTCGAACTTGTCTTGCTGGCCAATTGTGCAATTTAATGTTTCTCTATTAGATTTTTCAAGAAATGGGGCAAAAATGGAGAAAACAATAGGGGGGTAGGTGTCATTTCAAGGCAAAACCTCATATAAAAGAAGGCGAAAGATACAAGAAGGATAGTCAAACTAATAGATCGAAAATAAACAGACAACGCCATGGCTAAAAAAGAAAAAGATAAACAGACAAATAAAAGTACACACGACAAAATATAGAAAACTAAAGACTAAGCAGTACGAACCCCACAAAAATCGGGGGGGGGGGGGGTTGATCTCAGGTGCTCTGAAAGGGTAAGCAGATCTTACTCCACATGTGGCACTCGTCGTGTTGTTCATGTTATTACAAACCCGGTGAATAGTCTTATTCGGTAGGACACATTCGTAAAAGGGAACGGGGTTATAGTTGACATAAGGAACAAATCCGATATCATCTGTGAAACGGGTATTGCATAACGGTCAGCCAACTCGTTATGGCGTGCATACAATTTACGAAGGGATGATTTCAACCTCACCATTTGAAACTCTAGGTTTTATTAGCTTCTTTGTGAGCAGCAACCCTCTGGCAAGGAAATCATGATATAAAATAAAGCCTGGGAATATCGTATCAATTGGTTGATATAAAAAGTCTTCTAACAATTTTGACGTATGTAGACAATTGGTAGACCTCAATATTCTACTAAGTTTTTACTCTAATCAGATTTTCTGTACCTATAAATCAATTATCAAAAATCATTTTTACCCAATGTTCTATTTTTATCCTGGTACCTTTGATAACTGTTTACACCACTGGGTCGATGCCACTGCTGGTGGACGTTTCGTCCCCGAGGGTATCACCAGCCCAGTAGTGAACACTACGGTGAATGACATGAATATCAATAATGTGGTCATTTTTATAAATTTCCTATTTACAAAACTTTGAATTTTTCGAAGAACTAAGGATTTTTCCAAGGCATAGATTACCTTAGCCGTATTTGGCACAACTTATTGGAATTTTGGATCCTCAATGCTCTTCAACTTTTTACTTGTTTGGCTTTATAAAAAAATTTGATATGAGCGTCACTGATGAGTCTTATGTAGACGAGACGCGCGTCTGGCGTACTAAATTATAATCCTGGTAACTTTGATAACTATTTATCTCTGGCGGCTTTCCATGTTGTTTTGTAGGCGGGATCATTGAATACATTTTTTAAAACTATATACCCCAATGATGATGTTGGTCCTGTAGATTCAAAGGAGAAGATTACTATAAACGTTAATGGACAACGTCGACCGACGACGGACGTCAAGTGATGATACTTTTCCCATATTTTCAAGCAGGAATATGTTATCTACTCCTGTCGCTACGGCAGTACATCCCCTTTGAGTCCTTTTAAATTTCCCTTTAACTCGCTGCAGATGATATCTATGCGATATGGTGAACAGAGTCAGATATGGTTCAAAATGTTCATCAATAAGACTTTTCGTTTTGCTACTTCATATTTTATATCTTCTCTAAATTTTATTGCAAAATGATAAAATATGTACTTCGTTCTCATAGTGTTTTGTTACTAAAAGTTTGGAATCGAGAAAACTTGATTGTCAAAAAGAACAAACTGCTGTGCAGAAATATCTAAACTGGTGCCGTCATCATTTTAGAATTACAATTTATATTTATTTTCCTTTTTTTGAAAATATCACAAGAATTGAATATGAACTAATGCAAGTTCTTTTTCAGGAATTAGACACTAAAAGTTAGTAAAGTTCAGAAATAAATACAATGGGACAGAGCAATTCAATTAATGAAAATGAATTATCGCAAGAGGATCAACTGATGCACAGAGTGGAAAATGAAGGACCAGAGGCTATTGCACAACATGTAAGAGAAAATCTCGACAGCTGGAAGAAAGAGGAATTAAAAATAGGCATTTCTGGCCGAGTTAAAACAGGAAAATCGACATTCATTAATGCTGTACTTGGTTTGGAACCTAAGCAACCAGGTGCTGCAAAATCAGGATCTGGGAATACAACGCAGCACGTTACGCCATACCAACATCCGCGGAATGAACAAATAGTTTTGTTCGAATTTCCTGGTGTTGGAACTGATGCACATCCTAAAACAAAATACATGACAGAAGTAAATGCTATAAAGTGTGATTATTTTTTCATTTTTTTCGATTCGGTTATCAGCGATGATGATATTTGGCTGGCTAAACGATTGAAAGATATCAACACACCCTATTGCTTTGTACGATCTATGATCGACCAAGACATTCAAAATGCAAAATTTGATGGGAAGAATGCAGATACTGTACTAGGAGAAGTCAGAGAGAAAGTTAAGACATCTGTCTCTGCGAATCATATCACCAACGGAACAAACATTTTCTTTATATCAGGTCGATATACAGATCAAGGCGAATTTTCGCAGTTGCTGAATCATATGGAGCAAAATCTCCCATCGTTGAAATTTGATTCAATCTTGTTTTCAATATCTGCAATATCAAAGGAAGTTATTGAAAGGAAATACCAGAAACTGAAGACAAGAGTAAAAGTTGTTTCAGTCGGAGCAGCCCTAATATCAGCAGAACCTATCCCTTTCATAGATCTTGTAATAAACTTACAATTAATGATAAACGAGCTACATCACTACCTTGATACTTTTGGTATTGATTTGAACAAAATTGAAAGCTTGTCAACTGATGTCAAAGAAAGGTTAAGTGCTTGGAATATTCTAACGAAATCAGGTAAAGCTCTTGCAATCTTCATTACACAGCAGATCGGCAAAGCAGCTGCAGTTGCCATTGTTGAAAGTGTTGCAGATCTTTTTATTCCTATTATTGGATCGTTAATATCTGCTCCAACAACCTTTTTAGTAGTGAATGATTTTCTGAGCAAAAATCTTGATCAACTGAAAGAAGATGCTATTGTTATATACGACAATGCGTTGCATTCTCAGCAAAGTCTTCATACTGACGCACAGGTTATTCGACTCAAATAAACTAAGCAATATTGTCTTGATCATATTGCTCCTTTGGGTCTTGATCATATCGCTCCTTTGGGTCCTCACCTGAAAGAATATTCAAAGAAAAAGAGAAAAGTTGAGTATTTATTTGCATATGCATATGCAAAAAAATACCAAAGTTCAATTTAAAATAAATCGTACATACATTTGAATGTAAATTTTAGCATATCAATAATGGAGCTAGTTGTATGTTTTAGCTTTTAAATACTATATTTACTAAACTATATATTGAAAATATATTGTAGTGAACCATTTGTGTCTGAAAATACACTTTCATTTTTGAAGAGTAAAGACAGTAATACAACTAATTCTATGTAAATATTATAATTGTTGTATATGTTTTATGGCAATCAATATGTAACACTGTAATAAACAAATTTATATATATATTCAATACACGAATCCCCAATCCAATTTATTTTTTGTCCTTTGCTATAAAAAAAAATATTTTCTCTGTTAATATAAATTCAAGTAGGAGCGAATCTCCATATGATTAAAATTCCGCTGATTCATTGCACTACATGACGATCCGAAAGATTGAGATGTCCCACAAAAGAAATTTCCTCAGCTCAAAAATTCCTTGATTATTTTAGTATATTGTTTAATTAAATCGTATTTTTTACAGTGATAAACATAAAACGTAAACATGTTTATGCATGTTTATATATATTTACGCTGAAATAAAGTTTTAATAATTTTCTTAGACTTTTGTTGAAAATATCAAGTTTTTTCCTTGTAATTAAGGAAAGCATTGTCTGAAATAAATTTTTATTGTATTTGAATTCCGTCGACCTTCTTGGCAGTAAATTGTTATCCCATTTTATAGTAACGTGAACCAAGCCGGTCAATGACATTTTCATTTCATTCTTATAATGATTTATCTGATCAATTGTTTCTGGTTTTATTAAATATGCAATATCTTTGCATTTAATATGTAACTGTAAACATACTCTTTGCACGTCATGGTTTTGGTCTAAGTACATGGAAGATGAATTGCTGATCCATGTATAAGAAATTATGTAAGGACCTTTAGAAGTTGGCCGATGTTCTAGAATTATGTAGAATATGATGTTATTGAATAGTCACATGACGCTATTATGTGCAAATAAACGAATCACGTGTCGGAACTTTTCATACCATTTTCAATCCATTTTGTTATATGCTAGGTGATGTTAACACAATTTATTCTAACAGTTTATTTCGTATTTTGTACAAGTATGTAGTATACTTGAAGTGAATAGCAACACTTTTTAAAAAGTTAAAATATATCATAAATAGTTCACTCTGTTTGTGAAAAAAAAATTTAGCTTCACTTCTATTTGTCAAACACACTCTTAAAGACTGACTCATGCAGACTGTGTTCCCCCATTGGCATATTGACACCCTCGTCTTTAATTTTTTCAAATCTTAAATTGAAAGCAATGAAAAGGTTATTTGTTTGTCGGAAGTAAATGTACATGTACATTAAAGAGTTTTAGTCAAGTATTACTTTTTTTTTAAATTGGGAAATTATGAGAGTATATGGGAATATGTTGGTGTGTTGAAGAGTTCTAGCATGAATTCATGCTTAATAATTGTAATGTTTTAAGATCAATTTTTATTTAATTTGTTTAAACGAATTACGTGAGTAATCCTATCTAATTCATAGATTAGATAGAATGGAATATTCAACACGACGTAAATAATTATTGCATGAGTGCTGAGTTTTAAATTTTACGTGTTATACATATACTTTATACCGACTTTCGCTGAGTGTGCTCTGTATATAAGGGTTAATGATGCACATGATTACCCTCTAATAGCTAAGCTTCTGCTACAGGAGGAAGATAAAGCCTAGGTTTAGCATTCAGCATACTAGTATGGCTTATCATTTGAATTTGAATTTTAAAACAAAAAAAAGTTAGTACATTAAATTATACTTTATACTTTTATGTTTAAGTCTAAACAGTTCTACTATATATGATTCAAAACAATTATTCACATTACAAACGACAATGAACCAACTTCTGATAAATCTTCAATACGATCTACGGTATGCAGAGTTGTTACGATAAAAAAATGTGAAAGGAGTTGAAACAATAACAATTTGTGAATTGCTGCAGTAATTTTATGATATCAACATCGGTGCATAGATCACCACCATTAGGATACAAACATAGAGAAAATCGTGCTAAAGTGAAATTCGGGATGGTATAAACAACGTCACAATATTACCGTGATAACTATGAAGTAGAAAGTAGAAAGTGACTGTATGTATGAATGTTAAATACAATGTAATGTCAATAAAACTTAAATGTGTATTGATATTATTCAGACATAGTCTCTTTCTTACTTATAAAATAAAGAACCAATCTGTGTTTATCATCTTGCAGAATGAAACTAGAAAAAAATAAAAGTTATTGACAAGCTTTGTACAGTTTGTGTGTGTCTATACATGTATATCAAAATCTTTTTATACAATCAAATTTGCTGTTAAACAAAAACATTGAATAAATTAATAACAGTTTTCACATCAACGTTTTAGTTTTAGTTTTTGTTTTTTAATCGATGTTTCGATCAGACTTTATATAGCTTTCGATTGTTTTGGTAGTATACTTCCTACAAATAAAATTCATTCTAGCAGATTCATCTTACTTATGAATTATGCATGTATAAGCTTTTCAGAAAAAGTGAAATATGAAACATATGTATCTATTTTTACAAAGATTTTTGTATAATAATTAGCTTTTGAACTCATGTTTGTAAAGATCTCAGTTAATGAAAGTGGAACTACACTTGATTAAATCGATCAATCTGAATATAACATGTAAAGAGGGTTAGACCTATAATGGTGTACTTTTACAAATTGTGACTTGGTAGTTGTTTCATTGGCACTCATACCACATCTTCTTATATCTATTTAAAAGAGAATTAGCTATTTTGATTTCTTTCTCTTAGCAAATAATAAAAAGGGAGAGCAAACATCGCTTGTATCTAAATTTCCTTTTAAAATTCATTCACTTTGTTTCATAGTATCAACGCTCTGGACTCCGATGTGTCGACGGAATGGTAAATATTTGTTTAAAAAAAACAGACCATGTGACTTGGCACAATCAGAAGTTTAACAGCAGTTTTTTTAAGGAATATCAGTGTCAGCATTCACATAATGATAACTACAGATCAGGTGATTTGACACAATCAGAATTTTTAGAGAAGTTTTTAAGGCAAATAAGGGACAACACAGTATCACTATCACAGACCATGTGCATAATTCACTTCTAGCAACAGTTATTTTATGATAAATAATTTAATTTTGGATGTAACGCATCTTCTGATTCGCTTACAGTGTTTTTTACCAGCCCATAGACATTATTTTATCCTGTGATCGTGACGTCATCATGATTTACTCCGTCTTAAAATGAAATTTAGAAGTTAATTATGAGGAATGACTGCAATATTTTTCTGTTTATTCGAAATAACATCAAAAATGTGGTGCATACTTTTAAAAAACCAGTATGCAAACATGGTATTTTTCCCATTCATTTAACCATTATTGATTACGTCTTGACTAAAACGTTCTTCGTGGTACCTCCATTCTTGTATGTGGGCAGATTGGATAAACACGAGCCAAAGTGACATGAACACCTCATCACAAATAAAAAAATGTTTTTTAAATAATAACAGGTGTATATAAAATTCGTCAAGCTATAAATCGCTTCCGGTTAAGAAAAGAAGTTAACAGAAACTTTTAAAGACCTATATAAGCAAGCAGATGTGGTATGAGTGCCAATGAGACAACTCTGCATCCATGTCACAATAGACAATTATATGTCAAAGTTCGGCCTTCAACACGGAGCCTTGGTTCACACCGAACAGCAAGCTAAAATGTGCCCAAAAAATGACAGGTGTAAAACAATTCTTTTAACAGAAAAAACACCGGTCTTATCCATAAAAAAACCCAGAGAAACACCTATGAACCACACTAACAAACGAAAACACCTGAAAAACAGACTCTTGAATAAGGACAGGTGCATGAAATGCCTCTTTATTATAGCCTTTATTATTTGTGTTCAGAAAATGGCTGTACCAAGTCAAGACAGTTGATTTCCACTCATTTCGTTAAGTGATTTTATCGGCTTTCATAGACTCCCTCCTTTATGAATATACCTTAGAGTTTGGTATTGTCGTTATTACTTTTTTACTAGATGCATATATAATAATAAGGTATATTTTTAAGTTTCTTCGGTAGAAGTTGTATTTAATAGAACGCCATGTGAAATGTACTGATTGCCTTCATGTATATACATGTACATGTATATGCTAGTCAGAACATGATCAGATACAATATTCTGATAATTGTCTTGTATCTCTATGCTATAACTGCAAGAGTGATTAAAATGGGTTTTCAATCTTTTGAACGCAATGAGAAACTTTCATAAAATAAGTAATATAAACAAATATAAACTGACTTGTTTTCTTTTCTTTGTGTATATCCCTTATGATTCCGAAAGTAGAACAGCTGGATTATCAATGTTTAATATACAGATGCCTTATTGTCTGAAGCTTTCACCCAGTGTTTGTTCAATATTAATACTGAATATTTTATATCTCATTTGCATGAATTTAACTGGACGTCGCAGGAAGAGATATAGCAATCCTCGAATCCATCGCCGTCATGAGTATCTAGGTTCAGTATGTGATTTAGAATTTTAAGATATCAATAATTTCGACTAATGTTCAGAGATTGTTATGCTATTTTTGAAGAATAATATGCTCCTTTGAGGCATAGAAACTCAAAACTTAGCATTTTAAAATATCATGTAAGAAATAGGTAACATTATTTTAAGTCTTGAAACCTATAACTAGACACAAGTCAATTTTTCCGTAGATATAAAATCATTTATTTCATAAAAGCAAAGATACATATCAATGCTTGCTCTATTTAAAAAATAATGTTCTCTAGTATAGTCGGCAATAATATTCGGAGATAAAAATGCAATAATATTTCCTTCTATTGCACAGAGATTATGAACTATTTTTTTCATATTTGGGGGTATAATAGGCTTCAAAAGATTCCAAATATTCATATTGACATGGTTTTTTTTTATTGTAAGATATTTCTATAATAACTACATTTTATACTCTTGTTGATAATTACATTAATCTCGATAAAGCAAGAAACCAGAAAATGAAGACCCGTCATCCACTAATAGACCCGTTTGTTGATAAACTTCTACAGTTTTTACCCAAACAGATTCACCCTGATTAAGATGGACCACTGCCATATTACTATCAGAACGATGGTGATATTTCACATTTGGTGCTGCAACAAACGTCACGACAAGTGTTGAACCGTCTTTCACAATTTCTGCGTACAAAGTTGCATGGTCCATCGCCCGTAATTCAACGAAAAACACATAAAAACCAGAGACCGAAGTGGTAAAAATTCCGCTTTGTGAATTATATTGATTACCCATGTTTGTCACAACATGATCAAACACAATAGTTTGATGATTTCCTAAGTGCCCAATGTCATTACTGTTTGTAGCTGTAAATGCGATTTTTCCGTCTTCTGTAAAACAAAAAAGTAAGTTATACTACATCGAGAAGTTACATTCCTTTACTCTACGAATACACACAAACGTAATTAGTTTCTTAGTATTGAATACTTATCGTTAAAAAAAAACCCATCTTACTTGTATGGAACGTCTAATTTTTATTACCTCTTATAATATCAGTTAAAGTAGGAATTTAGATATAAAAAGAAATATATCGTGCGTTCTATTTTAAGTCTTTACATCATTGCTCGTGCTTGAGTGAAAATGCACTTATTTTTGCATACACTCGAAAAATTAAGAATACACTAAAGCTTAATTTCATTACAAATTTTACAATAAGGCTCACATGAGTGTATTTTTTTAAGACATGAATCAAAAATGTTGAAAAAAAGAAAAAATGTACAATTTTTATTTCGAATAAAAAAAAAAGTACCATTGAATTAATCATAACATCAGCAATTTTTCTAGTTTTTGCATTTTTGAGGTAATTTGTTTGTTAAGCTTATTTCATCCTCTGATCAGAATGAACGAATCTTAACACTTATTTCAATTGCTTTTGCAGTATTCTGTTTTACAAAAAAAAAAATCTCCTCCTCTTTAAGATTCCATAGATCTTTCATTTATTGAAGATTTTTGACGTGCGTCAACTATAAAATTTTATACTTTACATTGTAGCAAGACAAATTAAAAAAAAAAAAAAATAAATAAAAATAATGTATATACATTGTATGTACATTTGAAAAAAATATATTTAAATAAAACTACATACATCTGACAAAAAAATCGTTCGGGATAGAAAATGGGATTGAGATCAGATTCTGAGATAATAGTCTTGAATCCCTGTAAGGTACTGCATGATACTATTTGTTGTGGCAGATGATTCCAATTTATAACTGTCCGTGATTAAATGAATAGTTATAACTGTCTTTCTATGTTTATATTTGTCTTAATGAGTGTGGATTACTATGTCTGGTTCTATTGTTTAGTGGGATCAAAAGATTATAGTTAGGGACTGCAACAATTTCGTGTATAATTTTGTAAAAGAAGACAAGTCTGCATTGTAAGTCTGTCATCATTTCAGTAACTTGTTGGTGTTATGGAAGCGGTTGCATGACAATCTGTCTGCACTTCTGTAAACTTTTTCAATTAGTGAAATTTGCTGTTTTTGATGTGGATCCCAAATAGTTGAGCAGTCCTCTAACTTTGGTCAGACAAGAGCTTTAAATGCATGAGCTTTAACTTTCGTTGTCTAATTTTTATTAGATTTCTACGAATAAATCCAAGACTGATCTACTTTTGTTGTCATGTTATCGATATGTTTGTCCCATTTTTAATTTGATTGAAGAGTTAGAGCTACATATTTTGTAGAGTCAACTTTTTCTAGAGATTGATTACGTAATTTATAAGTGAATTATAAAGGTCTGCGGTTTTTTTAAGTTACACTGAGAATGTTGCATTTTATTAGGATGAAAATGCATGAGCCAGTCCTGCTCCCATCTGCCGGCCGCTTCTAAGTCAGCCTGTGATTTATATGTCTCATCTGATTTTTTAATTTCCCTATGAATAATGCGGACATCTGCGAACAATCTTAATTTGCTATGTTCAATATCTTCTGACAAATACATCTGAGCATATCTTTTTTATCTATATGATTTATACGTGAATAAAGTTTTTTTAGCTAGATTTTACAAACGTAAATTTATAACTCGAATTGCTAAGGATTTTTCAGAAACTGAAACTGGCTGTGATTGGAGCAATTTAAATTAGGCATGTTAAGTGGGTCTAAAAGAGAAAAGGATATTTTGTTTAATTTCCATTTAGCAATCACAAAAGTATGTAAAACAGATCACTTAAAACCTTGTTTTTTTGTTCACTTTCCTGCCTTGTAGTTTATCGTACAATACAACATTGTAATTGTACCTGTTAGCTACAATTCAGACTGCAAATACACAGAGCTGTTCCAAGTTGACTGCAAATAAATGTCTTCACATTCACCCAATAACATACAATAGCGTCCATGTCCTGATTGTGAACCCATGCTAGTAGACATGTTACGAAAAGGTATATACTCGACGCTGAGGTTGACAAATTACACTTTAAATGTAGGGACTGTGTCACAACACCAAAGAGATTACCTGTGTATACATTGGATTTTATTTAAAAACTGCATTGATCCTTTCGCAGGCAATTCCGTATGGAACGAATATTCAATAACATTCATACGATAAGAAATATAAGAATAGATATTAAAAATTTCCATTATATTTTTAAGAAACTATAATAAAACTATAGAAAATGGGGGAACGTTCATGTTAATGCAGTAGATGTGCGGGGCTACGGAGACACGGGGTACATACGTGTGTGAATTCTTTGGCGAGACCTTAATATATCTTGCAAATAATCTTAAGTATTTTAATCTGTTGTATACCTACTCGTGAATATAAATGTAACGATCATTTTTATAAAGTTTAAAAAAACAAACAGTGTATGTATTTTGATCCAGTTGTTTGCCAACTAAATTTTCATCTAACGGGGTCTAGTTTGCATTTACATCTTAAAACCATCTTATGCAGATATTTTGTATTTCATAAATTCCTGAAACATTTGTGGAAATTCGCCAACCGTTTCATAAGAAAATGAAAATATGAAAAAAGTGACACCGATGACCGATGGGTCTTTCCTGCTAGGAGCTTCTCTCTTTTAGTAACATGTCTTGTATGAAAGCATGATTTCATTACCAATCTTGAGTTTTTTTTATGAATAAAATCAATCGGCATAAACAACGTCATCAAACATTCGATTCTTACTGTGACATAATGATATCTATTTTTTGGCTGAGTTCAACACTCAGTCTGCATAATATGACGCGATTATTTACTAGTTAGATTTCAATGCTTACTTAATTACATTAATTTTAGACAAACACAATAGATGCTTAATGTTTAATTTACCTAATGCTTTGGAAACAATTCTGTTTTCTCTTCTTTTCGCCAATCTGATATTTCTGTCGCTGTAACTAGGTCTTTGTTTGAAATCTTGCAAAATAAATATACAACATATATATACAAATCAAATATATAAAACATACTATTATGCAAATATATATAGATCAATGGTTGTAAATAAACTCATCGTAGATGCCAGGATTGAAATATTTTATTTACGCCAGAAGCGCGTTTCGTCTACAATAAAAAAAAAATCAAATTAAACCTATCAAAACAATTCAGTTTGAAGTGAATAAACAAAACTTATGAATTTTATAAAAAAAAAAAGATGCAAATTTATATATTTGCTTGTAAGAACGGATTCAAAACAGCAATGTGGTGTTCTAGAGATATTCCCCTGTCTAATAATTGATAATTTCGACCATCTACCATTTTATCTCTGGAAATAGAAGACAAGGTAGTTTCAATTTACTAACGAATATTCAATCTTAAATCTTTTTAAATCATAACTAGTAATAACTTATGATGAACAAATAAAGACTGACGCAATATGTAACCAGATGCTATAAAAAAAAATAGATAGAGGAAAGTTGGATAGAACTAATAAACAAATACTTTACCTTTTGCATTCTGGGTTGTGTCCTTTGTAGTCAGATTCATTTTGTCTGTATCGCTGTTTAATGTATAAAAAAAATTTGCTTTAAACAGTTTGTCTTAAAGTAAAAGGAGCCATAGTGAAAGCACCAATCAAATAAGAAATAAGCGACGCACATAATAAAAATGCAAACGAAAGTGAAACAGTACGATTAATAATCACCAAATGCATATTAGGTGAAAATTCGCAGCCGAAATATATAATTCTTTAGAGTTCAGACCCATATTTTCTTCAAGATTGATTATGGTAGCGATAATAAATGGTGCATAAAAAGTGTACTTATAGTCATCAAAGGTACCAGGATTATAATTTATTACGCCAGACGCGCGTTTCGTCTACAAAACACTCAGTGGCGCTCATGTCAAAATAGTTATAAAGCCAAACTAGTACAAAGTTGAAGAGCATTGGGGATCCAAAATTCCAAAATGTTGTGCCAAATACGGCTAAGGTAATCTATTCCTGGGATAAGAAAATCCTTAGTTTTTCGAAAAATTCAAAGTTTTGTAACAGGAAATTTATAAAAATGACCATACTAACCTTTTATCAGTAGTTTGTGAATTGCTGAATAATGCCTTAGGTTTTACACATTCATTTTCACATATTGTCATTCTTTCTGCAAGGTGCGCGTTCTCATTTTCTAAATCGGCTACCTTGTTTTCAAGAAGAGAAATTCTATGAAGTATGTCTTCATTGATAAACGTTTCCTTTAAACCATAAACATATAAAAGTTGTATCAGAAAAAGGAAAATATGTTTGTGTTCCAACATTTTAAAACCTAGGAACCGGTAGTGATGTTCTGTCATACGACTAAGATAACCTTTTGTATGGCATACCGATAAGATTTCTAGTACGTTACGACTATATTGTGTGTCGGTGTCAATAAAACAAAAGTAGTTATAAACAGATAATTTTAATCTGATTTTTAAAGACTGGAGATCTACTATCAACCACGGTTTCTTAATTTATAAATGTTTAAGAAAAATATTATGAGAATTCGTGAATTGCTGCACACATAGTAGATATTAACTAAAAAGTTTTAATACCATCTATTTATTCAACTTGAATCAAACGTCAGATTGTAATTGTTGAAAAAACACAAATATTGACAAAACGGTATAATTAAGCTACATAATTTTAGCTCAGTCGATGATTACCAACTGGAACTATATATTGAAACACAATATTTGAATATTCCATACTCAGAAAGCTTTTTCGTATTTACAATACATTATTTATTGTGATTGTTTTTCGTTTCATCTATAAATAACGCAACAGTGATCGAGCTAGACATTAAAAGGGCATTTGTATTGGTGTCCAGGAAAGACACTTTTAAGTTGTTTGGGTTGTTATTTTTGTGTACGTTTCTTTGTGCATTCATCTATGTTTTGTAACACAAACTTCAATTTTTTAGAAGTGTATATAACAACAAAGAGTGTATCATTTTTAGCTCACCTGGCCCAAAGGGCCAAGTGAGCTTTTCTCATCACTTTGCGTCCGGCGTCCGTCCTCCGTCGTCGTCCGGCGTTAGCTTTTACAAAAATCTTCTCCTCTGAAACTACTGGGCCAAATCAAACCAAACTTGGCCACAATCATCATTGGGGTATCTAGTTTAAAAAATGTGTGGCGTGACCCGGTCAACCAACCAAGATGGCCGCCACGGCTGAAAATAGAACATAGGGGTAAAATGCAGTTTTTGGCTTATAACTCAAAAACCAAAGCATTTAGAGCAAATCTGACTGGGGTAAAAATGTTTATCAGGTCAAGATCTATCTGCCCTGAAATTGTCAGATGAATCAGTCAATCGGTTGTTGGGTTACTGCCCCTGAATTGGTAATTTTGAGGAAATTTTGCTGTTTTTGGTTATTATCTTGAATATTATTATAGATAGAGATAAACTGTAAACAGCAATAATGTTCAGCAAAGTAAGATCTACAAATAAGTCAACATGACCAAAATGATCATTTGACCCGTTTAGGAGTTATTGCCCTTTATAGTCAATTTTTAACCATTTTTCGTAAATTAAAGTAATCTTTTACAAAAATCTTCTCCTCTGAAACTACTGGGCCAAATTAATCCAAACTTGGCCACAATCATCTTTGGGGTATCTAGTTTAAAAAATGTGTGGCGTGACCCGGTCAACCAACCAAGATGGCCGCCACGGCTAAAAATAGAACATAGGGGTAAAATGCAGTTTTTGGCTTATAACTCAAAAACCAAAGCATTTTGAGGAAATCTGACATGGGATAAAAATGTTTATTAGGTCAAGATCTATCTGCCCTGAGATTTTCAGATGAATCGGTCAATCGGTTGTTGGGTTGCTGCCCCTGAATTGGTAATTTTGAGGAAATTTTGCTGTTTTTGGTTATTATCTTGAATATTATTATAGATAGAGATAAACTGTAAACAGCAATAATGTTCAGCACAGTAAGATCTACAAATAAGGCAACATGACCAAAATGGTCAGTTGATCCGTGTAGGAGTTATTGCCCTTTATAGTCAATTTTTAACCATTTTTTGCAAATTAAAGTTATCTTTTACAAAAATCTTCTCCTCTGAAACTACTGGGCCAAATTCATCCAAACTTGGCCACAATCATCTTTGGGGTATCTAGTTTAAAAAATGTGTGGCGTGACCTGGTCAATCAACTAAGATGGCCGCCACGGCTAAAAATAGAACATAGGGGTAAAATGCAGTTTTTGGCTTATAACTCAAAAACCAAAGCATTTTGAGGAAATATGACATGGGGGGTAAAAATGTTTATCAGGTCAAGATCTATCTGCCCTGAAATTTTCAGTTGAATCAGTCAACCCGTTGTTGGGTTGCTGCCCCTGAATTGGTAATTTTGAGGAAATTTTGCTGTTTTTGGTTATTATCTTGAATATTATTATAGATAGAGATAAACTGTAAACAGCAATAATGTTCAGCAAAGTAAGATCTACAAATAAGTCAACATGACCAAAATGGTCAGTTGACCCGTTTAGGAGTTATTGCCCTTTATAGTCAATTTTTAACCATTTTTCGTAAATTAAAGTAATCTTTTACAAAAATCTTCTCCTCTGAAACTACTTGGCCAAATTAATCCAAACTTGGCCACAATCATCTTTGGGGTATCTAGTTTAAAAAATGTGTGGCGTGACCTGGTCAACCAACCAAGATGGCCGCCACGGCTAAAAATAGAACATAGGGGTAAAATGCAGTTTTTGGCTTATAACTCAAAAACCAAAGCATTTTGAGGAAATCTGACATGGGATAAAAATGTTTATTAGGTCAAGATCTATCTGCCCTGAGATTTTCAGATGAATCGGTCAATCGGTTGTTGGGTTGCTGCCCCTGAATTGGTAATTTTGAGGAAATTTTGCTGTTTTTGGTTATTATCTTGAATATTATTATAGATAGAGATAAACTGTAAACAGCAATAATGTTCAGCACAGTAAGATCTACAAATAAGGCAACATGACCAAAATGGTCAGTTGATCCGTGTAGGAGTTATTGCCCTTTATAGTCAATTTTTAACCATTTTTTGCAAATTAAAGTTATCTTTTACAAAAATCTTCTCCTCTGAAACTACTGGGCCAAATTCATCCAAACTTGGCCACAATCATCTTTGGGGTATCTAGTTTAAAAAATGTGTGGCGTGACCTGGTCAATCAACTAAGATGGCCGCCACGGCTAAAAATAGAACATAGGGGTAAAATGAAGTTTTTGGCTTATAACTCAAAAACCAAAGCATTTTGAGGAAATATGACATGGGGGGTAAAAATGTTTATCAGGTCAAGATCTATCTGCCCTGAAATTTTCAGTTGAATCAGTCAACCCGTTGTTGGGTTGCTGCCCCTGAATTGGTAATTTTGAGGAAATTTTGCTGTTTTTGGTTATTATCTTGAATATTATTATAGATAGAGATAAACTGTAAACAGCAATAATGTTCAGCAAAGTAAGATCTACAAATAAGTCAACATGACCAAAATGGTCATTTGACCCGTTTAGGAGTTATTGCCCTTTATAGTCAATTTTTAACCATTTTTCGTAAATTAAAGTAATCTTTTACAAAAATCTTCTCCTCTGAAACTACTGGGCCAAATTAATCCAAACTTGGCCACAATCATCTTTGGGGTATCTAGTTTAAAAAATGTGTGGCGTGACCTGGTCAACCAACCAAGATGGCCGCCACGGCTAAAAATAGAACATAGGGGTAAAATGCAGTTTTTGGCTTATAACTCAAAAACCAAAGCATTTTGAGGAAATCTGACATGGGATAAAAATGTTTATTAGGTCAAGATCTATCTGCCCTGAGATTTTCAGATGAATCGGTCAATCGGTTGTTGGGTTGCTGCCCCTGAATTGGTAATTTTGAGGAAATTTTGCTGTTTTTGGTTATTATCTTGAATATTATTATAGATAGAGATAAACTGTAAACAGCAATAATGTTCAGCACAGTAAGATCTACAAATAAGGCAACATGACCAAAATGGTCAGTTGATCCGTGTAGGAGTTATTGCCCTTTATAGTCAATTTTTAACCATTTTTTGCAAATTAAAGTTATCTTTTACAAAAATCTTCTCCTCTGAAACTACTGGGCCAAATTCATCCAAACTTGGCCACAATCATCTTTGGGGTATCTAGTTTAAAAAATGTGTGGCGTGACCTGGTCAATCAACTAAGATGGCCGCCACGGCTAAAAATAGAACATAGGGGTAAAATGCAGTTTTTGGCTTATAACTCAAAAACCAAAGCATTTTGAGGAAATATGACATGGGGGTAAAAATGTTTATCAGGTCAAGATCTATCTGCCCTGAAATTTTCAGTTGAATCAGTCAACCCGTTGTTGGGTTGCTGCCCCTGAATTGGTTATTTTGAGGAAATTTTGCTGTTTTTGGTTATTATCTTGAATATTATTATAGATAGAGATAAACTGTGAACAGCAATAATGTTCAGCAAAGTCAGATCTACAATAAGTCAGCATGACCAAAATGGTCAGTTGACCTGTTTAGGAGTTATTGTCCTTTATAGTCAATTTTTAACCATTTTTCGTAAATTAAAGTAATCTTTTACAAAAATCTTCTCCTCTGAAACTACTGGGCTAAAGTAATCCAAACTTGGCCACAATCATCTTTGGGGTATCTAGTTTAAAAAATGTGTGGCGTGACCTGGTCAACCAACCAAGATGGCCGCCACGGCTAAAAATAGAACATAGGGGTAAAATGCAGTTTTTGGCTTATAACTCAAAAACCAAAGCATTTTGAGGAAATATGACATGGGGGTGAAAATGTTTATCAGGTCAAGATCTATCTGCCCTGAAATTTTCAGTTGAATCAGTCAACCCGTTGTTGGGTTGCTGCCCCTGAATTGGTAATTTTGAGGAAATTTTGCTGTTTTTGGTTATTATCTTGAATATTATTATAGATAGAGATAAACTGTAAACAGCAATAATGTTCAGCAAAGTAAGATCTACAAATAAGTCAACATGACCAAAATGGTCATTTGACCCGTTTAGGAGTTATTGCCCTTTATAGTCAATTTTTAACCATTTTTCGTAAATTAAAGTAATCTTTTACAAAAATCTTCTCCTCTGAAACTACTGGGCCAAATTAATCCAAACTTGGCCACAATCATCTTTGGGGTATCTAGTTTAAAAAATGTGTGGCGTGACCTGGTCAACCAACCAAGATGGCCGCCACGGCTAAAAATAGAACATAGGGGTAAAATGCAGTTTTTGGCTTATAACTCAAAAACCAAAGCATTTTGAGGAAATCTGACATGGGATAAAAATGTTTATTAGGTCAAGATCTATCTGCCCTGAGATTTTCAGATGAATCGGTCAATCGGTTGTTGGGTTGCTGCCCCTGAATTGGTAATTTTGAGGAAATTTTGCTGTTTTTGGTTATTATCTTGAATATTATTATAGATAGAGATAAACTGTAAACAGCAATAATGTTCAGCACAGTAAGATCTACAAATAAGACAATATGACCAAAATGGTCAGTTGATTTGTGTAGGAGTTATTGCCCTTTATAGTCAATTTTTAACCATTTTTCGTAAATTAAAGTAATCTTTTACAAAAATCTTCTCCTCTGAAACTACTGGGCCAAATTAATCCAAACTTGGCCACAATCATCTTTGGGGTATCTAGTTTAAAAAATGTGTGGCGTGACCTGGTCAATCAACTAAGATGGCCGCCACGGCTAAAAATAGAACATAGGGGTAAAATGCAGTTTTTGGCTTATAACTCAAAAACCAAAGCATTTTGAGGAAATATGACATGGGGGTAAAAATGTTTATCAGGTCAAGATCTATCTGCCCTGAAATTTTCAGTTGAATCAGTCAACCCGTTGTTGGGTTGCTGCCCCTGAATTGGTTATTTTGAGGAAATTTTGCTGTTTTTGGTTATTATCTTGAATATTATTATAGATAGAGATAAACTGTGAACAGCAATAATGTTCAGCAAAGTAAGATCTACAATAAGTCAACATGACCAAAATGGTCAGTTGACCTGTTTAGGAGTTATTGCCCTTTATAGTAAATTTTTAACCATTTTTCGTAAATTAAAGTAATCTTTTACAAAAATCTTCTCCTCTGAAACTACTGGGCTAAAGTAATCCAAACTTGGCCACAATCATCTTTGGGGTATCTAGTTTAAAAAATGTGTGGCGTGACCTGGTCAACCAACCAAGATGGCCGCCACGGCTAAAAATAGAACATAGGGGTAAAATGCAGTTTTTGGCTTATAACTCAAAAACCAAAGCATTTTGAGGAAATATGACATGGGGGTGAAAATGTTTATCAGGTCAAGATTTATCTGCCCTGAAATTTTCAGTTGAATCAGTCAACCCGTTGTTGGGTTGCTGCCCCTGAATTGGTAATTTTGAGGAAATTTTGCTGTTTTTGGTTATTATCTTGAATATTATTATAGATAGAGATAAACTGTAAACAGCAATAATGTTCAGCAAAGAAAGATCTACAAAAAGGTCAACATGACGAAAATGGTCAGTTGACCTGTTTAGGAGTTATTGCCCTTTATGGTAAATTTTTAACCATTTTTCGTAAATTAAAGTAATCTTTTACAAAAATCTTCTCCTCTGAAACTACTGGGCCAAACTAATCCAAACTTGGCCACAATCATCTTTGGGGTATCTAGTTTAAAAAATGTGTGGCATGACTTGGTCAACCAACTAAGATGGCCGCCACGGCTAAAAATAGAACATAGGGGTAAAATGCAGTTTTTGGCTTATAACAATGAAACCAAAGCATTTTGAGGAAATCTGACATGAAGTTAAATTGTTAAACAAGTCAATATCTATCTGCCCTGAAATTTTCAGTTGAATCAGTCAACCTGTTGTTGGGTTGCTGCCCCTGAATTGGTAATTTTGAGGAAATTTTGCTGTTTTTGGTTATTATCTTGAATATTATTATAGATAGAGATAAACTGTAAACAGCAATAATGTTCAGCAAAGAAAGATCTACAAAAAGGTCAACATGACGAAAATGGTCAGTTGACCCGTTTAGGAGTTATTGCCCTTTATAATAAATTTTTAACCATTTTTCGTAAATTAAAGTAATCTTTTACAAAAATCTTCTCCTCTGAAACTACTGGGCCAAAGTAATCCAAACTTGGCCACAATCATCTTTGGGGTATCTAGTTTAAAAAATGTGTGGCATGACTTGGTCAACCAACTAAGATGGCCGCCACGGCTAAAAATAGAACATAGGGGTAAAATGCAGTTTTTGGCTTATAACTATGAAACCAAAGCATTTAGAGCAAATCTGACGGAAGTTAATTTGTTAATCAAGTCAATATATATATGCCCTGAATTTTTCAGATGAATTGGACAACTGGTTGTTGGGTTGCTGCCCTCCGAATGGTAATTTTTAAAGAAATTTTGCCGTTTTTGGTTATCTTGAATACTATTATAGATAGCGATAAACTGTAAACAGCAATAATGTTCAGCAAAGTAAGATCTACAAATAAGTCAACATGACCTAAATGGTCAATTGACCCCTTAAGGAGTTATTGCCCTTTATAGTCAATTTTTAACAATTTTCATTAATTTGGTAAATTTATGTAAATTTTTACCAAATATAGTTCTCTGTTACTAATGGGCAAAGTTCATTATAGATAATATTGTAAGAAGCAAAATCGTTCAGTAAAGTAAGAACTTCAAACACATCAACATCACCAAAATACAATTTTGTCATGAATCCATTTGTGTCCTTTGTTTAATATGCACATAGACCAAGGTGAGCGACACAGGCTCTTTAGAGCCTCTAGTTTTTTAAGTCTGAGTTTTAGTTCGAGTTATGCTTCGTATTCAAGTAAGAGTACGAGTCAAATTCGATCGGGTTAAATGTTTTAAGGTTAAATTGGAGTTAGAGCTACGTTTCGAATTAGGCTTTAAGTTCTACTTTCGAGCCAGAGTTTAAGTTTAAATTCGTGTTACTAGTATTTAATTTGTGTTCGGAGGAGCCCACAAACAGTTAAAATTAACTGGTAATCATAAAAAGGGATTAAAAGGGAAACAAACACTAAAAGTCAGAATTTTCGGACATTAAGAGTAAGACCTCTTGGAAACGTCAGCTATGTTTCACATTTGTTTTGGGCATACATATATTTAAATACAATCAATAGTTCATTTATACACTAATAGTTCACTCTGACAATAGTACTACGCACATAAAAATATCTTTCTTCTAATCTACAAAATTTACTAAGTTTTAACTTGTTTAAAAGTGGGGTCATTTTTATCGCAAATTTAGACCCACTCTTTAGTTTCTTCTCCAAAGTAGTAGTAAAAAATATCCCATGATATTTTAAGCATAGAGTACTGCATTAAACTAGTTACTGGTACACATTTTAAAACCTAAATATGAAAAAGCCTGACGATATGAACGGAGAAGGATAGAGTAAACAAACATCTTTTTCAGCAAAGAACTTGATCACTTCTTTTCCCCTCAAATTTTGTGAATTATAAAACCTTATGGTCAATAATTTACACTCATGAAATAACTACCTTTTTCGCCTATATACACAAATATTTTCAATTAAGACCACTAATATATGATAAGCAGTTTGTTATAATCCGTCAAATACACTTTGTCAGAAAGGCTTATTGTATAAAAATAATTGGGTGATAGTTTCAGTTAAGATTCTGCGACATGTACAATTCGTCAAATCCGTTGAAACTTGCTTCTTATAGTCATAAGAAAAGGACGAAAGTTGTTCAATTCTATGCATTGAATACTATGCCAAGAAACATCGTCTGAAAGTTTGAGTCAATTAACTAGTATATAGAAGTTGACTTTTGTATCTGCAATGAATAATAGATTGAATGAGGTATACTTCAAGGTTCGAGAAGAATTTGTTGATAGTTGTGAATTTGAAGAACTGGAGGCAGTTAATGACCATCATTCATGCTACAATACAAAAGTTACACAAGTAAACAGAAGTGTTCCCCCTTTAAGAGTGAGGAAGCTTCTGACTACAGACAATCAACCGACTGTTGTCCCTCAGTTTCGGGTGTGTGTTTCTAGAATGAATATGTTCTTGTATAATTGTTGAAACAAAACATTTAAGAAAGATCGAAAACTCTGCAAAGTTTGAATCAAATAAGCATATCAAGAAGAATGTTTTAGCCGTTGCAGAAATGAATAAGTATAATTTAAAGTTGAAATAGTTTCTCATCTTTTAAACTTCCAGCACTTTATCATTCTTTTTGCAATACAAAATATTTGCTTAAAACGAAAACAACTAAAATCTGAACCGCTGAAAGCAAAAATTGCAGATCACGATATTCCTTTTACTTATTCAATATCAACTGTTGACAACGACTTGATTGTGAAAAAAAAAACATTCCTCACGACAATGTTACTTGATAAATGTAAATCTTTCCTTCCTACTGATTCTAAGTTAAAATAGTATACTTGGAAACTGCAGTCTAAACTCATTAACTTTTATAGAAACTAAGTTGACATACAATCATAACAAAGTCAAAGCAAATCTAACATAGTATTCAGTAGCAACATAACAATTGGAGATGCCTAATCATCTGCTAGTCATTTAAAAGCAGGCCTCGAAAGCTCAGAGATGCATACAGATATCAACAGACACAAATAAGGAAATTATATTGCATTCCACTGCAAGTATACTAAGAAATGACATCGACAATCCACATATTTCCACAGAACAATACTTAACTTTTGATGAATAGGCTTTTCTCTCATCAGTTCAGCCTGCATTCGTCTTTATACAATTCATGTCATGGTTACTGGAGGATACTGCATATAACAAATTATTATATCAGGGAATGGTACCCGAGCAATTGAATAAATGCCTGGCAACTGTTGAGTCAATGGTGTCCGTTGCCAAAAACAGTTTTATTGCTTTTTTTTATTTAGGATTGGCCTTACAAGTGTATCATGAGTTTAGTTCAAAATGCTTTGTTTAAACATTGAAAGCCAATGTGCTTCGTTTTATAATGAAGTGCGATACTATCTAACAAGTATTGCTAACCATGAAATTGAAAGACTGTTGACACTGACCAAGGATGAATTGTGTCAAGACCTTTTCTGTACTTGCAGAGCAAAATATGTGTGCTCAAAGGAATGTGTTTGCTTTGAGCAGAAGCTTTCTTGTACAGACATGTGTTCATGCCAGGCAAGTGAAATATTAATACACGTCTTGTGGTGGTTGATGGAAAGGAAGATGATGGAGATCAGGCTTGATATATTGCTTTTGTACTAGTACACAATGTCCCAGGTTATGGGAACATTGGCGCACCATTTTTAAAACATGTTTAACCCCGCAACATCCTAGATTAGTCTGTCTTGAGTCATGAACTTGTTTATCAGTGGTTGGTGTTTGTTTCTATAGATCATTTTTTTGCATTATTTTATACATAAATCTGGCCGTTATATTTATCGTTTGGACTATTGTACATGTTTCATATCGGGAATTGTAGAGCTGACTTTGCGGTATGAGTTTTACGTTTTGTTGAAGGTCGTACTGTGATCTATATTTGTTAATTAATGTGTCAGTTGGTCACTTGTGGAGAGTTGTCTCAATGGCAATCAAACCACATCTTTCTTTTTTTCTATTGAATATCTTTGAACATGTTAAAAATTTTGGTACGTTGCAAGGGAAAAAAGGGGGGTTTTAGGTACAAAACAGATTTTGTAATAGAGACATTAACCACAGGTTAATACGCGCCTATTTATAACAAGATTGATTCCTCGAAGTAACTTTAAATGATTTCTGTCACCGACGTCAAAAAGGTATTTATTGTATTACCAAGTCATTTTTAAGAATAAATGCGGTAGAAAACAAACTCAAAACAAAAGACCGAACAACACTAGTTCCACCAAAAAACCGAGGATTGTCTTTATATATTGAACCCGAGCTATAAGTAAATACACTTTTTTTTTTTAAATATTTTGTGCTATGGAATAAATCAATGCTAAAAATACAGTTAGTAGGGGTAAATTCAGTAAATAAATATACGTCATTAGGGACCGCCCATTTGGGGGAGAGCTTTCTGTCTAAAACTGAAGTCATATGCTCTTCTGATTGGTAGATAATGTTTGTAATAAATATTTTTTGTAGATGGATTAAAACTAGAGTTGAAAAAGATAAAAAAAAAAATAAAAATGCTGTATGTACTAATTTTATTTCCTACAGGGTTGAAAAGTAATGGGGGTCAGTATAGGAATTCAGTGCGAATCTACATTGTTTGTAAACAAGGCCATGTGAATGCCCAAAAATGCCGCATGACCCTATGTTTTTATTGTTGCAAAAGATAGGGCTACATTTGTACTTTCATGAATGATATATGATTTTTTTTAATTTCTACAGGTAAATCAGGTATACATTTATTTCCACAAATAGATTAGCATTAAAGTCAATGGGAGATTTTTTACTGAATTTACCTCTAGTATTTTGTACGTCTTGTTTAAATGTGTGACGTATGTTATTGTGGAAATTCCAAGTTTCGTTTTAACTTTGATTATCCATCCAAGACGGTAAGTCTTGCAGAATTTGAAACTGACCATGGATCACGAATTTTTAAACTAAGCTGCTGTATCATTTATAAGTTCTTTGTTTTTTTTTAATTAGTTCCTAACATATGACTTCATGTTATAGAAGTGCGTGCAATAAACTTTCCTTTCTGTCAAAAATATACAAATATCGTCGTGTCATATGTTTTTGTATCATCCATATTTCATCAGTTTTGATTGCACACGCTTATATTGTGACTTGTTTTTTCGGTTTTTATATTTAGAACAACAACCACACTAAAACTGACTATTTTAAAACATATTCAAAATCGCTTTAAAAGACGTTAGAACAAATTTAATAAAAGTGACATGTTTCAGCCATTTTTATTTGATGTCAAAAATATGCATCATTAGAGTAGTTGATGAGAATCTGAAGGGTTACATGAAGTACAGCTATGCCGTTTGTCTGGCAGACACCGGATTTTCAAGACATGTGACTGTCATGGGTTTTTTTTGGTAGTTTTTATTACAAACCAGCGAGTTCAAATTAACTGGGTTCTAATATATAAAACGTTTGTTTGAACTCCATCCATTCAACATTCTATTGACAATTCTTTGTATACAACTTTTATACTTAAAGATGAAAACAGTTTTATTTTTTTATATTTAATCACTGTAAAATACAAGTTTGAATAAAAAAAAGGTCTTCTGTAGAAACCCAGTGCCAAATTGAAAAACATATCAATAATGTTAGAATTTCAGTACATGAAACATCAACCAAAAACTATTTACTAGTTAATTTTAGTACTGAAAAGAATTAACTTTTTTTATGATTCAAGCAATAACCGGAACCACGTCAAAAAATACTTGTACTCATTTCCGGATTTTATAGTCATTTCCTCTCCGTGTACTGATTCAGTTTTTAGTTCATACGAAAACATATGACGCCGTTTGTACTGCTTCAGTTTTTATTTCATACGAAAACATATGACGCCGTGTTTGACTTACAAAAATCGCAAAATAATCGGAAATAGTAAAAAATCGTAGCAAGCCTTGACAAAAAAATCTAGATACCTGAAAACATTAGACAGAACATGCTTTTAAAATTTGAGTATACACATGAATAAAAATTGAACAGTAAAAACAGTCAGAAGTAAATATTGTTATTATAATGAAAACACACCACACGAAGATACACTAACAATTCTAGGAATACATTGAAAATGGTTTTGCTTTAATTGCAGTAACATTTAACACAATAAGAACAGTCGTCGAAGACTTAATGAGTTTTCTTAACAACTTCAATTGTGAACGAAATTGTGTATATGTAAGCCGGAGATGTTCGATAAAAATCCCAAATAAATTCAAGTGACATGTAGCCAAACTATTGAACATGAGTCAATGAGCTTATTCGATGACTGTACAAACATATATAAATAAAAATGCGCATACAAAAAAATGTATTTCTATTTGTATCAATCTAATTAGTTACGCCTTTTTCATCGGATTTTATAGTTCGGTTTTATAATATTCTGTTTCACCACTGTCCCAGGTTATAGGGATGGATATGATCCCGCTAACATAATCAATCCACTTTATATACTGTATGCATGTGCCTGTCCCAAGTCAGGAGCCTGTTATTCAGTGGTTGTCGTTTGGTGCTGTGTTACATATTTGTTTTTCGTTCATTTTTTTGTACATTCATTGGGCCCTTAATTTCGCGTTTGCATTGTTTTACATTTGTGATTTCGGTGCCTTTTAAAGCTGATTATGCGGGAAAGGCTTTGCTCATAGTTTAAGACCGCACGATGACATGAATCATTCTGAAATACCAAACTACTAAGATATTTATCAATCTTTTCTGTGTGATCAAATATTTTTTTTAAGTTAACTCAAGTGAGAAACCTGGAATTAATTCAGCTTATCGTTATTGAAGTTAATGTTTTGACACAATTCAGTTGCATTAAAAGTCATAGTGATACATTTGTTTTGTAGAAACTAAACATGGCTGATGAAGATTTCAGGATGGACTAATTTGTAATCCATGTGACATTATGAAAAAAAGAAAATGTTCATGCTACATCTTGGTGCGAAAATTGCAATCAAGCAATGTGTTCTAACTGCGTAGACCATCATAACGCATTTATAGGCACAAACCGTCATACGGTGATTCCTTTAGAAGATAAAGGTAAAATTCCAAAGTTCATATTAAGTCTTACACTGTTATGTAAAGAACATGACAAAGTAAGCGAATTTTATTGCAACTGTCACGATCGTCCTTGTTGTGTTCAATGTGTAACAGATTTCCACCAGCAGTGTTCAAAAGTTGTTCCTTTTGTAAACATCTTAGAAGAGGCAAAAACGTCAACTGCTTTAAATCAAGTGGAGCAGTCAGTGTCGGATACATTAAAAACTATAAATGAAATAACTATAAATAGACGAGAAAACATCAAGGCAAAAACAAATAGCATTGAAAAAGGGGGAATCCTTTCGTAAGAAAATCGATCTCTTTCTTGACAGGGTACATGATACATTCACCAAAGATGTCCAAAATGTACATGCTAAGCAACTGAAAGAGATTGAAAAAGAAATCTACATACTTGCACAGAAAGGAGAAAAAATCCAAGAGATCGAGGAAGAAATTGACCGCATGAAGCAGTTTTCAACAAATCGGCAGACATTTTTTGGCATCCGTCATTTTGATGAAATGCTTTCGAAAGAAACAAGTGACCTGTTAAAAGCATATGAAAAGGGAACAATCAAAGAACCAGAGATGGAAATCAAACTCAACGAAAAACTGAACGATTGTATATACACTTATCGTAATATCCGCCGACGGTAAGGAAAGTAAACGTCTTCCGAGCGTTTTGTTTTTGAACGATTTGTATTATGATAAAGAGAGAAAAAAAACTACTTGTGATGTTAGCATCAAACAATGAAAATAACATATCGTCCGCATTACTTTACAATGTAAAGTGACAAAAATTTATTCAAGGTGACGACGACATTATCATATCCCATAAACCTTGTGGAAACTGTTATAAAAAACATATTTTGTGTAAATGTACATGTTTTACATACAACTTTTGTTTTATTTACCGAGTCCGAGAATTTTAAATACAAATAAAATAAAAGTGAACTAAACAGGTACTTGAACATTCATACATAATGAATTTTCAGAAAAAGCATCAGTTGTCCTGTAAAACTATATAAAATAAGGAGGACGATATTGTACGATTGCAAATGAGATACTATCAAAATAAAACAGTCATAGATACCAAACATAAAACATAAACACCAGCTGCTCGTTTCGTCGAAAAAGAGTAATCAGCTATGACGCTCGAATAAAAGAATATGAAAAGTCTGGCGTATTAAATTATAACCCTGGTACCTTTGATCACTATTTACACCACTGGGTCGATGCCACTGCTGGTGGACGTTTCGTCCCCCCCGAGGGTATCACCAGCCCAGTAGTCAGCACATCGGTGTTGACATGAATATCCATTATGCGGTCATTTTTATAAATTTCCTGTTACAAAACTGTGAATATTTCGAAAAAGTAAGGATTTTCTTATCCCAGGGATAGATTACCTTACCCGTATTTGGCACAACTTTTTGAAATTTTGGGTCCTCAATTGCTCTTCAACTTTGAACTTGTTTGGCTTTATTACTATTTTGTAGAAGAAACGCGCGTCTGGCGTATTAAATTATAACCCTGGTACCTTTGATAATTATAAAAAGACCAAAATAGTGTACGAAGTAGAAAAGCACTGATGATCAACTTTAAGCAACTAAAGTCATCGTACGGCATAAAACATCGAACTATTAATCGAAAAAAAAAACTACTAACGGCTTGATATATGGCAAAACGAAAAATAAAATATATGACAGACAGCAACCAATGACAATTATAAAAGATAAGAGGCTCCTTCCTGAGACCAGCACATTCGTTTTTAATGTGACGGGTTAAAACATGTTTCTGAGCGCTCAACCCTTCCCCCCATTTTTGGCAGTGATGCTGTATACGTTAGAAACAGAGTATGCCGTTATGTACTAGTTTTACCATCTCCGGCGCAGAGTTCATATCCGTTCCATACATGTTCCGCAATACTGCACTTAATATGATGTTTTCTTTCAATTCAATCGATTAACGACTTTTGATCAGCGGTATATTACTGCTGCAATATTTATAAACTGTTTAGATAGTATGCTGCTGAATTTTAATGCAAAATGTAATAGTTTAGAAGACAAACAAAAACATTGTTTTTATTTCAGATGTAAATATGATACGTACATGTACCAAAACTTTTTTAACTAAGAAACATAGAACTTTTATTTATTGTTAATAGGACTTAATTTTTATTGTTAAATATAGTATATGTGTTCATTTTAAAAGAGGGACGAAGGATACTAGAGGGACAGTCAAACTCATAGATTCAAAATAAACTGACAACGCCATGGCTAAAAATAAACAGACAAACAGACAAATAATAGTCTCTTGTAACTCTGTATAGCATGGCTCTAATTTTATGTTGTATTGTTATATACCAAGAGAAATAAGTATTAAAGAAACAACAGATACGGATTACTCCGACTCATTTCCAGACATAAGCGAAACAAGGCGATTGTAAATTTGAAATTGTCAACTTAACCCTACCTTAGCAGCAACATACCAATTTCACCTGCATATAGGATATACATTTTCCAACTTATTTGGTATTCAATAGCTTTAAGCTGCAACTCAGAATTTTTATAAAATATCACCAGTGTCTGTACAGAAAGTTTATTAATAAGATCGTCTTTTTCATGAATAAAAATGTTCATCCAAAGATACAAAAATCGTGTTTATAAGTATTCCGTACCAATTCCACAATTAATACATGAGGGCCTCGGAGTATCGATTCTGGTATCCGACAATAGTTATCGTATAAATTACGTGTTGTAGTGTTCTTTTATTTGTCTTTGTAAATTATTAATCATTTTTAATTATTCCATTTTAGGTAATATCTTTTTTGGTTGGCTAGTCTTTGTTTGTTTTTCTTGTCTTTCATTTTTGCTTAAGTGCATTTTCTAATTGTTTGGTGTTCTTTTGTTGTTGTTTTTTTTGTTGGACTTTTTGGATAATTTGTGTTTGTTTTATAGTGATTAAAATGATAGGACAATGGTGAGGGCTGTACTCCAAATTTCGACCTTTTACCTAGTATCCCTTAAATTGAGAAAGGAAATGGGGAATGTGTCAAAGCGACAACAACCCAACCATAGAGCAGACAATAGCCGAAGGTCGCCAATGGGTCTTCAATGTAGCGAGAAACTCCCGCACATGTAGGCGTCCTTCAGCTGGCCCCTTAAAAAATACGTATACTAGTACACTGATATTGAACGTCATACTAAACTAATCATAACAATACGCACATTAATATTCAGTTCAAGGGAAGTCCGAGTCCGATGTCAGAAGATGTAACAAAAGAAAAGAAAATAACAATAATACATAAATAACAACAGACTACTAGCAGTTAACGGACATGCCAGCTCAAGACCTCAATTAAACTGATTGAAAGATTATGTCTTCATCATATGAATATCAGGCACAATCCCTCTGTTTATTTGTACACACATTGTTGTCAATATGTTTGAATTTTATGCAACTGTTAAACGAGTGGGAGGTTTAGCTATTCATAAAACCAGTTCAGTCCACTATTTATAGCTGTTGGCGTTTGTTTTCTGTTGCACTTCAGTTTTCCTCTTACAGGTGATGTGTTTCCTCTGTTTTAGTTTCTAATTAGGATTTGTTTTTCTCTCAATCGATTTAGAAATATTATTTTGTCAATGTTTCTGGGGTGAGCGATTTCTCAACTTAGTAACGTAATTAACAGTCCTGTTGATGCAAATATTTGCTCTAGCAGTACTCTGAGTAGGGTGGCTAAGAATATCTAAAAGTGGAGACCTTGGAGAGATGCTCTTGACATATCCTACCTCTGTTCAGAAAAATTCGAGATTCATCATTTATGATGCTTTTCGTTGACAATAGATATAGGAAGTTGTGGTATGAGTGTCAATGAGACATCTCTCCATCCAAATAACAATTTAAAAAAGTAAACCATTGTAGGTCAATGTACGGCCTTCAACGCAGGGCCTTGGCTCACACCGACCAACAAACTATAAAGGGCCCCAAAATTACTAGTGTAAAACCATTCAAACGGGAAAACCAACGGTCTAATCCATATAAAAAAACGAGAAACGAGAAACACGTATAAATTACATAAACAAACGACAACTACTGTACATCAGATTCCTGACAAGTTTGCATGAGTTAGAGTTATCTCATCATGAAAGCGTAACCTTCTAGAAGTATCATGTATATATATATATGATGTCAACAAGTAAATGGAAATCATGAGGGATTGAATATGTCTCCTTTGGACATATGGCCTTCATCATTCTGTTTAAGTCATCGCGAAATTTTTGTGACTAAGGAAGCCATATTTCAGATTTCTTATATTCATTCAGGTGTATCTATTATAACCTGGGTATGAATGTAACGTATATGTGATGGTGTCTAGTATACAAAGTGTAAAACAAAACTTGATTTGTATAATAATTGTGACGGGAAATTTTTCACTCGAGTAGTTTTGTCTACCACTTGTTCCATTTAAAGAATATTAAAGAAAAACAAAGAATTCCTTATATAATTGACAGAAAACCAAACAACACGCTGATGCGCGTTCCATCTACAAAAGATTCAACAGTGACGCTTACAAAGTATTAGGGGTTGACGTAAAAGTAGTACAAATGTCAACGGCGGTTAATGCATCAGTAGTAGTAGTAGTAGTAGTGGAATGAGTAGTAGTAGTAGTAGTAGTATCAATGGCATATGAAATCAGTAAGATACAAGTGTTTCGTTATACAAAAATTAACTCAAATGAAATTGTCACATTTCAGGTACACTTGATTAACAAATTTAGAGGGAAGAAACCTCAAGGGGGGACTTGTGAATTTAATAGATTTCAAAAGGGACACAGTTTCTTAATTTTATCGTACAAAAGTTGGTGGTCGATATTTGCATTTGTGCCTTTCAGGTCAACTTCTCGTAGGTCTGGACACAGTTCAAATAATGTCAAAATTGTCACATTCGGTAACACTCTGCAAGCTTCCAGGCTTAAATATTTAAGATGTGAATGAACAACACGTTCTGTCTGTGGATCATTGTATGACATTGACACATAATCTTGCACACAACAATCCGGCCGATTATAAAACTCTTCAGGATTATCTTGGTTACTTTTAGTCTCTTCGGGTGTTTCTCTATGCTCACTTGATGTTTGTGTATAAGTTCTGACAGTTTGGGAATCGTCGTCCATTATACCCTCACAAAAAGAGCAATCGCGTTTCTCAAGCCATATACAAGATGAAATAAAAGATTGTATTCCTTTTCAATGTGATGCCGTAACAACCAAAAAAGCTGGCTTCCCGTATAGATAAGCAGTATGTAGCAATGCTAGACAATGATAAATCCCCAATTTCTACATTATTGTCGAAAGAAATCTTCACAAGGTATCTACAGGAATTAGCAATTGCGATTACTCTGCTATCCATTGTATTGCGATTTTTCGATCGAAATCGCCAATATAATCTTTTTAAGTTTCTACATGCATTAGCAATAGCCATCAAGCTTTCATTAGTAATTTGGAATCCAGTTCTCAGCAATAGACGCGATGCTTTTGTCTGTAATTTTGTTTTATTCTAGTATTTCTAGAACTAACAGGTTTTTCGCATTTTTTGTTACTCATTCTATTACGTTGTCATCGAAAAAATAACAGTTGGCTATAGTTAGCTCTGTTAATCCAAAGTTAATACTGCATGCCGTGAATTCTTCACTTGAAACAGGGCAGCTTCGCAGGGCCAGATTTTTCAAGTTTCTTAATTGATTTAGAATTTGTCTTACAGTTGTGTCCTTCAATTGAAGATAAACACCAGAATGCACGTGTCTTATCTTTACCTTCAATTCTAACTTCTGAAGATTTGGATTGGATATCAACATTTGTTTTTAAAATCACAGTCTAACCTGTATATAACGATTTTAAACATAAAAGCACACCACCACACTGTATAAATATCTGTGAGAATATTTGGTTCAGCATGAAACCTATTTATCCAAAGTGGGAGTGTTCCGATATGACAGCGGAAATACCTGTAAAGAACAAAAAAATGGTTTCTTTCCCCCTTACTTATATTCCCTATCAAAAAATGTTCGTTGTTAGAATAAAGAACAAAGAACTTCTGAAGGATTTGCCTTCAACTGCAATTATATTGTATGCTTGCGAAACAATACTATCCATAGCCGCTGCATGTTTATGCACCTGTCCTGATTGATTCAGGGGCCTGTCGTTCAGCAGTTATCGTTTGTTGATTTTGTTCATTGGTATTTTCCCGTTTGGATATATAAATTAGATCGTTGGTTTTCCTGTTCGAATTGTGTACGCTAATAATTTTGGGGTCCTTTATAGCTTGCTATTTGGTCTATATCAAAGCCCTGTGTAAAAGTCCGTGTACTTTGGCCTGTGTTTGTTATTATCAGGTTGAGAACAACCCTCCCTCAGTCAAGGGGTCATTTTACTGATGTAGAAAAGAAAATAGAAATACCAAGGATTTGTATAGTTTCCGTATAGTTCTTCTATACAAAACCTTTGACAACTTAGAATTTTGTACTCAAAAAGAGGAGAGTTACAACATATTTTAAACAACTATTTCTAAAAGAGGGGTTCACTTATTTTGAATAATAATAAACTGTTAAAGTAAATGTGTTAACATGGTTAAAGTCTAGAATTATTACAAAATTCTTGGACATGTTTTGACCATTTAATACCAGATAGATATATAGTTCTTTGAGAAAATATGAGCCCTTTTGTACAAACAAATATATTATAACTTATATTGATCCCTCATAAAACATGTAAAAGGGATATTTATAACATTAAGGGGTTGCCCCCAAACTGATTATGACTTTGATGGAGAATTGTCTCATTGTCAGTCACACATACATAGACCATATTTAATTATTTCTTGGTTAACAGGGAAAAAATACTTCAAAAATTAAAGAAATGTCAATTTACAAGTTATAAATCAAGTTTTCATGGTTTTAATAATGTCAAAACCTACTATTTTATGTTTACAAAAAAAATTAAAATCGCTCGATTTTACTTTTCAAGCTTCGCCTCAAAAATTTCCAAATTAAATATTTTTTTATTAAAATTTTCAAATCGCTTGCTCGCCCCAAATTTTGGAGTCCAAAAATCCGTAGAACAAGAAATTAAATTGGTGTGGCCTAAGTTAAAATCTTGCAGGTTACACTATAAGTGTACAGACCTCATTGACATGGGTGTGCTCTTGACACAACCATTCTCCTACAGGGTTCTGAGGAAGAACGAAAAAATCGACACTGCTAACATTTACGGTCATCGTCACGAATTGAATGACCGATACGGTTCTGCTTTTTGACTCATTTAATACTGCTTTCGCGGTCAATATCTTTAAATACAAGAATACTTTGCTGCGCCTGAAAAAAAACCCAGATTGTATCCTCCAAACTCCATGAAGGATTGTACATATCTCAGCTGTGCATCTGTATCTCAGGAATTGATTACCCTAGCTGTATTTGGCAAATCTTTTAGGAATTTTCGTCTTCAATGCTCTCAACCTCGTACTCTCCATGAAACGGTTTATATAGTAAAAGGTCTGGTTTTGTCAATAATTTGTAAGAGTGTACATAAAGGAAATAGTAGTATACCGCTGTTCAATAGTCATAAATGACATGAATTGAAACAATTTCGGGTGACAAACCAGAAATGAGGGAAACACATCAACTATAAGAGGAAATATATCTCAACAACAGACCCATTGAACTGATACAAAAACAAACGTCAACACACATAGAAATGGACTATTTGATAAATAACTGTCGTATTCCTGACTTTGTTTCAGGCCATTGACGGGTTGGTGTCTGAAAAGTATAGTATAATTATTACTTGGCCGGAACAATTTGTGTAACCCTTCCTCTGATTCATTTTTCAGCTCATCACATGATGGATGTTTCTGGTTGTCTGAATTGTCATGATACATGTAGTTATGCCTATTATAATTCCCATGATTGTTTATTTTTTGGTTCAACGATTTGATGTTTTGCTCTAGTTTTCAGTTTGTATTTTCTGTGTTTTCTGGTCAATCTAAGAAGCTTGCTAGCTTTATCCTATTATTTTTGTTGAGGATCACATAGTTGTTCTTTTATTTTAATCTATCGGTCGCTCTAGTTGACTCTATATGTTTTTATTGTTAGTGTTGGGGTCATTCCATGATTTAATTATTTTTATTATTTGTTAACTTGAACTTCATTAAATGCACTCGAAGACTCGGGTTGTACATTTTTTGAAAGGTTACTAAATCTATAAATAAACTCATCATATATACCAGGACTAAATTTTATATATACGCCAGACGCGCGTTTCGTCTACAAAAGACTCATCAGTGACGCTCGAATCCAAAAAAGTTTAAAAAAAAAGCCAATTAAAGTACGAAGTTGAAGAGCATTGAGATCCAAAATTCCTAAAAGTGTTGCCAAATACAGCTAAGATAATCTATGTCTGAGGTAGAAAAGCCTTAGTATTTCAAAAAAATCAAAATTTTGTAAACAGTTAATTTATAAATATAACAATATCAATGATAATTCATGTCAGCACAAAATGTGCTGACTACTGGGCTTTTGATACCCTCGGGGAAATAAATCTCCACCAGCAGTGGCATCGACCCAGTGGTTGTAAATAAACTCATCATAGATACAAGGACTAAATTTTATATATACGCCGGACGCGCGTTTCGTCTACAAAAGACTCATCAGTGACGCTCGAATCCAAGGATAAGTATGTTTTATAAGGATTATTTGAAATTATTAACTCTGAATGTTACAGACTATTGTAATATTGTTGGCATTCAAGATTTAGGTTAACGAATTCAAATATTATAATTTGTGTTAGATCAGTAACTTCTAGTACTGAAACCGCATAATTTGGTATAGTAGGATCTGTGGAAATGGCAGATAAATATGCAGATTAGGTTAGTTATGCATTTAATATTTGTACTGCAGGTCTGCCATATTGACATCAACCTGATGGGATTTGACTATAATTGTATTTCAAGCCTTCACAAATACCTGTGAGGTAGGTTATGATATGTTGAATATATACGCGTTTTCCTTATTGTGTTGTCTGCTTTAGAAAGTGCTTTGTGCTTTGTTTTCACGTTTGTTCTTGCTTTGCATGTATATGTTATTTCTAATTATGCTTATTTAAATTTGGTATTTAACAGTTCATTGCATTACTGTTATATAATGTATTACTAATGCACCGACATATGCATTATGATTAGATTTGATATTTAGATGTATTCATGAGACAATAGAATTGGGGATCACTATTTCCGACATAATGCAATGATATAGTATTCTTTTATTATTGAAATGCTTGGAAAAGTAAACAGTTTCCTTCTTTATAATTGTTAACATACTGTTTTAAAGCTTTTATATAGTACTTTATTATATTACATCCGTTAATATAATGTATTGTTATTACAGGGTGTTTATTTTGGATTAAAAATATATAAACGAAATAAAGAATCCGTAACCCTTTATTTGTTTGGTGTATTTACTGCCCCGAAACAAGACTACAAAAAATCAACAGTCATATTTTTTTAACTTGGTACAGGCATTTTCTTAAACCTTATATGGTCTTGTGATGATAAAACCAACACACCTTTATGCGCATATATGAGAGAACTAGTTCCCGGAAATTCGAATGTAATAAAACAAGTATTTCAGTTCTAACAAACAGACAAAACAAACACTTCTTTTTTAATGGCGTACAATTTTTTTTATTCAAAAGTATAAGTTAAAAGTGGTCTACAATAAAAACCAATCATTCATCTTTTATTTGATACCAAAGTTACCAAATATTCTACATATCTTGTAATGTACCCCCGTATGGACTGTTTTTTGTAAAATATATAGTACTTTCTGTATGATGTACTTGAAATAAAAAAGGACACAATTGTTTAATTGTTTTGCCTAAAACTTGGTCAATGTGTGCATTTGTGCCGATCAAGTCAACTTCTTTCAGGTCTGGATACTGTCAGAATAGTCACATTTGATAAAAGTCTGCAAGCTTTCAGGCTCAAATATTTAAGATGTGAATGAACTTTAAACCCGGCACCTTGTTCATTTTCGTAATGCCTAATAAAAACTCGTTCTTTTAGTGGATCAGTGTATGATATTGCTACATTATCTTGTACACAACCATCCTCACGATTATCAAAATTTTCATGCTTATCTTTTTTACTTTCATTTTCGTCAATGGTTTTTTTCGGTTCATTGAATTTTATATTACTGATAGTTAGGGTATCGTCGTCAATTATACCTTCACAAAAAGAGCAATCGAGTTTCTCAAGCTATTTACAAGATGAAATCAAAGATTGTATTCCTTTCAATGTGATCCCGTTACAACCAGAAAAACTGGCTTCCCGTATACATAAGCAGTAAGTAGCAATGCTAGATAATGACAAATCACCAATGTCTTTATTATTGTCGAAAGAAATCTTTATAAGGTATCTACAAGAACTAGCAATTGCGATTACTCCGCTATCCATTGTATTGCGATTTTTCGATCGAAAACGCCAATATAATCTTTTTAAGTTTCTACATGCATTAGCAATAGCCATCAAGCTTTCATTTGTAATCTGGACTCCTATGTGTGGATGATAAATTGAAAGACACAGCAGACGTGGACAATTCTCAGCAATAGACGCAATGCTTTTGTCTGTAATATTGTTGCATTCTAATATTTCTATAACTAACAGATTTTTTGCATGTTTTGTTATACATTCAATTCCCTCGTCATCGAACAAATGACAGTTGGAAATAGTTAGTTCTGTTAATCTAAAGTTAATATCGCATGACATGAATCCTTTACTTGAGACTGAGCAGTTTCGAATGGCCAGTATTTTCAAGTTTCTAGATTGCTTTAGAATATGTCTTACTGTGTTATCCTCCAATTTCAGATGCACACCAGAATGATAATGGTAACCGTATCTTATTTTAACATCCAAATCTATCTTTTCAAGATTTGGATTGGTTTCAGTTAAGAATATTAGATCATTATTTATTGTTTTTGATGATGGAAGTAGAAAGGAAATTTTTATTTCTTTCAAATTAAGTCCGCAAAAAAGATCAAAAGAGAAGATCATTGGTTTATACATTTGTAAGTCCAAAGCTTGTAATTTTGTACATCGTTTGAGGACATCCTTGATCTATCTGGAATTTGTAAATGCTTTAAGTTTGAAAAAACAATTTCGCTTTTGCTATTTATGATATCTTGAATTCCGATTCTATTAATACTCAATTCGTGTATAAATGTTTGTATAGTTCTTATATGTGCCACACGATTTTCCGTTTTAGAATCTTGCTCCGCCGACGACCGAGGGAGTTTTGATAAATCATAATAATTAAATGTTCTCCAAAAATCTGGTAAAATAGACAATTTCTTCCAATGTCGACAAACCCTACTTATTGTATGATACAGTTCATTCTGTGGGATGTATGACAAAATTATAAGGAGAAGTTCCAGTGGGACATGGTTGATATTCATCTTAGTGTTGATCGCCTGCAAGACAAATAATCAGAACTCTTACAAGTGAAATGCACATCTTAGAGTCATATCGCAGAACAATTAACACAAATAGAAATCGTCATTTAATAAGCATAATCAAACAATCAGAGTTATTTAATACACAAACGCTACTCACGCAGCTGTGCTGATAGGACTTTTCAATTAATGGGACAGCAAGCTGCATAATATGTGCAGTAAAATTGGAAATGTTATATCTTTTTATGCCATATAACATTAGGCATCTGTATTCAATAAACTCAATGTAGATACTAGGATAGTGTACACCAGATGCGCGTTTCGTTTACAAAAAACTCAAAACAATGTTATCAAGGTAAAAAAAAGTACGAAGTTGAAGACCATTCCAAAAGGTTTTGTCAGATACAGCTCAGTTATTTATTCCTTGGGTAGAAAACAATGTAGTGGCATCGATTCATTTGTTGTAAATAAGCTCAATTTATACTAAGATAACATTGTGTATGCCAGACGCGGAAGGTATAAAGTCTTCTAGTTTCGGAAATATGTTTCTGTTAATATAAGAAAGAAGATCTGTCAATGAGACAACTTTTCACAAGAGACCAAATTATACAGAAATTAACAACTATAGTTTACCGTACGAACTTCAACAATGAGCAAAGTCCATACCACATACAGAGACCCGAAATGACAAATGAAGAAAAATGCATGCGAGAAAACTAACGGCCTATTTTATGTACAACAAATGAACTAAAAACAAGTATGTAACACATCAACAAACGACAATCACTGCATTAAAAACTCCTGACTTGGGTCAGACACATACATACAGAATGTGGCGAGGTTAAACATGTTAGCGGGATCCAAACCATCCCCTTAACTGGGACAGTGGTGTAACAGTACAACATGAGAACAAACTATAAAAGTCAGTTTGAAAGGGCTCAACTCATCAGATGGTTACAAATAACATACATCTAACAAAAAAACATTGAGTTTTAAGCAGTGTTTAGCTTGTTCACAATATTTAGAGAATTGGTAAGATATATAAAGCTTGGCATTTTGTATACACCTTATCTCATAATGTGTTGATATGGTTTTAATGTCTGTCTTTGTTGTGTAGCTATCTCTTTTGTGTACACATGCACTTGTCTCTGACTTTTTTTAATGTATTATATTAAGGTATATAGAAACAAAATTTTGAAGCAAGTGCCTTTGTTTTTGTATACCGAAATGAAAAAAACTGCGCTTAAATGTATACAAGGAAGTTCAATAGTGAACAGACATACACAGACAATGCTATCATTTATATAATTCAGTTTTGCAAATACAATACACAAAATTATATTTACGTTCCAAAGATTGATTAGAAAACAATTAAACATGTTTTACGTTATATAATTACTTACTAGAAAAAGGTAAAATATGTGTCTTTTTGAAAAAAAAATTCTTGTATCTATTTTCAACATTCAGGATTCGATTTCAACATTCAGGATTCGATTTCAACATTCAACATTTGATTTCAAAATTCAACAGTCGATTTCAACATCCAACATTTTTTTTTTTTTTTTTTTCTTGCATCCATTTTCAAAATTCAATATTCGATTTCAACATTCAACATTCAACATTCAATTTTTTTTTTGTTTCTTGTATCCATTTTCAACATTCAGAATTCGATTTCAACATTCAGCATTAGATTTCAACATTCAACATTCGATTTGAACATTCAACATTCAATTTTTTTTTTCTTTTTTTTTTTCTTGCATCCATTTTCAACATTCAATATTCGATTTCAACATTCAACATTTAACATTAATATTTTTGTTTATTGCATCCTTTTTCACCATTCAATATTCAATTTCAACATTCAACATTCGATTTCAACTTTCAACATTCAAATTTTTAAAAAAAATTTTCTTGCATCCATTTTCAACATTCAATATTCGATTTCAACATTCAACATTCAAATTTGTTTTCTCTTTTTTTCTTTTTTCTTGTATCCATTTTCAACATTCAACATTCGATTTCAATATTCAGCATTCAACATTCGTTTTCAACATTCGATTTTCAACTTTCAACATTCGTTTTTGATATTCAACATTCGTTTTTGATATTCAAAATTCGTTTTCAACATTCAACATTCGTTTTCAACATTCAACATTCGTTTTCAGCATTCGATTTTCAACTTTCAACATTCGTTTTCAACATTCAACTTTCGTTTTCAACATTCAACATTCGTTTTTTAACATTCGATTTTAAACTTTCAACACACCTCGCCGCGATATAGGGTTTGGTGCAAATGCGGCGTAAAGCTACCAACAATCAATCAACTTTCAACATTCGTTTTCATCATTCAACATGAAAACGAATGTTGAAAGTTGAAAATCGAATGCTTGAAAACGAATGTTGAATGTTGAAAACGAATGTTGAATATTAAAAACGAATGTTTAAAGTTGAAAATCGAATGTTGAAAACGAATGTTGAATGTTGAAATCGAATATTGCAAGTTGAAATTTGTATGAAAGAAAAATAAAAAAAAATAAATTTGAAAATCGAATGTTGAAAACGAATGTTGAATGTTGAAAACGAATGTTGAATGTTGAAAACGAATGTTGAATGTTAAAAAAAGGAATGTTGGAAGTTGAATATCGAATGCTGAAAACGAATGTTGAATGTTGAATACGAATGTTGAATATTGAAAACGAATGTTTAATATTGAAAACGAATGTTGAATATTTAATACGAATGTTGAAAGTTGAAAATCGAATATTGAAAAACGATGTTGTATGTTGAATATTGAAATCGAATGTTGAATGTTGAATGTTGAAATCGAATGTTGAATGTTGAAAATGGATACAAGAAAAAGAAAAAAAGAAAAAAAAAATGAATGTTGAATGTTGAAAATGGATGCTGAATGCTGAAATCGTATATGGAATGTTGAAAATGGATGCAAAAAAAAAATTAAAAAAATTAAAAAAAATTAATGTTGAATGTTGAAATCGAATGTTGAATGTTGAAAACGAATGTTGAATATCAAAAACGAATGTTGAAAGTTGAAAATCGAATGTTGAAAACGAATGTTGAATGCTGAATATTGAAATCGAATGTTGAATGTTGAAAATGGATACAAGAAAAAAGAAAAAAAGAGAAAACAAATTTGAATGTTGAATGTTGTTCGATTTCCACATTCAACATTCGATTTCAACATTCAACATTCAATTTGTTTTGTTTGAAATCGAATATTGAATGTTGAAAATGGATGCAAGAAAAAAAAATTAAAAAAAATTGAATGTTGAAATCTAATGTTGAATGTTGAAATCGAATCCTGAATGTTGAAAATGGATACAAGAAAAGAAAAAAAATTGAATGATGAATGTTGAAATCGAATATTGAATGTTGAAAATGGATGCAAGAAAAAAAAAAAAAAATTGAATTTAATGTTGAATGTTGAAATCGAATGTTGAATGTTGAAATCGAATACTGAATTTTAAAAATGGATGCAAGAAAAAAATAAAAAATAAAAAAAATTTGAATGTTGAATGTTGAATATTGAACCAACTTGACATCCGTGTTTTTTGTATTTTCTGTGTTTCATGGTCAATCTAATCTAGCTAGCTTTATCGCATTATTTTTGTTAAGGAGCACATAGTTGTTCTTCTTTTTTACGCTATCGATCGCTCTATTTGACTCTATATTTTGTAAATTTTTTTATTGTGAGTGTTGAGGTCATTCTTTAAGCTTTTTTTTGTTGTTGTTAACTTGGACTTCATCAAATGCACTCGAAGATTCGGGTTCTACATTTTTTAAAAGGTTACCAAATCTATAAAAGGAAAATTATGTTTTATAAGGATCATTTGAAATTATTAACTCTGAATGTTACAGACTATTGTAATATTGTTGGCATTCAAGATTTAGGTTAACGAATTCAAATATTTTAAATCGTGTCAGATCAGTAACTTCTAGTACGGAAACCGCATAATTTGGTATAGTACACTACCAATAATTTACCCACACTTTTTTGGTACATTTCTACCCTCGTACATATCAGTACTGTTAGGAAAGACTGAAAACTTATAATGTTATACTTTCAATGAAATCAGTACTGATTTTGTCAGTACTATTTCAGTACTGATTTTGACAGTACTGTTTCAGTACTGATTTTGTAAGTACTGTTTCAGTTCTGATTTTTTCAGTACTGATTTTGTCAGTACTGTTTCAGTACTGATGTTAACAGTACTGTTTCAGTACTGATTTTGTCAGTACTATTTCAGTACTGTTTTGACTCAAGCAAGATATAAATACATGTAATATGGTATTGTCAAATAGAAGTATTAATAAGTATTAAAAACATAAACCTTATAGACCACACAAGATGCAATTCTGACAATAAATATGACATAAAGCCAGAATATTTAAAAAAAAAGGCTAAATTAACTGTCGAAGAGCTGGATCTAAAGCAAAACCACTTCAGGACAACAAAAATCAAAGAAATAAAAAAAAACATAACGAAAACATAAACATGTCACGATATAGAAAATGAATGGAAATGGGGTTAGTGTCAAAGAGAACGATTAACCCACCCCAAATATACAAAACAACTAGGCATCACTATACAGATACAGTCTGATTTAAAAAGTGTTATAATGAAACAGTACTGAAGAAATCTGTAACGAAACACTACTTACGAAATCAGTACTGAATCATTACTGACGAAATCAGTACTGAAACAGTACTGACAAAATCAGTACTGAAACAGTACTGTCAAAATCAGTACTAAAACAGTACTGTCAAAATCAGTACTGAAACAGTACTGTCAAAATCAGTACTAAAACAGTACTGTCAAAATCAGTACTAAAACAGTACTGTCAAAATCAGTACTGAAACAGTACTGACAAAATCAGTACTGATTTCATTGAAAGTATAACAATATAAGTTTTCAGTCTTTCCTAACAGTACTGATATGCACGAGGGTAGAAATGTACCAAAAAAGTGTGGGTAAATTATTGGTAGTGTAGGATCTGTAGTAACTGCAGATTAATATGCAGATTAGGTTAGTTATGCATTTTTTATTTTTGTACTGCAGGTCTGCCATATTGACATCAACCTGATGGGATTTGACTATAATTGTATTTCAAGCCTTCACAAATACCTGTGAGGTAGGTTATGCTATGTTGAATCTATATGCGTTTTGCTTATTGTGTTGTCTGCTTTAGAAAGTGCTTTATGCTTTGTTTGCACGTTTGTTCTTGCTTTGCATGTATATGTTATTTTTAATTATGCTTATTTAAATTTGGTATTTAACAATTCATTGCATTACTGTTAAATAATGTATTACTAATGCACCGACATATGCATTATGATTAGATTTGATATTTAGATGTATTCATAAGACAATAGAATTGGGGATCACTATTTCCAACATAATGAAATTATATAGTATTCTGCTTGGAAAAGTAAACAGTTTCCTTGTTCATAATTGTTAATATACTGTTTTAAAGCTTTTATATAGTTACTTTATTATATTACATCCGTTAATATAATGTATTGTCATTACAGGGTTTTTTTTTGTATTACAAAATATATAAACGAAATAAAGAATCCGTAACCCTTTATATTGTTTGGTGTATTTACTGCACCGAAACAAGACTACAAAAAATCAACAGTCATATTCTTTTAACTTGGTACAGGCATTTTCTTGTGATGATAAAATCAACACACCTTTATTTGCATATACTAGAAAACTGGTTCCCGGAAATTCAAAAGTAACAAAACAGGTATTTCAGTTCTAACAAACAGACAAATCAAACACTTCTTTTTTAATGGCGTACAATTTTTATTATTCAAAAGTTTAAGTTAAAAGTGGTCTACAATGAAAACCAATCATTTATCTTTTATTTGATACCAAAGTTACCAAAATATTCTACATATCTTGTAATGTACAGCCGTATGGACTATTTTGTGTAAAATATATACTACTTTCGCTATGATGGAGATAAAACATAAAAGGACACCGTTGTTTAATTGTTTTGCATAAAACGTGGTCAATGTGTGCATTTGTGCCTACCAAATCAACTTCTCTCATATCTGGACATAGCTCGAATAATGTCAAAATAGACACATTCGATAAAAGTCTGCAAGCTTTCAGGCTTAAATATTTTAGATGTGAATGAACTTTCAACTCGGTACCTTGTTCATTTTCGTAATGCCTAATAAAAACACTTTCTGTAAGTGAATCCGTGTATGATATTGCTACATTATCTTGTACACAACCATCCTCGCGATTATCAAAATGTTCATGTGTATCTTTATTACCTTCATTTTTGTGAATTGTTTCTTTCAGTTCACTAGTAAAAATGAAAGACAAGAATTCAAGGATTAACTATAACACATTAACACAATGGCGGGATGTACAAGTACAAAGCCACGTCATATGTAACAAAGAAACTCCAAAAGACATATACACAAAAAACATCAGCAAAAATAAAAATCAAGAATACAAAAATTCACCATAGCGGCACAATTACACAATGACGAGATATATAAGTACAGAGCCACGTCATATGTTACAAGGAAACTCAAAAAGGCACAAACACAAAGAACATCAGAAAAATAAAAACCAAGAATACAAAAATTAACCATAGTACAATAACACAATGACGAGATATATTATAGTACAGAGTCACGTCAAATGGATATAACCAAAACAGACTCAATTGTAAACTGAAGTAGTATACATAAAGACAAATAACAGAATACGATAACAAGTTATTAAGACGATAAACAACGCCAGTACCAAGAGATTATATATACTACAAGACCATCGTGTATTATTTGTGAAGATGATACGGAATATTTATCAACAAGGTCTTGGTACCTTCCCATGATTTTTTTTAGAAAAAGGACGAGACGTTACAGTTGGAAAAGAAAATAAAACATTAGGATTCATCCAGAGAAACATGAAAGGCTGCACAAAACATGTACAGGCTGCTGCATGTGTAGTCATGGTAAGTCTTGGAGTGGAATAAACATGCACAGTATGGGATCCAATAAGATCAAGGCGATAGAGCAGCAGGATTTGTGCATAACAACTGCACAAACCGAACAACCCGTCATAAATATGGTTAAAACTTTAAAATTGGAAAGCCCTGAGGAACGTAGAAATACAATCAGATTAGGCATACTGTCCACGTTCCAGCTTGATCTAATTGATGTTACACATACGATCGCCAACAACATCTGAACCCAAACGCTAACAGAACCAGAGATAAAATCGTTACAACAAAGAAAGAACAGGTATAGATTGCTACGATCTTTATTTCCAATGTTTATCACGGCAGTTTGGGCATTATCAAGGTGCTTGATTTCTTTATTGACAATATATTTATATTTGTATAAGGCTGACTTCATACGGCAGTTTCTTAAGCTAGAATTGTTCTTTATCTTCACTTTCCGCTTTCCAGAATAAAGTTTAGTGACCGGCTGTTGAACGCATCTAGCACATCAAACATGAAATAAAGGATACCATATATACTGTTATAGAGTACAGTTAAAGTTGTCTCATGTCTTTACTTACTTCTAAAAATTTGGCAATGAGGGTCAATTGAGAACAAAATTACTTCATGGCAAAAGAGATGATTTCTCCTCAAACATGAACTTTCCATTTCTCTGTAGCAACATTCCAGCAGCGCCTATATGGCGTATACATATCCAAGTTGATACAATAGTCCACTGAGGGTTTCACTCGGCAGGCATTTCCTATCGTGATGTCTTTGATAGAGGGTTGCTACTCATTGTCAAGGAAGCTATTCCCTTCTGCTATTAATCCAAGATTATACAAGAGGCGAAGTTGAAATAATCCCTTCGAAAAAATTTACCGTGACGCCATCACGAGTCCGTTTCACATATGACGATGGTTATTTTCCTATTAAAAAAAACATAATCCAGTAATTTTCCCCTGTAGTGATCTATCATATAAGACAAATCACCAGGGTCTGTATTTACACGAACAACACTGATTATTCTTAAGAAGCACCTGAGATCCAACCCCAAATTTTTTTTGTTGTTTATGTTGCTTTAATAGTCTTTAATCAGTTTTATAAGTTGTGTTTGGTATTTTTTCATTTTTTTTTCGCTGTTTGCCATAGCGTAACCCGTTGTCAGTTTTTTTTTCGACTGTCCCTTTGATATCTCGCCTCTCTAAACACATTATTGACCCCCAAAAGTATCGTCGGTCAACACAGTTGCACAGGTGCACCGATCGTATTCACTGTATAATATTCCTGCACATGCACACAGTTGCTTACAGTAAATCAGTTGCTTATCCGTGCTACACTATAAAAGTAGTGGTACTCCAGATAGTGGAGGAAAGAATAGAGAAGAAGAAGTTGGTCACAGTGGAGGGATTCAGAGCTGCCTGAAGCTAGGTATGACAGGTATGCTCTGAACTGAACGTACTAGGCAAGCCAACAGGAGGGTTACATAGATTTATTAAAAGCGAAAATATTGCGAATGTTTCAAAATCTTTTAAATCTGGACACAGTGTATCTAATATATATCATGTTCAAATGTAGCCGAGAGGCAAGAAATATAAACGGTTCGTGTGTCCACCACTATGAATAGTTTTCGCACTGAACCCACAGGCACTTGTCTCAGAATGTTTTTTTCTTATATACCTTATTATAACACAAGGTACTTAACTTGCATTTTAGAAAAATGTCAGGTGGTGACGAAGTTCCGTTATATGCCGCTTTATAGACTGTCAACCCCACTAAAACTTGTTATATCGTAAATCTAAATTGATTTATCTTTACAATGTTGTATAACATGCCTACATTTGTTGTCGGAATCATCCGTAGCAATCCTACCAAAGTATGCCAATCGTAATAATTTTGCAAACCGCTGAAGAATTGGCCTATAAAGCGGCATATAACGGAACTTCGTCACTACCTGACATTTTTCTAAAGGCACTGGCTACGGTTACATGGAAATGTAACAATAATAAAAATATTATTGTTACATCGGAGACTAATTGCCGGAATGCAAAGTTGGGCAAGGAACCGATTAATTACGAATGTAACAATAATTATTGAGGCTACGGTTACATTGTGTTATTGTTACATGAAAAACAGCAATGTACGCTAAATTTATTAAATTTAAATCTTCTTTAGCTGTGTTGCTTAATTCTTTCATATGTTCTAATTAATACTTGTAATAATGATAATTAATAAGTATTATTATTATACAAATGATGTTTAAGTAGTTTTACATATTAATCTTAAAGGTAAAAAAAATACCTCAGATTAGCAGTGTCAAAATTAATGCGAAAAATATAGTTTGTTGTTGAGAACTGGGGCTGATAAAGTGTTCACTTTTTGAAGTATTTAACTGTACACCTTCTCTTATTACTGTCATTATATACTTTGAACAATGGATGAAGAGATTTATTTTACCAATTTAGTTTTGGATGAAAAACTTGGGATGCGTTTGAAACGAAAATGAAACGATATCAAGACACAAATTTCATACAGCTCTATAGCTATAGCTCTATACAAAAGCAACTCTAAAAAATTGATACATCAACTGAAGCAAAGTTTGTTAACTGCTTAGTTGGATACTGAAATCTGAGGTAAACCTAACATCCGTAATGGACGGCAATGCAATCATATTGAAAGACAACATGAAACTACACCACATGCTTTCAACCAAAAGATCGGATGAGAATATCAACATTGCGAGAGTAAAATAGTATTTCTCACCGAAAGCATGGCAAACATTACAGACCGACCGTGCAAGGGCTGTATAGCCAGTCAAGGTCGTTAAAAACTTCCAATTGTAACATTAAAGATTTCCTTATCTTCTAAAAGGAATATCACAGAATTGAATTGCACGGTATGCGATACAGACGTTCACAGCGGAGGGTAGGAGGGGTCCTGATCCCGAAATCCCGGACTTAAAAACATGAAGTCCCGAGGTCCCGAATTAAAAAAAAAAAATCCCGACATCCCGAAAGATCAATCTCGATATCCCGAGCTTAAAACAACACCCGATCTCGCATCCCGAAAAAGGTCATGCCCCCTTATTACTGGTGTGTGATGGCTGCTTGGAGTGGATTCGTCAAAATGATGTGTCGGACTTAAACATGCTCCAAAAACCACTTACTGGATATTTATAAACTGTCATTGTAAATAAAAAAAAATAAAGACATTGTATGTATTGTAAATATAAAATAAATGTCTTAAACTTTTATTATTTAGTACATATTACAAGTCCTCATCGTACATTGCTGTTTTTCATGTAACAATAACGCTATGTAACCGTAGCCTCAATAGTTATTGTTACATTCGTAATTAATCAGGTCCTCACCCAACCATGCATTCCGGCATTTAGTCTCCAATGTAACAATAATATTTTTATTATTGTTACATTTCCATGTAACCGTAGCCAGTGCCTTTTCTAAAATGCAAGTTAAGTACCTTGTGTTATAATAAGGTATATAGGGGAAAAAATTTCTGAGACAAGTGCCTGTGATAATAAGGTATAAAGGAAATTTTTTTCTGAGACAAGTAAAATTGAGAATGGAAATGGGGAATGTGCCAAAGAGACAACAACCCGACCATAGAAAAAAACAACAGCAGAAGGTCACCAACAGGTCTTCAATGTAGCGAGAAATTCTCGCACCCGGAGGCGTCCTTCAACTGGCCCCTAAACAAATATATACTAGTTCAGTGATAATGAACGCCATACTAATTTCCAAATTGTACACAAGAAACTAAAATTAAAATAATACAAGACTAACAAAGGCCAGAGGCTCCTGACTTGGGACAGGCGCAAAAATGCGGCGAGGTTAAACATGTTTGTGAGATCTCAACCCTCCCCCTATACCTCTAGCCAATGTAGAAAAGTAAACGCATAACAATACGCACATTAAAATTCAGTTTAAGAGAAGTCCGAGTCTGATGTCAGAAGATGTAACCAAAGAAAATAAACAAAATGACAATAATACATAAATAACAACAGACTACTAGCAGTTAACTTACATGCCAGCTCCAGACTTCAATTAAACTGACTGAAAGATTATGATTTCATCATATGAACATCAGGCACAATCCTTCCCGTTAGGGGTTTAGTATCATACCATCATAACATATTATGAGAAGAACATAACCCGTGTCATGCCAACAACTGGTTTTTGAATAAATGTGTTTAGTTCCTGTGACTGAACCATAGGCATATCCAAATTTTGAAAATTGTCGAGCGACTTCCCGTTCTGAATTAGGCTGCCTTTGAATTATACTCGGACAAAAGATCGGTCGGAGTTCAGTATTTTTGCGATTTAACTCCTTCCCTACCCAGGAACAAGAACATAAAAAATGTAGGGATAGCTTTTCTTACGTATCACTCCCTTTTCTGAATGATCCCTGGCACACGTGTTCATAAGGCAACTGCGTGTAGGTCAAGGTTACTACTTCAATTAATGTTATGTGTACAGATATCGAGGTACAACAGATTTTCATCTGGACAGACTTATATAATTTCCCGGGAAGGGAGAAGAATTATGAAATGAATATACTGGTCTGGTAAGAACTGAAATGAAAAACCTTGCAAAAGAGGGACGAAAGATACCAAGGGGACAGTCAAACTCATAAATCTAAAACAAACTGACAACGCCATGGCTAAAAATGAACAAGACAAACAAACAACAGCACACACGACACAACATAGAAAACTAAAGAATTAACAACACGAACCCAACCAAAAAACTAGGGGTGATCTCAGGTGCTCTGGAGGGTAAGCAGATCCTGCTCCACATGTGGCACCCGTCGTGTTTGCTTATGTGATAACGAATCCGGTAAATAGTCTAATTCGGTAGGTCACATTCATGAAAGGGAAGGGGATTGTAGTTACGACATAAGGAACATATCTGATATCATTTGTGAAACGGTTATTCCATAACGGTCAACCAACTCATGATGGTGTCCCTAAAATTTACGAAGGGATGATTTTAACTTCACCATTTGGAACTCTTGGTTTAATAATTTCCTTGTGAGCAGCAACCCTCTATCAAGAAAATCGTGATAGGAAATGTAAGCACATGAATATCATATCAATTGGGAGATCATCTATATATATATACCCCGTATGCAAGTGCTGCTGGAATGTTGCTACTTAGAAATGCCAAATGGAAAGTTCACAATTTCTAGATCTATTTAAGTCAAGATATGAGGTTGACTTAACTGTATCTGTAGTATCCTTTATCTCTAGGGATAGATGCCTTCCACATAGTCGCCAAATTTTGAATTATTCAGTGAAAGAACATCATCTATATAGCGGAAAGTAGAGTTAAAGGATATTGCTAACTTCTTATCTTCCTTCCTAAGAAGTTCCTGCATGAAGTCAGCCTCATAATAATAAAGAAACATGTCGGCAAGTAGAGGGGCACAGTTTGTTCCCATTGGAATGCTGACAGTCTGTTGAAAAACATGTCCTCCGAATGTAACAAATATGTTGTCAATCAAGAAATCAAGCATCTTGATAATATCAGTTTCAGAGAATTTTTTGTTTGAATCAGAGTGATCCTTTACAAAGTAGGATTTATCCCTCCCTAAGACAAGATACTTGTATATATGTTGGCCATTCTTTTTTATGAAACAAAGCAATACCAACTCTTTCAATTTGTCTCTTAGTTTGGAATGTGAAATACTTGTGTAAAGAGTACATTGTAATTGTTGTTTGGCATAAAACAGGATTTCAATTGATATTCTATAAAAAAAAAATTAGCAATGTAAAAAATACAAATTAACAAAAATCTCTAGGACTGAGTATATATTTTTACAGGACATGTTCTATTGTCCTGTCCTAAATTCAAGGAGTGGAAATACACTGTATTGTACACTATATATATATATTATATACCAAGTAAAAAGTAGTTATGACCAGCTTGTAAAAGTTCAAATCCAGCTTACATTGTACATAATTATATAGGTGCTTTTTTCTCCAATCTTGATTGACTATATAAAAAAAATGTGGTATGATTGCAAATGAGAGATCAAATGACACAGAAATTAACTATAGCAATGTATAGGTCACCATACGGCCTTCAAAAATGAGCAAAGTCCATACTGCATAGTTAGCTTTTAAACTCCCTGTTTTCCTGATGAAAGGTCAGTGGTTTCTAAGAACTCTGGCTTCCGCCACCAACAAAATCTTGCCGCCATGGTATATAGTCACGTGATCTTAAAGTATTATTAAACACCAATAATCAACCAGTTTATGTGAATAAATCTACTATAGGTGTAGTCTGATAAATAGGCCAATCTGTTTCATTATTTTTGTTTGTTTGATCTCGGTTTTGAGATTTGATATTGCGATGCCATTTCAAGGATATCTCTACATGTACTCACAATTATATTAATGGCAAAACAAATACGTCCAAAAGAAAAGGTACCAGGAGCCACTTTCCTTAAAAACACTTAACAACTAAGATTGATTGTAAGTCATGAACAATTCAGTGTACTTACAATCAATCTTAGTCATGATTTTTTGTGACAAGGGCTCCAGCTTCGTAGACAGATAAACATTTTGTCAGTGGCTCTCAAATAAAAAAGTTAATAAAACCAATTGCCAAGTGCAATGTTGAATTGCATTGAGGACTCAAAATTCTGCAAGGGTTTACCAAATACAGCTAAGGTAATCTATTCCTGGGGTAGTGAATCCTTAGTATTTTGAACAATTCAAAATTTTATTACCATGTTTATGTAAGGATGCTGCTTTACAAATATTTTGTCAGCTAATATTTACAGAGACAGTTTATACAGATACCTAAATATTATTTCAGTAACTCCAGAAATATATACTGACAGCTATTACATCTATTGATAGAAATTGAAATAAGATTATAAATTTTTTTTAGTCATATTTTAATGCTTTAAACAATTAAAATCGTTTAATTTTCAAAAACAAACAATAGTAACAAAATTCCAACAAATTAATTCTTCCAAACACATTCTGTCTAACTTTCTTACTACATGCACACCTCATGACTTAAAAGAGTTGTTTCCCTTTCCTATTATGCTTTCAAACACATTCAGTCTTACTCTCTCTTACTACATGCACAGCTCATGACTTGAAAAAGACTGAATTGTTTGTTTCAACATTTACCCACTATTTCATTGTATATATTATAGTATTGACGATGTTGATTTCAAATGTACACTTAAGTTTTAAGAGTTGTTTCCCTGTCATATAATGCTTTCTGTTTGTATGATGTTATTTATTTTTTGATTGAGAAGAAATTATAATTCTTTCTGAAATTTTTTAAGAAAAATATGATGTCTCATTCATGTCATTTGAGGGTCAGCTATCTGTTCTCCTGAAAAAAGATTAACTTTAAATTACTTTTCATCAACAATGAGAAAAAGAGTATTCAGGTGACAGGAAAAAATATCATTCAGTGGTTTTTTTGGTTTTTTTTTTAAAGATGTTAGCCTTGTTGCCCCAGAATAGTCAACTGCCACACTCTTCATCTGAAACGGGGCTTATGAATTGAAAAAAAACAATTAAAAAGTCCCTTTGAAAACTTAAACTTGCATGACTTTATAAATCTCTCACACTATTTGGAATTTATTTTTCTCACAACATATTTTCAAAAGCACATATTTCCTTCATACACATCACACTTTCAAATTAACACATATAAATACACACTCACATGTAATACACATACAGTTAAGCAAGTGTTACCGGTTCTTTAATTTACAATGCTGAATCCAATTGTACACTTCACTTATACGGTCCTTAAATTTTTCTTTAAATGTTGAATAAACATAATCTTTGGAAAAATAATCAAGGAAAGGTTCATGACGGGCTGCGAAGCCCTCTAACACTAAATGAGGATTTTCAGATAAATGCAGCCGACTTATTGAATCGACCATGGATTTTTCAAACACACACATTGTTTGTAACATAAGTCTATGGTATTTTATAAAGCTATTTCCAGCTGTATTGTATATCAAATCATATGCATCAAATAGTCCACTCTCGTTATCTATAAACCACAGTTTATTAGTTTTTGTGGATTTCAGTAAATTGCGAACTTTTTCTGAGAGTACACCTTGTCTATGTTCTTGTTCAGCACCATCTTGCATACTTGCAAATCTGTAAAGTAGAAAAAAATGCTTAGTCAAGTGTTAATTATAAATAACAAAAATAAAATAGAAATGATTTATTTATGTTTGTTTGCTTTTACAATATCTAGTAGCAAATATTTCATGCATGTAAAATTGATGGTCTGTATTGGTGACATTTTTAACTGAGATGGATATACCCGATTGACTGACTCTACTCAGATGTGCAGAAGTTAAATAGTTAAGTTTAAACATATGACAGCTGGAATAGTGATGCAATAATTTAAACCCCGCTTTCAATACCATTTTCAAATCATGTGATCAAACCATGTTAACCTAAAATTTTACTGTAGTAACCTGAACCTCCATGTACATTAATCTCATTCAAAAGTCAAAGATTTACCATGATAAATTCAGGCATCACATATTTGTGCTTTTGACTATATGGATAGTGGCCATGTGAGCTTTTCTCATCACTTGGCGTCCGTCGTCGTCGTCATCGTCGTCGTCTGTCGTCGTTAACAATTTTTCAAACATCTTCTCCTCTGAAACTACTGAATGGATTTAAATGAAACTTAACATGATTGTTCCTTAGTATATCCTGCACAAAATGTGCGCTTCGATTTTTGATCCGTCAAAAAACATGGCCGCCGTTACTTAAAATAGAACATAGGGGTCAAATGCAGTTTTTGGCTTATATCTCAAAAACGAAAGCATTTAGAGCAAATCTGACATGGGGTAAAAATGTTCATTAGGTCAAGATCTATCAGCCCTGAAATTTTCAGATGAATCAAACAAACCATTGTTGGGTTGCTGCCACTTAATTGGTAATTTTAAGGAAATTTTGCAGTTTTTGGTCATTATCTTGAATATTATTATAGATAAAGATAAACTGTAAACAGCAAAAAAGATCAGCAAAGTAAGATCTACAAATAAGTTAATATGACCAAAATTGTCAATTGACCCCTTAAGGGGTTATTGTCCTTTAATGACAATTTTTCACAATTTGTTCATCATATTTGCTAACTTTAAAAATCTTCTCCTTTGAAACTACTGAATGGATTTGGTTAAAACTTAGCATGGTTGTTCCTTAGATTATCCTGCACAAAGTGTGTGCTTTGATTTTTGATCTGTCAAAAAACATGGCCGCCGTTACTTAAAATAGAACATAGGGGTCAAATGCAGTTTTTGGCTTATATCTCAAAAACGAAAGCATTAAGAGCAAATCTGACATGTTCATTAGGTCAATATCTATCAGCCCTGAAATTTTCAGATGAATCAAACATCCAATTGTTGGGTTGCTGCCACTTAATTGGTAATTTTAAGGAAATTTTGCAGTTTTTGGTCATTATCTTGAATATTATTATAGATAAAGATAAACTGTAAACAGCAAATATGATCAGCAAAGTAAGATCTACAAATAAGTCAATTTGACCAAAATTGTCAATTGACCTCTTTAGGAGTTATTGTCCTTTAATGACAATTTTTCACAATTTGTTCATCATATTTGCTAACTTTAAAAAATCTTCTCCTCTGAAACTACTGAATGGATTTGGTTAAAACTTAGCATGGTTGTTCCTTAGATTATCCTGCACAAAGTGTGTGCTTTGATTTTTGATCTGTCAAAAAACATGGCCGCCGTTACTTAAAATAGAACATAGGGGTCAAATGCAGTTTTTGGCTTATATCTCAAAAACGAAAGCATTAAGAGCAAATCTGACATGGAGTAAAAATGTTCATTAGGTCAATATCTATCAGCCCTGAAATTTTCAGATGAATCAAACATCCAATTGTTGGGTTGCTGCCACTTAATTGGTAATTTTAAGGAAATTTTGCAGTTTTTGGTCATTATCTTGAATATTATTATAGATAAAGATAAACTGTAAACAGCAAATATGATCAGCAAAGTAAGATCTACAAATAAGTCAAATTGACCAAAATTGTCAATTGACCTCTTTAGGAGTTATTGCCCTTTAAAGACTTTTTTCACAATTTGTTCATCATGTTGACTTACTTTAAAAAATCTTCTCTTATGAAACTGCTGTATCAATTTCAGCCAAACTTAGGCTAAATGAGTTTCAGAGTTTCAGAGTATCTAGTATAAATTTTATATTTCATTTCCTTGTATGTCAAGAAACATAGCTCCTATGGCTAAAATAGAACATAGGAGAAAATGATTTTTTTTTGCTTTTGAAGAAAATAGGACGATTCAAAGAACATATAAATAAATTGAAAAGCCAAAATAATCATTGATGAGAGATTAAACCAAAAAAATTCAGGTGAGCGATTCAGGCTCTTGAGAGCCTCTTGTTTAATTTTATATTAAATATTAATTCAATGTACATTTTTTGTACATGCACACTGTATCTTCAGACGCTAGATGAATGGCCTGTAATCATTGGATTGACTCCCAATTGTGGTAAGTATATTTAACCCTATAAATTCATATAAAATCTCTTCTTGAGATTTCAAAAATTACCATTTTCCCTGTCAACTGCCTGTAATCCAATTACTGTAAATTCAGAAATTATTGCCATGTTTTTATTATTGCCAAAAATGCGACAGGTTTATCATCGCAATAATTAAAACTGGCATTTAATTTTTTTATATGAATCAAACAGGCTTTTTCTGAATTTCGCAAAAATAAAAATAGCATTTTGGTCTAAAATGACAAAATCACAATAATATCTGAATTTACAGTATCTAGTATCTAACGGCAAACTCACAAGTGTATTTAGAGTTATTTGAGTGGATTTAGGCTTTGTATTTTTGAATCATCATGAATTGTATAGTACAATTGTTATTTCATAAAATCAATTGTTTCTTTTTTTTGTAGATATCCCAACTGTTTTTGTTAAATCAGTGGATGAGAAAACAAGACTTAGAGCCATACGGTTTAAACACAAGTTTGAACTAACCTGTCATAATGGCCTGTGATATAGTCAAACAAGATCATGGAACTCCATTGCACCAATTCAGATATCTCGTTAAATGATAGGGTAATATTACGTAAATAGTTTTTGTTTATCACAGAACTGCTTTCATATGTTTTTAGTAGAATCTTTGGTATTGATACAAGGGATCTGAAATGAAAAATGATTGCATTATAAACTTGTAGAGGGTTTAATGTGAAAATTATTGCGGTGTATATTGAATTAGAGATAGAACTACAGCCTTTGTGTACTGTAATTACAATTTGTCCTGTATAAATATCTTTGTATAGTATAAGAGAATTGTTTTTCACCTTTTAAAGGCTACTCATTTCTAGTTCAATTTAATTGTATAGCGTATCAAATTATAAGGTTTTGAAGACATCATCACTGATGAAATACATGTATACTTAAACATGTTATTTTTGAATTTGGTATTTGTTATTTTTCATAATGCAAAGTGTATTAACTTTTTTTTTTATTGTCAAAAAATGTTTTCCCTTTTTACTTGCAATGGAACCTAAAACACGAAAAATTATGTATGCATTATATTGTATCAGCTGTTGAAATGATATATCTATAACGTAAAGTAATAAACTCATTTAGAATATGAATTAATAATAGGCAAAAACTTCATAAACTTTGGATTTTTATGAGGAACATATGTGATAATTTGTTTTTGCATTGCTAAAGTAGACAATTTATCTTATGGGTTATGTAAAACAACTCCAATCTTAAAATCTTAAATCTGCACCATGTGTTTAATTTTGTATAGTAACAAAATATAAATATGTCTGTTGCATAAAACATGAATAAGAATTTTTTAGATCAATTTGTAATGCTTCTTTATTTATATTTGATTATGTTTCATACTTCACAGTTTCCATATAAGGAGTCCACTGGATTAGAGCCACGACTTTGCCACTCTGCCACTGTACAGATGATATATTGACATTTCTCCAGTGACGAGAGGTCTGATTAGTAATAGCCAGTACCACAGCTGGAATGTTATCCATACCTAGGAGGCGAGATAGGTAAAAAGACATAACCTCACCTGAAAATAAGAAAACACAATTTAGTTTACATGTCCAATACGGTTGGCTAAAACAGAAACCTCTAGATTTTATAAATACTAATGAAATAGGAATTTAAAAAAAGATATATAGGTCCATAGCACATATACACCCATTGACACAATTAGAAGAAAATCTAAAATATTGTAGTTTATGAAAAACTTCTTAGGGACTTTGGGTCATTTTTTTGAAACTTTTGCCTGAGTGACTTTTTAGCCTTAAGTAACTGCATATAATTATAAATTAATGACCCTGATTAGCTCAAGGAGGAATAAGCATAATTACATTGGTTGATATTGTGATTAATAATATTTAAGGTTGTTTCTGTCTAATTCAAATAAAATACGGCTTTTCTGCACATATTGAGAATTGTGATTTTTTTCTAACTCTCTTGCAAATAACTTCGAAATGTCCAATAAATAATTAGAGTTATCTCTCTTTGTTTAGTGGCAATCTAATCTTACCTAGTACAAGCTTGTTATGTGGATCTCTGTATCTTGCACAGAAAGATGATCCATTATCTAATACAACGTAAGCATTCTTTGGTCTTCCACACTTGTTCCAAGATGGTGGATGAATTGATTTTACACTTGCATGCTGGGATTTGTGTACAAATTGGAAAGCTTCATCTTGGTCCATACCTGGAAATATTTAAAAATTGAAACATTTAAAGAAAACTTTCTCATAGAATGACTTAATTAGTACTAATTGGTTTCTACAAAAGTATAGTTATTAACTTTGAAATTATAATCAAATGTAACTAGTCAGCAACAAATGCAAGTATAAAACTTTGAGTCTTTCTTCAGTTGTCAGGAAATTAGTTCTAGACCTTGCAGTAGAATCTGTCAATTTGTCCTGTTTTTGTGTCTTCTTCATGAAAATTTCTAGTGGTACTATGGAATTATTTCAGCAAGTTGCATGACTAGATCAATTGCTGCATCAAAAACAATTTAATAGACAGACACATGGGATATGATGATTTGCTACAGATGTAATTCCAATTTCTAATAAGATTTATAAAAAAAAATGCATTTCAATTGTATAATTTTGATAAGGCCCTGGAGTATTGAACCATTGAAATCATAAATTATTTATATATATTTTCTAAGATTTGTTTGCATGTGGTTTTGTAATGAAGTTGATACAGATAATTTTAACTTTATTTAACTGATTTTTAGGGCTAGACAACTTTCCCCCATAAGCTACAATAAAACGTAATAATGTATTAACAAAAGTTGAGAATTGATTCACACTTTCCTCATTTTCTTTGATGAAAGTATTTTTAGAAAATATTTTACATTACTCCAGTCAGAATTATTAAGTGAAACCATCAAAAGGTGCAAATTTTATTAAAACCACTGAAACATTTCTGTGCGATTACTTGGCAAAGTCCAAGGCTTTATGAAATTTTGGTTAATTTCCTCAACTTGTTTGGAGATAATTGGTAGAATTACTGTGAATTACTCCAATTTGTGTGAACAGCTAACAGGTTTTCCTTATCATGAATGAAGGTGTAATAATGATGTAGTTAAAATGTAAATTGAAAGTAAACACTTGGATAATGAAGTAATTCACCATTATTGAAAATCTTGTAACATTACAACTATTTAATTATCTTTACCATGTTTACAACTTAGCACTTTGAGGCATTGTAAGGGACTTTCTAAGCATTTAGAAAGGGTTGTAGCACTTTTAAGACATTGTGAAGGAAATATTAAGCATTAAGAATGGTTCATACCTGCAGAATGCCAAGCAATTATGGAATATGTGTGACTCTTTCTATGAAAAGGGGGATTTGATGTAGAGAAATCAGAAAAATGTAATTTTTTGGCAAAATTCCACCACACATGATTGGCCAGTCTACATGGTATCTGTTCATTTTCATGGTACAAGTCCTCCTCCCCCTTTTCATCCATCACTCCTTTCAAAATTCCTGGACTCACCCCAGCCCCTTTAGATATTTATTTGATGTATACCAAAGGACAGTGATTTTTATAATGGATAGGAATTGGGCTGAGCCTCAGTGAGGGTCTTGAGTAAAGTCATAAAATAAAACTTATTGAAAATTTCTTCTCTTTATATTGAAAATTTCTTCACTTTATACTAAATACTAAGTCTTTTAAAAGACAAGCATTTGCTGGCTTAAAAAAAATGCTGTCTATATCAATACGAAATGTTTCTATAGATATGATTTGGAAAAATGTCATTGTTTAGTACTTGAGATATATGATAGAATTATTGACATACTTATATTGAAGATTTTGCCCACACCCAGTATACAAATTATTTGTGTAACTATTGAAAAATAGGAAGATTGTATCACAGTATGATAGATTCAGGTGTTTAACAGGTAAATTTAGGTTACATAGATAAATAATTTGGACACCTGCACATCGGAGATTGATTATCATAGCTTGTATTGTCAAGATAAATTTGATAGAATGGCCACCTTGGCTATTTATAAAGACAAACCCTGTACTGACTTGATAAGAACTCACTATGAAATATCTTTATATTTCAGTCCAAAATTGATTAACCCCTAGAGATTTCCACCTGTCTTGATAGAAACACTCGTTAACCCCACCGCATTTTTTGCGCCTGTCCCAAGTCAGGAGCCTCTGGCCTTTGTTAGTCTTGTATTATTTAATTTTAGTTTCCTGTGTACAATTTGGAAATTAGTATGGCGTTCATTATCACTGAACTAGTATATATTTGTTTAGGGGCCAGCTGAAGGACGCCTCCGGGTGCGGGAATTTCTCGCTACATTGAAGACCTGTTGGTGACCTTCTGCTGTTGTGGTTTTTTTATTTTGGTCGGGTTGTTGTCTCTTTGACACATTCCCCATTTCCATTCTCAATTTCATTTTAATAAAAAATTGTGACTACCAAACAATTTTATGAAATAAAGAACTTTTTATCATTTTTACACTTCAAAACATCTCTCATTTGGAAATTTCTGATTGTCAATGGTAATTTTTTTAATTAAATGCAATATTTTTTATAAAATATGAAAATGATAACTTTGAAACACCTCTTAGTTGGTAAAGATTATTTTCTTTCTTCTAGATATGTTGACATATATCATGTATATTACTACCCCATATACCATATAGTGAGTTATATTCGCGGGTGTAAGATTTCACAATTTTCATTGAATTAGGTATATGAAAGTTATACGCTTATTATTTTGGAGGATTCAAAATGTTTATCAATACATTTGCATGTGCACTTATAAATTGACGGAATTTATTTTGGTGATTTTGTTTTATCCGTGAAAAATAAGCGAAAATTTACTCCCTGTGAAAATAACTGGCTATACAGTATCACTGTCCCCCTACCTTTACTAGATATGCAGTAAAACAGCAAACATTCTGCATAAATTGCTAGAATGGCTTTATGATGTTACTTTTGTACAGTGTTGTATAGATATATGAAAGCAATTGTGTTTGATATTCATTATTATCATCTTTTTTTGTGAGGGGGTAGGGTGTTATATTTATTGTTTTTTTGTGTTTTTTTTAGTTTTTGGGAAGATGAGTTGTAATTTTTTTTAAATCATTTTTAATATAAAGAATAAAGATTTTTTATTTATTAGTGGGCAGGCTAATCAAATGTTTCATGACACAGCCTATTTAACATAATTTGATTTAGGTTCAGTTATATACATAAAATTATTATAAAGATACACTTGTATATGCTTAGAAGTATGCTTGTACATAACTGTATCAATATCTGTTATCTTTATACTCCATTCAAGAGTCCTGATTGATCTGTTTAATAGTAATCTCTAAAAGTACTGTGTACATCAGGATTTATTTTATACCCTCCCTCTTAGATCACACACTGATTGTGAACTTAAGCTAATTATATGCTTGATGGGTTAAAACCCAGAGATGTGAAATCAAAGCACAAATATAATCGTAATATGTTTCTACCTTTAAAAATCTCACATAAGATCTTAAACTTGTAACTGTGCACCTTGATTATAACCAATTCAATCAAATTCAAGCTTTATAGTTCTTTATGAGCCATATTAAATTAAATGGGTACAAAGATATTTATCTATACAGAAGTTGTCAAAAGGTAGTTTTAAAAAATAAGATCGCGTTCATTTTTTGCCAAACTGATCCTGATTTGTATCTTAAATGTTGATAGTTGATATCGTAAACTACCGTTTTATTGCAACTTTTTAATGTTTTATAGTTTTGACAGACTTGAATTGAGGGTTTTGTTGTGAAGAAGGCTATAAGATTTCTGTTTAATGTATTGTACAGTCAATGCAGGGTTAATGTGCATTTAAATATTTTATGGAGCATTAACTGTTGCTCAGTATTTCACATACTAATGGCATTTTATGAAAAACATCAAGATATTGTTTACCTCTGTATCAAAAAGATCTAGTAGAAAACTCCATGAAACAGCACCAGTAATACTAATAGTTGTGACTGAGTGCAGTAATATGAAGATAGATAGATAGAGATTTTATAAAAGTTGACTTTATTGAAATTATACATTTCTATTTTCAGCAAGTTATTCTCACAAAAATAAAATGTTTAAGATTGTGTTTTATATTCTTTGAAAGTTTTCATTTTTGAAAATTTAACAGCTAAGAGGTTTGCAAAATAAACACCCTTGGTAAATAGCTTTTTTTAATAGAAACAATAATACTGTAAAAGTGAATATTTGCTGTTATTATTCAGATTATTACTAAAAATTTTCTTATAATTCAACAACTTTTATGCATTGTAAATTTTTGTTCCTGCTTATTCAAAGTTGTATACTAGATGATCTCTTTATTTTTCAAAGCTCAGACAGTCGTGACAGTAGCTTTTTATTTCTATAATTCTCAAATAACATTAGAAGTCAAAAAGACTGAGACATTAAATTACGTATAACAACATAGTATATTTGAACTGCACTGATATTACATTTAATAACATTTCTTTAAATATGGGAAAAACAAGAGTTTGCTAAAAGCATCAGCAATGATCACTCAGTTACTAATTTGTCATACAAGCTTAAAACATATTTGATTTTACTGCCTTGGTAATAATTTAATTGAAGCCATTTAATCTATAGATCACCATGATGATGAAGATAGTAAAATATATTGGCAGATTTGTAGATTTTATAGCTGTATGTTAGAGCTTATCGATTCTTACATTCAATTAAGGCAAAGTGCAGGATAAAAATGATATTGATGAGCGATGCTGTTTAGATTATTAAGCTTATTGGATTATTGAATACGTGAAGAAAAATTAAAGGTTAGAAATTGCACCCTGTAAGGTTGCATACTATAAATATTCCATCAATTCTCAAGTCATTTAGGTACAATAGTTTATGATGGTTTCACCAATAGGTTGACACTTTATGATAAATGTATTAGTATAGGTTTCTAATGCCTGCAGGCTTCAGGTCTTCACTTTTCCTCATACATACAGAAAGGGAAATTTTCTATTTTAATATTAAATTGACTTGATTTATGCATTCACAAAAAAATGATGATGATAATTGTTTTTAGCTTTTGAATATATGGAACAAATTTTTAGTTCCTTAGAGAGAACCAGTTTGATTGCATACTCTGTTTGTCTAAATTGAATAAACTTGGTTACATGCAACTATTTTTTATTGAAAGATAATTTATGACATGCAATTGGTTTCCAGTTACTGGTATATTGGCAGAGCAATTTAAAATTGAAAAGCAACCAACATGAAGGCTATCTTAATTAGAAACTCTCCAGAAAAGCTAATAGTAATAGTGTTTTCATCCAATTACAAGAAGAGAGTGCCAAATACTCCAAATTACAAATGCAATACATGAAATAATACAATTATATGACTTTATCAAGTTTATATATTGAGGTATATTAGTCCTTCCTTTTTAGCTCACCTGGCCTAAAAGGCCATGTGAGCTTTTCTTATCACTTGGCGTCCGTCGTCGTCGTCGTCGTCGTCGTCTGTCGTCGTTAACAATTTTTCAAACATCTTCTCCTCTGAAACTACTGAATGGATTTGAATGAAACTTAGCATGATTGTTCCTTAGAGTATCCTGCACAAAGTGTGTGCTTCGATTTTTGATCCGTCAAAAAACATGGCCGCCGTTACTTAAAATAGAACATAGGGGTCAAATGCAGTTTTTGGCTTATATCTCAAAAACGAAAGCATTTAGAGCAAATCTGACATGGGGTTAAAATGTTCATTAGGTCAAGATCTATCAGCCCTGAAATTTTCAGATGAATCAAACAAACCATTGTTGGGTTGCTGCCACTTAATTAGTAATTTTAAGGAAATTTTGCAGTTTTTGGTCATTATCTTGAATATTATTATAGATAAAGATAAACTGTAAACAGCAAAAATGATCAGCAAAGTAAGATCTACAAATAAGTTAATATGACCAAAATTGTCAATTGACCCCTTAAGGGGTTATTGTCCTTTAATGACAATTTTTCACAATTTGTTCATCATATTTGCTAACTTTAAAAAATCTTCTCCTCTGAAACTACTGAATGGATTTGGATGAAACTTAGCATGATTGTTCCTTAGATTATCCTGCATAAAGTATGTGCTTAGATTTTTGATCCGTCAAAAAACATGGCCGCCGTTACTTAAAATAGAACATAGGGGTCAAATGCAGTTTTTGGCTTATATCTCAAAAACGAAAGCATTTAGAGCAAATCTGACATGGGGTTAAAATGTTCATTAGGTCAAGATCTATCAGCCCTGAAATTTTCAGATGAATCAAACAAACCATTGTTGGGTTGCTGCCACTTAATTAGTAATTTTAAGGAAATTTTGCAGTTTTTGGTCATTATCTTGAATATTATTATAGATAAAGATAAACTGTAAACAGCAAAAATGATCAGCAAAGTAAGATCTACAAATAAGTTAATATGACCAAAATTGTCAATTGACCCCTTAAGGGGTTATTGTCCTTTAATGACAATTTTTCACAATTTGTTCATCATATTTGCTAACTTTAAAAAATCTTCTCCTCTGAAACTACTGAATGGATTTGGATGAAACTTAGCATGATTGTTCCTTAGATTATCCTGCACAAAATGTGTGCTTAGATTTTTGATCCGTCAAAAAACATGGCCGCCGTTACTTAAAATAGAACATAGGGGTCAAATGCAGTTTTTGGCTTATATCTCAAAAACGAAAGCATTTAGAGCAAATCTGACATGGGGGTTAAAATGTTCATTAGGTCAAGATCTATCAGCCCTGAAATTTTCAGATGAATCAAACAAACCATTGTTGGGTTGCTGCCACTTAATTGGTAATTTTAAGGAAATTTTGCAGTTTTTGGTCATTATCTTGAATATTATTATAGATAAAGATAAACTGTAAACAGCAAAAATGATCAACAAAGTAAGATCTACAAATAAGTCAATTTGACCAAAATTGTCAATTGACCTCTTAAGGAGTTATTGCCCTTTAAAGACTTTTTTCACAATTTGTTCATCATGTTGACTTACTTTAAAAAATCTTCTCCTCTGAAACTGCTGTATCAATTTCAGCCAAACTTAGGCTGAATGAGTTTCAGAGTATCTAGTATAAATTTTATATTTCATTTCCTTGTATGTCAAGAAACATAGCTCCTATGGCTAAAATAGAACATAGGAGAAAATGATTTTTTTTTTGGCTTTTGAAGAGAATAGGACGATTTAAAGAACATTTAAATAAATTGAAAAGCCAAAATAATCATTGATGAGAGATTAAACCAAAAAAATTCAGGTGAGCGATTCAGGCTCTTGAGAGCCTCTTGCTTAAAAAAGGTTCAATGTCTGGACAATTTTTTATTCATTTTGATCGCCGCGATATAGCCTTTTTGTGCTAATGCGGCGTAAAGCAACCAACAACCAATCAATCAATTTATTTTGATTTATCATTCCAGAGTTATGGTACCTGATTTACACAACAGAAGCTGTGACTCACCTTTTGGAACAATTTTCTCAGCCAGATCTGACCAGTATATCCCATCGGTAACTATATGTTCACCAGATAATGTTTGGTAATTTTGTCTGATCAGATCTTCATTATTATCTACTGTCTCTGATCCTTCATTATTTTGAACATCCTGATACTTAAGTAAAGGTCTTGCAAATATTATTTTTGAAACATTCACAAAATCACCAGGTTCAAATATTTTATTTTTTGGAGGTTTTTCATCTGAATTTTCCTCATTGTCCTCATCATCATCTTCATCTTCATCATAATCATTTTCATCTTCATAATTCACAGATTTAATGTCCACAAACTTTTCTTCATTTCTTCCATCTAAAGTTTGAAGAATGATGCTGTTTTTGTCATTTATAGCACTTTTATAATCCTGGAATGAATTCATAGTTTTTTCCTGAGTTAAAGAATTTGAATCTTTTATCACAGAATGTTGAAGGAATTCCTTTAAATATTCATTTTCATTTGCGGCTTTTGGTTTTCTTTGACCTCTCGCCATGTAATTTAGATACGCTTCCTCTTTATTGAGTTCATGCGTAATTTCACTTTTTGGTCCTGTACTCTGTGATTCTATTAAATTAATCCTGAGCACCATAACGTTTAAAAGAAATGTAACAACAAAAACACTCAAAGCTCCATAAAGAAAAGAGCGAGTCTTTCCTCTCATGATTCTGACCAAGTACATCTTCATGGAGGATGTGTATTATTCAAGTCACATCTTTTGTTTTAATTATCGACATAATTATACAACAGACTTAAACAACATCAGATTCGTTAAGAATATCCAATAATTCCAAATTGAATATTTTTGTTGTATTTTCTCAAATGCATCTAGTTCTCCAGTTGTACAAAAATGCTACAGAAACATGGTGTCTGCGGGCTTTTCATCTTAATAGCAATCAATACTAAAGAGACATTGTCGTAATGAAGAAGTGGTGAATGTATTATTTCCTATCACTAAAATCAAATTACGAAAATCGTTGATGAGCAAATTCCTATGCAAACATTTGTACACTTAAGAGCAAGCTTTTAAAATTCTGTACAAGTCTCCTTTCAGTATAAGGTACCTTGAGTTTACATTTTGTTGAAATATTCTCTTATGTCAATTTTGAATAAGATTTCTGACTACTGTTTGTTGACCGAAGTTTCCATCTTGATATTTCTTTACACTGTGAATTTACTTAGGAAATTTCTACTGTTTGTCCTTTGTGTTTAAACTGAGGGCTCTTCTCTTTGTCACTAAACTTCTCTGTAATAAAGGTTTGGCTTGTTAAACACTGAATGGAGAAAGCTCTGTGTCGCCGTCATTCTATAAAGTGGGCAGTACCGATCTTGTATGCTTTTGAAGGGTGTAGAATGTGAATTGCACAAAACACCTGAAGGAATAAAAACGTCATTATTTGATATACTTGAAAAAAAGAATTAAAATGTGTCGTAATTAAAGATTTTAAGAATAGAGAGATTAAATTTAAATAATCGACAACATGCCTGTGAGAAACAGATTGTAAATAAAACCTCTATTGAAAAAGGATGATGAAAAAACTCAGAGCTGAAATAGAGATCATTTAATTTCTAGTTAATTCAATGACTTATTATGGTACATTAAATAGCAAAGGTTAAAAGTCAATAGATATAAGAGCTCCAGGCAACACCTGCATGTAGGCACAACTAATATACAACCATATCAAAAACACCAGCTGTAGAAAAAAAAAGTTTTGTAAAAAAGATATTCAGCTGTTTCAAAATTTAAGATCAAACTGCAAGCAGCATGCGTTCAATTTATAATTAATAGAAAATAAACTTTTTTTGCTACAGTGAAATTCTAAAGGAACAATAGTAAACACATATGAAATCTGTATAATAATGTCCACGTTAGAAACTTGTGAAATTGTTAGATTTTAAACCATGTTTCCTTTGATCTTCCTTTATGAAATGAGTTGAAAGTAATGGCAGTAATAATGAGCATACAATAAAATGGGATCAATTCCTGTTTGTAATATCTCGGAGCTAAATTATTATATCATTGGAAATGTGTGTAACATCACCAATTCAGTAACCAAAGGCTGAGTTCTGTAGATCATTTATTTTCATGGGCTCTTTTTGTTTAGTGAGTAAAAAATGTTTTTATCAGGAATAATTGATTTCCGAATTCTCACAAATTCTGCATATAAGCATATAATGACATTTTTCTGAAACTTAAATTTATGGTTAACTGTCTTCTTAACTGAGACAGCAACCCAATGACAAAATTAATAAAAAAAAACATATTCAGAGGGGAACTATCATGCAGTTTTTTATACAATATGACAAGCTCTAAATCTTCTGAGTCTAAAAATGACATGCATTTGTATTCAGATATCGCAGATCAAATTTATTCGTTCATTGTTTAATCATACGTTTTTTGATTGAGTTAAGTCTGCCAATTGATATTTTATCGTATGTTTTTCTTTGTTGTGATGTTATGCTATTGTTTCAGAAAAAGGGAGAAGGTTTGGATCCATTAAAACGTTTAATCCCGCTGCAAATGTTTTGCACCTGTCCTAAGTCAGGAATCTGATGTACAGTAGTTGTCGTTTGTTTATGTAATATATACGTGTTTCTCGTTTCTCGTTTTGTTTATATAGATTAGACCGTTGGTTTTCCCGTTTGAATGGTTTTACACTAGTAATTTTGGGGCCCTTTATAGCTTGTTGTTTGGTGTGAGCTAAGGCTCCGTGTTGAAGGCTGTACTTTAACCTATAATGGTTTACTTTTTAAATTTTTATTTGTATGGAGAGTTGTCTCATTGGCACTCACACCACATCTTCCTATATCTATGTAAATAAATTGAATACCATGGTCACCAAAATAACCAAATTCAGTACTTATAATGTTTGGTCTTTTTTTTGGTCATACATGATATTCCTCAGTTTTGAGGGAATAAACACTGATTTGTAAAAAAATGAGATGAACTATCTGTGTTGAACATGCTCTATGTCTGAATATTCTTTAAAAGTCTTTTAATTCCTGTTCTCTCAGACTTAATAAATTCCGCTTTTCAAAGATTTGCCATATGTCTGATGATGATAGATAAGACATTTTTATTTATTACCTTTTACTTTGAAAATTTTATTGTCTTTTCTTCTTTCTTAAGATATTTCTGGCTTTTTTTCTATTGTCTGAAAAACAAGATACAAAAGATAAATGGTAATGACAGATGACAGATCTCCCCGCCAAAAGCTAACGTCTGCTGAATCTGTCTGCGTCATTTTAGCTCATGAATGACCACTATAGATGGATCACCAACCATAAATAGGCTTCTGTTATAACATTGCTGATGGTGATTAAAATCACAAGAAACTTTTACTGCAGGCTGGTAGAGATAAAATTTACACATTCAGAATTCTTCCGAGACCATTGTGATTCATCGGTTTTCCGTGCATTATTGATAGAAGGCATTGTGACAGACAATTGCCGTTTTTTTTTTCAAGATAGGAAGAAAATGTTGAGGATTTTATTGGAAAATTCTTCAGATTTGAAAGGCTGAAAATAGCTTTTTATTAAAATTTACATAATCAATATTATTTGAATTTTATGGCAGTGGTGGGTTAATCAAGTTATTGTTTAACTGTGGTTTTCTATTTGGAAATTTTTAAAACATAGACATGGTTAATTTACACAATGAATATGTTGCAAAAACTGATAGTATTTTATGGTTGACATAAATTTAAGGAGGCATGTTAGATAAAAGAAAATAATTAGAATGCTCAAAACTAAACATTTGAAAACCATAGATAAAGAATAGAATATATTTATTTCCCAAATTACAGGGCCTATAAAAGGCATAAAATCAATTACAATATATATTTTAATACAGAGAAACTTTCAGTGGCGGATCCAGAACTTTTCATAAGGGGGGCCCCCTCCAGTCATGCTTCAGTGATTCCCTATATAATCAACCAAATTCTTCCCACAAAAGGGGGGGGGCCGGGCTCGCCAGGGACCCCCTGGATCTGTGTATGACTTCGGAACTATACATGTATAACCAAAAGGGACCTCAAATGAAAATCAAAATAACAAGGTCAACTTTTGCCTCTTGCTTTTTGTAAAAGTGTAGTACCATTAATGATTTCATTGTTGCCAGAACACTTTGGTGCATCTGTGACTGTGTTTTATGTGTTTTCGGTTAAAAATATTTAAGATGAAAGAGTCATTTAATATTAATGCATTGGCATCCTAGTGAAATAATTTTTCAGCTTTTGTTCGCCAATATGAATAATGTGAAATAAAAGTCAAAGCAAAGCTTAAAACCAGCAGGTCTCTTACTTTTTATGGTTTCAACACTATACATCCTTGTTAAGGTATATCCATATTTTATGTCTCGTAGATTTTTATGCTTTCTTACACAAAAGGAGTCGCACCATAAGATGTGTATTGGAGGTCGTATTCTCTATGTTTCCCACTCGTAAATCATGGCATAGAAAATTAATTTTCTTACCTAGGGAAGGTATGAATAAATATAAAAGTTCTCCAGCTTGTGGATTTCATTAAATTTTGAATGGGTGTCAAGATTTTTTAGTAGGGTATTTTCTCATCAATAACAAGGAAAATCTCTAGACTTCAGGTGATAAAATAGAGATATTATTTATTTACTTAAATTATTTGAGAAAACAAATCCTTGTTCAGAGTTACTTTTTTAAAACTGTGCAACAACGATACAAATTAATTGTTTTATATGCTATTCATATTTTTTTTGTAAAATGCATCATTCCCTATCCTAGTAGATATATATATATACAAAGATCAAACATAAGATGAGCCTCATTCTTATTGTAGTTGCCTCCATGTTTATAAAGGGTTTTAAGAATTAACTTGTTATTATTATACACCTGTATTGAGGTATACCTATCAAATTAAATGTTGATACACATATTTTAACCTTAATAACAAGAAGATGAATTTGAAATTCTTTTTTATAAATAAGTTACTCCTGTTGACCTTTATAGTACAATTAGCTTTAATGGTGACTATAAACAAATGACTTTTGCTGGGTAAATGGAGAAATAGACTAAAGTGAAAGTGGTTTTTACAAACTGTCAAATAGCAGTATGAGAATTTTTTATGTAGTCAAGGTGTAAAAATTTCCTCATCATTGTCATTATTTTGACAGTATAAGAGCTGAGTCAGTCATTAAAGTTGTGATGACCAGTTGTGTAGAAGAAACTAGTTACAAATGAATTATGGCTAAAAGAAAATGGGGGATAAATGTCAAAGACACAGCAAATAAACAAAAAAAATACACAAAAAATAAACATGAACAAGACTTTTATTTGTATCAAGCTTACCTTATGTTTAGCTATTAGTTGTTTTCCATAAAATGATTTTAATTTGAAAACATTGTATTTATGTATTACTTACTAAACCTATGTAAGAATTTAACTACAAATATTTGTCTAAATTCACACATTAATCTCCACATTTTACTCGAGTCTGGGATATTGTATTCTAAACAAACATCAAGATTAGACCTCGCTGTGACATAGATAGGGACTAAAAGACCCAAACAATGAACACAAAATCTGCATGTTTGATGTAATTTAAGGTGTCATGAGCTGAATATCCTTTCTGTTGTGTGTGAAAGATTAAGGAGGATTTGAACCTGTGGTCACTTTGTTACAAACTAAATCAGGCTTTCCATTAAAGAAAGGTTTTTTGAAAACTTAAGTCTTGTCCAAATATGAAGAACATTATTTGCTTAAAAATGAACTCAAAAATCAATTTTCAAAATTGAGCTGATAACGGAAATTAAAAATAATTTTGGTCATAGAAATCTTTTGATATTTCAGCTATGCAGGAAATGATTGCTTAGAAAAACATAAAGTCAATATTAAAAAAAATCAAGTTAATTTTCTTTAAATAAGAAACAGTATACATTTATTAGTACAATTATTTTTTTCTGTACTTAATTCACGTTTACCACACATACTTTTTGTACATAATCCTTTGACCAACCCTAAGTTAATACATTAGTAAATTTTGACCTTATTTGACATGACATCTCCAAAATCTAAGATTTTGTCAGTGTTTTTCAAAACCATCCTTTAATCTGAAACAATAACAGAATTGAATGAATTCTCCCTAGATCTTATAACCCTAAATCACTTCATTATGTTTGAAAAAATGTCATGACTGAATGCATTAAAGAGCCACCTAACTTTTTTTGCCAGTATTTTGTGACTTTAATTACACATCCCTGTGTCTTTATACCTCATTAAATTTTGTGCTCCATTAAACTGTTTGACATGTAGCTATTTACTTAGCAGGGTGACTTATTATATGAACAAAAACTTTTTCAATAATGGGAGGGAATGTAAGGTAGTTTTTCAGGGCATTGATAAAGCAGTTTAAATGTGGTTTGTTTCTTGAAATATATTCCTGGTTTCACTATGTTAGACATTCTTTCGAGTTCAATGAAAACAAATTAGTTAAAAATTAAAATATTTTTTTTTATTATTAAACCCGACACATGCTGCATGTGCCTGTCCCAAATCAGGCATTTAGTTTTCTCATTTGACTTTATTTACATTTGTCATTTTGGGGTATCTTTTATAGCTTACTATGAGGTATGAGTTTTGCTCATTGTTGAAGGCTGTACAGTGACTTTTAGTTGCTAACTACTGTCATTTTATCTCTGTTGGAGAGTTGTCTCATTTGCAATCCTGTCACATCTTTATATTTTTATGTGAACATTTGGTTGTCTTTCAGTTTTAAATTTTATGATGGATTAAGGAACAAAAAAAAGAGGGATGAAATATACCAGAGGAACAGTCAAACTCATAAATTGTTTCCAAAATTTGTAAAAAGACATCTGTCTTTAAAATCTCAACAGTCAAATATTTGATACAAAAATAAAGAAATGGTCAAAGGTACAATTACTTAGTATATGTAGAACAGTAAACACATAATCTTAAATACTCAGAACAATTTAAGCTACAAGACAACCTAACATTTTGATCTAAAAGGTCTTTGGCCTCGAGTCATGGCAAAGTTTGTTGGGAAAATAATAAAAACGTCCAGATCCAATAATATGGACAGAATTAATATAAGAAAGTAGGGAACCTGTTGACACTGCTTCATTGGGTTAGTGATTGAATAGTTAGATAATCAATATGCCTATGACAATACCAACGGAGAATATCAACATAGTTTTTGCTGACAATAAGAAGCTAAGAAATTGTAAAATCTTACCTTAGTTTACTATAGTTACATCATTGAATAATCCATAATTCTTATACCATTTGCCTATTAAAAAAGAAATTATTGTGTTATTCCAAAGAGAAATATGCACCGATAAAAGTTAATGAAATGTAATAACATAGCACAAAGAATTCCGATATTAAATTGCTGTTGTCTATAGGTTGTATAGAAAGGAATCTTTGTGACAGAAGAAATAGATGATCTACTAACATGCAATATCATTCAATACTAAGATATACTATCAGAGGGCCGATTTTGGTTGTTCGTTCTTCCGTATCGTGGATTGTAATGATATACTATGCGGTGGAGTTCACATAGTTTTAAAGTTACAAACAGCATGGTAAAATTGAAAGAGTTTCACAACAAAAGAATCACTCAGTATGAAACCAGATCTTGTATTAATACGGATGACTTCAAATTGTGTCTTCTTTTTTTTGAAATTTTTTCACAGTAAATTAATATTTTAGATTCACAAATATTTGTAAAGAAGAAAGAGTAAAATGAGCTTCATCTTTAATTTATTATACATAAAATTTGACTATAAATTTGTTTGAAATGATTGAAAATTAATTACCAGGTTTTTTATGTTTAAGGTAATGTGTTGGAATTTTATGTTGATGATTTCCAAAGTTGTATTTGAACTAAATATTTTTATCCCCGTACTGTATAGTTCAAAGGAGTTTTGGTTTCTTTGAAAGGCAGGAATTTATAGAAGCATTCAAAATATAAAAACGAATAATGATATGGGTATTGTAAAATTCATCAGTAAAGAATGTAAGCTACTATAATCCCTATTGATAGCTGATGATTTGTTCCTCCTTCTATTATCCATTTGAACTTGTTGTGACTGAAATTTAGTGTTCAGTGAGAGTCATAGAGTTATCTTTGCTCTAATTGTAATAAATTTTAATTACAGAACACAGACCATCATTAAATAAAATTCAGTTTCAAGAAAGTTGACAAAAAGATGGATTCAAAGGTAAAATGAAATATCAGTGACATGGTTTCTCTTGTAAAATAGGAATGCTGTCTTTTTTATTTACTTCATGTTCCTTTATTTTAATAAAGCAAATTATTTTATCTTTCTGAGATAATTTCAGTGATCAGCTTCCTTCCCCTAAAATAATATAGTTTACTCATTCCAAAGTTATATACAATTTTGTTTGTAAAGAAAAAGAAATTAAGAAGGTTTATCATATGTTTAGTAGTAAATACAGTAGTTTTGCATATTTGATAAATAGCCTGCTGTTTAATCCATATCGCGCTACTTTGATGCACACCCTTTATCGCATACCCTTTATCACACCCCTACCCTTTATCGCATTCCCTTTATCACATCCCTGCTTTTTTTTGCTTTTTTTTTTATACATAAAGTCAGTTTTGATTTTTTTTTGCTTAAGAAAAATTTTCCTCAAAATACTTTTATAGATCAGTTTTTTGAATGACGTCTTTGTTTGGTATGTGACGTCACGAAGGTCGAGTCTTCATATTGTATGTGACGTCACGAACGTCAAGTTTTCATATTGTATGTGACGTCATGAACATCGAGTTTTCATATCTTTTGGCACACTAAATGCAACTATAAAAAATACAAAACACACAAATAAATACAATAATAAACAAAATATTTTTAAAACAACAGTACGCAAATTGTAAGGTTAACCAGGTGCTTTGGATAAGTAATTGAGCAGTTCTTTTAAGGCCTTTGAAACAAGACAAAAGTAGAACTGAAGGTAACCCAGTGCTATGGATCAGAAAATAGTTCATATAATATAATACTCTAATGTTGAAATATATGATAAAGCGTATAATACATGGCAAAATCCGTATCACATGCCGTATCACCCTCGACCAATATCAACCTCGGGCCTAAAGGCCCTTGGGCTGATATTGATGTCTCGGGATGGTACGACATATGATACGGATTTTGCCATGTATTATTCTCTATGTATATCTTCAAATATCTATATACCCTACACAAAAAGGCAAAGAAATAGCTATAATATTTGCTCTGAACTTTGATCACATAGGTCATTATTGACCAATCACAGAGTGCTGGTGATAGCTTGGTAGAATGGTGTCTTATCTGGTTTATGGAGTTCCAAGTAAACAGAAAAATGGTTTATGATGCCATCTGCTTCTTAAGTATCCCTTCCCATGTCACATTGCCTAACATAATACCCCTGGCTTATTTTATTCTTTTCCTCTCTGCCCCCTTTTCCTTCAGTATCTTTGACATTTATCTACACACATTGCCAACACAACAGGTGCAGACCATGCTACTATAACTACTAAAGATCATAGCTTTATAGAACAAAGAAATACCTGGAATTCTGTTCATAAATCATTCACACAGATCATGCAAAGATTTGAAGAGAAATCGTAGAAATGAATGCAGGCAATGTTGATTTATAGGCATTTATAATAAAGAGCATGTGACTGTAAAAACGTGGACACAGTTTGATGTCAAGTTAAAACACATATATTACAGGAATTTCCATATATTATGTGAAATTCTGGATTCTTAATGGTTCATTTACTGAATTGTTGAGGAAGGTTTGCATGGGAAAATATTCAACTTGTCTGCTATGTAATTAATAAAAATATTCTGTCTCATATTTATATTTTTTGTACAATGTACTTTTGTTTTCTGTAGTTCACAAGCTAAAAATAAAAAGATATTGATGGCATAATTTTGGAAATTTCTGTTATTCTTAAATTGTACTCGAACTTTCAAAGAGAGATTTAGAACTGTTATTAGTGACTTTTGTAGAGGTCTTTTTTTATGTAGTCCTTCTGAAAGCTCTTAGCTAGATTTGTAATGTTTTTATCCCCATCTTTGGGTATACTGAGATATATATATATTATTAGTATGGTTTCAAGTTTCTGGACCTATCTTTTGTGGTACGGGCTTTAAGTTTTTAATTAAAAAAATTGAAGGACCTTCAATTCTTTACACTGATGCATAAATACACACCCTTTGACTTTTATAAGAAGGACGTTTTTTTTTCAAGTAGTCTTCGCCTTCTCATTATTCAAAACAAAATTGAAACCTATGTCCTGATACAAAATCAATTGTTGAGGCTAATATTTTTGTAAGATCCTTCATGCACCTGAATAAACACTACAAAATGAGGCTGAATATTGCTTATTATTGCTTCAAATCTGAACCTACATGAAGGAAAACATCTAGGCTTATCTTTTAGTGAGAACAATCTTGCACCTGTATATGCACAGCAAGATGAAGCTGAATGCCACAATTCTGTACCTACATGAATGAAAACATCTTTCGGCGCTGATACTTTAATTTGAACCATTCTTGCACCTGTATAAGCACAATAGAATGCAGGCCAATATTGCTTATTATTACTACAAATCTGTGCAGATTACAGTATTGCCAACAAACAATTATTTCTTCATTTGTAAGTTATGTATAATAGAAAACATTGATAATTAACTTAGGAGAAGAAGTAATAAAGTGTCATTAATGACAGAGTTATGGTTCCTAGATAATGATAGAAGTAATTAATACAGAAATTAAGGTTAACTTGTTGGTTTATACAACCCCTTTCATCTCCTATAATATTACTCAAGGAAGAACAAAGAAGAGAATTATAGTTCAAATACATGTATGCCATATGTTGACTTTTCTTCTGATTTATATCATGTTACTACGCATATACCTTGTGAAACAGTCACATTGGTACATTAACCAAAAATGAAAATTTTATCATTAGAAATTATACAGTTTATCAAAATTGTTTTTTAATCTTTCTTTTTCCCAAAAAAGAATTGCACATTTTTTGTACATAAGTGTGCAAAATATTTAAAAATTTTATTCAGACAATAACATGTTATCTGCAAGATCTATTTTAAAAAAAATTTGAAGTGAGATTTGTCAGAAAAATGGGGAATTTTATTCATATACCACAATTATGAATTAATTCATTAAGAAATTGTGTCCTGAAACCCAACCAAAAAATACCCCATTTCATAAAGTAAAATGTTTATATGCATAAGGCCCATTGCATCATATTAAAAGTTAACTTTTTTGTATAACACTATTTTAAACTAGTTTTGAAAAACTTAATTTCTTTTTATTCTTGTTTTGGGCTTAAGTTATGATTTTTAATAGCACAATAGCACCCAAGAACAAAGTTATATCAGTGTTCAAGAGACCCCTTTAAATTATTCCTTGATGTTCCTCTCATAACGAGATTAATTGCCGGAGTGTACTCTGAAACTTTGATATTTTACAGCTGCATGTAGCAAAAAAAGTAAAATGATGGCAGTGTCAGGACACACACAAAATAAGATACTTTAATCTACAGTAATTAATTAGTACATGTTCATGTATGATAAGAGTTTACCTAAAAATACAGTAAAACATATGGTTCAACTTCCTTATACTTTAAAAACAATTATTTAAAAATAAAGATTTTTTTACCTAGAAACTGATGGAAGAAGTTACATCTAAATATTTTTTTCCATATTATCTTTCTTTTTTGCAGTACTCATGGTATTTAGAAAAAATTGTGTTAAGTAAACTTCTGTTATCAAAAGAAGTTTAAAATGAAAAAAAAGATTAAATTTTGAATATGATAGAAATTTTTTTAGTTCATATGGTTCTTACCTTCAGAAAACAAAGCTGTAATCCATAGAACTACATGTATGCTATATCTCTGAGCGGTAAATTTAAGAACAGAGATGTTTATCTATCAGTAAAACTGTTATCATAGGCACGTTTTCTCTGACATCTAACAGATAGATTAGGCAAGAGAAGTTCTTTTTTTTTTCTCCAGATCTCTGATGTATTTTCTGGGTCAGTGTACCTCCGGATAGCTAAATCGTGACAGGGCGAGACAGCAGTAAAACATAGACACAAAGAGGCTGTCAGATGATGTATTCCTTCACACCTTTATATCTATTATGCTTTATCAAAGCTTCTTACATCTATACATTGAGCTACTGATAAGGGACTTTATTTGTGTGTATAAGATAGCAGGGTGTCGCTGAGGTAGCTAAGCTACGAATCATGCTGTTAGTTCTCTCACCTGTAGTACGAACATTTTACCTAGGTATATAAAGTATTGAATTGTCATTTTAATCGGTCTTGTCTCCAATCTAATGATAAATGTGTCCTAAGGTATCTAATATGGTTGTGTCATCTGCCTGCTTCAATGTCTTTTATTACTTGGGTTATTGGACCTAGAATTGTATGGTGGTATCCAACTGAGGAATTTACTAATATTATGTGGCTGATCAGATTTTCCTTTGTTACATTAAAATATTTGAAGCTTAAAAAGTATTTGATTATATTGGAAAAAAAATATTTAATGACATTTTGAAGATTTCAATTTATATTGGGATTTTTTTAATCTGAATTTATCAAAATTTTCGATAAAGATTGATAGAAATGTTATCATAAAGACAATAATGTTGAGATATTCAATAAGCTCTAAGAGATAGAAAAAAATAAAGAAATGATACATGATCAAGTCTTAAAACTGATTAGATATCTGAAAATTTGAAAAACGTAAACAAAATCATGTTCTCCCAAAACAAGTGACATGTGGGTGCTTTTTCTCAGTTTTTGCTTTTTTCCTAGGTTCCACATCTTTTATTCCATACATCCCAATTTTTTTAAACACTGATATACACATGTATCCCTCATTCACATTCTTTACCCCCTAAATACCACATATCTATTTTTTTACCCCCTACATTTCAATAGTGTGTCGTCCCCTCTCACAACAGTTGAACTAAAAAAGCTATTAATAAAAGAAAAGAGGATTTTTTCCTCTCTAAAAAGATATACATTGAATGGTAATCTGATCAACATAAAATCCTACCTGTCTTGAAATCTATCCCTATGTGAATAAAATATATGCAGGAGAGGCAAACATTGGCTCATAAATTACAGGTTTATCTTAAGTAGCTAAGCCCTAGTATTACTTTGGATAGGTGTAATTTGAAGAGTTTTGTCTAGCCGTTCTATACTTGAGGTGTAAATTTTACAACATTGATTGACCCTTGCTTGTAAATATTGTCTAATTTTAACAGATAAGAATGTTTTTAGTCAAAAATTTATAGCCTTGTTGGCTACAAATGTGTTTGTTTTATCATATTTATTTTAGAGGTAAAAAGTTGACAAAATTAGATCACAGATTTAAAAAAAAAAATGTTTATAAAGAATGGGGGCAGAGGTAAAAAAATTATAAAAAACAAACAATTCTCCATATAATGTATCCCCCTAAAACTGTCAGTCACAGAGCAGAACTTAAGAAAAATCAGTAACTATTGTTTGTGAACAGAAAGGGGAAATAACTATAAAGTCATCTCCAGCAGATATAAACCATACATCCAAGAAATACAACTTTGTTTAAATCACAGTTGCTGAGGAGAAATTGATGTATTTAATTATATAAATTCAAATTAAAGATAACACATGATCATGCAATTTTGATCCAGCAAATTTTATATTAAAACCTAATTTTGTATAATTTGAATTAAATGGACCACAGTGTGATTTCAGTTTTATAATGGAGCATTGAGGAAATTGAATTCCTGCCGTTTATGACATTGAGTGAGGGGGATCAGATAACAATGGATAAGCTAGATTGGAGCAAGGTTTTGTTACCATATTTATTTCATTATAAGTCTCACAAAACCTGATTTATGATTCAAATACAACTCTCGGTCATGTTGGTAGCATTTACAGTAAACATTTTGTAATTATGGTAATAAAGATGTATGTCTGCATGCTTTCACAATTTCAAATAAATGCTTGATTCAAAATTGACTAAGTAAGCTTTTAGGGACAAAAAGAAATCATAGATGAGGGGCATTCAGCCAACCCAGGATAAAGGGGGGTTCAAACCATATGTCCCCATTTAAATGAATCCATCATCAAATATAGAGGGTTAAACCCATAGATCCACTACTGTTTAAATATTTTGTGTATCCGGCATATAGATTAAAAAAAATGATTTTAATGAAAATCATAGCTACTATCTGTTTAAGTTACAATATCAATAACACACATGTATACCCCATGTTTCCTCTTAATTAAAGGCTATTTAGAAGTGTTGAAACTTTGGTGTAATGTTTGTGTTGTAAAAATTTATTCGCATTTCAGTTAATTAATTTTTTAATCGATTTCATTGAATTTTAAGGCACATATCTTTCATTTTTTCAAATATAATATTTAGTATTATACTAAAACTGTCTCCATGTTGCATTAAAACTTAGATACTGTTGTCTCCAGTAAAATGTACTGAGTGATTTTGTATCTGTAATTCGACATTAAAAGGTAGATTGACATCCAAATTATATAATTCCCCAAAAAACCTTCATATTAAATCATCATAGTTATGTAATATGCATCATCAGAGAATCATTCGTATGTGATCAAGATCAGGATTAATGGAATAAAATGGGAAACATAAAATTATATGAACTTTAAGGACAGTTTCATGTGAACTGATGAAGTGCATTTCTACTTTTAAATGTATATGGTTAAAGTTCCTGATTTACTACAGACCCTAAATTGTCATGTCTTCCCTAACACAACTTATGGACATTTTTATCAAGTGCAATTTAAGTCCATATATTTTTGGTTAAGTGCCATTTATGTCCAGAACATGTCTACCTCCCTACTCTAGTATATTCATTCATAAGACAGGGAAATAATATATTATTTCTTGTCATAGACAAAATCGTCAATGAATTTTTGAAACATATCTACGGAACCCCTTAAAAAAAAGTTTCATTTAAAAAAAAAACAAAGCTCTTCTTTTTTTTTAATTGAAGTAGCTACACAATTTTCATTTGAAGGTAAGGAAAGTGTTCAACAGCAAGACTGGCACTGTATTCTAAATTCAGCTGTTCTAGGGTAAGTGATCCAAACAAGTCTAATTTAAATGTAACTAAATGTCTCCTTTTTTACAGAAATATATTGTCTGATTGTCAAAATAGTTTATTTTGACTTTTACAAAAAACTTACATATTAATTTTATGCGCTTTTTATTAAAAGCATGCGTAAAAACACTTTTATAACAAGTCATTTTGTGCCATTAAAAAAAATTGCTGATGACGTTTGATGAAAAGTTGTACAAGTGCTTTACTCTGTAAAAAACAATATCATAAAAAATTATGTCTTTGATAAAAAGCCATGCAAGTGCTTAGTCTAAGTTCAATAAGAAGGAAAAAAAATCTCATTTCTATAAGAAATGTCATTGAAGCTTTGTGCCTTCAAATGAAACATCACAAAATGTTAAAACAATAAACTGGATGTAAAAATGATTCAGATGAAGAAATGAGGCAGAAAATATGCTTTGACATGCTTCAAAAATCACATGTGATGACTTAATGGCCATTAGAAGTTGAAACTTTATTCTTTTAACACATGTCCAACGCTATAAAGAGGACCATGCCTCATTAATGTGTGTGTTAATTGGTCATTAATAGTACCTTTGATTGATAGTAACTATTTTGCATATGAATTAGTGTATTATTATTTTGCCAGTCACCCTCAATATTTAATTTATAATTAATGATTGTTGTTGGCTTGATTAATTTTAATATTTGATATTTTGGATGAGTCATGTTTAGATCCCAGGGTGATAATTTATATTTTTCTATGGATTTATTTATGCCTTTATGATTTCTCAATGCACTTTGTTTTGGATTGGGTGGACTAAAACAAGAAACTTTAAGAATTGTTATGCATTTTGTATAACATTTTATTTTATAAGAACATGTAAAACAAAAAAATAAAAATTGGCCGAAAATTTAATAACATTTTATTACAAAATTAGAAAAAGTTAGAATTTTTTTTTTTCGTTTTTTTCATTAAAATAACACAATAACAGTTTTTGAATCACCACTTAAATTTTATAATAAACTGTTTAGATTTCCTTATTATGCAAACTTTCAAAAATTGATGAAAGATTGACGATCATCTTATTTTTTTAGGAAACATTTAAGAACATACCAGGAAGCCAAACTTAACCAAAAGACATTTAGAAAACAACTCTGTGTCTAAAATAGAAATAAGGAAAAGACGGAAACTGATATACAGGAAAAATGTAAATACCTAAAATGTAAAAGAGACAAAGGCAGAACACTGTACAGGACAAATGTAAATACCCACAATTATACATTTTTCATAAAAGTTTTAACATTTCCCTCATTTGTATGTTGTATCTCACTAAGGTCATACACGCATGACACCTAATAAATTAAGGCATACTGTAAAACATGGTATGGTACGATGGTATGGTATGTGTTATGGTATGATGGTATGGTACGAATACCATCATACCATGGTATGAATGAATGGTACCATGGTATGGTATGATGGTATGGTACAAATAACTATACCATGGTACGAATTACTATACCATGGTACAACTTATAATACCATGGTATAACTTGATGGTATGAAGCATGGTATGGTTTTTTGAAGTAGGAAATTTTGAAAAATCTAAAATATGATTTTTTTTTTTATTTGTTGACATTATGTACATACATAATGTATTTATCCTGCAATTGGGTGTCCTACTATACAGATACAGCCCTACAGATATCGCTATGCTGTATCTGTATACTATACAGATATCGCTTTAAAGCTCCGCCCACTGCCGGACTGAGTATTGTTTGAACCTGTGTGACCTCAGAATGTGTATTCCAGGTGCATTCCAATGACGATGACAATTGTTGATTTCAAAACTAGAATGTGTATGATTGTGTTACAAAATCAACCATGTCAGTTTCAGCATGCATGTTTAGTGAATGTCAAATCTGAAGCGTAGGACAAGTCGTACACTTCTGTCTCAAATTTGACAATGTTTTGTTATTTGTTTTTACTGTTGAAATTAGTTGTTATGTAAAAATAGATAATTATTCACCTTAAGCGATGTATTATTATTGACCATTCGAGATTCTTTTTTGCGAACCCGTCTTCAGCGTAATGTGTGATTAATCATTTTGATATTACTACGCGGGCCTCAAAGGATTACAAATCGGGAAAAAAATGCGAAATATGATAGTTGTTTGTGTCTTTCAAAACACAAACAATATACAGAATTAATTGCAGGATAAAGACAATAACTGTTTAGTGTCTTTAAATATCAGCTGTATTTGTACTCGGCTCGAAACAGGTGTAGTAGCTCGCTAAAAGCTCGCATACACCTTGTTTCCTAGCCTCGTACAAATACAGCTGATATTTAAAGACACTAAACAGTTATTGTCTATATATCTGTTTTATTTAGGAAAATAAAATTTTACAAAATAAATAGATGTAGACAAACCAGATAGACTATCACTTACATAATGCTGTGAACAGAAAACAAGAAAAAACTCAATTTAAACATATCTGATAACTATTAAGTTAAGATAAGATAGATAGATATAATGTCCCGTTCTGACAGGTTGAAATGGCTGTCAATTATTCTTTGAAATTTTGGGAAGTACTGCATATCTTATGATTATAATCTAGATAATGTAGTTAAAGTTTTAATGCATAATCTTCTGTCAATGGTCAACTTTTGTATTGTTTTGAAATATGACTCTTCAAACAGTTGCATATTCTGTCTACATCTATGGCCAATAAATCAAACTAAAAATGTGAATAAAAGGTGAATGCATCTCCTGTGTGGATAAGAAAACACCATACTTTCAAATTAAACTGTCACTAAATATAATACTATGTTATTTGATATATGGATAGAAAGCACATGTTGTAGAGTGTATTTTGTTTTCTTCATTTATATATAAAAACAATGAGCATTAAGGAAGTGAATACACAATATCAACCAAGGAATGTGTCTTGTTTTATTATGTGAGATTTTATTAAACAACTTTATTTCATTTTTTTTTAATTAATTGCAAAATTTGAATATTTTGTATACTATATGTAATGATAATAATAATATAATCATATCCAGTTATGTCTTGAAATTCAGGATAAACAGCAACAAAGAAAATTATAAAACACCAGTGCAACAACGCATCCCATAGGATCCAACATTTTTTTTTAGTGTTGCGGCAATTAAGCTTGAGATGGTCATATTAAGATGCATTATTTTAATATAATCAAATATGAAAATGATTTATGTGTATATTGATATATTGATATTTCAATTCTCCATCAAAAGTTCTAGTTATTATTTTTATTAATTTGTTATGGTCACTTGTGTTTCTAATTTGCTGTCTTCACCTTTAATAGTACTCGAAATGCATGCTGTGAGTGACAGCTATTTCTGTGCAGATAGAGATAAGAATAGGTTTCTTTAAAATGTATTTCAAGGTCAATAATGGCATGTATTGTAAATCTTTGACCTTTAATTACATCAACATCTAAGAACTAAGATTTTCAGAAGTGACACAATTTGCTGGCAATGCCATGGCGGTTGAGTAACATAAACTTTCAGGTCAGGCCTGGTACATTGAAATAACAGACAATTAACGACCAATAATCCAATGCTGTCTAGTCATGTTGTTCAAAAAAATATCCGAGTAAATTGACTAATCTATAATTTATTAAAAGCTCCATTTCAGGAATATTTACATAATATACAGTTTACAAAATGTACATTCAAATATTCATCGGTACATCACTTTCACACATCACAAATGGATTTCATTACATTCCGCATCAAAATAAGCAAGAGTGTCCAATACTGTGCACACACAAAAAACACGCATAGTGTCCAATACTATGCGGACAAAACCACGCAACAGTCTGAGTGGACAAAAATATCAAAACTAAATACAGTTGAATAGTAATGTAACACAACTTCTATGAATCTACAAGTTCTCCCAAGATATGCTAAAATCTGTCCGGAATAACAAAATCCTTTTTAAAGTTTCATATTGTATGGGTCTTTTTTCGCCTTCAATTCTCCTTAACACTTTAACAGAGGGCTCTTATATACATCTATCTCCAAATATTCCCCAACTGACCTAAATGATCTCCAAATATTCTCCAACTCTTTGTTTACAAAAATAAAACATATAAATCATATAAAAGTATTTACTACTGACCTAGAGAACATGCTATGTTATTCTTATAGCAGGATAGCCATTTGACTTAATGACTTTAACAGACTATAACCAAAATGTTAATATGACAAAATTAGTTACAGTGGACAAAATAACACTTGCACAGCAATAAAAAAAATAGCAATAAAAAAGTCCTTTAATTGAACAAAAGTTTTAGTCAAGGCAGATTATATTCTTACTTACTACAACTAATCACCAACCACACTTTGGCTGTTTTTCTTCAACATGATAGTTTTACTATGTGGCAAGGATAGGACAAGAATAAATCAAGATTTCCACAATTCTAATTTTTGCTTACAACTTTATGAAGTTCTTAACTTGCTTAACGTATGTCAATATCCTAACTTAAAAGAACAGACTCCGCTTTTGAATGTGTGTGGGCAATTCTTTTCTAAATTAATTGTTTTGATTCTAAATGTCTTGAAAAAATTGAACCAATGAATAATTTGTTTACATTGTTTTTCAACAAATACTCTTGTTCCTGTTTCTTATTGAAAAAAAGTTTGTTTTGGAATAGGTCAAAAAAGAAAAATAAGAAAACAGATAATTAATAAAATCCTGTTTAAGAATAGTTTTATAGACTTTTCTAAATTTCCTACTTCGAAAAACCATACCATCAATTTATACCATGGTATAAAAATTTGTACCATGGTATAGTAATTTGTACCATACCATCATACCATACCATGGTACCAGTCATGCATACCATGGTATGATGGTATTCGTACCATACCACCATACCATACCACATACCATACCATCGTACCATACCATGTTTTACAGTATGCCATAAATTAAGAGTATTTAGAAAAATGATTCTGATGAAATAAATCCCTCAAAAATGACAGTCACGCCAGGTATAATATCCTGTAATGTATCATTCATAAAGTGTAAATTACATAAAATTAATTTTGTTTATAACACCTCTAAGCTGGATTTTAAACAAATTATACCAGATTTTAACCCTTCAGCAACACATGTTTTTAATCGGTAAAATGTTGAAAATTCTACGCTATCTGTTGTTTATCTTAGCTTCTACTTTCCTTATCTCTATTAAGCCAGTCATATATTTTATCCAGAAGATAAAGTTTTAGAGCTTTGCTGGCATAAAGTGATTATTTGGTAATTGGAACTTAGGAATGAGTCTGAATGCATGATATATTGAGAATGTTGCACATTTTAATGTGACTTTTGTGGTTTTGCACTGCAGATAGTGGGTAATGTTTGTCTGTTTTCAATAAAAGTTGGTAATTTTAGCAACTAAGATCAAACAAACATGGATTTGTTTTGTCAGAAATAGTAATGCAACAGTAAAGTTTATATTTCTTGCAAATCAAGAATAAAATCATTGTTGTAGGTCTTTCTACTCTCAAAGTCGGAGCGTCTTGACCCAAAATAACACGCCAAAAAGAAACATCCTAGCAAAAGGAATGTGATTATAATATTCTCTTATTGTCTCTTAGGTTTTCGTGCTATTAGGAATGTATTGTGATATCACATTTCCCATTGAATAAGCATGCAAAGCACAAACTCATATGAGGTACAAAAACATAAGATTTGACCATACAAGTAAAATATAAATGTGAAATGTTAAGGTGTCTCTTTCAGATCCTGTACACATTGTTTTAGTTTCTTTTAAAAATACCAAATCTTGAAGGCACTAAAAATGCAGATAAATCGATTTTATTTAATATTAAACTTTAAATATACCCCCTTAAACACAAAGAAAAAGGTTTGTAAAATTGTAAAAAAGTATTTACATTTTTTATATGTATATATAAGTTTTCGCTTTGTCGTTAAATTTGAGGTTAGTAAAAAATTACCATCCACATAAAGGTCATGTACATGTAATCCTACATGCAGCTGTTTTAGATTTGACTCAACCTTGATTCATTTTATTAAAATGTGCCTTGTTTAAACTAAATTCAGATAGTTTTATAAGTTAGTTATGTTTGTTAGTCCCAATTTGTTTACAAATTCCGAGTATAATGGCCCTAATAAGATCAAAGATCGATAATAAAATATGGTCGTACTGACATTTTATGTACACTATGACACAAAGAGTAGTACTTCTAAACATAAGGGGGCCATTTATCTTGATGTTTATAAATAACTGTCATACAAGTGTTGATTTATAGCAAAAATAGCCACTTTTGATGTTATCAAAATTTTCTTCATGGAAATTTTTAGAATTCATAAACTATTGATAGAAATTTTTGTGGAGATATTTTATAAAATATTAAAAATGTAAATAAAATTGTCTTGTTATTAAAGTATATTTCTTTAATGATATTTTTAATTGAATTTCAAGAAAGTAATGGACAGTGTCTTTGTAGATACTAGTACAAAAGGGTTTTACATATGACTGATAATATTTTTTTTTACTTAGAACAAAGGGGGAATGGATAACATTTGAATATGTACAAATTTTTTGTTGTACAAGAAATATTAAATCGTTTAAGAACTATACAATCAAAAAATGTTATTTCATAGTCATATTTATGGGGAAAATAAATACAAAAATTATTTCAGAAGATTTACAATATTGGAAGTAAAGAAATGGCTAGAAAAAAATATTGACGATTAGATAGAAAAAAATAGATTTTAAATACAATTTCACTCACCTGTCTATAAGAGTGTATGCCAAAATATATATAATATCCAATGATCTTACCAACAAGTGCTTGTAATTTGCCTGGATCTCTCTACAAAGTGTGAAATTAACACAGAAATGAACACAGCAAGTGTTAGAGGTGTCTGAATAAATAATGGTTATAAATTACAGCCAGCTGTGCTCACTCAACCACGGTAATATGACCCCTGATGTGTCTGTGTGGCCAGGCAGAAATTCCTCTTTTTGATTGAATACCTTGAAGGAGGATAGCTATAGGGTACCTTTAATAGTTACTGATTTTAGCAAGTTTTATGCAAATTGTTATGTAATAAATTTAATACGAAATACATTAAAACATTATTTCAATTTTGTTAATAGAAAATTGATATCCTGATATTCATTTCAAGCAATTGGAAACCTATTGAAATTGACAATGTTATAATTTATTAGCCTCATGTAATTGGATCAGGGTTATCTTCTCTTTGTTGTGTATTTTCTTTCATGAGTAAGTTACTTTTGGGAATTGAGGTGTGAAAATGCATTAAAGTGGAAAAATTATCTAAATATTATTGATAGATCTTCTACAGTATCAGAGGTTTATGTTTCAGTGGATATATCCTTTGTGGCATATTGAAATATTTATATGTTATAAAGAAATGTTAGTTTTTGTGAGTAAGTTATTCATAGATGGGTTTTATTTATTTCCAATAAAAGGTTTATTAGAAAGGACTTGACATTCACTTTAATGATTGTATTTGACTTCCAATGTATATGTTTATTAACCCAAATAATGACCTTTTTAATGCAGTCAAGAGTCACGTTTTCATTTATTTCCTCATTGAAATACATGATACCTGGTGAAAGGTAGTATTTTTCTTTCTTTTTCAGGATTTTGAAATTAGGATAATTTGAAAGAATAAAAGTTCCACAAGCTGAAAAAAATCTGAAAAAACATTCCATTTGAATTGACAAATGTTTCATTTCTACATTGATATGAATAAAGGTATATTTTTCCAATGAAAAAAAACCAAAACATCTTGATCTTATGCAAAATTATGTGAGGTTCTTAGTCTTCAAATTCAAATTGAAAAACAAATATAATAATGCTTTTCTTGATGTCTTGAACTTTCAATTCCCCACCCCCTCTTATATACAATAACTTTCATGAGAAAAAAACTTGACCTCTTATTAGGCATATGATTTTTTCTTCCAGTTTGACTAAATTAATTTCATTTTCAGAGGAAATTTCTACTCATCTTAAAGGAGTAGTTCCGGTAAGGACCATTTTGGCCTCAAATTTCAGGTTCATCTGACGAAAGATTTTGACCACTTTTTAAACACTTAAGAGTCTACTTTATTTGAATTAATTAGTTTATGTGAAAGATTTAAACAGAATTAGTCATTAAAAACGATCCGATTCAAGCTCAAATATGAAAAATCTACCTAATATGCCGGAAAATGCCACTTTTCAGATGGTTTTTGGTAAAAATGAAAGTGGCCGCATCCGTGTTCATCCTCAACCTTTATATATGTTATGTATTATCAAAAAATACAACTTACATTTCAATGTTAAGGATGAACACGAATGCGGCCACTTTCGTTTTACACGAAAACCGAAAACCGTCTAAAATTTAACTAAAATGCTAGAATTATGAGGATTTCAGTAATTTAGCATGACTTAATGGTGCTAGTACCGGATATATGTGCGTTGTATTGTCAAAAACAGCCCATATTTATGTAGCAGAAGCATTCTACTGTCCAATAAATAACTAAAGGTTTACATTTTAACAATTTTGTAAAACTGCTATATTTTGGGGCCAAAAAGGGGTCTTACTGAACCTACTCCTTTGAATATTGATCATTATGTCCATTCCAAAATTTATTTGAACTTTTTTTCAGTACTTGATATATTCTTCAATATAGAATGGCTCAAAAAGGTGAGAAAAAAAGTCACATACCATTTTAGATAACATATTGCAATTAAGTGGACTACTTGATGTACTTAATACCTTTTCTTTGTCCCTCATCAATAAATAAACACTATTTTGATTAGTATTTAGATATAAGTCTTAATGGACTAATCTGTGGTTCATGAATAAATATTGTTCTGATTAGATCAGCTATAAATCTGAATGGATCAATCAATCATGTCCAATATATAAATATCTTCAGGGTTAAAGGCCATATGGTGGAAGATTTTTTCCATTTTTCATGTTTAAAGCTAACCTTGTATAGAAGTATTGCAGTACACCTTTGTCAATGATATTTGTTCTGCCTAACAGTAGTTCCAATAGAAACTTTGTTTTTAAGGTTTATGACCCCTTTTGTAGCCTGTGAATTACGAAATTTTCAAAATGCAATAGTATAAACACAGCGAAGATAATGTATAATAGAGATGGGCCATTTTGTACATATACAAAGGTGAAACTTCGTGCAAAGCATTCTTATTTATAGTTTTATTGCATTCAGTAAGAAAACTGAATTTGGTGAAAATAAAACCAAGATTTTGTAGAACATCCACAGACTTTAATACAGAGATTTTCTGTTATGTGCTAGCGTTTATCGTTTACAGGAAGTCCTAAACAACCTGTTAATTCCAAAACACCTCATGCTGAGTCACTAAAGTCGAGCGCACCCTAGAAGGTGTACTTGAATTGGTCCATATTTAAATATGTTTTAACCAATATCTAAATTTATAAACTTGTTTTAAGGAAATCATTGCTAGCACTGCATGCAATAATCCTCTATCTATCAAGCATCGAATTGCCAAATATAAGGGTACAAGAGGAAAGGCTGTGGATTTTCTATAAAATTTCCATATGTTTAGCATTGAATCAACAAAGGGGACATAATCCTTAAACAATCTCATTGTTTTGTGTTGGAACAAATATTCTATACCATTTATTCCGTTAGGAACATATACTGTAATATTTATTCTCAGTAGAAATAATATTCCAGAATTCTTTATCCATTTCGTGACACCTCTCACTCCATCCTTGTATAGAAGTACTATTCAGAGGTGGAAGGAGACAGTTCATAAATGTGAGCGCATTGAACGGAAATTCTTTCTCTTTTTTCCGTCTTTTGTCTTGAGACTTTGCTGAAAGTTGTGTTAATCATGAGTTATAATCAATAATAATTAACAATTTTTTTCATTGTTTTGTTCTGTGTTTCATTACTAAAGGATATATCCAGATTTTGGATTTCATATTAATAAAACAAACTTTTACTTGTCCATTGATACTAGGCATTCATCGAATTTTTTTCCCCGATATTCCCATGAAAGAAAGTATGAAGTAATAAGACTTTAAAGTCATTAAAAACCAATTGAAAAAAAATCAAAGGTTAAGCTGACATTTCAAGTAATATACAAAAGTTTAAATAGTTTACCCTTTTTCATTTTCTATCACTCCATTAATAAATATAACGCTGATCAAAGGGGAGATAACTAATAATGGACTAACACCTTTCACTTCACTTCTCTACAATGAGAGATAATTGTTTAATAGACACCGCCAACCATTATCTATTTACCTGAGGGTAATAAATCTGTTAATATCCCTTTATTACTCGGAGTGTTTTTAGATAAGTGTTTAGATTATGTCAACAAAGTGTATAAAATAAGCAACAAACTATCTAGCTTCCAGGCTTTTTGACTCCAAATGTAACATTTTTACACAATTTATTGGTTTTCAATTGAAGTGAAGTTCCTTCATTTACAAGGTTGTTATGGAATGTTTACTCTTCTAAGGTTTTATTGTTATGTCAAATTCTCTTTTAAGATGGCTGATTGTTTAAAGGATAGGTGTTTTGTTTCACGCTTGGTCATAATTATATAATCCTGTTAAGAAAATAATTCTGACATGTGTATGACATTTATATAATCCCAATCATAGTAATATAGAGAAAAGTACAGCAAAATGTGCAAATCATCATAATTTCTAGTTTAAGCATTTACTGATTTCCCATTAAAAAATGAATAAAATCTGATTTTCTTATGTTGAAATTGTATCTGTCTGTCACTTTTATGTATATAGATGTTTGTCAATTCCAAAGTATAATGCCTTTTATGATATAGATTTCTATTTATTTGTCTTTACTGTATATAAGATTACACTTCAGCAGTATTTTCTAATATTTCTGATTGGAATTTCATATATCTTTGGTCTACTATGGTTCAATTTAGATGCCCACACTTTAGACACCATCTATTTTAGTTTTGTTGTTAAAGAATGTGGGTTGACCTCTTAATGTTTTTGTTTTTTTGTTTTGTAATGATCTGTAAGGTTGCCACCTCATTTATCTTTTCTTTCAAATGCTATTGATGCTTGTTCATTTGTAGTCTTAAGATTTATCTACAAGACATATGGTACAGGATAAAATTGAGAATGGAAATGGGGAATGTGGCAAAGAGACAACAGCCCGACCATAGAAAAAAACAACAGCAGAAGGTCACCAACAGGTCTTCAATGTAGCGAGAAATTTCTAGTTGAAATTACTAATTCCTAGAAATTCATAGGAAGGAGGCTTGCCCTTTGTTAAAAACTGTTTGTTGATGTTTTTTGTTGTTTTGTTTTGTTGTGAGGATGCTGTCTATGACATATATCCTACAAAGTAATATAAATTTGTAAGTTTGTTTTGCAGGTTAATTTTTATTATGTAGTACAAGTCACTCTCATCACCATACTTGCCATAATTAATAGTTTTACAAGCAGAAATAATAAGTTTACAAGATTTATGATCATAGCTGAGAAATGCATCAAACAGTAGCGAAAGGCAAAGGTGTATTCAAAATCAACAGCTGCAGAACATCCTAATAGGACACATCAATGAAATCTTCCATTTATCTTTTTCATACTCTAATGAAATCTTTCATTTATCTTTCTCTGGTTCACATGAACTAATGCATCATTTCTTTGTAGAAGTGTGAGATTGTAGACTAGCTCGTCAAAATTATCAGTATTTTGAAAAACATATTCTGCCATTTAGGCTGTTGAGAGATATTCATTTTCTGCATTCTGGATGCATTCATTAAACAATTATAGAAATTGTTGCCAAAAAGGCTGGGCAAATACATTTTCTGTTTCTGAAGAATCATAACGAAGTGAACCATGTATAATGAATGTCAGCATACTATCTTTGATGTCAGTGATGAAAAAACATTAATACATTTGCAACTAGTTTTGTCTGCTCTGTCATTTCCCTCCATTTTCTAATGATTCTCTAATGGTATGAAGAATTTTACCAGAATCGGTTTTGATCAATTAAAAACACCTATAAAAAATATGAACTTCGTTGCTTACAAACATTGCATCAGAAAGCAATCTCTTTTACATCATTAGGACACTTTTTCAATTTGAACCAATCTCTCAATAAATGTTTTCAGTGGTAGCTTAAAATATTAAATACCATGGTTAGTTTAAAATATTTATTTATAGTAGATTGGAAAACAAGTTATGCAACTTATATTAAACCCATATATATAAATGCCATGGTTGCTTATGTAATAAAAAATACATAGTTTATCTTCGAAAGGAGACAAACTTGGACACATTTTGGATGAAAGCATTACATCAGAAGGATATTGGGTTTTTTTCCAGATCTAATAATTACTCCTCCACAATAAAAAAAAAAAATAAGGAACTATTTTGTATAAATAGATTATTAATACACAATACGGTTTTTTTCCAGATCTAATAATTACTCCTCCACAATAAAAAAAAGAAAAAAAAGAGGACAAATAGCAGAACATTCCAGCAAAAAAAAAAGGGGAGAAGAAGAAGAAAAATCTTAAAACGCAAACAAAACAAATCAAACTACACACACTAGATTACCATACTACTTCTCTCAGTATAATTGAAATATAAATATAATATTTTCCTATAAACTGCTATAACAAACAAAACTAATAGAAAGTGAGCATCTAGGTTTCTACAAATTAATACTTGATAGATTAACAATGTTATTATTTCAAAGTTCCAATAGGAAACATACATTACATTATTGTAGATTTACAATAGTTAAAGATATTATATTTCAGTATTTCAGTATACATCTTAAATAGTGTGAAAGTGTTCTTTTTTTTGTAATATTGAGATTTGTTTTTACATAAAACATAACATTCCACTTTCATTTGAGCCTGTTGTTTTGATGTAAACAGGCCTAAGCTTGTTATGGCCTATTGAATAAAAGATTAGTTTTGATCACTCAATCATAGAGTGGGTTCTGTCAGTGTTACATCTGTTCTGTACATTAGCTAAGGTGTTGTATTGCATAAAAACTTGCACTCATAAATCATCTTCTGTCAAAGATGCAGAACACTCTACAGGGGGCCTCTACTTTATCATAACTGAAATGTTATTTAAAACTTGGAAAAACAATTGTAAAGTCTTTAAATATTTTGTAGATTTTGGAATGATGGAAAAATTAAAGTAGTTATGGAGCTGTTGGCATAGACGACAATAATGTGAAAGAGTAATTAACTTGAAAGATGATATTGAACAGAAACCACTTAAATTTCTAATTTAGATGGAGGTAAAATGTTTTAAAATGACAATCATATACACTTTAAAAAAAATCATCTGTCAGATAAGCAGGTAAATAAAATCAGCTTGAATAGACAAACAATTCCACAACAACCAAAAAAACAAAATACAAAAAACCATCGGATTATCACTTTATTGTTACAGGAATCAAAAGGAGAAGATATTTGGGCTCTGTTATTGTGAAAAATAGTTTTATTTTCTATCCTTTTAAATAGATGTTAGTTCAAAAATTAATTAATAGGATGATACTATTAATTAATTTTTGAAGTATCTAAACAAATCAGTTCAGAAACGTCAGTTGCCATGTCAACCATGATGTCAAAAGCCCACTGAAATTGATGCTATAAATTTTTTTAATTTTGATTTAAGGTGCCAAAAATGTGGCCTTGTCATAACGCCCTTTGTTAACATTTTGTATTTTTCCAGGCAGGGTTGATATCTTGTCATCATGTTTATTTCAAATTGAAAGGTCTTGCTTGACCTTTCGTTTGTTTTCTAATGTTATTTTCATTATCATATCTGGATGTTATGGATGTAATTTTTGTTCCTGCATTATGCAATTTCTTTAAAAAGCAGCACCAGAAATGAGAACAGATAAAACTGTACTGAAACTGTACCAATAAAAGTTCATATGTAACCATCAAACAATGTTTTAATTTGTTTTCTGTAATCATAAAATGTACTATGTCAATAATAAACTACTTTGTACTAATGTTAAGTACCATCTGTTATTATTATACTTAACAAAATGTGCTCAGAAATAATTTCTGTAATTCCTGTTCTTAATGTGCAGTGAAGACTCTCTTCACAACAAATTTACTTTGTATTACACAGATAAAATTAGCTTCCACTTACACAAATGTAATAGATATGTGTTTTCTTTTAAATTCAATTGTAGACTGATGTGGTACAAGACAGCCACAGTTACTTCCCTTGGATCTTGAATTGGCATTGTGAAAAGGATAAAGACAAAAATAGAATTGAATGATAAATATGAAAGAAAGAAAAAGGAAGGAAGGTACATGTAACAAGATGCACAGTTGTAACAGATAATTCAATAAATTATAACATTTTTTTTTTATTCTGGATAGCCTTTAACTAGTTTTGCAGAACCTTTTTATAATCTAATAAAATATGAATTACCAGATATCTAGGAAATGGGATTTGGGATTTGGAAATAATAATGCCTGTTCAAAAAATGAAACTGGAAACTTACTCAGTGAATATAGTTTGATTTATATTTTTACCTCTTTCTAACTCCACGACTGGGGCATATGTATGTCTTTTTATTCTTCAGTTTTCCAAAATCTAACCATGGTGTGAACTTTGAAATCATTATGCTTGTTTATGATGAACTTATTTTTGATTCATGAGTGAACAGTTACTTAGTTTCAGATCAAGTTTTTGTTTTCTTTGTAATGCCACACTTGTCACTGAGTTATAAAGGTCCTTGAACTTGAAAATTTCATGAAAATTGTACTCAGTTTTTTCATTATGAGTGAGATACTTTGCTGATTTTTAATTCATTTATAAGGGTATAATTTGAGTTTCAGATCTGGTTCATAATTTGGTTGCAGATAACCCATTTACATAGAACAATGTCAGTATTTCAAAGGTCAAGGTCATGGAGTCTATGAATTGATTGAATTTTGGGGAAATGGATCCTAATCAATCTGTAATAGATAAATAGATTTGGTGTGAAACAACTTAAAACACTATCAAAATTTATTTTAATTGCAATTACAGTAGCTGAATTTAAGATCTCAAATATTAATTTTAAAAATTTGGCAGTCACTCCTGAAATTGCGGTTTTCCTTGAAATACTTCCAAAAATGAAAAGAAATTGTGAAATTGTTTAGACAATAGCTTTTGAAAATTGGTTTCTAATATTTCTTGTTCCATCATTATATTTCTAAAATAAAACAGAAAAAAGGTCATTTAAGTTGCCAATTATGATTCTATCTTAGTTCATGCTGTTGGCAAGGCATTCCAGTACAATCCAGTCATTTGTAGATTATTATGGAAATAAACCCGCCATTTACTCTTTGATCTAGTTGTACTGCATCTTTTGTTTCTTTTTTTATGTTGATTCAATGAATTTCTAAAGCTTCCTGTTAAAACTATCATTTTAATAACACAGTAAAATTATCAATTGAACTGTCTGCCATTTCATGGAAGCCGTATGGGAATGTAAAGTCTGTTTGATAGGATGTTTTGAAAACAAGATTTAATTAATGTTTGAATTATCAAAAAAGTTCTGTTTTCTTTTTCATTGTTTTGTTATTTTCAAAGTTAAGCTTTAAATGGATAAGTACTAACATTAGTTATCATTTTCCAGACAATTTCCTGCTAGACTGCAATGAAGACATGATGTTTTTTTTTCTTCAGAAAAGTTTAATGCCAAGTTAGTAAAGAACTAGTCTGTCAACTTATTAGAAGAATAAAAACAGGTAGGGAACATTTTATATCTTATCAAATTTGTATGCCTTCTGGTTCCAGCCTGCAAAAAACTGGTACCTATATCTTATCAGGTCTGGTTTATGCCTCCTTGCTCCCTTGTATTTATAACCAAAGAAGACAGATATGGGAAATTTTATTATCTTATCATCAATTAAATGTCTATTAATTTGTTTAATTGGTAATAAACAGTTGGTGGTCTGCTATGGTGGCTGCTGCCATTATTTGTGTCTTCTTTGATGTTATTTCAGATGTACATTTCTCAACAGAAATAATTACATATGTAACTTTGATATTGTGCATTTATTCTCATTTGATTATGCACCATGCAGGACAAAGAACCCCATTATTTATTTGATCAAGATGATCAGTGTTTGGATGTTTTATATTGTCTATGTTACTCCCATGATCAGAGGCAATGAAGATTTAATATGCAAGGAAAGAATGTCATATTGATACTAATGATATATTGCTGGAAACTTTTCATCCATTCATTCTATCAGTACATGACATAGCAATTCCTTAACACTGCTGAGGAGATAATACCCTTACTCTAGAATGAGATGTATTTACTATTGATAGAAGTTTCTTTATGATATATCAAAATAAAAAAAAATTATTCTTAAATATTATTTCTATTTGAAGAAATATTACATCATTTGTTCCTAAAGGACTAAAGGATATGAAATATTTGTTCTAACAGGAATAGGTTTCATTACATTTTTTAAAACAAGTTTTACTTCTGTTACTAGCTTAACCAGAGAGCATGATTCTTATTAGAAAATCATATTGTCTCCTTCAGAACTTTGACCTAGGCACCTTCAAACTAACTTAACCGCGCCACACTCTGTATGTGTCTGTCCTGTCCGAAGTCAGGAGCCTGTAATTCAGTGGTTATTAGGCCGTTAGTTTTCATGTTTGAAATATTTTATATTTATGTTATTTCAGGGCCTTTTATAGCTGACTATGATGTATGGGCTTCAATCATTGTTAGAGTCCCCACAGTGACCTGTAGTTATTAATTACTTTGTCTCTTGTGTAGAGTTGTCTCATTGGTGATGATTCCACATCTTCTTATTCTTATATCTGTGTTACAAGTCAACCCTCTAACTGACTGAGCTAAAGAAGTACTTCGACCCTCTAACGGACTGAGCTAAAGAAGTACTTCCCTAGCTCTACCCCTCACAGTTAGCAATGTATCTATTGTTTAAATAAAGCAGTCTCTTTACACATCCCCACCTCAATACTAGTGTGACTCTCAGAACATAAACCCTGACTATATGGACACAATAACCATCAGGTTTTTTTTTATTTAAAGTAACCATAAAATTTAATTCTTCATTTAAGATAAACACACTTTCTCCTCCAGGATGCTGAGCTAAAGCAATACTTCTATCAACTATCCAAGGGAAGCAATCCCATCAAAGGAAGAACTAAATTTGTTAAAAATAGTTATTTGATGCAAGTATTTGAGTGAGAAAGTTGTAAATTTATATTTTTTTGAAACCTATTTCTTATATAGAATGTATAGTGATAAGTTTCAGGTTGTGAGGTATATAAAGATAAAGAATGAGGTATAAATATATATATATAACTAAGATGTATACAACTATTTTAACACATGGATTACAGAAAAAAAGTTTAAAAAATGAAATAAAAGTGAAACTCATATGATTCGAACTCCTATCTCTCCTACTTGCATTGGAAGAATCCGAGATCAGCAGAATACAACATCTGACATTATAAGGGTTTATACAATTATAGTTTTTATAATTAATCGAAGATTAGTTCTCATCAGATATATAGCATATTGTTACTGTTTAGTTGTTGATTAGTAGAACATATTTGAAGTGAACTGTAAGTTTGTTATTGATAAAGTATATAAATAGGAATTTGTTTTCTTTCCCTGGTGCCATTTTCTTCCTAATCAGCAATCTAATGTCATTAGGTGAAAAATGTTATAACTGTCTGTTCAAAATGTTATTCACTGTGTACCAGCCAGCATCTCAATAGAGTGCATTATTTATTGTGCAACTGTTGCAGTAAATAACACATCTATTGTAAAGCTTTGCATGCAATGACAGGCAAAGCAGTAGGGTCATTATGACCTGGGTTTTTGTGTAAGAATTTTGTTTTTTGAAATATTGCAAGTTGCACATAATATTCGGAAATAAGTCATACTTTGACTGATTTGAATTTAAAAGGACTACTGGTATTTTTGCAAGTTAAATATGTAAAAAAAATTGCTATTATTTACCACCAATTGATAGTAAAAAGAAACCCTGTATTGTAAATCGGGATTGGTCCATATTCATACTTCGGCTTTTATTTCCAGTGGCAGATCTAGAAATTTTCATAAGTGGGGGCCCACTGGCTGCCTAAAAGGGGGCCCGCTCCGGTCATTGATTCCTTATATAATCAACCAAATTTTTTTCTCAAAAGGGGGCGGGCCCAGCCCCCTCTGCCCCCCCCCCCCCCTAAATCCACCTCTGATTTCTGAGGTCTTACATACATCTTGGGTACTAAAAATCATTTCAATTCATAACTGTTGCAATTCAAAAAATCTATTTAAAACATTTTGACAAAAACCCAATCAAAACATCATGTTGTTCATGTTGTAAAAATGTTGATACAGGTTTTCTTGGGCTGTGAACTATTGCATGATTTTGACAGTTGAAAAAAATGAAAGAATATTTATAAAAAATTGAGAAAATATGAGCCTTTTCATGAAAATGATAGAAAACTACTAGCTTTATGCAGTTTTCTTAATCATCTAAATCTCTTTATGGAAACATTATGCACAGCCATTTTACCACAAGATAATTTTGAAGAAGCTTTCTTATACATGTAGCATCATACACATGTCATTTACTATCAAAGTTTTGTTTTGGCATGGGTACATACCTATCTATACTCCAAATATGATACAAATAACAAAAAATGAGAAATTTTACAATCAGGCATTGTCTGTTGCTATGGTAACTTGTTGAATGTGAAATTATTTCTATTATACTTTTTACCTATTAGTCATTTTAAGGTCACATGCTCTTGGAGACAAGAATACTCTTTGGATGCCACTGAGTGTGATGACCCTAATGACCCCAAATGTTGTTTAATTTTTTTTATGTTTTATTAAAAATTATATTTGTTAATGTCTGTGTCATTTGGTCTCTTGTGAATAGTTGTCTCATCGGCAATCATACCACATCTTCTTTTTTTTATGTATAATTGTTAACTTCTGTTTCATTTGGTCTCTTGCAGAGAGTTGTCTCATTGTCTATCATACCATGCACATCTTTTTTTATATAAAATAAAAAATTACATCACTGTGTTAGACTATATGGACTTTTACAATTTTGGGAGACTATTAAAAAATATATATATATTTAAAAAATATATACCTTTTTAACAATATTTTGGTCAAGAACAGGTGAATTACAGGTAGATATCAAGATCCAGTCCTTAAGAGGACCCCATAATCCCTAATGTTGTTTTAGTAAAATTAGCAAATGTTGGAGAAACGTGACCACACCGAGAAGACTACCAATAAGAATGTCTTTGGGTGTTCAATTTTTTGAGAGGCAAGTCTGAAGTTTGATTGGAATGAATTTCACATATTGAGAATCAGTATTTATATTTTTAAAAATACATTTTTAATTTAAAAGAGCCTTGATGAAATATTCCAAATCTCCCTCAAACTATTATCTGAAATACCAAGTGAAGTACATAAACTGATTAGAGTTATCTCCCATTTACTGTAATAAGATAACTAATGTTATCCAATAGTGATTTGTCACAATCTCGCCTTGTCTTATTACTAATCCCTACATACAAAATTCTCTCTTATTAGAGATCAAGAATCTCATCATCAATTGTTGCTATACATGAATACAAGGAAATGTGGGGGAAACATCAATGACAGACACAAAATACAAAAGACATCTTTTAAGGTCTTATAGACAATTGTCAATACAATATGTTTTCTAAATCACCCTGAGCCTAGATAGGTTGTGAATTGATTTAACAGACTATCAAATCCAATATTCGAATAGGGAGATACCAGTGTTGTCCTTAGATATTTCTAATTTCATCCTTATGTAAGCATGGAATTATGAAAAACCTTCATGTTTCTAGAAAACATAGCATCATATTACATTCATAACACTATCTATAGGAGGCTAATTTCAGATAGTGTCATATTCTAGCAATATAGCATCACATAACCATATTTACTGAAATGCTAAAAGCCCCTGGGGAGAACACTGATCATGTATTATGACTGCTAATGAGACAAAAATCTATTAAAGACCAAAGGACAAAGATGTTTAACATTTACAGGTCACAGTTTGCCTTTTATCAGATATTTCTTAACATCTTTATCAATAAAAATTTGGCAAAGCCCATAAATGTTTTAGGGTTGGTGTTTAAACGGTTGATTGGGTAGCAGAAAACAGACATTTTTTATGCTCCACTTGAGGCCATTATGTTTTTGTGTTTGTGTGTCTGTTCTTCCATTTGTCTTATTATCTTTCCCACTTCAGGTATAAGTCTTTGGTCAAGGTATTTTGATGAAGTTGAAGTCCAATCATCTAGAAACTAAGTACACATGTTGATCTCTCTATTAATTTTGATGCCAAATTAAAGTTTTGATCCCGATTTTACTGTCATGACTGGCTGCATCCTATCAAAAAGCTATAACATGATCACAAAAAAGTCATGTAAATGTAGAAATTAACAATTGCCATGGCTGATTGTGCAACAAGTCTTTACCCTAAAAACATACAACTATATTTAGTGACAACTTAATAAATAAATAGAAGATCCTGTGTATGTTTCTTGCACAAATGTTGGAATGTCAACATATTTTTTTATACCCCACGAAGTTGCGGAGGGTATAAAGTTTATGACCCATCTGTCCGTCTGTCGGTCGTACCGTCAGTCCTGTTTCTTGTCATTGCAACTCCTCTCAAACCACACAACAGAATTTCATGAAACCTTTTTACATATGCATATCGACAGTAAATTACGATACAAATTTTTTTAGGAGTTATGCTTTGAACTTATTTGCTTCAATATACTACTGCAACAATTTGTCATTGCAACTCCTCTGAAAACACACAGCAGAATTTCATGAAACTTTTAAGATAATAAGGACATACTAGGAAGATGTGTGTTTTGACAGGAAATTATGATTCAATTTTTTATTTCTTAAACAATTTTTCTTACAGATATTTTTTTTCTCCAGTTTCAATGTGGGAACGTGGGGTATGTGAGCACGCTCACTAAGGTTCTTTAATTATTTACTGCTTCACTAAATTTGTAAATATAGACACTACCATGTTTTCACCTCCACACTGAAGAAATCCAAGTGCTACCTAATTGGTCAAGAATAATGTATTTGGAATGGGCGGGACTTTAATCAACTGATAGATGGCGCAACATTGTTATGACAAATGTTAGCTTATTATGCCAAGGGTGGATTGTAACCCTTGGCTAGCGAAGATGGTTCTTATTTATACATTGTTGGATGTTTTATCAGCAGGGACAATCATTACAGCTTTTACATTAATGCTAGCAAGACAAATCTTTGTTTGGCTTGCTTGCTTTGTTTGTATCAATGTTTGCTCAAGCATGGCAATTAAGATAGGCGGGGCTTCAGCTTGTATACATCATACTTAGATTTTATTGGACGTTATGTCTGAGGTTAAGGACACTTAATTTTAAAACATCACATGACAAATATTCTCACATGTTTTCTCACCTGTAAAAATACAATAATTTGTCAATGAAAGAAAAATATAAACTTTTTTCTTGTATGAGGCTGAAACTGGCCTTCAAAATAAATTGACCTAATATTGTTTTTATAACATATCAATCTATTAGTTCAGTCAGTTATTTATATGTCTGTCCTTCGATTATGTAACTCAAGAAAATATTCCAAAAAATGGGAAACAATTGTATCGAAAAGAGAAAATCGAGTGCACCTTTTTTTTTATGTTAGGGTGTGTTTGAGATGAATATTTCGTCTTGAAAATGTACAAAACAAGAGTATTTGATACATCATCTCGCCTCAGACTCTATCATTTTATATAGCAAAGCTACAGGTTGACTTTATAACATAAAAAAAATCACAGTACTAAAAGATGAAATATAGGGATCAAGTGAAAAACCTATCCAATGGATCACAAAATCAGAGTAGGTGTGTTCGAATAGCTATTTTACTAAAAGTGCTTGACGACAGTCTTTAAGTTGGATCTTTGAAAAAAAATTGTCTTCTGTTTTTACGATTGTGAAAATGAACTGGCGTTATAGGAAGATAATTTCGACGAAGTAGAATCCTGTCTGTATTGTATATTTACAGGTAAGGAAACATGTGAGAATATGTGTCATGTGATGTTTTAAAATTTAGTGTCCTTAACCTCCAACATACGTCCAATAAAATTTAAGTATGATGTATACAAGCTGAAGCCCAGCCTATCTTAATTACCATGCTTGAGCAAACACTGATACAAACAAAGCAAGCACGCCAAACAAAGATTTGTCTTGCTAGCATTAATGTAAAAGCTGTAAAAGCTTTCAAAGAGTTATAATCTGGATATTGTAAAATAGAACTATTCTGTATGAAGTTACTTTTGATATGTTTGTTATGATAGCTAGTGGAGTAGATTTTTGAAGAATGATTATATGATTTTTTAATAGCTTTCTGTCTTCTACAGATCATTGTCTTTGCTATTTATTCATATTTTAAGATACTTCCTGGTATCTGGTGACTTTTCTTGTCTAGACTTATGGTGATTAAGATTGGAATAAACAATTAATTTCCCCATAGGCGACAATGGTAGCCTTTTTTAGCTCACCTGGCCCGAAGGGCCAAGTGAGCTTTTCCCATCACTTTGCGTCCGTCGTCGTCCGTCGTCTGTCGTCCGTCGTCCGTCGTCGTTAACTTTTACAAAAATCTTCTCCTCTGAAACTACTGGGCCAAATTGAACCAAACTTGGCCACAATCATCATTGGGGTATCTAGTTTAAAAAATGTGTGGCGTGACCCGGTCAACCAACCAAGATGGCCGCCACGGCTAAAAATAGAACATAAGGGTAAAATGCAGTTTTTGGCTTATAACTCAAAAACCAAAGCATTTAGAGGAAATCTGACATGGGTAAATATGTTTATCAGGTCAAGATCTATCTGCCCTGAAATTTTCAGATGAATCGGTCAACCCGTTGTTGGGTTGCTGCCCCTGAATTGGTCATTTTGAGGAAATTTTGCAGTTTTTGGTTATTATCTTGAATATTATTATAGATAGAGATAAACTGTAAACAGCAATAATGTTCGGTAAAGTTAAATTTACAAATAAGTCAACATGACCGAAATGGTCAGTTGACCCCTTTAGGAGTTATTGCCCTTTATAGTCAATTTTTAACCACTTTTCATAAATCCAAGTAATCTTTTACAAAAATCTTCTCCTCTGAAACTACTGGGCCAAACTAATCCAAACTTGGCCACAATCATCTTTGGGGTATCTAGTTTAAAAAATGTGTGGCGTGACCCGGTCAACCAACTAAGATGGCCGTCACGGCTAAAAATAGAACATAGGGGTAAAATGCAGTTTTTGGCTTATAACTCAAAAACCAAAGCATTTAGAGGAAATCTGATGTGGGGTAAAAATGTTTATCAGGTCAAGATCTATCTGCCCTGAAATTTTCAGATGAATCGGTCAACCTGTTGTTGGGTTGCTGACCCTGAATTGGTCATTTTGAGGAAATTTTGCTGTTTTTGGTTATTATCTTGAATATTATTATAGATAGAGATAAACTGTAAACAGCAATAATGTTCATCAAAGTAAGATTTACAAATAAGTTAACATGACCGAAATGGTCAGTTGACCCCTTTAGGAGTTATTCCCCTTTATAGTCAATTTTTAACCATTTTTCGTAAATCTTAGTTATCTTTTACAAAAATCTTCTCCTCTGAAACTACTGGGCCAAATTAATTCAAACTTAATCACAATCATCTTTGAGGTACCTTGTTTGAAAAATGTGTGTCGTGACCTGGCCATCCAACCAAGATGGCCACCACGGCTAAAAATAGAACATAAGGGTAAAATGTAGTTTTTTGCTTATAACTCTGAAACCAAATCATTTAGAGGAAATCTGACAAGGAGTTAAATTGTTAAGCAAGTCAATATATATCTGCCCTGAAATATTCAAATGAATTGGACAACCGGTTGTTGGGTTGCTGCCCTCCAATTGGTAATTTTTAAAGAAATTTTGCTGTTTTTGATTATTATCTTGAATACTATTATAGATAGCGATAAACTGTAAACAGCGATAATGTTCATCAAAGTAAGATCTACAAATAAGTCCACATGACCTAAATGGTCAATTGACCCCTTAAGGAGTTATTGCCCTTTATAGTCAATTTTTAACAATTTTCATTAATTTGGTAAATTTATGTAAATTTTTACCAAATATTTTTCTCTGTTACTAATGGGCAAAGTTCATTATAGATATAATTGTAAGAAGCAAGAATGTTCAGTAAAGTAAGAACTTCAAACACATCACCATCACCAAAATACAATTTTGTCATGAATCCATTTGTGTCCTTTGTTTAATATGCACATAGACCAAGGTGAGCGACATAGGCTCTTTAGAGCCTCTAGTTCGAGATACCGAATTTAGAAAGTTTTTTTTTTAAACGAAACCTTGCTAGAATCAAAGAAAAGTTATTAGGACAGTATTTTTGGTCCAAAAAATATAGGTTTGTGTTGCTTTTCTTAGCGTATTTTGTACTTGTCTCCCATGCCTATCAATTTTGTCCTTAAAATAACGTGTCTTGACCTAGTGTTGAAAAGTCATCTCAGTGCCTTTAGGGCTACGGAATAACTTTTATTTTGCCTTTTGTATAAAGCAGAGTGCACAAAGTCTCTGATAATAAAAAATAACGGGCGCACATATCGACCAATCAGGATTAGCAATACTCTTAATTCTGAATACCATGTTATGCTCATAAAATGGCTGCTCCCATAAAATTTAATGGTGTATTGTTACCTTAAGAGCATGTGCACCTTTCTAGTAAAGAAGGCTGTGTGGTAATATGTAGAGGTAGATCTTAGATGTATTATACCAAATGTTGCTGGAGTGAGATGTCCCCATCTCTTGGCTATTATCATGAGGCCCAGTTTTTAAATGTGGAAGAAGCTTGTGCATCTTGCCAACTAAAACTGGAAAACTGTCAATCCTATGTAATTATACCCCCGCTTTAAAAAAGGGGGGGTATACTGTTTTACCTCTGTCAGTCCGTCCGTCCATCAGTCCGTCCGTCCATTAGTCCGTCCGTCCATCAGTCCGTCCGTCAGTCAGTCAGTCCGTCCCATGAAACTTTCGTCACATTTTTCTCAGGAACTACACATCCACCCTTTCTGTAATTTGGTATCAACATTTATATATCAACATTTATATATGTCAGCCACACCGTGTGATGCGTTTTCAGATTCATCACTTGACAACTTCCTGTTTACCGAACACTTGTCTGATTTTACACATGATAGCCAAGTTGAAAATTTTCGTCACATTTTTCTCAGGAACTACAATACAAGGATTTCTGAAATTTGGTTTCAGGATTTATATAAGTCAGCTATACCGTGTGATGCGTTTTCAGATTCATCACTCGACTACTTCCTGTTTACCGAACACTTGTATGATTTTACACATGATAACCAAGTTAAAAATTTTCGTCACATTTTTCTCAGGAACTACAATACAAGGATTTCTGAAATTTGGTTTCAGGATTTTTATAAGTCAGCTATACCGTGTGATGCGTTTTCAGATTCATCACTCGACAACTTCCTGTTTACCGAACACTTGCATATTTTTACACTATTAATATTATCCACTTGCGGCGGGGGTATCATCAGTGAGCAGTAGCTCGCAGTTTCACTTGTTAAATCAGAGTTCATATGGCATAGGAGTGCACATCCCACCTGAGCATCCCACAAGGGGGATTTGAACTCAAAACCTCAATGTCAACTGTCAGGCGAGCAACCTATGTAGATGAACTTCTTAAGACAGCTCAGCCACTGAGGATCCTAGATGTCTGATATTTTTTTTCCCATACATGATATATTGAAATCGACCAACTAAATATTTCTTTCTAAAATTTCCTAAATGAAGTTAAGTAAATGAAAAAGTAAACAGATTTCTTCCATGGATCTGCATATTTTTGAAATTATTTGTAGTAAGTAATGTGACATATTATACAATAAGTTATTTTCCCTAATTTTGCTTTTTTAATGAATTAATCATTTTGAAAAGTATGCAGATTTTTCTAACAAAAATAATTTCTCTTGTCTTTCAGCACAAACCATTAAAATTTTGATAGTCAATTTATTCTTTTTTCTGCAAATCAATTTTAAAAAACAATAAATTCATGAGTGTAAAACCATCTCTTTAATAAGGATTCAAAAATATGCAAGCATTGCAAGTCTTCTATTTTATACTGGTTTTAGTGACCTTTGAAATTTTGAATTAATGTGTTTTATTGCTTCAAATTGGATGAGTTTCTAGGAATGATGTCTTTTAGTCACTTCAATTAAAGTAAAATTTCTGTCGTTTCAATCAGCTTATCTTCAGATTTGTGCAGTTGAAATAGATACAGCAATATATGGTGATTAAGTAAATTGAATAAGAAATTGTAATTCAATTCCAAGATGGAAATTAACGTGTGAATCCTTGAACTTATTTGCATAATGTCCAATTTTTTCAAATTTCCATTTTGTAATTTGTAAATTTCTTCTTATTGTATTGTCAGTTGTTAAGGATGTTTTTTTTTTTTTTTTTAGATTTTCAACGTGAACAAAATGCTGTAATAAAGTAATCAAAATTTCCTGTCACGGAATTCAGAGACAGCGGAAAAAAAGAAATTGTCTGTACTTATAGAAGAATTGTTGTATTTTGTTGGAGTGAATCTGACGAGGGACGATTGATTTTTTCATCAATTTGTAAGTATCTCCTTAAATCCCTATCATTTATTTACTGGACACTTTCCGTATGATATAAAATATCTGTTCTGAGTGGCTTTTGACATCCATAAAATGATTTGATACATCTTATTATAAAAAGATTCATTTATATTAAGCTGTCAGTTTGGTATTGGGAGTTGTATGTGTTGTATGGAATAGTTTTGTTAAAGGTAGGCTTGTTAAAGTATTTAAACCGTATTTAATTGTTTTTATAACAGAAAGATTGAGTTGTTTTAAGTATTGCATGAAGTATAGCATTAAATTTTTATATGAATAATTTTTTTTCTAAAATGTTGCTTTAATTTGAAAGAGGCATATAATACTAATTAAATTTTGTTTTATTGGAAGATTTGCAATCCGCGTCCCCAGGTAAACTAAATTTGCAAGAGTAAAACTACCGATGGACGTCCTTAAAGCTTCAAATACAATACAGTTATCTCTTAAATAACAAGGAATGTTACAGAAAGATAGCTTTTCAGTCATTCCTCCTTTAAATTTTACTGAAGATAGTGTTTTTTTCTATGTCAAACCTTTGGTCATAAGGGATCTACCATTTTAATTCTGAGGGGGAAATGCATTTTTTTCTTCTAGAAATAAAAGTATTCTGATTCTAAAATTTGAAGGAAAAGGTAAATCAAAATTTTCTGAGTTTTTGCCATTTAAAAAAAAAACCAATGCTTTGCTAAGCAATAATAAAAAAAAAAACAGTTTGAGGCTTGAGTGATACAAACTAGATTGAAAAAAAACTAATCCCTCACTTCAAAGTTAAATGGTCATTCCTGATTATATTTAGTATTGTCAACCTGCCCTGAGATTATCAGCTAAATTGGGTATCTGATTTGTAGGTTATTGCCCCTGAATTGATGATTTTAAGGACATTTTGCGGTTTTTGGTTATTATTTTAAAAAATAATATAGATAAAGATAAACTGTAAACAGCAAAAATGATTAGCTTAATGAGATCTACAAATAAGTTTTTTATGACCAAAATTGTCACTAGACCCCCTTAAGGAGTTATTGCCCTTTTACAGACAATTTTTTACAATTTGTGCATCAAGATCAATTTTGCTTACTTTCAGAAATCTTCTTCTGACTTCTCAAACTTGTGCTGAATGAGTTTCAGAGTATCTGGTATAAATTCTGTATTTTTTCCTCCTTGTACTTCAAGAAACATATATAGCCACTAAAATGTAACATAAGGGTAAAATGTTCTCCAAATTGTTTTGTTTATTCACCTACCATGAAGCAGGGGAACTGCTCATATCTTAACAGCTTTTAATATTGCTTGATTTTTTGTATGATGAAGACATGAAGACATAATGTAATCTATCAATCAGTTTAATTGAGGTCTGGAGCTGGTATGTCAGTAACTGCTACGAGTCCTTAGTTAACTTATGCTGATCATGGTCATTTTATTTAGATTCCTCTGTTATTCCTATTCTAACAGGGGAATTAGACTTTATTTTAGCTGAGTTTTACTGTAGGTATTGCTGTGTGTTAGTTTATTCCTCATTGGCTAGAGGTACAGCGGAGGGTTTATATCTCACAAAACATACATGGGGGGGAGGGGGGATAGGACCTTTTATGGGGACTCCAGGATCGGGTGTTTTTAAGCTCAGGATTTCAGGATTGACCCTTTTGGGATTTGGGAATTAGTATTTTTTTCAAATTTCGGGATGTCAGCATTTATATCCCAGACCTCGGTATTTTCGTGTTTTTAAGCCCCGTATTTCATGATCAGGACCCCTTCTACCCCCGCCCCTATACTAAACCCTGCTACATTAATGCACCTGTCCAGAACCTTTAGTCTTTGTTTGCCTTGTGGGTTTTTACAATTGGTTAATTTATATTTTTCGGGGTTAAGTGTGGTGTACATTTTTCTGAACTAGTATACATTATTCTTTAGGGACCAGCTGAAGCCAGCCTCTGGTTGTGGAATTTTCTCACTGCATTGAAGACCTCTTGACGGCTTTGGCATGTTTTCTGCTCTTTAATCAGGTTGTTGCTGTCTCTGAAACATTCCTCATTTCCATTCACAATTCTTTTTGAAAAGAATTCATGCTTTTTTACAACTATTAAATGCTGTTATTGAATGCAATAAAAACAAGGATATGACTGATTTCCTAAATTAAGATAACAATTTACAGTCGATTTCATTGAGTGTGTAGGCAAAGGTAATATGAGTGGAATCCGCTGTAAGGTGATATTAACACTTGCGTTCAAATTCAGTGTAAAAAAAATATAAGAAAAAATTAGCAACTACAAATATTCTTCAAAAAGATGTTTTGTGATCTCACAGTCAACCTTACATGTTCAATATTTGACATCATCATGATTTATGTAAAAATTAGCAGCTATGTTTATTCTTGGTAGATATGTTGCATGTTGTCACCAGTTATAAACTAAACAAATGTCAATGTTTTATAAATAAACAACCTTTATAATTTAATGCAGTAAGGGTTAATTTGGATATTTGCTGGCATTCTGTATGGTCAAGTTTACATTAGAATACAATCAAAATGTGAGTTTTTATGCTTTTTAAATGCTTTAAAAGATAATCCAAAAGTATGTTTCTGACTGGTAAGTATAAATATTTCATAAAATTTTAACTTGATTGCAAATTTTTGAATTTTCATTGACAGCTTATTCTGTTTGTCATCAAACTTGGATGAATTTTTTGCTTTCTTGTTTTGAAATGTTTAACAAATCATGTTAACATTTATATATATACATGTGCTTAACTCAACCTTTAATTTTTGAACAGAACTTTAAACCTAAAGCCCTTCTTACTTTGTTCACCGTATGGTTGAATTAGACAAGTTTAAAAAATGAAGATTTATTCCAAAAACATATTTGATCTTATATTAAAAAAAAGTTGACACTGTATTACTTAATTTTAGTTGGTACTTGGAAAAGCATAATACAACTCATAACTGACTGATAGATAAAAGAAATCTAAATAATTTGCGTATTCCCTGCTAGCAATTCTAAACTATAAATAGTATTTCCAGTCATCATGCAGCATCAAATATTTAAATACAGTCTTTTGATTCTATATATATCTGTTTACTGTCCTTTATTTGAACTCAGAGTGTCTTCTAAATTTCATTTGCAATTCAGAACAATAGTATTCCAAATTTATAAACTATGATAAAATAAAGTTTTGTTAAAGAAAGATGACAGATATTGACAAAAATACTCAACTCAGAGGAAAATTCAAAAATGAAAGTCCTTTATAAATGGCAAAACACATCAAAAGAATGGATAACAACTGTCTTATTCATAAATCAACCTTTTTATTTAAATTTTTGTTTTATTTCTGAAAATGAAAAAAATTATAAGAAGAAAATAGGAATTTTGAAATACATGTATGTAGTTTTAATTTAATTTTTGAGCATGCAACAGTTCAAATTTGAGTTTTGATGAAACTTTGACCTTGGAATTACCAGATTTTCAGATTGTGATGATAAAAATACTTATGACTTTTATTATTCAATGAATTCATCCTTTTGATCTGATGGTATTAGACAGTTCTGTCTTTATTGAATTTGTAATGTGTCTTCTACTGACACACTCCGGATGTCACCGCAATAATATACAATCTTTAGTGATTGATAGGTGATAAGCTTTAATCATTGTCCTATTATAATACTGTATTCTATTACATATTTATATATAGTGTCTTTATGGGAAAGTGTTAATTGTAAATTGTTTCAGAATCATTTTTTAAAAAAGAAAAGCAATATGTGAACCCAAGACCTCTGGCTGGTACCAAAAAGTTGTTGATGAATGTTTGTTTGAATTGGAATAATTGAATATGAATAGAATAAGATAATGATGATATTAAAACAAGCATCAGTTGAGAGCAATGATCAATAGTTGTGAATAGAAAAGTAAAATTAATAATAAAATTGAGAATGGAAATGGGGAATGTGTCAAAGAGACAACAACCCGACCAAATAAAAAAACAACAGCAGAGGGTCACCAACAGGTCTTCAATGTAGCGAGAAATTCCCGCACCCGGAGGCGTCCTTCAGCTGGCCCCTAAACAAATATTTACTAGTCCAGTGATAATGAACGCCATACTAATTTCCAAATTGTACACAAGAAACTATAATTAAAATAATATAAGACTAACAAAGGCCAGAGGCTCCTGACTTGGGACAGGCGCAAAAATGCGGCGGGGTTAAACATGTTTGGGAGATCTCAACCCTCCCCCTATACCTCTAACCAATGTAGAAAAGTAAACGCATAACAATACGCACATTAAAATTCAGTTCAAGAGAAGTCCGAGTCTGATGTCAGAATATGTAACCAAAGAAAATAAACAAAATGACAATAATACATAAATAACATCATATGAACATCAGGCACAATCCTTCCCGTTAGGGGTTTAGTATCATACCATCATAACATATATGAGAAGAACATAATCCGTGTCATGCCAACAACTGAATATACAGCTACTATTTGAATTTATATTTAAGGCTCGACTATTTGCGTGAACCCCTGAGGGGTCCCAGATAAATCCATGTTAAGTCATCCATAACCAAGGTTATAAGGTCATCTTCATATTTTGTTACAAGCAAGGTCTAGTAGTGTAATGATATTAGAAAAAAAAATCAAGGATTTACCTTATAAAGGTCTGTTACTAAAAATGGAATTTCTATCAAGATCAAAGGTTAAAAACATGCTATATGTTTGATATAATAGGCCTTTGATATCCATTGAATTAATATTTTGTTGGCATTCTAGTAAGGTTTTATCAATAATAGGAACAAATATGGTACTAATGATTATGCTATTGTTGACCTCTCAAATTTCTTTTGAAGTGCACAAATGTCACCAAAAGGTCTAAGGAGTAGGTCCAGTAAGACTTCTTTTTGGCCCCGAAATAGCAGTTTTTCATAATTTTAAAAATGTAAACTCTTAGCTATTTTTTTTTAAAAGTAGAATACTTATGTTACATAAATATTGACTGTTTTTGACAATACAAATCACATATATCCAGTACACGCATCATAGAGTCATGCAAATTACAAAAATCTTCACAATTCTAGCCTTTGAGTTAAATTTTAGATGTTTCCGTCTTAGATAAAAGTGGCCACATTTGTGTTCATTTTTAATATTTAAATGTAAGTTGATGATAATATATAACATATAAAGGTTGAGAGTGAACACAGATGCGGCCTTTTCATTTTTGACAAAAACCATCTGAAAAGTGACATATTTGCAAGCTTAATTGTATTTGAGAGTCTTTAATGACTAAATAAGTTCAAATCTTTCACATACCCTAATTGAATCAACTGAAGCAGACACTTAAGTGTTGAAAAATTGTCCAAAATCTCTGAACAGATGAACCTGAAATTAGAGCTGAATCTGTATAAATAATAATATAAAAGTCCTTATCACCCACAGAGTTTGTATTTTTTTTTTTATTTCAATGAGTTCTTTTTCATAAAACGATAACTTCTAAGCCTTTAAGTATCAACTTATCACGATTCTATGTCTTCATCATTATATTTTTGGCCTGATTAATAGCAAAATACAGTAAAAATACTATTTGTCGGGCATGCCACACTAATAGACATTTTTTCTATTTGTCCAGCTAGCCGGACGAATAGCCACTGCCAACTAAATATTATTGTTATATGCATATACACATTTATGGATCCACAATCTGTTGATACCTGTATCTTGGCACAAGGTCACGTTTTTCTCAGACGGTTTACAACATCTTTTCTCCTAAATCTATTGGATGTTGGATGTGTACTGATTGATAATTTAGTCTTAGATGCATTATTTTTTTTTCACTAGTTGTTAGTCAGGCTTTGAACTAGCTGTCAGTAACTGTGAGTACTCTCAGGTCTGTACATAGTGCATTTTTGTTCTTAGGATATATACAAGTACCTGGCCACGTCCACTCTGTGTAGTATTTGTAATTTGTGTCAATCTTAAGAGTGAAGCCTTTTTCAACTGATTTTTGTCAAGCCTGCAACTTTTGTTGCAGAAAGCTCAACATAGGGATAGTGATCCGGCGGCGGCGGTGTTAGCTCACTTCTTAAAAGCTTTATATTTTAGTAGGTGGAAGACCTGGATGCTTCGTGTTACGAAGTTTCCGTCAGTCACATGTTTAATGTCCTTGACCTCATTTTCATGGTTCAGTGACCAATTGAAAAAAAAGTTCAAATTTTTTGTGATGTTAAATTCTCTCTTATTATAAGTAATAGGAAAACTATATTTCATATGTGCATACCTTGCAAGGTCCTCATGTCTGTCAGACAGTTTTCACTTGACCCCGACCTCATTTCATGAATCAGTGAACAAGGTTAAGTTTTGGTGGTCAAGTCCATATCTCAGATACTATAAGCAATAGGGCTAGTATATTCGGTGAATGGAAGGACTGTAAGGTGTACAAGTCCAACTGGCAGGTGTCATCTGATCTTTACCTCATTTTCATGGTTCAGTGGTTATAGTTAAATTTTTGTGTTTTGGTCTGTTTTTCTCATTCTATATGCAATAGGTCTACTTTATTTGTTGTATGGAATGATTGTAAGGTGTACATGTCTAGCGGGCAGATGTCATGTGACCGTGACCTCATTTTTAGGTTCAGTGGTCAAAGTTAAGTTTTTGTGTTGTTTTTTTTTTTATCTAATACTATATGCCATAGGTCAACTATATTTGGTGTATGGAAATGTTTTATGATCTTTATGTCAGTCGTGCAGGTTTTATTTGACCGTGACCTCATTTTCACAGTTCATTGCACAGTGTTAAGTTTTTGTGTTTGGTCTATTTTTCTTAAACTATAAGTAATGGGTCAACTATATATGTTGTATAGAAGCATTGTTAGCTGTACAGGTCTGCCTGGCATGGTTCATCTGACCTTGACCTCATTTTCAAGGTTCATTGGTCTTTTTTAGTTGGTTAATGTTAAGTTTACGTGACAGTTGTAATAAAGCTTAGCTTTATACTTAGGACTATCAACATAATATCAATGATTAGTATAGAAAGAGAGAAATTTCAGCGTGTGCACTCTTGTTATAGTTTGTTCTTATGTTATACGGTTACACCACTGTCCCAGCTTTGGGGAGTGTTGGGATCCCCCTTAACATGTTTAACCCAGCCACATTCTGTATGTATGTGCCTGTCCCAAGTCAGGAGCCTTTAAGTTAGTGGTTGTCATTTGTTTATGTGTTACATATTTGTTTATTTGTTCATTTTGGGGCCTTTTATAGCCAACTATCCGGTATGGGCTTTGCTCTTTGTTGAATTAAGGCTGTAGGGGGACCTATAGTTGTTAATTTCTTTGACATTTGGTCTCTTGTGGAGAGTTGGTTCCTTGGCAATCCTATCACATTTTCTTATATATATGTAAAGGATTGCTTTAAAGAATTTCCTTAATATTGCATTTATTGCTACAAAAAAATCTATAGTATACCAGGGTACTTACAATTGAAACTGTTCCAAAATTTGATGATACAAACTAAGCAAATTCTATTAATTTCCTACACTTTTGCTATTATATACTTTAAAGAAATGTTTGCATTACCTAATAAATACACAGATTTGTTTGAGCACAAGGGAAAGTGATGCTATAGGGCTTTGATTCCATTGGCTATACAAGAAGTTCATGGGAGCGCACAATTTATTAGAATAAAAATAAAAAAATAAAACCATATAAATATGTAAGCAACATATGCAACCACTACAGAAAAGTACATGTATCATGTAAATATGTATTTTCAGTTAAAAGAAATAAAAGGAATTAACATGTTTTATTTAAAAGTAACATTTAACATTGATCAAGATTGTATATAAGTAAGTTAAAAATTGTATTTGAGATTGTGTTGTGTACTGAAAGAAAAAATTGTCAAACAAATATAACTAAATAGTCAAACTCTTTTACTCCAAATGTTTGGTTGGAGTTTTTTGTTTGTGATACAAATATATTGAGGTCAAACATATCTTGACTATGCCATGATAGCCAATGACAATATCATATAAAGTGTTTGCCTCTACTGAGTTATCTATCTTGGAAGGTGTCTTCTTGGTGTCATTTAATTACATGTTCTCCCCTTCTGAGTTGCTTTAAAATTTATCTTCTTTGTGTCCTCTGTAATCTCCTTTTGAATTGTCCTTTCTTGGAATGTGTCTTCTAGGTGATTTTGATGTAGTGTTCTCCCCTTCTCAGTTGTTCTTGAAATGTGTCTGATTGGTGTCCGCTGCAATGTTATATCATACTGAGCAATCCTTATTGGAATGTATCTTCTTGGTGTCTTCATTGGAATGTTATTTCCTACTAAGTTGTCCTTCTTGGAATGTGTCTTCTTGATGCCACCTATGAAATGTAGACCCTCAATGTAATATTACTGATATATAATGAAATGCTCTCCTCTTCCGAGTTATCCATCTTGAAATATGTCTTCATTGATTAAAATTTGTGTCCTCAATGAAGTGTGTTTTGTTTGTGCCCTTTTTGAAATGTATCTTCTTGATGTCTTCTTTGGACATTTTATTATCTACAGTTTGTCCTTTTTCTTGATGTCCTCTATGAAGTGTTCTCCTCTCCTATGTTTTCCTTGAAGCATGTCTTCTTGGTGTCCTATGATGTGTTCTCCCCCTTCTGAGTTGTCCTTCTTGAATTGTTTCTTCTTGATGTCTTATTTGGAAATTTTATCTCCTACTGAAATGTCCTTTGTTGAATGTTTCTTTTTAGTGTCCTCTATGAAGTGTTCTTCCCTACTGAGTTGTTCTTATTGGTGCCCTTAATGAAATGCTCTCTCCTTCTGAGTTGTCCCTTGTTGAATGTTTCTTTTTGATGTCCTCTATGAAGTGTTCGTCCCTACTGAGTTGTTCTTATTGGTGCCCTTAATGGAATGCTCTCTCCTTCTGAGTTGTCCCTTGTTGAATGTTTCTTTTTGATGTCCTCTATGAAGTGTTTTTCCCTACTGAGTTGTTCTTATTGGTGCCCTTAATGAAATGCTCTCTCCTTCTGAGTTGTCCTTTCTTGAATGTTTCTTTTTAGTGTCCTCTATGAAGTGTTTTTCCTTACTGAGTTGTTCTTTTTGGTGCCCTTAATGAAATGCTCTCTCCTTCTGAGTTGTCCCTTGTTGAATGTTTCTTTTTGATGTCCTCTATGAAGTGTTCTTCCCTACTGAGTTGTTCTTATTGGTGCCCTTAATGAAATGCTCTCTCCTTCTGAGTTGTCCCTTGTTAAATGTTTCTTTTTGATGTCCTCTATGAAGTGTTCTTCCCTACTGAGTTGTTCTTATTGGTGCCCTTAATGAAATGCTCTCTCCTTCTGAGTTGTCCCTTGTTGAATGTTTCTTTTTGATGTCCTCTATGAAGTGTTCTTCCCTACTGAGTTGTTCTTATTGGTGCCCTTAATGAAATGCTCTCTCCTTCTGAGTTGTCCTTTGTTGAATGTTTCTTTTTAGTGTCCTCTATGAAGTGTTCTTCCCTACTGAGTTGTTCTTATTGGTGCCCTTAATGAAATGCTCTCTCCTTCTGAGTTGTCCCTTGTTGAATGTTTCTTTTTAGTGTCCTCTATGAAGTGTTCTTCCCTACTGAGTTGTTCTTATTGGTGCACTTAATGAAATGCTTTCTCCTTCTGAGTTGTCCCTTGTTGAATGTTTCTTTTTAGTGTCCTCTATGAAGTGTTCTTCCCTACTGAGTTGTTCTTATTGGTGCCCTTAATGAAATGCTCTCTCCTTCTGAGTTGTCCCTTGTTGAATGTTTCTTTTTAGTGTCCTCTATGAAGTGTTCTTCCCTACTGAGTTGTTCTTATTGGTGCCCTTAATGAAATGCTCTCTCCTTCTGAGTTGTCCCTTGTTGAATGTTTCTTTTTGATGTCCTCTATGAAGTGTTCTTCCCTACTGAGTTGTTCTTATTGGTGCCCTTAATGGAATGCTCTCTCCTTCTGAGTTGTCCCTTGTTGAATGTTTCTTTTTGATGTCCTCTATGAAGTGTTCTTCCCTACTGAGTTGTTCTTATTGGTGCCCTTAAAGAAATGCTCTCTCCTTCTGAGTTGTCCTTTGTTGAATGTTTCTTTTTAGTGTCCTCTATGAAGTGTTCTTCCCTACTGAGTTGTTCTTATTGGTGCCCTTAATGAAATGCTCTCTCCTTCTGAGTTGTCCCTTGTTGAATGTTTCTTTTTAGTGTCCTCTATGAAGTGTTCTTCCCTACTGAGTTGTTCTTATTGGTGCACTTAATGAAATGCTTTCTCCTACTGAGTTGTCCCTTGTTGAATGTTTCTTTTTAGTGTCCTCTATGAAGTGTTCTTCCCTACTGAGTTGTTCTTATTGGTGCCCTTAATGAAATGCTCTCTCCTTCTTAGTTGTCCCTTGTTGAATGTTTCTTTTTAGTGTCCTCTATGAAGTGTTCTTCCCTACTGAGTTGTTCTTATTGGTGCCCTTAATGAAATGCCCTCTCCTTCTGAGTTGTCCTTTGTTGAATGTTTCTTTTTAGTGTCCTCTATGAAGTGTTCTTCCCTACTGAGTTGTTCTTATTGGTGCCCTTAATGAAATGCTCTCTCCTTCTGAGTTGTCCCTTGTTGAATGTTTCTTTTTGATGTCCTCTATGAAGTGTTCTTCCCTACTGAGTTGTTCTTATTGGTGCCCTTAATGAAATGCTCTCTCCTTCTGAGTTGTCCTTTGTTGAATGTTTCTTTTTAGTGTCCTCTATGAAGTGTTCTTCCCTACTGAGTTGTTCTTATTGGTTCCCTTAATGAAATGCTCTCTCCTTCTGAGTTGTCCCTTGTTGAATGTTTCTTTTTGATGTCCTCTATGAAGTGTTCTTCCCTACTGAGTTGTTCTTATTGGTGCACTTAATGAAATGCTTTCTCCTTCTGAGTTGTCCCTTGTTGAATGTTTCTTTTTAGTGTCCTCTATGAAGTGTTCTTCCCTACTGAGTTGTTCTTATTGGTGCCCTTAATGAAATGCTCTCTCCTTCTTAGTTGTCCCTTGTTGAATGTTTCTTTTTAGTGTCCTCTATGAAGTGTTCTTCCCTACTGAGTTGTTCTTATTGGTGCCCTTAATGAAATGCCCTCTCCTTCTGAGTTGTCCTTTGTTGAATGTTTCTTTTTAGTGTCCTCTATGAAGTGTTCTTCCCTACTGAGTTGTTCTTATTGGTGCCCTTAATGAAATGCTCTCTCCTTCTGAGTTGTCCCTTGTTGAATGTTTCTTTTTGATGTCCTCTATGAAGTGTTCTTCCCTACTGAGTTGTTCTTTTTGATGCCCTGAATGAAATGCCCTCTCCTTCTGAGTTGTCCCTTGTTGAATGTTTCTTTTTGATGTCCTCTATGAAGTGTTCTTCCCTACTGAGTTGTTCTTATTGGTGCCCTTAATGGAATGCTCTCTCCTTCTGAGTTGTCCCTTGTTGAATGTTTCTGTTTGATGTCCTCTATGAAGTGTTCTTCCCTACTGAATTGTTCTTATTGGTGCCTTTAATGGAATGCTCTCTCCTTCTGAGTTGTCCCTTGTTGAATGTTTCTTTTTGATGTCCTCTATGAAGTGTTCTTCCCTACTGAGTTGTTCTTATTGGTGCCCTTAATGGAATGCTCTCTCCTTCTGAGTTGTCCTTTGTTGAATGTTTCTTTTTAGTGTCCTCTATGAAGTGTTCTTCCTTACTGAGTTGTTCTTATTGGTACACTTAATGAAATGCTCTCTCCTTCTGAGTTGTCCCTTGTTGAATGTTTCTTTTTAGTGTCCTCTATGAAGTGTTCTTCCCTACTGAGTTGTTCTTATTGGTGCCCTTAATGAAATGCTCTCTCCTTCTGAGTTGTCCCTTGTTGAATGTTTCTTTTTAGTGTCCTCTATGAAGTGTTCTTCCCTACTGAGTTGTTCTTATTGGTGCCCTTAATGAAATGCTCTCTCCTTCTGAGTTGTCCCTTGTTGAATGTTTCTTTTTGATGTCCTCTATGAAGTGTTCTTCCCTACTGAGTTGTTCTTATTGGTGCCCTTAATGGAATGCTCTCTCCTTCTGAGTTGTCCCTTGTTGAATGTTTCTTTTTGATGTCCTCTATGAAGTGTTCTTCCCTACTGAGTTGTTCTTATTGGTGCCCTTAATGAAATGCTCTCTCCTTCTGAGTTGTCCTTTGTTGAATGTTTCTTTTTAGTGTCCTCTATGAAGTGTTCTTCCTTACTGAGTTGTTCTTTTTGATGCCCTTAATGAAATGCCCTCTCCTTCTGAGTTGTCCCTTGTTGAATGTTTCTTTTTGATGTCCTCTATGAAGTGTTCTTCCCTACTGAGTTGTTCTTATTGGTGCCCTTAATGAAATGCTCTCTCCTTCTGAGTTGTCCCTTGTTGAATGTTTCTTTTTGATGTCCTCTATGAAGTGTTCTTCCCTACTGAGTTGTTCTTATTGGTGCCCTTAATGAAATGCTCTCTCCTTCTGAGTTGTCCTTTGTTGAATGTTTCTTTTTAGTGTCCTCTATGAAGTGTTTTTCCTTACTGAGTTGTTCTTTTTGATGCCCTTAATGAAATGCCCTCTCCTTCTGAGTTGTCCCTTGTTGAATGTTTCTTTTTGATGTCCTCTATGAAGTGTTCTTCCCTACTGAGTTGTTCTTATTGGTGCCCTTAATGAAATGCTCTCTCCTTCTGAGTTGTCCCTTGTTGAATGTTTCTTTTTGATGTCCTCTATGAAGTGTTCTTCCCTACTGAGTTGTTCTTATTGGTGCCCTTAATGAAATGCTCTCTCCTTCTGAGTTGTCCTTTGTTGAATGTTTCTTTTTAGTGTCCTCTATGAAGTGTTCTTCCCTACTGAGTTGTTCTTATTGGTGCCCTTAATGAAATGCTCTCTCCTTCTGAGTTGTCCCTTGTTGAATGTTTCTTTTTAGTGTCCTCTATGAAGTGTTCTTCCCTACTGAGTTGTTCTTATTGGTGCACTTAATGAAATGCTTTCTCCTTCTGAGTTGTCCCTTGTTGAATGTTTCTTTTTAGTGTCCTCTATGAAGTGTTCTTCCCTACTGAGTTGTTCTTATTGGTGCCCTTAATGAAATGCTCTCTCCTTCTGAGTTGTCCCTTGTTGAATGTTTCTTTTTAGTGTCCTCTATGAAGTGTTCTTCCCTACTGAGTTGTTCTTATTGGTGCCCTTAATGAAATGCCCTCTCCTTCTGAGTTGTCCTTTGTTGAATGTTTCTTTTTAGTGTCCTCTATGAAGTGTTCTTCCCTACTGAGTTGTTCTTATTGGTGCCCTTAATGAAATGTTCTCTCCTTCTGAGTTGTCCTTTGTTGAATGTTTCTTTTTAGTGTCCTCTATGAAGTGTTCTTCCCTACTGAGTTGTTCTTATTGGTGCACTTAATGAAATGCTTTCTCCTTCTGAGTTGTCCTTTGTTGATTTTTGGTGTCCTCTATGAAGTGTTCTTCCCTACTGAGTTGTTCTTATTGGTGCCCTTAATGAAATGCTCTCTCCTTCTTAGTTGTCCCTTGTTGAATGTTTCTTTTTAGTGTCCTCTATGAAGTGTTCTTCCCAACTGAGTTGTTCTTATTGATGCCCTAAATGAAATGCTCTCTCCTTCTGAGTTGTCCTTTGTTGAATGTTTCTTTTTAGTGTCCTCTATGAAATGTTCTTCCTTACTGAGTTGTTCTTTTTGATGCCCTTAATGAAATGCCCTCTCCTTCTGAGTTGTCCCTTGTTGAATGTTTCTTTTTGATGTCCTCTATGATGTGTTCTTCCCCACTGAGTTGTTCTTATTGGTGCCCTTAATGAAATGCTCTCTCCTTCTGAGTTGTCCCTTGTTGAATGTTTCTTTTTAGTGTCCTCTATGAAGTGTTCTTCCCTACTGAGTTGTTCTTATTGGTGCCCTTAATGAAATGCTCTCTCCTTCTGAGGTGTCTTTCTTGAACTGTATCTATTTGGTGTCCTCTATGAAGTCTTCTTCTCTCCTGTGTTGTCATTGAAATGTGTCTTCTAGGTCTCCTCTATGAAGAGTCCCCATCTTCTGAACTCACCTGGCCCATTTTGGCCAATAAATGAGAAAGCTATCGCAAAGTCATTTGTTTTTTGTGGTCTAGGTATGTTGTTGTTTGATAAAAATGTTGATTTTCAGTATATATTGACCATGTGCTGACATTGGAAAGGGAAATAACCACATAAATTCTAATTAAGATTGTACAAATATAAGCAAATAATTTTCTTTTACAAAGTATTACCTAGATAATTCAAACCTAGGGTGTAAGTAACTATGCCATTCATACTAGCTGCACTGGATTGAATATTGTTTGTCTAATGTCCAGTGGCAAATATTTCATACATGATTAGATACATTATATTGTTTATGGACATTTTTGTATTAATTTGCCTTTTACATTCCATATAATACAGCTCTGACAATAGAAAATCTATATGGTCAGGAAACTATTTTTTAGAAGATTTGTTAAAATAATATTTTGCTTTATAGATGCTTAAGACCTGAGTATTAAAACAACTTTTTTTGGTAAAAACTTTTAAGATTAAGCATGGTTTTAAATGTCACAATATCAACATGATCAATGGCAGTCTGGTGTTCTGGCTAAATATAATCCTGACCTACAATGTCCTTCTACTGTAAACAGGATGATAGAATTTGATGTAATTTCCTAACCTGACTGCTCCCATCAGAACCAGTGACAAACTTAATATCATGGTTGACAGGCACAATCAGAACGTTATTGGTCAGTTGTCTTTGTTTATAACAAGAACAAGAATTATTCTGTTTCAAATCAAGTAGAAATAATAGAACTACTTATTTCATAACTAGCTGATTTAGGTTCTATTTTGATGTGGATTAAAATAGAAGCAGTGTTAAGATGGAAAATTGAAGAGAGAATACCATCAAACTTTAAGTGCTTTCACCTTTCACATGATTTACAAATATTCAGGTTTGAAATTCTTGATAAGTTGGAAAATGGAAATACATGTCTTTACAACATTGTTCTACGGAAATTAATACATGTCTTTAAAGCTATGTACAATTTACCATGGTTATTGATCATCCAAGTGTCATATCTGAATATAAGTTTAGAGCAGTCAATTAAGTTTTAAAATAAAATATGGAAAGCAACATTTGAGAACATATTGTCCTGAATTTATTTTTGTTTGTTTTGAAAAGGTCCTCCTTTTCAGTTTTGGATATATGGATCCAATTTGTTACAATATTCCTATTTAGAGAAAATTCATGCTGTTACTTTTGCTTAAGGTTAAAATGCCAAGTATGTTTAACCATGTGGGTGATTTAGGCTCTTGAGAACATCTAGTTGTCATTCATAACGCTGAAAATAGCAATATTTTCAGTATTTATTCATTCCATACTTTCCCGCTATGTGTCAAAGAGTTCATAGAATTTAATGTCCCTAATACATACTCATTTCTTTGATGTCTCACATCGATATAGAATCATGCAAGACTTGTTTAGTTCTTCTGTTCAATTTCATTTTTAGGCAATCAGATGGAAAAATGAGTGAACGAATTACAAAATGTATAGCAATAGATAATTTGAAATGTTTTTCAAATCACTGGAGTCTTACATTTTAAATTATGAACTTGATTTGATAAGTTCAATTTCCACCAATAAAAAAATAATAAATAGTGTCAAAAAATAATAGGAAGTTGTCTCATTGGCAGTTATATCACATCTTTTTATTTTTTTATCTGTCCCAAAAAATCATTAATAGTCTGACGATAATGTCCATTATGCCAAATCTGCCGTTTTGACAAACACAAATGTTACTAAAATTAGGAATAATATGAATAATTCCCCCTTGATACTTCCAAAGGATGCAAAGCAATTAAATAAAATCAAACATTTTCATTGTCATAACATAAAAATGTCTGACAAAATTAACTCAGCTGGTCAAGTACCTGGAGTCGCTTTCACAAAAAATTTTACAACTAAGATTGATGCAAGTATGCCGAAATGTTCATGACTTTTGATCAATCTTAGTCGTGAGTATTTTTGTGAAACCAACTCCAGGAGTAAGTAAACTAAAAACAAAACAGCCAATTGACTCAATCCTTATTTGAAATGCTCTGAAATGACAATTTTTACCCATCATTATGGTCAACATGACTGAAATTGGAGAAGACGGAACTAAGTTGAAAAACTTGTGTCTAATCCATTTGTTTTGAACAATAAAATATGTTTAAACTAAAACTGAAATTGTTCATTAATTGACTCCTTATATATATGAGTTATTTTTGTTGTTTTTAGACTTCCTCAAGCACCCTTTGACTTTGATAAATATTTTAGACAAATTAAGATGCATTACCCACGTATCTTTGAATGTAAAGGACATATACTCAAATGAACTCATCCCTTGATACTATAATGATGCATGCATCCTGTGGTGCTGTTTGGGAGTACATGTACCTTAAACACCAACAATAAATTGTAAACAATCTAAAATAGTTCTACATCATTATTTGTATTTCCTTATTGTTCATCAGTAATTAATGACTTAGTGTAGGTGCTGAAACTGCCTTGGGTTTAATTTATTGGAACAATTAGGCATATTGTGAATTGAAAAATGAGATTCATTGCATAAAAACTTCATCTTTTATAAAAAAAAAAATGCCTATTAGATAATGAAATATATACAACCTATTACTGAAAAACTAACTTATGATCACGTTTTCGATATGCCTGCCAAAATGTTTTTATTGATCACCGATTTAAAATATTTGTATTTGGTTTGGTGATATTAATCAGTTCGTCAGTGGTATAATGAGCAATTGTCTTACAGAAACATAGTTAATCATGATATACTGCTTGACGTGACTGTAAATTACGATTGTTTCTCCTGATTTTTCATCCCCTCTGACGTGATGGATGACCAGTTATAGTCCTGGTAATTAACACTTACGGTTGATTATTGATGTACTTCACAATTTAAATTACTTTTTATGTTCTTTAGAAGGTTTTATTCGGAAAATTGCAAAGTTGTACAAATTTTTTTTCTTCGGATAATCATAAAGAAGCATCATCTGTCTGTCAAATGAATATTTGCATTTACAGATTATTTTCAAACTTAAAGCATGAGGAACAACTAGAAATATGTAGCAATTATCAAAACTTAAAATCTTAATCAATCACATCTCGTTTGAACATATTCAGTACATAACCCTAACATTAGCAAACAAGATAATCTTGCTTCCCTCCTCTTTTTAAACATAGAGAAGATATAATATGTAATAACACAGCATATCTGTAGTTTGTTTGTAACAAATCAATACGAGCACTTAAGTGCATTTTTTTTTCTAAACAGAGAGAAATCATTTTAACTTCCGCATAAGGCTCACTTAAGTGTATTTTATAGCCATTTTAAGTTAAAATAGACTCCTTCTAATGAACTTTAAAAGCAGTTAAACTAGAGTCACATCACAATGTTTCCTGATCATCTAGGCCATCTTGTTATCTTAATTATTTTGAGCTTCTTTTGCTTTTTTTATTTATAAGCATTAGAAAATTTTACCACATCAGACACCCTCACCCTTCTTTTTCCTTATTTTATAATTCATTACTACAAATCAAATAACATAGTGGCTGGGCTTCCCTTGACCCTAGTAGATATATAATCTTGCAACCTTCGTTAGTTGTGCCAGAGGATTACTTCATGCTCATTATCACATTTTATGTGTTGGTTTACTGTTGGGATCCAGTTTGAGCCCTAGCTTGCAACAGTGAGACAAATCATGCTCTGCTCATTAAGTTTAATACTCCCATCTCAAAATCAAACGAACTATTTTACCACCGATTTGAAACCAAATATACCATAATGAATCCAAATGAGATTGGGGAAGTAAAGTAGTTACCTCCCTTGACCTAACTACATGGGGTCCAGGATTCTGGTACAATGGTAACCCGAACAGTTCAGTCGTTTATTCCGCTGATCTATGATTACTTCATTAACCTCGTAAGTAGGATTTTATAAAGATTGTACAGTATAAAGCATCTTAATACCAATTAAACTTCATGAAAAATCTGGAAAATTCTTTTTCCCCTTCAAATTTTAGGATGCTCACATCTGGAATCTAGGTAAACAAATTTTTCTAGCTTAATGTTACTTCTTTTAAAAGCTTGCATATTGTTATGCGTTTACTTTTCTACATTGGCTAGAGGTATAGGGGGAGGGTTAAGATCTCATAAACATATTTAACCCCGCCACATTTTTGCGCCTGTCCCAAGTCAGGAGCCTCTGGCCTTTGTTAGTCTTGCATTATTTTTAATTTTAGTTTCTTGTGTATAATTTGGAGTTTAGTATGGCGTTCATAATCACTGTACTGGTATATATATTTGTTTAGGGGCCAGCTGAAGAATGCCTCTGGTTGAGAGAATTTCTCGCTGCATTGAAGACCTATTGATGACCTTCTGCTGATGTCTGTTCTATGGTCGGGTTGTTGTCTCTTTGACACATTCCCCAGTTCCATTCTCAATTTTATGTCTTTCAATATACATGTATAGTTAATATACCAACCATCCTTGAAATTAAAATGCATCATTATTGTTGCAGATTCCATTTGACCCTCTAGAAAACCTGGCAGATTAGCTGAAAATTCAATGAATCTGAAAAGATATAAGAGAACAAGGGTCAATCAAAAAAGGTATGTAGAAGAAAGACCAACAACATTATGGATGGAAAAAAAGACAACAAACTTTAAAAAACACCTCAGAGAAATCCAAACAAGAGTGAACAAAAATTGCTTCAAGCCTGATGTATGAATGGAGCATTCAAACAAAGCTTAAAATGACATACAGTTTCCAACAGAAATAAAAGTCACAATTCAATGAGTTAAGCTTTAAATTGCCCTGGTTCTTGACAAGTTGTGAACGAATACTCTGTATGTTTCAGGAATCATATCTCCCTCTGAAAACTAACAGCCTGACAGTGGTCTGTAACTATACTCCATACTAGATGTAACTTACAATGCTTTGTTGCTATTAAACCTGTATATATTAGATGAAATATTTCAGGAAATGATTTCAAATTGAAAAGTAAGAAACTCTGCCACCAAATCATTAAAATATCTTTCTGCCAATAATAAAAATCAAGAAAAAAGCTCAAACATATACAAAGCAACATTCATTGAGAGGTTTCTGAAAACGAGATTTTTGTTTTATTTTGTAAAATATATATAGGGATTTCAAACATCTCTGCAAAAAACATGATTTTTAAAGAGGAGATTAATTAACATCTGTGTTTGTTTCTAGAACATTTTTGGAAGAAACTTTTGATATATGAGCAAATATGTCTTGGTGGTAGTTACTGAAAAAAGATTTTTTATTTTTTATTAATGAACTTCAAAAAACATATAATTGCTTGTGGTGTAATTTGATCACCATCAGTTCAGACAAAGCAATCTATTTGATTTGTCATGAAATCTTCGGTATTTTTAAAAGAATGATCCATTTTCTTCCTGTACAAAATTAGTATTTGACAGTGTGTGGTATTTCATTATAGTGATCATTAAAGCTTAACCGTACTTGATACATATTGACGTCAGGCTCTGTAGTGGTACTATTGGATAACAGTTCGGAACAATAACAGACCTAACTATAGGTAAGGCTCTTTTATTATAAAGTTGATTAACCACCAGTAATGTTACTTATGGAATTGCAATGGTTAATCTGCAAAAGTAAAGTATGCAATTGACAGAAGTATCTATTTTTTAAGTGTCAACAAAATGTAATAAATTTTCATTTTAAATTTCACATGATTTGAAACATGATAATGATTTTAAAATTCTTTTTAGTGAATTTGAAAAAAAATAATAAGTAACATCAAGATACTTGTATTTTAATTGTTCTCTTCATACAACATTAGTTGGTCATGAATCAAACTGGGGCTTACCCTAAATATATTAGATGCTGATTGAAACTTTGGACTTTGATTATTTAATTATAAAAAGGGGCCAAACAGTTTTGCTAAAGGTCTATACCAGCAGAGGCCAAACAGTTTTGCTCAAGGTCTATACCAGCTATAAGGTTCTAAAAGCTCTCCTAAACTCGATCACTTTTTTTGTGGAGATGCTTTTTTCCCCTATTTATTTCTTTCATATTTTCTCTTTCTTTTTAATGAGCATATATATATGACTATGGTTTGAAAAGGGTGTCATTGGAACAAAGGATTACTAGCAATATAAATAGATATCTTAATGTTCAATATCAGCAGAGTACTATTCATTGCAATGATTGAAAGTACTCTCTGTTGGTCACAATGGTTGTGGAAATAAGAAGACCAAATTTTCTTCAAATAATGCCTTTTTCTTCTTCATTTTTTGTGTGGAACTTTATGATATCATATACAAAAAAATCTGTTAAGAAAACTTGTAAAAGGAATAATTGATTTTTTAATGTGAATTGGACCTAAGGTGAAAAACATTCTGTGGTCAAAAAGAGTATCCATGATGAGACTTTCTATCTTTAATGATCCGTATGTCAAACGTCCTCTTAGATACTAATGATCCCTATGTCAAACGTCCTCTAAGATACTAAGTTGACATTACAATATTGATATACTGACAAATTTAATGCAAAACTGTTACTACTTAGGAAAACAATCGATCAGTAATTTTTTATGATGCTTAATGTGGATAATAAAAAATCTATGGCCTTATAATTAGTGGGTTTTTTTGTATATGAATTAGAGATGTTGGTATATATTGATGAGTCAGCAAACCAACAACATTTTTTTTCCTATAGTTGACAAACTCAAATTGTCAGTAGCTGTTTTATTATTTTACATGAAACTGTCAAATTCACCTTTTTCAATTGTTGACTTTTGTCAGATCAGAATTTGTTTGTCAGTTGCAGAATTTCATGTTGATGTCAGATATTTGATGTACCCTTTTAAATTTATTCAATTTTTTTTTTCTAGCTTTCGTATGATATAGACTTATTCAAGTTGTGTAGACTTCATGAATATTAGGTCGTTTGAATTATTTAACATTAGTCATTTTGGGGGCTTTTATAGCTGACTATGCTGTATTGGCTTTTCTCATTATTGAAAGTCATACAATGACCTTAAGTTGTTACTTTCTGTGGCATTTGGTCTCTTTTGTGAAGAGTTGTCTTATTGGCATTCATACCACATCTTCTTTTTTCATATTCAATTTATTGAACTCTAGATGTCGGTATGCTATTTATGTCAGTGGGTTGCTGTCCATTGATTTTTAGCCCACATTTTTTTTATTTCTGCTCCCTAGATTATAACCATCATTTTAATTTGCATGGAGTTTCACCAATCTGTCTTCCTAAAAGTGATAATAACACCTGATCTCTTATAGACAAGATATCTGATGTAATGAGTTTTCGACTGTCGGCTTTACGTGACTAGATTGATTATACATAAAATATAATGGTCATTTAATTAAATTTTCTTCTGTGGTCAACAGAAATTAAGCCGATTTTTAACATATTAATTGTTTGGTCCTGATTATATTACTGTCAACAAATTGCACCCACTATAATGGTGTTGTTTTAAGGAGGACTGAGGGTATAAAAATTTCAGAAAAAAAATTAACATTTGTTTTTCATTTCAAATTTTATTTGTTACCTTTTGTAGTTGTTACTTATTATATGGTACAAAAATCATTCAAAACAAACAATTCGTGTTGGCCCCAGATGACTTTTAAAATGTATACATCATTGAAAAAGCTCAAAATTATCTCCCTTTGGTGGAAAAATGCCATTTTTTGGCTTTAAAATTGAAATATCTTTTTTAACTCATCGGTGACCTATATTTTTTAATATAATTTCCACATAAGCTGTACTTCAACTAAATTATTGTAGAATTTGAGCGATTTCTGTAATAAATTTCTTTCTTTTTTTTTCGATATTACCTTAATTTCTCCTATTACTTCAACAGAAAAAAAACACCTTTACAAAAATGTATGCTTCTTTCGAAGTCAGATTGTGAGCGCAAATGAACGGTGACCCCACTTTTTATTTTATTTTTCTATTAACTATTATGATAAAGTTCATTTATAGAAAAATATAGAGAAATTCTATATAAATGATTTAGACCCGCGAACCCCCTTAAATGAAGATATATTCTTTGATTAAGTATTAAACACTTAGAGTTTTGTTGATAAAAGAAATAGCCACCAACAAAATGGAGGTAAATTTATTTAGCCCTTAAGGGCCTTGGTCGAGTTGTCCAATTAGTTTAACTAATGTGCCACTAGCCTGTCAAAACTGAGGTTGTGACTTCAAGCCAAACAAGTGGCAGGTGCTTTCTACTTTAGTTTTAATTGTCTAGGTTTTCCTGCCAAAGGTGGACAGTTCTCTCCAGGCGCCAAGGATCCTCCACCAATAAAAACTGGCTGCCATAGAATATCAAATAGTACTGAAAGTGGCATTAAACACCAAAATATTTAAAATATAATAATAAAGATATTAAACCCTTTCAATTTCTCCATCTTTTAACTCTGTCCTTCTCTTTGTCATCAAACATTGTATTGGAGATAGCAAGGTTAACTGTTGATTTATTCGTCGTATATAACAAGTGAACGATCAACACATTAATTCATGAATCCCCATAGCTCATGAGTTAATTATCACTCTTGTACGGTCACAAATTGAATATTTTTCTATATTTGAATTCATTAATTAGTTAGTCTTTTTATGACATTGACCATAGGCTTTTTAATGGATACCAGGAACTTTATCTTTTCTACGCATTTCCAATTAGTTTTGATGCTGCATATCATTCACAATGTCTTGACAATACCCATTGTTATACAATGTCAGAGGAATGAAATTATCAGATTTATTTCAAATGTAAAATTATCAGGTTTTATTTTGGTGGGAAATCACCATATTTCATTACACCAAATGTAATAAATACTTTTACAAGCTCAACTTGTTTCCGAATAAATCTGTTTTTAAACCTTTCCTTTTAAAATTATACCAGAATGTTTCATACAGATTTTACAGTAGCTATGCATTAGAATGATACAGGAAATTGACAATTAGCATTATATTGATGTGTTAATATCTTTCATTCACCTCATTCCTTAACAGCATAATCCAAAGTTTGTTTTTCTTGACCGATTTCTCAGCAATCATGCTTGGATTAGGTAATCTATGATCACAAGAAATGTCCAAGTTATGAATATATTGTCTATAACTAATATTGATTGTGTCAAAACATCTGGGTTTTAAAGCACATCTTTCATCCACTACTTTGAACAACTTGTCCAGACTCAAAGCATGTACGAGTTTGACACAGGGTATAAAGTACACTCTTGTCTATTATAAAGTACTGTATCATATTGACTTCAGATGTATTTTCTGGTTTAGTTATTTTTATAGGACTTTTGTATAATTGACCTATTAGATCCCCTGAGTGGTCTGTGCAGTTTATCTATTATATCACTAGTCTTTCAACACTGTGTGTGTGAGTTTCCGCCCGGCAAGTGGCAGATGCTTCCAACTCCAATCTTAAAATGATGAAGATTGGCTGTTTTCCTGTCCAACGATGAGGTTCTCTCTAGGAACTCTGACCTCCTACACCAACAATCATGATGATGGCCATGATGAAGCAACTATTGCTGACGTGGCATTAAACACCAACAATCATTCAACTATACACCACATCCCGATTCATTCAAACAAAAGTTGAATTCTTCTCATAAATCATTAATTGAGTTCTTCAAACAGATTTCATTCATGGAACTCTCCATCCAAATAACAATTTAAAAAAAGTATAACTGTTTGTTGTTCCCCATTTCTATAGATTACCTTCTATCCAATTTCATTTTTGAAAAAAAAAATATCATCTGACCTTTTGTCTTTTTCATTATCTCCCATTCATGAAACTATCAGCTTTAGGTCAGGTGCATAATTTTGCTTTACCCCTGTTTCCTAAGAAACATCACACTCGCATTGATTTACACTATTTACTTCATTTAGCCAATAATTGTATTATTCGATTGTCACTAATGAGACTTATGTCGACAAAATACATGTCTTTCTTCAAAATTATAAGCCTTGTATATTTGGGGTGGGTTTTTTATCAGTATTTTCAATAATTATGAAAATAAGAAATAAGATGATAAGATGAATAAATTCTATCTTGGTCTAAACCTTTAATGAATCCTACAAGATTTATTTATTGATTGATTGATGTTTGTATAATGTCCAGTGGCAAATATTCCATGCAAATTTTCTGAATGAAACCCGACAAGATAAAGAGCGCATTTGTTTCTAACCTAAACGATGTAAACGACTATGCGCGTAGTCGTTTAATCCATTTGTTTCTTACATTTTTTGGTCAACGTTGACATTGTTCACATAAACGATGTACGCGCAAAATAGTCGCGTAGTCGTTGATCGTTTATCGTTGCAACGTGTAAACGATAAATTTGTTTCTGCATCTGTCGTTTAAATAATTACGAGCATGTGTTGTTTTCGCAAAGTCCTGGTTATTCATTTCCCGCACTTTTACCTGTTTGTTTACAGTAAGTGAGTGTAATCTATTTTTGTCTGACAACGTGGGGTCGATAAAGTTTATTAAACGATGTATTTGTTTCTAGCAGCTTAACGTTTACTAAACGATAGTCATCGATGACAAAATTTCGGGTTAGAAACAAATGCACTCATAATGTCATGGCTTCAGTAGTTAATTGAAATAACCACTAGAAACAACTTAAAGACATATTGAAGGGCATGAAACAAGAGATATTTTAAGACTTTCTGGTATGAATTGATAAGAAATTTAATTGCTTGTGTAAGATCTCAATTAAACTCAAATCTAATAGGATATTTTGTTTTTATATTGATAAACGGATTTCCTGAAATTCAATTTTGTATCATTGTTTATAAGTAATTGAATGAAAAGTGTAATCAACATTGGGGCTTTACATATTGTTAACGACATGCAAAGTGTGGAAAAGGTTCATTCCCCTGTCTGTCATTAGTGTTCTAACGACCACGGTGATAGTTCTGTATTAAGTTGGACAGAATTTATGTGAAGATGAATTGAACAGAGGGAAAGCCTTGGGAATTGACTGGTTCCAATGAATTTTCAAACCCATTAATCATGGTACTCCGGTAATAATTTTAAGCATGAAATATTATTTTTTTCTAATATAAGATTGGTACTTATGAGGTTTTTAAACGACCTTGACTGGTAGGCAGACATGGTATGATTGCTTATGAGACAACTATCCATCAGAGTCCAAATGATGTTAAAGTAAACAACAATAGGTCAGTGTATGACCTTCAACAATGAGCAAAAATGATAATGTATCGTCAGATATAAAGGCCCTGCAGTAGGCAGACATGACAAAATGTAAAACAATTCAAACTAGAAAACCAACAGCCTGATTTATTACAAAACGAATAATGAAAAAAAAAAGAAATATGACAGACATGAACCAAAGATAACCAGTGAACTGTAATATTCCATGTTGTGGAAATGGATTAAAGCATCTTATATGCTGACATGTAGTTGATTCAAGTAAAAAAAACCTTGTAGAGTTAATGTTTTCCTTTTTGTTCCCGATATTATTCCATTGATTTTTATTCAAAAACCATAATCTAGGAAGACATTTGTCTTATCATGAAGAAATTACTTTTTTTTTTAATACTTTTAGGCTTTGTCATCTGATTGTCATGGTTTTAAATTTTGAAATGTAAAGTAATGAGAGACATAATGAGGTTTTATTTCATTTTACTTGACCAACTTTTGTTGAGTAAAATGCACCACTCATTACTGAGGGGGATAGGACCTTTATCGGGGGGACTCAGAGATCAGGTGTTTTTAAGCTCGGGATTTCGGGATTGACCCTTTTCGGGATCCAGGATTTCTTTTTTTCGAATTTCGGGACCTCAGGATTTCGTATTTTTAAGCCCTTGATTTGGGGATTTCGTGTTTTTAAGCCTGGGATTTTGGGATCAGGACCCCTCCTACCCCCCTCATTACTTGTCTTTTTTTGGGGTGACATGATCAAAAGTGCCAGTGTGAGCTTTTGCATTGGCTTCCGTTGTCAAGTCTCCCTTTGTTGGTTAGATTTCACAAAAAATTCTCCTAAGAGTTGAAACTACTATTTTCCAAATAATGGTAATAATAATTGATCATCAATATTTGGTATTTGGATTGGTTGCAAAAAAATATATATCACTTAAACTGTCTGTCTTGTGTGCAGAATAGTATTCATGATAGGTTTAGAATATGTTTTCTTGCAAATCAATTAATCGTACATGGATGTATCATACTTATCAATTTTGATAATTTTTTGATCTGTGAGTGGACCATAATTTAAGATTAAATGCTTTAAAAAAATAATCACAACATTGCAGCAGGCTAAAGATTGAATAGCATTCTTATCTATTCTGTAATCCAAGCCGGCTGTCATGAATTCTCAATCTATATCAGATTTCAAAAGTTGGAGTAACTAAAATCCAAGTATGGTCGAAATAGACTAGGGAAGATAATTCTTTCTCATGTCTGACCATAAAAAATGACTGCATCAGCATCTGATTGTTCAATGTGTTTGGTTGATACTGAAAATATAAATAAAGTAAAAAGTAATTCTAGGAGTTTCAATATGACAAGTAAGGTAATCATACTCATCTCAAGAATATTTTCATTAGCAATTTTGTTAGATGCAGTGTGAGCGATACAGGCTCTTGTGGACCTCTATTTTTTTCTCTTTAAGGAGGGCCAACATTTATAATACTCTAACATAATGTGTTTGTTTTAAACAGCCGTACTGTAAGTCTGGTTGATATTTGTATTATTGCGACTATGCACATTTTAATCACAATTATTGAAGTGGGTCTCATTGGGGTCTAAGCGTGACACAGGATTTGTGTTTTTAGTAAGCTAATTGACATGTGAAAGTCAAATTATTGTGCCGTGAAATTGGGAAATGAAGTCTAGTGGGACACAGGAAATTACAAAAAATGAGAATTGCCTACGTACATAGTGTAAGCGGGATACAGGAATCTGACAAAGCGGGATCTGGGATCAGACCCCCATTGAACAGCACAGAACAATAATCATGTATGTTTTACTGTTTCCAATTAAGGAGCTGTAATAAAACTTTAAAAGTGACAAGCTAAATATAATATGATTATATGCACTTTTATCATCTACTATTTTACTACATTTACGTAATAGTTTTTTTTTTATATAAAATTACCAGTCTTTCAGATGTGAACTTTTTATGCACAGTAAGTCTTGCAGAAAAAACTGATATTAGACAAGCAAATCTATATTTTATGTTGTTTTGTTTTAACTCAAGTCTTAATTAAGCTGTTTTACAGTGATACAAGATTTGTATATATCTTGCATAGTTTCATTAAATATATTTCGAAGTTTGCTTCTAGTTCACACCAAAGGGAGAGTTTTATAAAGACGTCATGTTAAATGAATACTGTATACATGGTAGTATTTAGTTGTTTTCTTTTGCAGACTGTCAGACAAAGTAACCAAGCCATGATGGAACCTTAAAGACTGCTGACAGGCTAAAGTATGATTAATGGTTCCAACTGATTAACTAAATAACAGTATGAGTATATTTCCCAGAAATTTGATATACTCATAGAAATAGATATTTCCCATACAAGAAGTATGCTCAATGAAATAGACATCTCAGTGATGATAAATGTAGTTTACGGAATACTTATACTGAAAGACATTATAAAAACCTTCAAATAAACTTGAAAAACTGAATTTAATCTTAATTTGTATTTTAGAGAAATTAATTCCCATTCTCCAGATAGGTTTAAACAATTTACAATATTAATTACATTGGACAGAAGACATTTGTCTGTCTACAACCAAACTTGGAAATATTAGCAGATAATTACCTTTATAGATTTAAGCTCAAGTTTTACTAAAATCCGTTTTAGATTTCAGAATTTTGTATTTTGTAAAACATAATTGACCATATACTTTTAACAAACATAAGTTATAGAGAACAATTTTTATTGTATGGGGAATTATATAAGTAAACAAGTATATCAATGTTTTTTGAAGCCCTCATCTTACCAAATGGAATATCATCCAATTTCTTTTAAAATTGGATGACTGTATCTCTTTTATTATAAGTAGAAAATAGAAGTGTCAAGGTCATTTTGTTGCAAGTATTTGACAATTCACAGAACGTTACTGAGATGACTCAAAGCCACATTATCACTTTTGTTTTTGTTTGTTGGGTTGTTGTCTTATGGACACCAACAAATCATCCTCACAAAAACAGTACAAAAAAATTAATTTATCAAGACTTTTTAACATTGATTGAGTTTCTGTAGATATCTGTATTATTGAAGGAAAAAATTAGTACTAACAGGCCTGTGATGGATATATCTCTTTTTGTATAGAAAAAAGAAGCAACCTGACATGAACTGTATTATAGTCTCTAAGGACATTATACACTTATTGTCTTGCTAATTTGATGACATGATACAGTCAGCAACAATAAACAAGCCTCTATGAATAATGGCTTGAGGTCTTCAAAACTGAATTACTTTAATAGAGACTATTATAGATCGCAATCATCAGCCATCAATACAAATTCTCAACAATATAAAATGACAGTCCCATAGACATCAAGAATGTTTTACAAGGAACATAATAAGTTTCTTAATGTTAAGCTGGTCAGTTACAAGGGGCTGAAAAAGTACACATTATTATGGCATTTGGAGTTTTAGTTTTTTGACATTAATCATAGGCGGATCCTGGGGGGGCTTTCATGGGAAAAATGTGATTGATTATATAGGGAATCACTGAAGCATGACTGGAGTGTCTCCCCTCCCCTTTTTAGGTCAGTCAGCGTGCCCCCCTCATGAAATGTTCTGGATCTGCCACTTATTTTTTTCCATTTGGTTATAACTTTTAGAACAATTACAAATTTATTCACTGAGCTTCAATGCAATTCTTAAACTTTACATGTTTTTTAAGAGCCTTAACAATTGCAATGATTTTTTAAATATGAAGTCTTTTCAAAGTCATTTGTTTTGTCAGCCTCTTTTTATATTGTTTAAATAAGGTCAGAATTTCAATGAAGAAAAGCATGAAGTATCTTCTCTAGATTTTTAGATTTCATTTGTTTCCTTTGTGCAAGATGGGTCTAAAGGATGCAATGTCATTTATATGGCTCTGAAGATAAAACTTTAAAGGTCAAAGTAGCCTTTATCCACTTGTACATTTTTTTTTTACTTCATTATCAAAAGATTTGGTTATTTGCATGTTTATGTATTTTTAGCATACTCAAAGTTTAGCATTATTTTCTATTTGCAAGGGTCTTAATGATTATTATTCATGAAAGCTATATTAAAAAGCAATTTTAATATCAACCATTGTAAATTTCTTTGAACAGAAAAATATGGACGTTTAATATTTGTTTAATTGGATTAATATTCTATTTGAATTATACCTTTGAGATGAATATTAAATCCTTGTTTTCAAAATTCCAATAGGGAACATACCTTTTATAATTGTATAAATAAACCAATTGTTCAGACGTTTCGGCCATTGGCCTTCTTCAGTTATTTATTATTCCTCTAAACTACATGGCTGACATTTCTTTTTTCAAACATTGAAAAGATGTTATAGATAAATGTCCTTGGAAACATCATGACGTCATAATACTCTAACGTCATAATAACATGACGTCACAATACTTTTGTATGAATGAAAGTTAAATTATATAAGTTTTGATCAATTAAAGTCATTCCTTTTTAATGTTAATTCCAAATGGTCTAATTGTATTTAATTTTTGCATCCATTGTGCCTCAATATATCTCCTGTAATTTGCGGATTTATCGTAAATCTGTTGCAGAACCTGAACTGTGATGTCCTCTTTACAATGATCCTCTTGGTTAAAATGTTCTGCCACAGCTGTATCTCTATCATGTCTGATATCTGCTAGATGCTCTTTTATTCTTTCGTTGAGTGATCTTTCTGTTTCTCCAACATAGACATAGTGGTTACATTTTTCACAGTGAAGTCCATATATAAGGTTCACCAGTTGACATCCATGAATGAATCAACCTCAAAAATGAATGAATCAACCTCAAAAATGAATGAATCAACCTCAAAAAGAACATTCATGGATGTCAACTGGTGAACCTTATATATGGACTTCACTGTGAAAAATGTAACCACTATGTCTATGTTGGAGAAACAGAAAGATCACTCAACGAAAGAATAAAAGAGCATCTAGCAGATATCAGACATGATAGAGATACAGCTGTGGCAGAACATTTTAACCAAGAGGATCATTGTAAAGAGGACATCACAGTTCAGGTTCTGCAACAGATTTACGATAAATCCGCAAATTACAGGAGATATATTGAGGCACAATGGATGCAAAAATTAAATACAATTAGACCATTTGGAATTAACATTAAAAAGGAATGACTTTAATTGATCAAAACTTATATAATTTAACTTTCATTCATACAAAAGTATTGTGACGTCATGTTATTATGACGTTAGAGTATTATGACGTCATGATGTTTCCAAGGACATTTATCTATAACATCTTTTCAATGTTTGAAAAAAGAAATGTCAGCCATGTAGTTTAGAGGAATAATAAATAACTGAAGAAGGCCAATGGCCGAAACGTCTGAACAATTGGTTTATTTATACAATTATATATGAATATTAAAGGTAAACAAAATCACATCAATATTGGTACCCCAGCATCTTTGACGTTGCATGTTGTCAGAGGCTAAATAAGCCCAGCATCTTTGAAGTAACATGTTGACAGAGGCTGGATTAAGCTTTTTTTGTAAGGATCAAGCGTTCATATGCTTTGATATGCCTTAAAAATCTAAAGATCGATTACCTTCTTAGTCGGTATTTGCTTGTTATCCGTCATTGAAGGAAGAAAACTTTGATTATTCTATTATTTCTGATCTGATAAAAAGAAATTGAATCTTGCATCAGGAATTAGCTGATCAATTACTTTATCAAGTTTATTTGAATTAAAAAAACATTTTGATATTTTATTCAACCTTCATCTTAAGGTTATCAAATACTGCATTGTCAAATTAAGTCTGAATCGATAAACATGCAATTTAATTGGTCAATTACTAAAAATGATTGTGCATGTAAATTGGCATTTGTTTTGTCGAAATAAATCACACCAAGAAAGGGGAGGTAATTAGCTTTGTTTAGATGTGATTAAAAAGTTTTACAGTGTTTGTTTTCTAGGAGAGGTTGGACAAGTAAAACTGATAAGGCATTTGTAGATAATTGGGGAATTGAATTGAACTTTTTTTTTTTTTTAGACTGGTTTAAACAGGAATATATATAAAAAAAATACTTCAAAAGTAAATTTAAGGTAAGAATGTCTTTTATCTATAATTAACTGATAAGATATGAACATACATGTATTTAAAAGTTTTTAAACAAGTGAGCATACATGGAAGATTTTTTTCATGGAAACAATGTAAGATAGTATGAAAAGGGAAAAAAATATTAACGAAGTGAAAACTGAAAAACATCCATTTCAATGTTAATAAAAAATCTCCAGTTATCAGGACGAAACTCTAGCTTAAAATGTTCAAATCTCCGGTTGTGACTTGACAACTCTGTCACATGATTATTATGTCTGTCGCCACATTCCCAAACTTACTTGCAGAGAAAAAAAAGTCTATAGATAAACACAAAAGTGGACAGTAGTAATGCTCTTCTATATGACCTAATATCTGATTAGCAATTTTCAAACGAAACTTTTTGGTTACTGGGGTTTCATTTATTTTTCGTATGTACCAATTTCCGTGATTGAGGAAAATTTGCATGTTTTTGGATATTTGAATTTGTGGTTTTGGCAAAGTCTGCATACATTCCTTTTGAAAAGTTGAACATTCAAATTTGTGGTTCTCCAGTTCACATGTAAGGCATGAAAATTAGTATTCAACCAATACTAATGAATTCACAGTATCTGCAATACATGTAACATTTAAAAATCCATATTTCATGTTACAGAGGTGTGGAAAATCTTTTTGCAAGTTGAAGAATAAGGTAAAACATGACTTGCATTTTGCTTTAGTTATTTGTCATTTGAAGAAGGATGGTACTGTTTATGAAAATAATTGAAGTTTTGTTTTGACGATAATTTAAAGGCTTTTAGTTACTGGTAATAAGGAAAGGATTAACTTGGTGTAGATTTCTTTACTGTTGCCCATTTAACTTTTCAAATCTAAAAGCATTGCTCTTGTGGACAATTTTAATTTTCTGCTGTCGTAAAAAAGAAAGCTTTTAGCTACAAAAATCTGGCCTTCCATGAAAGCTTTCAATTAGTGGTCAATTAGCACTTATTGATCACTATCCCACGAGAAAAACTTCATTCATAAATGACAAGAAAGATTTCATTGATATATATCAACTGTCCAAGTAGTGACCTTTAGATTGTCCATATATACGCTGGATTTAGTTGGTAATTTTAGATATGATCTTTATGTCTTATATATGCCGGTCATTCACGTACATATATAGTAAACCCTTGACTCTGTCCATTTAATTATGTATTGCAACATCTCATGTTTTTATCAACATATCTTTATGAATTTTTTACATGATGAATTAGGAAGATAAATTTCAGTTAGATTTTGGCATATTTAGAGTCAAGGGACTAGAATAGATAAAAATTCTACAATTTGGATTAGGTGTTAGTGTCCGTCCATTTGTTCATTTGTTCTTTTGTTTGTCCGTCCATCCATCTTCAGGTTCAAGTTTTCAGGTTCTGCTTCAGGTTCAAGTTTTTGGTCAAGCTAGCTTTTGATAAAGTTAAAGTCCAATCAACTTGGAATTTAGTACACATGTTTCTTATGATATGATCTTTCTAATTTTCATGCCAAATTTAGAGTTTTGACCCCAATTACACAGTCCACTGAACATAGAAAATAGAAGTACCCGCTTCAGGTTAAAGTTTTTGGTCAATGTAGTTTTTGATGAAGTTGAAGTTCAATTATCTTGAAACTTAGTACACATGTTCCCTATGGTATGATCTTTCTTATTTATGCCAAATTCGAGTTTTGACCTAAATTTCATGGTCCACTGAACATAGAAAATGATAGTACAAGTAAGGCATTTGTATACTATGGACACATTCATGTTTTTTTTTATTATGTGTACAATATCTGTTTCACTAAAGACAAGCTCTGTCTGCATTTGTATTATTTTTTATATGATGATATCAGAGTTATAACACTTTGAATCATTTAAAATTCTACAATTCTGACCAGGGGTCCAGAAACGGTCACATTTGCCGGTCTTGTTCCGAATCCTTGATTCTGACCATATCTTATGATTAATCTGAATGAAAGTTAATTTATTGAATGTTTGGTTTTATAAATGATTTTGTGTTGACATTTCAGAGTTATGGGACTTGATTTGTGAGACATATATAAATTTGTATTTGTCCTGTACAAAATCAAGTTTGCTTGTTCGTAATCCCAATATTAAAATAACTGCTGAAAGCTTTTTAAATGTACTCCTGATCTGTTGTTCCTGACTTATGAGACACAAATAGTTGATATATATGATAAGCACAGCAGTTTAATTCATATTAAATTCTTTTAGAACAGAATCTTGCATGATAAGAGCTAATTTATTTTTCCACCTTATTTAAACCATTGCTGATTGTGCAGTCTTCACATAAACAAAATACAAATTCATCTTCTTATTGACTTGCTGCACAAGAACAAGAGAGAAATCAAACAGATTTAGATACAAATAGGAAGAAAGGATTGGCAATCAAATCAAATTCCAGATATGGTTTGAATAATACACCCCCATGTAAACCTAAATAGATGACTGCGTTTGGCAATGTCAGTTTGTTTCTTACTTCTGAGTTTGAATGTCACTTTGGTATTTTTTGTCTTTTTTTTTAACATTTTGACATTGCAGCCCATAAACTTTTGTTTATGTCTATCTAAGGTTGTAGAGGTTTTTTCAAATCAAATTTGAATTTTACAGTGTAATGGTACTATTATATATTGATTAATTCCATCTAAAATTTGCAGTGTTTAAGATATAGGAATCAGTTTGGTTGAGTGATGTGTACTGTATGGTATTCTTTACAAAATCTAATTGAAGAAAATCACAAAGCATGTATATTTTGACTGACATGTTCAATAGACAATTTTCCAGACCCCTAGGTGTGAGTAATTTGGCAGCAGTACTGACAGATCTGAAAATGAAGCAATTTGTCTACCAGCAAAATATTGGAAATTATCTTAGACTTTAAAAACCTGAAGAAAAGATGGTGATAGAAAATTGGTTTTAAGTTACCCGGCATTTTAATCGAAAGTGATTACATCAGCACTTTTTAGTTAAATTGTTGATTGTTGACCTCTTTATGTAAGTTCTTTTGCTTAACCAGCATACCTTGGATTCATCTATTTTTTGTCTAGCCTGCAACGAAAGTGGCAGTATGTGAAACATAGGCACTGAACTATCCATTGGTAGCAGTGGTGATGAAAACTATTTGTATGAAGCTTAATATTTCAGAAGGTTGAAGTCTAGGAGGATTCAAACCTTGTATGCAGATACCTTATGTTACAAAATTTCTGTCTGGCATATGTCCATTGTCCTTGATCTCATTTTCATGGTTCAGCAACTGCTTGAAAAAAATATATAATTTATTGTCTATCAGACAGGGTTCAAGTTTTTGATTTTTTGTCTATTTTGGCCCTGACATAACACTCAGAGCATAATGCCTTGTGCGGGAACATGGGAATACCATTAAGTGAGGCCCTTGAAGGTCTGTTTGAAATATTAAAAGTATACATTAAAAAAACTATTTTAGTCCCCCTGTTCCATTTTGATGCACTTTTTTTTAAATTGTTAAAAAAAACTCTGCCTGCCTTTTATTTAGCAAGATTTATGAAAGTGTTTTGCAATTATTACAAGACTAATGATTCACTTATATAGAGAATTGATTTTGAAAGTTGCAACTGATAAATACCTAATCTACAAAGTCGATAGCAGTCTGCATGTTCCCACTGCTATACTTTTATCAGTGCCGATAACTTTGATGAATTGTTTTGTATAACTACTTGTATGAAAGTTTTAAAGTAATCAACTTAAGACTTCACTGAATTAATTTAAACACCTTCTTGGAATTAACTTTTAAAAAAATGGAATTTAACAAAGTCTATAAATTGTTTTTTTGGTAAATACTGTGACTATTGGAAGTTAATATTTGATGGTAAGTAGTCTATTACTTCAATTACCATAAAGTTATATATTAGTTGAGCAAGACATACATATGAGCATGGATCTAACAAAAGATTCAACTTGCCCAAAAAGCTACTGTGATCTTTTGCAACAGAGTGCTTGGAATAAAGCGTTTGTCATTTGTCCTTATTTTTTATATATTTGCTGAAGTAACTAGTTCAAATGGAAGTAAATATAGTTCAAAATATTAAGCTTTGACATTTACAAGATAAACCCATGAGGGCATTAGCCTTATATATGGCTTATTGGCTGTATCAGATTTACTCAAAAATTTTATGGTCAATGTAAAATTTCCAAATTAAAAAAATTTAGAAGGGGTTTAACAGCAATTTTCCTTAATTTATTTTAAGGAAAAACGTGATAAATGAAGGATATCACATCACATTAGATGACATCTTGGTGATAATATGGTAATACCACAAACCACCCAACCAACTAACATGACCATATAAAGATATAAATTTGTTAGGGAGACTAACCAACATGGCTATTATTGTCCCCTTCCTGTCTGTCTTCCATACCTCTTAGAAAAAAACTCAAATTCATAGATAATTTGACATAAAGCTTTCATACATGGTACAATTATTTGACCAAAATTGTAATGATCAAAGATTAAAAACAATAGATCAAAGAAAAATGCATACAAATAAGCATGGAAATAAGAATGTCATGATAATTGTGTGAGACTTAGCAGCCCTGATCTTGCGGTCATAAAACTTTGCTCAGTGCTCAGAGCACAAAAATCATGCTTAAAACATGAAATCCAGCATTTTAATTGGTTGATTTTCGAGTACGAGGACAAAAAACTGACTCGAAAGTTTTTTGACCACAAGGCCTGATCTTGATCTGGCTATAACATTTCTAAGAGTAGTTATTTGACTTTGTTCCTCTGAAATTGTTTTTTTATTGGAGTAATGGGGCCTTTACACTTTTTTTTACCATTATACCACAATGTCACCATGACACATAATTTTAATTCCTCATTTATACAGTGTGTGAGACATTCCTACAGCCTAGCAAAATTGTTTATTTGAATGGAGCACTCCCTTTGCAGTTATGTAATCACAGAGAGTTCAATTTCAGAAATTAGAGTTATTTTATGTCTTGTTCTCAGATATATGATATGAGAGAGGTTTTTGATGATCAATTCCACTGTGTAACCAATATGACTGCTGTTCTATCAATAGACATTTCAAACATGTATTTGTTACAAAATTCTGATTTAATACTTGATTTTGCTGATTTTGATTAGTTTTGAGAGAAATTTAATCAATATCTTGTTGAAATAGAGAGGAAACCAATTTCATTCAGTTGAGTTTCAAATTATTTTCTATAAAGTGAGAAAAAAGATATAAACACTGAAGTAGAATTTTAGACATGATTTTTTGGTTTATCTTAATGTACATTTATTAGACTTGAAATTGAAGACTATTGGTTTGAATTCCTGATTTGCCCCCCAAAAAACAAAATTTAAGTAATGCTGTTTTAATATATATATGTATTGAATTGATCATAACTTTCATTTCTTCAAATTTGCAAAGATGAGTGTGCCAACAAACCTTAATAGTTTTCATGTTTTAATGAAATCATCTCTTTATGATTGATATTGATATTACCTAGATCCTTCAGGGATACATTGACTGCATTCTTCAACAAAAACATATGTGAATAAAAGCATACAAAGATAAGTCATCTACAATCAAACAAGTTGCTTTCTTTAAAAAAAGAAAAGCAATACATGAACCTAAGACCACTGACTGCCGGGTTACCAAAAGATTGTTGCTGAATTTGTGTTTGCTTTTGAATTGAAATAATTGACTGTGAATAGAAGAAGCCAGTTGGACGTATATATTTACAGCTTCTATTTGAATAGTTATTTTAAAAGCTCGACTATTTTATATTACTTGGGAATGTACATATTTTTTTCCGATTATAACCCATTGACTAATCCTAATTTCTACTAACCGGATGACTTATGCAAATTGCACAAACCTATCGCAATATAAATTTATGCACTCAGTTTGCTTTATAATCTGGAATTCTGGATGCATTTATTTTATCTATCACATCTTTATATTTTGTTTCCTAAATGAATGCCTTTATATTCTCAACTCGTATTTGAAGCTGTCTTTACTCATGTATAGATGCTGTATGCGGTTAATCCTGTGGCATGCATGTTTGGGACCTCTTATGAAGAGACTTATTTTGGTCTCATAAAACATCTCAAATTTGAAGGATTTCCTGATTTTACTTAAATCAATTCAAACATTATACAGAGAAACTTAGTTTTGCCAAAGAATTTCTTAATTCAGAAGTTTGTGAATACCTGTACACACTTTCAAAATAACCAATTTATATAAAAAGGTATGTAGATATAAAAAACGCCAGACACGAGTTAAGTCTACAGAAAAAGCATCAGTATCGCTCGAATGAAAAAAATTAAAAGGCTAAATACATTACAAAGTTAAGGAATCTATTCCTTTGGTAGACAGTCCTCAGTTTTTTGAAAAGGTCAAAGTTTATAATAGGACAACGACTCAAAAAAGAAACAAAAGAGAAACAACACGAGGTCAGAATACCGTTGGTAATGATGACCGTGCTTGAAAGTCGCATGTAAAGCTCTTTCTGCCGTGTCCTGAATTTAGATAACAAAAACGAAAATAAGCTTCCACGAGTGAATTTAATAGTATTGCATGCAAGTAGTATTTTAGCGCACGAAATAGAAAATAGAAAGCATCTCACTGATACTCAGGCAAAGAATACTCATTTGCGTCATCACATATCTTAATCTAATAGTTGAAATCGAATGTCAAACGGCTTACATTAAATGTTTTGACTCCGGATGCATTGACATTTTATCCGGAATTTTTGAGAACGCAAACCGATAGTGTGCTTTTGAAATGTGATCTATAATGTGAATGAATAAAGACGTGTTGGACAGTTGGTCAACACAATTAATACAATTTTCAAAACCGTACCATAGTACAAATAAAGTATAGATGCTATAAGGTTAAATTATTAAAACAAACAAACAAAAATTGAATTAAAATTTATAATAAACTATAACGTTCCTGTTAGTATTTTTTTTTTAAATTCTTTTGAATCATATAATATCAATAAACACGAACATCAAGTATTTACGGATGGACTTTTTATTTATCGAATGAATCTATTTTTTAAATTCTAACATTCCAATGTGAATATATTACTATACACAATATAGGCAAAGACTTCTAAATCCATACTAACAGTATAAAATAATCAACATTGGGGTTGTAATTAAATTTTGTTGTAATTATTGTAAATTATTTGTACGGTTGTTGTGAGCTGCAATGATTTAAAATCATGCTTTATGAATTGAAAACACACAAGTATTTTTATTCACGACCGTTTAAAATTTAAATATTTAATAAATTGATCTTACTTTCCGTTTTATGGATATATTACAATACAAAAAAATAAATAATAATTACTCATAAAACATAAAAACTAAAATGGTATGAAATAATTAATGTAGAAATATAATGATTATTGTTTATACACAATTTTTTTTTTGTAGGATGCAAAAAAATTTATTTAGATTTAATTTTTATGTTTCCTTTACAAATGAATATTATAAAATACCAAAGCAGAGTATCTTGTCATATAAAATACTTTAATTGCAACTCTGAAAATATTCTGATTTCAATCATTGTTAGTTTCTCCAGAAACATAAATACAGTATTTATTTTGTATATATTTGTTTGATTCCGATTGAATTAAATACTTTTGATAAGAATATTATCTTTCTGTGTTCCGATCTAATATTATCTTTCTGTTTTCCGATTTAATATTAATATTTTAACCAGAATGTTATTTCCCGTAAGTCTAGTATGATGAAATACACAGTATCCCATGGCTAAATCTTTAAACATAATTAGTTTACATGTTATCGAGACAACAGACAATACCACGTTATAATTAACCCAGATACACACAATGCACAGTGGTCGTTTTAAAACAAATATAATTGCGTCGTCAAGGGCCATCAAGGGACCATATCAAAGACATAGATAACAACCTGTTAAGACCTGTATAAATGACCGAAAACTTTAGAGACGTTCCGAGAATGTTATTCTGACTTCCGAACGAGAGATATCGAGTGGCCCATAGACACATCCAAAACTCGCCAATATATAAGCATGAACCCCTCAGGGGGTTCATGCAAAAATCATTTCTATAGATCCTTTTTGTTTTATAATATTAGACAGTTGGTTTTACACTAGTCATTTTTGGGTCCCTTTATAGCTTGCTGTTCAGTGTGTGATCCAATGCTCTGTGTCGAAGGCTGTACTTTTGACCTATAATGATTTACTTTTACAAATTGTGACTTGGATGGAAGGTTGTCTCTTTGGCACTCATACCACATCTTCTTATTTCTACTTGTAGCAAATATTTCTTAGTGAACAGCTATTCAGATTGCATATCCATAATAATAATAAAAAAATACAATACAGTGAGAACTGTTGCTGAAAGAATTGTATAAAAAAATTTCAAGGTTTAAAGGGAGATAACTCCAAAGTTCCAATCAAAGAGCACCTGTTTTTTTTTGTTTTTTTAAATCAGTCATGTTAAAATCAACTATTTTTTGTTTCTTATATGTAGAATTGCAGCATCAGGCTACATATCAGACACTTTTTCAAAATATACAGATAACAAGATGCTCCTTGGGTACCAGTATCATACACTTAGTTTTTTCTTAGTATATTTATTTGTAACATTGTGTCTAAAGGTTCAAAGGGAGATAACTCTAATATATATTTTGGAAAGGCAGATTACAGTATAATGAACTCAGTTCTTACTTGCAACCATATTATTTCTGGAGTTTATTGAACTTGGAAATCTCAATGGTTAAAATAAAAGTCATACAAAATAACACTAAACACTTCATAGAAAGCTAAAGCTTGAGCACATTAAAAGTGACCAGAAACATAAGCTCTTTGATATTATTAATAATAATTAACTTTTATTAGATAATTTATGGATTGATTGATGAAGCATCAATCCTAGGAAATCATCATGGTTTATTGATAAGCATTTTTTTATTTCACTAGATTTTTGGTAACTATAAGATATAGGTCAACAACATCTGATTGTAAAGTGTGCACTTGTCGGTCTAGCAGGGTTCATCTTTCTTTGACTCCTGTGTTTCCACTCTAGTTTGTATTAGGACTGCTTCTCAGTAAATTTGTTTTAGTCAACAATAATTGCTATATACATTCATTATAGAAGTATGTTTGATAATTGTTATGTTGTTTTGACTTTAACCTCAGATTCATAGATCCATTGTCATCTTGAATTGGCATGGAATATTTAGCTAAACCCAAGATCAATCAATCATATTACAATGCAGGCTGCAATATATAACATTAAGAATAACAGTTACATAGATACTTCGTCACCTCCGTCCCAAGTATTGGTTTCCGTTCTTTAACTTTAGTTTGCCTCAACCATATGTTATGAAACATATATGACGGTCCCAAGTCAGGTGCCTCTAGCCTTTGTTAGTCTTGTATTATTTTAATTTTAGTTTCTTGTGTACAATTTGGAAATTAGTATGGCGTTCATTATCACTGAACTAGTATATATTTGTTTAGGGGCCAGCTGAAGGACGCCTCCGGGTGCGGGAATTTCTCGCTACATTGAAGACCTGTTGGTGACCTTCTGCTGTTGTTTTTTTCTATGGTCAGGTTGTTGTCTCTTTGGCATATTCCCCATTTCCATTCTCAATTTTATTAACTATGTGAATCTTGCATCTGTATGTGGATCTGTGTCCCATAGACATATTCTACAATTTTTTTTATTTTTTTTTCAGTGCTGACAACAGTTCCACAGATGACTACAATCCAAAACTTTCTGTAAACGGCAAAGAAGATAGTCCGTTCAATCAGAGAACACTGGGTAAAATTAAATGATTGTTGTGAATTTGTAAGATAAATATAGATTTAATTACTGCATTTAGTAGGCAAAATAGCACACAACATGTGTTGCATTGGTAAAATATGATTATTTTACAATTTTAATGCAATAATTTATTGTCAGATGGTGATGAAGATGTGTTGGCTAAACATCAATGGGACAGTAATTCCAATTACAAGTATTAGATGTAAGCTTCTCATATGAGGGGCGTTAGCCTGAAAGATATCAGACTATTACATCTGACTTTTATAGAAGTATTAAATACATAAAATTCAGAATGGAAATGGGGAATATGTCAAAGAAAAAACAACGTGACCAAAGAGCAGATAACAGCTGAAGGTCACCAATGGGTTTTCAAAGCAGCGAGAAAATCCCACACCAGGAGGTGGTCCTAAGCTGGCCCCTTTATGAAATTGTGTACAAGTTCAGTGAAAATGGACGTCATACTAAACTTCAAAACATATATTTATTAGATTAAATTAAAAACACACACAGAGGTCTTGGGACAGGTGCAAATTCAGTGGGGTTAAACATGTTTTGGGAGATCTCAACCCTCCCCCTATACCTCTATTTATAAATATCTTATCTTTTCTGTTGTTCTTAAAAGAGAAATGAGTTTTGATAGAACAGTGTCATTGTCTCAAATTTTCCAGATGCTATAACGCTTACAGAAATTGTTTGTAGTTATAGATTTGGAATGAAATCGTAATTGACTCTTTTTCTGTGAACCAATTGATAACTATCTTACAACTGCTTTTGTATGGCTATATGAATCTCTTGTCTTTTTCTGGTTAAATGCTAAAACCCCAACCTTTTGCTGATAAATGAAAACACCTCTATGTAAATAAAAAAAAATCATTTTATGGCCAACATACAGTCTAATACAATAATAGATAGGTCACACTAGTTTGAAGCTCCAAGTTAGTTGAAGTCTGATAATGTTGTGAATAAATTAAACTAGAAATCAAAGATAAACCGACTACACCAAATAATCTAGTTAACAAAAAACATTAAGATGTGACATAAAGCATATCACTGATGATCTATTTTGTGTGACATCATAATAAATTACTGAAGGAGCCTATTGAAGCATTAACACGGCAGATTTTCCTCACAAATACAGTTTAAATGACTTTATATATTATTTTTGTTAGTGAAAGGCCACATTAACACATTAAAAGACATAGCAAAATTACCCTTCATTACAGAATTCCTATAAAATGCATTAAAAGTTATGTCAAGATATGAAATTTCATCCCAAGATCTACTATAAAAATCTTTGTCGTATGCATATTATTTATGCATTAATTCACTTCTGTCAATTTAAATTAAATATTTCTTAAAGACTAATATGCTATTTATTTATTTCTCAGAGAAAGACAAAAACAGTCTTCGTTTGATAAAGTAGTTCATTGATTTTTCCCGTTAAGGAGCATTCTGAAATACATTCTGACATAATGCTTTTATTGTTATATAGGGCAACTTGTCCTGAATAAATCTGTATCATTCATTTGAAATGTATTTGTAATATTCAATACAATTTAATTTTTTTAAGGTTTGTCTCCCTTTTCATATCTAAGATCTATTGTTTCAGTTCCTATTTCACCTTCTTATACATGTTATACGGACATTTAGATGAGAGTGGGAAAAAGTGAAGGGAAACAATTTCAACAATTTCAACATTTACAGGTCACTGTACAATTTTACAATGAGAAAATCCATACCAAATAGTAAGCTATGTAAAGCCTGGCAAAACAAAATGTGACATAATTCAAAAGAAAAAAAATATTGCCTGGTTACAGCTATTAACATTTAAAAAAAAAACACAATTACGACACAGCAACCAACAAATACCACAGCAGGATACAGTCTGTGGTCAAATGGAATTGTAGAACGACATAATGCAACTTTAACTGAAACAGTTAACAAAATCAGAGAAAGCTCAAATCTATCTTGGGGAAACTGAAAATTATAGGTCAAAGTACGGTCTTCAACACAGAGCCTTTGCTCACACAGATTATGCTCTAGCTTAGGGACAAGTACAGTACATAGAGAGGGTCTATGGTTTAAACATGTTTGTCAGTCCTTATAGTCCTAGCCTTTGACAGTGGAATAACAACACTACAGAAGAACAACTGTAGAGATCTTTTAAAAGGACTTGACTCATCAGATTGGTCATAAGCACTTACACAACTAACAAAAAGACAAATGATCCAAATTACTGATCTATAATTATACTCTCAGTAACTGAAATATTTATCCTAGCCCAATTTCAACCTAATTAAAAGACCATGTTTTCTGAGACCCCTTCAATTCTTAGACTCTTCAAGTCTTCTTTCAGTGGTTAATGTTCAACTTCGACTTTTGCTTTTATTTTTCAGATTATGAAAAGTTCAAATCAAATTTTCTTCTTTAGTCAAGAAAATTAGCTACAAAGTGAATGTGATTACTGACTCGTAAATTGTAACCACTAATAAAGGCTGATTTTACTAACAGGGAGTGATTATGGAATCAGATCTGTTAGATCCATCTGTTCCTGCCAGTAATTACAGGTAAGACTTTTCATTATGCTGTGTCAAAAATCTTGCTATACTTGGCTGATCGCAATCCTATGTGTGTTGGTACTATGTTGCCTGCTGTTGGTTTTGATACTCATGTCACCTTTGCTATGACATTTGGAAGACAATATGACCCTCATAATCAAGAACAGTTGTGATGAAGCACCCTAAGAGACAGTCTGATTAAAAAAAATGGTCATATTCCAACCTACTGTTAATTTCTCATAATAGAAATAATTTAAAACTTAGGCAATATTCATGCTTACCAGTATGACCTACAAGCTTATTGAAATTTGTAACGTTAGTTCCTTAAAGAACATTAACAGGATAAATTTTTATATGAATACTAATGCATCAAGATTACAAGAATGCAAGAGATATTTGAAAGAAAAATAAGTTTGGAATGGGAACAAATACTTGGGTCCTTACTTGTAACTTGTTTTTAAAGAATTTGGGGTTTTTTTTTGGAAATGTGTATATGAACTAATTTTTATTCTGATATTGCAAATATATTTAAAAGTATAAGAATTATAGGAAGTTTGAAGAAATGTACTAAGTTACATGAGTGCACTTCCAGTGAATATGTGCAGTTCTGATTATTAGAAGTACAGTGCTGATTGGATTGTGGGTTCTTGGTTTTTATTGATACTGTTTCAAGAAAATGTATCAGATATATATGTATATATACTTATCAGATACATTTTATGAAGATTCAAGCTTTTTTTTTTAAAGTTTTTCTTTCCTTTAAAGAACAGAAAATGTGTTAAGGAACAGATAATCAAGCTATAGTTTTGAGTTATCTCCCTTACAATACTTAAAAAGCAATATAGAAAACCATACAATTTTAAAGATGAATCAGGAGAAAGCAAAATAGGGTGGTCTTAAGAATAATGTGATAGGATCAAAGCATCATATAAACTTCAGTAAGAAGATTGCAAATAAGAAACTTTTTATGTCCTGAGTTTTGTTTAAGTCTGTGAAGCATGATACACTTTCTAGATTCTGTCCAATGACTTAAGTTACCTTTCCCATACTATAGTAGCTTCATTCTATCCTTTTTTTTCTCTTGTAATTTATTCTAGGTATTACACAATTTTAATGTATTGCAGATTAGTTTTTTTTTAAACTGATGTCATTAAAAAGTAATGTTTCAAAGTACATGAACCATAGAATTTAATGTTAAGCAAGTTATTTATATTCTTCTGAAGTCAAACATTAAACATGGTAAACACTTGCATGTTGAATAATTTCACCGAAAGCTATATTTTATATTACAATAGTTGATCTGTTTTCAGTTTTATTTATTGCAACTAATTTTTCAAACAGAAAATGCAATAAATTTCAGATATAAATTTGTTGCCTGGAGAAATTGACAGAAGCATATTTCATTACACTTTAATTTATTTCCAAATGAAACAAATCATTCTTTATTATTTGCTTGCGTTAATTGGTTAGTTTTGTGATGAAAAGTTTTATATGGTTGAATTCCTCCAGCAGGCATTAATATTCAAGGTTGCTGTTCTCTACAAATATATTATAGTAAGGTCAATGTTTGATTAAAGCCATATTTAGAAATGTTCGTGTTTCAGATTGCAAGATTAGGTTTTATTATTTGTGCTCAAAATTTCAAGTTTTAATTGCCAAACAGGAAATAGAAGTCTGACAGATATGGAAAGTGCTCACACATTACAACATATCACTGCCAAGTACCTGATTCATCTTTAAAATATAAAGATTTTTTATTTGTGCACAAACGGTTAGTTTTATACCAAAGCAGACTTTTAATAAAAGTGCAAAATTCAGAGCTGATTGTGTGGCATCAGTTTTGTTGAAACAATTTTCTTTATTTGTTTGATTTAAAGAAATTTTGACTAATTTAATATCAGTATAAGCTTGCATCAAGTTTTCAATAATGAACCCCTTTCTAGGTGTGGTCATACCTGTAGCCAGGGGGGTTCGGACGACCCCCCCCCCCCCCCCCCCCCCCCCCCCTTGTAAACAAATAAGCACTGTTAAAGTCAATGTTTTGTTCGAATTGTGACTGTTAAAGTCAAGTTTGTGAGTCCAAGGAACCCCCCCTTGGAAATTCCTGGCTACAGGCCTGGTGGTGGCTAACTTGCTTTTTCTTGTTTATCCATCCATTTGTCTGTATTTCTACAAATATTTCAGTGTACTACTAAACAAAACGACTTAACATTTGTTCAGCAACTTGGCAGTGATGTGTTGTAATGTGTGAGCACTTTCCATATCTGTCAGACTTCTATTTCCTGTTTGGCAATTTAATCTTGAAATTTTTCATCACATTTTTTTCTCCAGTTCTTTTGAACAGAATAAATACATATTTAGCTAACAGCTTTGCATTGGAAAGTTGTAATGTCAAGTGCTTTCCAGATCTGTCAAGACACCTACTCAGCGGCGGATCAAGTAATTTTCATATGTCCCCATTCAAATGCATTGATCATCAAAAAGAAAGAGGGGGTTCCAACCCTGGAACCCTCCCCCTGGAACTGCCACTGCTATTCCTGTTGTCTGATATCAATACTCCAAAAATAATGATTCTACAATAGAATGTAATGTTATCATTTTATGCATAATTTTTGGCATATTTAAGTTTTACTGAAGCACAACGATATCAGATACTGTGGATTCATTTATTTTCGTGGATACCAATTTTCGTGGATTAAGAAAAACTCGCATATTCGTGGATATTTAATTTCGTGGTTTTGCTGAAGTCTGCATACAAACCTATAGAAAAATTATCATTCGTTGAATATTTAATTTCGTGGTTTGACTGTGCCCACGAAATCCACGAAAATTGGTATCCAACAAATAATAATGAATCCACAGTATATCTAAATATTTTGCCGTTTTCCTTACATTGTATGGAGAGCAAATATTGCTTGATTAATTACCTGAATTGCTTCCATTCCATGGAAAATTTTATACTAACCTATCGTTACTTCCTATAGTGACAATTTCTATGGAATATAATCTAACCTACTGTGATTGCCAACAGTGACGATTTCTATGGAATATAATCTAACCTACAGTGATTCCATACATTGACAATGTCTCCCTAACTGTGTTATGATTTACTCTGACCTTGTGATCGGCCATTAATCTCACTATTATCCTACCACTCTTCAGGGACATCCTATAATGGCCATCTATAACCAATCTCTTTGTCAACATAGTTATATCAAAGCTCTTGCTGTGTAATTCACTTATTTTTCTCTATCCCGGAGAAGTTCCTTCATTTTCTGAGATGATTTGATTTTACTCGGTTCATAATCAAAATAAGATATTGTATTGATTAAAAGATTAGATCATCTATACGGAAATGTCCTATACATATTGTATTCCATTAGTGTTTTTCCTGTTCCATTTACTGCATATGACTCTAGATATCTTATTTTCGTCTTTATTTCTTAGTTTTCACCGTCATGCCTAGAGGCCATTAAGATACCTTGTCAATGAAGCTGTCACAGCTAAAAGATAAGGAGACATGTTTTTTATAATCAGCACTAATATTAACTGAACTAGGTTGTTTGGTCATGATATTTTATTGACAAAATTATCCAACAAGTTTGATGACACAATACACCTTATCGCTAATCCCGGCTGACCCGGCCGCTTGAACTTTTGACGCATATAACAATCACTTTTCCATTGTGGCGTCAGATATTTTGTTTTATGACATCAGAATTTTACGGGAACCTGTGTGATTTTCAGTAATGGTGGACAAATAGCGATAAGGTGTATATTTGCTGAAGATATAATTTGTTCATGGTTAAAATGTCTTCTACAATATTTCAAAAAAATCTATGTTATGGCTTAAATTCGCAAGTTTTCATATAGCTTAAGGTATAAGGGAAATGCTTTCCTTGTATCAGTTCAAATTTCATTTAAAAATATCAACATCATTAAATGTGATGGGAGTATAATCTGTATGTTTAAATGGTAGTACTAAGTCCTTCACTGCAATTAATCTTTTACTAAATTTCTTAAAAATGCCATCCTTTCTAGGTTATCATTTCATATCTATTTTAGGCTAATGTAAAGATGATTAAATTTTGTTTTGCATTAGTTATAGTCATGACATTGTTTTGCCCATTTGCCAAAAGTTGAACTGATTTTTAGTTAAAAGCATTATTAAGCAGCAAGGATAATTAAGCTACAACTTCTTGATAGATCTACAATTTTCACATAATCTTGTATACACTTATACTTAATAAACAAGGTAACAGGAATAAACAAAATGTTGGTGGATCTCTAGTTTTATTTGGATGTATATCAGTGCTAATTGTCTCCATCTCAGCAGTGACTAAAAGAATTAAAGATGATTTTATTGTTGTCATCAAGGGTGTTTCAAGGTCAAAGTCCTAAATTTACTTAAGTTATAAGTACCTCATATGAGTCTCAAACCTTGAAAGCCTTAAAAGAATATTAAAGATTCTTGATTTTGTTGCTCACTCCATTAACAGAAATGATGCAGAAAATTTGGTTGAATTGTCTGTCTGCAAATAAAAGATAACTGACAATAATATGTTATTTTTAATTGTTGTATGTAATGATGCTTGGTTTTATTGCTGTCCATAAACAGAAATTGTTCAATAGATATAGTTGCATTGCCTGTCTGAAAATAAAAGATCACTGACAATATAATGTTTCTTTTAAATGTTGTATTTTATGATGAATGCAGAAAAATATTTGTCATTAAAAAGTCTGCCTCAGATTAGTCTCTGACAGTTTGAAAATTGACTTGGTGGTCTGATGTGTTATGCTTGTTTTAAATAGGTGATTTTTAGTCCCTATTTCCATCAAATCAAATACAATACCATTTGTATTGCTATTTCTCTCCTTAGCATGTGACGTATAGAAATCTGAGAGTTATTTGTCTGGAAAGGATCACATGTCTTTCTGTGTTCTGTAACCTGTGATAAAGCATGTTTAAAATCTGTATGATCATCTTAAAAGAAACTGGTGGCCATTACACAACCAAATGTGCTGAAAGTGGCTTTAAACGCCAACAACCCCAATTAATCATTCTTTATTTTATCATACTGAATAGTGTTTTTAAACATTTAGTGATTGATTACTTTGTACCAGGCCTCGACATTATGCCATTGTAAGCATACATAATATATGACAATGAAGGTTGCTGACTGGATTCATTGGAAACCAGTACAAATTGCTTTTGATAGAAATATAGGTTGTTGACTGGATCCATTGGAAACCAGAACAAATTGCTTTTGATAGAAATATAGGTTGTTGACTGGATCCATTGGAAACCAGAACATATTGCTTTCATACAGATAGATTGGTTGATTCATCCTCCAATCATTTTAACATTAATTTTTCATCAGATTATTGTCTTGCTGACATATCAGTTTTCTAATAAATGAAAGAAATTGAATAAACATAATTCAATTTACAGAGCACAAACTATGACTGCTCTTCAAATGTCAACAAATACGCCTACAAGAAAACTGGAGAGAGAGGTCAATATCTGTACTCAAAAACTTGTGCCTTGCATGCAAAAAAAATCTTCAGACTTTTCCATCATCTGCCTTTAGGTTATAAAATTCATTGATATTTAACGCAATGGGACTGCATAATTTGTGCTTACAACAAATAAAACATATCTTTGGTCATTTTTGACACACAGGTTCTCTAATGGACAAACAAATCATGATGGCTGTAAAACTTCAGAAGGGGTAATAGTGTTAGAATAGCATTTGACCTAAAAGAAAAAAATAGAATCAGAATTTGTATGTTCATCATCCTTTAGGGAAACCTATAACTTAAACTTTACCGTTGGTAAAGCGGCATTTACCCACTATCAAGAAAATCATGAAAGGAAATGCAAGCCCTGGAATATTTAATCAAGTGGGAGTTACATGCCATGGTATTCCATATACAGGCACTGATGTAATGTTGATAAATAGAATTAGAAAGATCACAATGAGAAATATTGAAATCATCTCTTTTGTTGTTAAGTTTAGATTTTAGCCAACTCTACTTGTCAATTTCTAGTCATATGTCAACACATTCAATTCTCAATTTTACAATTTTATATGAAGTGTTTGTGAGGTGGCCTTTGTTTCAAGTACATCAAGAAACCTCATGTTCGAAGTCTGGCTCTTATTAACTAAAGAACAACTGTAATTAACAAAATGATTCAAATAGCAAATATAATATTGAATATATTTGAATTATTTTTCATTGTCTGTTTGCAACCTGAACAACCAATCAGATTACTATAACTAAAATTTTCAAATGTGCTAATATCTATAATTACATCTATCAACTTGAGCTTTAACAACAACTGGGTAAACATATTTGTTAAGTTGCACGAAGCATCTTTAGGCTTTGACTAGACTTTGGCTTAAAATTTCTAGCAATTAAATTACCATAGTTTTAAAATCTAACTTATTTGCTTAGAATTACTTGTAAATAATGAGTTAATAATCTGTCGTATGTCTACAGCGTGAAGAAAAGCTGTAATTGACATTAGACATACAATATCCTATTAGAAACATGTCTATTTGCAAGGCAAGGTTCTCCGGCAATGTTCTATAAAAAAAAAATCCCAATTTTGGATTTTGAGTTCATTGCTATCCACGATATTTTGATACAAATATATGAAATCATTGATTGGGGGGATCAAAGTTCTAGATGCCTACCAACATATGTCATTCACTATTGACTTTAAGTGACGTGAGAAACATTCGGAAGTTGAGAATCATAAAATGAAATGTCAGATGTTATCAGCATATTAAAATTGATCTCTATATACGGCTGATGAGTTCTGTCAAATATTCCTGAATTTTTATGTCAGGCAATTGTTTCAGATCTTTTACAGTGTAAAAAGTGACTTGATGAATTTTGCAGAACAACAACATAGAAGATTACTGCTAGAGATACCGAAGATGGATGGGTGCACAGGACATATTGTCTACCGATACATTCAAAAAGAGATGTATCAAAAGACTAGAACTGATTTTGCCGCATTCAGATTAAATGGGAATGGTACATCAGAATTATTAAGGCTTCAGTTTAGATATTACCATATCCCCACTACTTTTAAAGAACCCTTTAATTTAGAGAGTATTATGCTCCCTACTCTTAAAGGAACCCTTCAGTTTAGAGAGTATGCTTTAGATAATACATAGCTCTCTGCTCTTCAAAGAACCTTTCAGTTTAGAGAGTTCAGTGCTCTTTACATTTTAAGGAATCCTTCAGTTTTGTGAGTAACATTAAATTGCTCTCTATGCTTTATAGAACCAATGCAACAAATCTTTGAGGACCCATAGCATTACAAAAATTTTGCTTTTGAAAATCCGATTTTACAGAATGAGTGTGAATCTCTTTGTCTTTCATCAACGGAAAGTTGACCATCTGTAAAATTTATTTATTGTTTAAATTTGAAGAATGCAACTATCTGTTGGTCTGTTGGTCTATTTCCTGCTACATGATATCAGTGTTTAACAATCTTCATCAATAGACTAAAGTACTCACAGCTTGCAGCAAGATTTATAGAAAGTCTCTTATAAGATATACTCATTCTCTCTTTAAACTTTAGCTTAGAAAGTAGGGCAACAGATTGTTTCCCCTTTCAATGGTTCAGTTCATGCTGTGGTACATTTCTTGATGTTCTAACAAAATTTAGAAAATCAAATAATGTTTGTAAGGACTTCAATGGTTGAAAACAGTACTTCTAATTTTAATTAAGTGTATTGTTTTTTTATGCTCAACCTCGGGGCATTAAGTTTTTGTCTATCTGTGTGTATGATCGTTTGTTTGTCATGCTGTCTGTTCTGCTGCAGGTTTTTGTTAAGGTAGTTTTTGATGAAGTTGAAGTCCAATCAACTTTAAACTTTGTACACATGTTCCCTATGATATGATCTTTGTGTTTGTAATGCCAAATTTGATTTTTTACTCCAATTTCATGGTCCACTGAACATAGAAAGTGAAAGTAGGCCGGCATCTGTGTAATATGGACACCATTTGTTTACTATGGACACATTCTTGTATTTTTGCTTCTTTAATACTGATTGTACTGAATACAATTTTGGTTTTGTCACTGTGAAACAAAGACGTCACTGTGAAATAAAGACGTCCCTGTGAAACAAAGACGTCACTGTGAAACAAAGACGTCCCTGTGAAACAAAGACGTCCCTGTGAAACAAAGACGTCTCTGTGAAACAAAGACGTCACTGTGTAACAAAGACGTCACTGTGAAACAAAGACGTCACTATGAAACAAAGACGTCCCTGTGAAACAAAGACGTCACTGTGTAACAAAGACGTCACTGTGAAACAAAGACGTCACTGTGAAACAAAGACGTCACTGTGAAACAAAGACGTCACTGTGAGACAAAGACGTCACTGTGAGACAAAGACGTCAAAGACGTCACTGTGAAACAAAGACGTCACTGTGAGACAAAGACGTCACTGTGAGACAAAGACGTTACTGTGAAATAAAGACGTCCCTGTGAGACAAAGACGTCACTGTGAAACAAAGACGTCACTGTGTAACAAAGACGTCACTGTGAAACAAAGACGTCACTGTGAAACAAAGACGTCCCTGTGAAACAAAGACGTCACTGTGAAACAAAGACGTCACTGTGAAACAAAGACGTCCCTGTGAAACAAAGACGTCACTGTGAAACAAAGACGCCCCTGTGAAACAAAGACGTCACTGTGTAACAAAGACGTCACTGTGAAACAAAGACGTCACTGTGAAACAAAGACGTCCCTGTGAAACAAAGACGTCACTGTGAAACAAAGACGTCACTGTGAAACAAAGACGTCCCTGTGAAACAAAGACGTCACTGTGTAACAAAGACATCCCTGTGAAACAAAGACGTCACTGTGAAACAAAGACGTCCCTGTGAAACAAAGACGTCACTGTGAAACAAAGACGTCCCTGTGAAACAAAGACGTCACTGTGAAACAAAGACGTCACTGTGAAACAAAGACGTCCCTGTGAAACAAAGACGTCACTGTGAAACAAAGACGTCCCTGTGAAACAAAGACGTCTCTGTGAAACAAAGACGTCACTGTGTAACAAAGACGTCACTGTGAAACAAAGACGTCACTGTGAAACAAAGACGTCACTGTGTAACAAAGACGTCACTGTGAGACAAAGACGTTACTGTGAAATAAAGACGTCCCTGTGAGACAAAGACGTCACTGTGAAACAAAGACGTCCCTGTGAAACAAAGACGTCACTGTGTAACAAAGACGTCCCTGTGAAACAAAGACGTCCCTGTGAAACAAAGACGTCACTGTGTAACAAAGACGTCGCTGTGAAACAAAGACGTCACTGTGAAACAAAGACGTCCCTGTGAAACAAAGACGTCCCTGTGAAACAAAGACGTCACTGTGAAACAAAGACGTCCCTGTGAAACAAAGACGTCCCTGTGAAACAAAGACGTCACTGTGAAACAAAGACGCCCCTGTGTAACAAAGACGTCACTGTGAAACAAAGACGTCACTGTGAAACAAAGACGTCCCTGTGAAACAAAGACGTCACTGTGAAACAAAGACGTCACTGTGAAACAAAGACGTCCCTGTGAAACAAAGACGTCTCTGTGAAACAAAGACGTCACTGTGTAACAAAGACGTCACTGTGAAACAAAGACGTCACTGTGAAACAAAGACGTCACTGTGTAACAAAGACGTCACTGTGAGACAAAGACGTTACTGTGAAATAAAGACGTCCCTGTGAGACAAAGACGTCACTGTGAAACAAAGACGTCCCTGTGAAACAAAGACGTCACTGTGTAACAAAGACGTCCCTGTGAAACAAAGACGTCCCTGTGAAACAAAGACGTCACTGTGAAACAAAGACGTCCCTGTGAAACAAAGACGTCACTGTGTAACAAAGACGTCACTGTGTAACAAAGACGTCCCTGTGAAACAAAGACGTCCCTGTGAAACAAGGACGTCACTGTGAAACAAAGACGTCACTGTAAAACTAAGACTTCACTGTGAAACAAAGACGTTACTGTGAAACAAAGACGTCACTGTGATACAAGGACGTCACTGTGAAACAAAGACGTCACTGTGAAACAAAGACGTCCCTGTGAAACAAAGACGTCACTGTGTAACAAAGACGTCACTGTGTAACAAAGACGTTACTGTGAAACAAAGACAAATATGTTTTCACTACTCATTGTGAATAGTTCAACAGAATTTGTATCTCTTACAAAGCACAAATCTCTATCGAAATCAATACAACTTTTTTGATGTAAATTCCAAGGTGAATCAAGAAGAAAAAAACAATGTTTACGAAATATCTTTTTACTGTAAATTGACTAATGTCTTTTTAAGAATAGAGAACTGTTGACTGTCAATACGTTATGTAATACTTGGTTGGTTAAGACATGACATTTAGAACTGATTACGGTTGCATCTAACAAGATAGTGTCAGGTTATTGATAGTGTTCAATTACAAAAAATAGAAATGTGACCTTAAGTTAGTGTTTTCTATTAAAATGTACTGGTATTGACATTGTCATTTGAAAATCAATATTTACACTGGAAAAGGAAGTAGAGATGTGTTAAGGCAAAATGCCATAAAAATTTATTTTATATCTACAAAGTAATACTTTTATTTCTGCTCTTTGTCAGACCACTTCTTTAGAGGTTAGTGCCCTTTAATGACAATTTTTTTCAAAATTGTTTCATTTTTGAAAATTATTTTGCAATTAAAGAGACAGAAAGGCAACATGACAAAAATTATCGGCATGACATGATCTACAAATAAGTCAACATGCCTGAAATAGAGATTACTGGAGTTATTTCCCTTTAATGTATTTTTTTTCTACCAATGTTTTGCATTTCTGCCTTTTGTTTTGAAGATAATAATACAAAAAATTTAAAACCCTAGAATGATTAGCATAAGATCTGCAAATGAGCCACCATAGATTGAAATTGCAAGTTGTGTTTTATGTGATATTGCCCTTTCATTACAATTTTTAGTGGGTTTTTTTTACCTTTTTCCGGTTTTGGGCAAAACTAAAGAAGATAGAGATAAATTGTTAACTTACACAAAATGATTGGCAATGCAAGTTAAAAAAAAAAGGCAAGTGTTGTTTCCATTTATAGCAAAATTGTCAACATAAAATAGAGCAGGGGTCTTATCTTGAATATTGACATCCAAAATACTTAGGTTAAATAATTCAATTGATTTTAATTACAAATAGGATCACTTCTTTCTGTCATTTATCTATGACACAAATTCTTATTTTTGAGCAAGCTGCTACAATTACCATATACGATATATCTTTTGTTTTCAAAGGAAAATTAATTCCCATACCATAACACCATCTTTTGAAATTCATTTATCTCTGCATGAAATGAATACAACCGTAAAAGTCATTTATTTAAGCACGAAATAGGACACTTTACACTGATTTGTTGGGCATCAATGAATGGTCTACTGAGTTTTTAATTGATAAAAATTGATAAAGCCTGACTTGTGACAAGATCCTGACATTCCAGTGTAATCCCACTCCATCATTTCTCAGTAGGATTCAAACAATCTTCATTCAAACATTTATCACTATTGTTTTATATTACAAATAAAATATGTTATCCTTGATCCGCTGTATTGGTCTATGGCTTTAAATAACATTTTATGAAATTGATTCCTAGTATTGAAAATTTATTTGTTTATTATTAAAATGCTATTATGGAATGTTGTTATGCTTTATGTTTGATTGGACGATGATTACAATGGTAAATCACAAAAAGTGCATCATTTATTGTAAGGGCAATGATCTTTAATTTATAAAAACATTTTTCAGAAGTTTGTATTTGCGTTACTAGCTTATGGTTAACTTGTTTTCTTATTGTTCAATTGTTGTAGTTTTATGTTTGCCTTTGTTTTGGTTCTTCCTACCTTACCTAGTCTTTATCTTCCTCCTCTAGCAGGAGCTTCTCTTCTATAGCGTACTTCTAAAACAAAAATTTGACAGACATATATCATTTTAGCAGTTCAATCTTCAGAATAAACTTTTAAAACAACTCATGTTTTAAAACATCATGTAAAGATTCTATTGGCCTTTGTAGACATTATTGGGCCTTAAACTGTAAAAGAAAAACTGTAAATTCATTTATTTTAGTGGGAACCAATTTTCTTGGATTGAGGAAAACTTACTTTCGTGATATTTGATTTCATGCTTTTGCCATATTCTGCATACAGGCCAAATGAAAATTTTCAATTCGGTGAACATTTAAAATCATGGTTAACCTGTAACCACGAAACCCACGAAAGGTATCTAACAAATATTACTGAATCCACAGTCTTGGGCATGTGACAAACGGAAGACATTTCTATAACATGTATTGTATTTGGTTTTCTAGAATTTTGGTTCACAGGCTACTTAGATTTAAACATATAGTGGGCATTAAATCAGTATCATAGTTACAAGTAAAGATCTCGAGGACAACATCATGATCTCAGAATGAAAAAGGAATAGATCAAGGTCATTCTACCTAACTTCAAGGTCAAGGTGACTTAATACTACAATACTTGTAAAAATTGTTGAAAAGATAGGCCCAACCTATTTTGGCATGTACTAAAAGGTGGAGTGTTAGAGTGGTGGAGTGGAGTCGCAGAGTGAAAACATGGAGTTAGGAAATGGAGTGTAGTTGAGTAGTGGGGTCAATAGTTTTGAAATTAAACCAATTTATAAGATATTTTTTGTACATGTGTAGCTATAAAAATCATAAAATGATTGTTTGGTCTGAAGGGGGCTCGAGGGAATAAATCTTTTTTTTTTGTTTAATTTAGATTAACATGATAAATTCAAAGTGAAAATGTTGATAGGTAATTAAATTTTAATATCTTATGACCAGATTTTTTTTCAGCCTCTGTTTGACTCTGGCATATTTTTCCAGCAAAAAGACATACATTTTTAACTAGGGGCTAAACCTGTGACAATGTGATAATTAACAAAAGCACTATGTGCATTTTAATAAAAGTTATGTGAGCTGTGTCCTAACATACCTTTTATAGTAGCATGGGTCTTTTGCTTTTCTTTTCCCTACTAATCAGAAATACACTTCAATTCAGAACAGTAAAAAAAATGTACTACATAGACAACACTGTCACACCTCCAACTAAGCTGTCATAAAATGCTACCCAAAACTTTGTCCAACTTTGATAAATAATCAAATATGACAAATAAAATAATATAAAATCAGTGTGTGGTTTGGGGGGAGGGGATCATTGTGTGATGCAATTTAAAAAAAAAAACAAGAAAAAAACATTTGTAAATGATTTTAATTTGAGATTTTCATATTAATTTGTTAATAATTTCATTTGATATAAGTGTGATTGATTTGTTGATTCGTGAATTATTTCACTCCATGACTCCACTCCAACACTCAAGCACTCCAACACTCCAACACTCTTCTCCACTCAACCTTTTAGTACATGCTATCTATTTTATATTGTATTCATTACTACCGGTAGATGTGCTCTATTTATGGATTGGCCCCCTGATTGCTTTTGTAACTTTCAAAACCAAGACTATATCTTTTTGATAGATTTGGTATAAGAAACTAAAAAGTATGAAGGTGTTATTTAGAACCTTTGGTATTTAAATTGTATTAATTAGTAATAATTAAGTGTGCATGTAATGCAGTGTTAATACATATTGATAAGCCATGTGCAGGATGTCAGATTTCCGTTTGCATAATTTAAATGTGTGTCTAAGTCAATTATTATTCTTATGCAAATTTAGAAATAAATTGGATTTTGGGAAGTTAATTGTATATAGATTTCAGTGCATTTCAGTGAAATTAGGGAAAAGAATTTATATGGTTGTAATAAACTTTGAAATTTAAATTCTTTTAATATAAGCGTTACATCATAAGATAGAAAATCATGTTATTTTATAGAGAGGGGGGAATAAAACCACTTTTAAATATCTTTTAAAAGGATTTCTTGCAGTTTCTTATACTTCATGGCTGTTTAATTGTGTATAGTTACGTAACTGATGCAGCGTTTCATGAAGCTGAGTTATAAAATAGTTCTTTGCATCTTAATTTTATTATGATATCTCTGTAAGGGAACTATTAGATAAGCAGTGCAAAATGTGTTTTTTCTTTGTTCATGAAATGAATATCTGCAGTAATTAAATATAAAATCAGAACTAATTAAGTTTTCTCGGTTTCCAAACAAAGTGAAATTGATAGACATGAAAAGAGACTCAATGTGATATGAATCTAAACATTGTCAAATAAACTGACTTTTAATTACTCTTTTTGATGGAAAATGAACTAAACTTTTAATAACACTTTTTGATGGAAAATCTGTCGCTGATTCAAGTATTTAATTTCAAGAAAACTTTTAATAACAGTAACAAACATTTTCTAGATTAATCTAAATTGTGTTATTTATAGTGAAAAATGGCATAAAAATTCATTTTTTTCACCAAAATATGTATACAGGGTTACCAGGTTACAGATGCTGCCAAAATATTATGCATAAATATATATATAATCTGCAGTTGTTATAAATTTTGTATCAGTGATAGAGATGTTTGTTGTTTAACATACATGAACTTTATTTTTGGTGAAAAACACAATGGAATCTGATAGTGAAGATATTATTATACCACAATCAAGGTATGTATCATCAGTTTCAATATCTTCTGTGTATTAAAAAACTGTTTTTTAGCATGAAAACTCTTAAAAATATATAAAGAGTTTTGAGAAAAATTTACAGAATTATTGGTGTTTTCACTGCAATTCAATTTCCATCTGTTTTCCTATATAACCTCACTAGTCCTTCATCTTCAACTTTTACGAAAATCTTTACTTTGAAACTACTGGTCCAAATATGATTAAATTTGGTTACAATTATAATTGGGGTATCTTATCTAAAAAATGTGCCCAATGACCCACATGCCAACAAAGATGGCCTACATGGCTAAATATAGAACATATGGGTAAAATGTAAGTTTTAATTCTCTATTGATTTGAAAACTTTTAAAAAATAGTTGTTTCTTTCATTGTTGAAATTAACAGTTGACTTCTAATTAGAGTTATCACCCTTTGAAGACAATTTTTACTATTTTTTTGCCTCATATCTTAGAAATGATAATAGATAGATAGAAACTTAAATAAGCAAAAATGATCAGCAAGAGAAGATGTACATTTCAAACCATATGGAGGAAATTTTCCGTCATAACTCCTCATTAGACCTCATTGCCCTTTAATGATGATTTTTAAATTTATATTTTGCATTTTGCCTTTTATGATAAAAATTAAAATAGATTATTAGAAATGATCAACAAGGCAAGATTGTAACAAGCAATTATTTATGCATGTGCCTGTCCCAAGTCAGGAGCCTGTAATTCAGTGGTTGTCGTTTGTTTATGTGTTACATATTTGATTTTAGTTCATTTTTTTTACATAAATAAGGCTGTTAGTTTTCTCGTTTGAATTGTTTTACATTGTCTTATCGGGGCCTTTTATAGCTGACTATGCGGTATGGGCTTTGCTCATTGTTGAAGGCCATACCAGTGACCTATAGTTGTTAATGTCTGTGTCATTTTGGTCTTTTGTGGATAGTTGTCTCATTGGCAATCATACCACATCTTCTTTTTTATAAGTCAAAATTTACCAATATAGTTAGTAGACTCATGACTGTCACTCTTTATTATTTATTATAGAACAAAAGATCAGCAATAAAAAGCAACAACAAAAAAGATTTATTTCGTGAATTCTTTTTTCATGAGTGTCCTTGGTTGAATTTGTACATATATCTAGGTCAGCTACATAGGCTCTCTAGTTTCCTGTTATTATGGGTAATTTGACAAATTTTAACTGACCTTGTTTTAAGGTTCAGTGATCAATGTTATAGTTTGTGTGATTTTAGGTCTGTTTCTCAATTTGGTATATAGCATGATTTAAAGGTGTACATATATGTTCATCTGGACTTGACCTTATTTCCATACTTTCTTTCTTTCTTATGTATAAGCTTCCTATCTTAGGAACACCCCTTAATGGGTAATGGGGAATATTTACATAAATGAGTAAGAACATTAGTCATGCTTCATTGGTCAAAGTTTTGTTTTTTGTGAATCAGTCTGTTAGTTACTTCATGTTAAAGGTCAATTAAATACTTAAAGCAAGAATGGAAACAGGGATTTTGCAAAAGAGACACTACAACCAAAGTTTAGAAAAGAGCCTAAGGCCACCAATAGGTCTGCTTGTAAAGAAAACATATCTTCCTGGTTGGTTGATCTAACATTCACCTTATGTTCATATGCTTTTATTATCGTTTTTTCTGTTCTGTACAATTGTCATTTTTTTTTTATTCTATCCTGTACAGTTGTTGTTTTCTATAATTTCTTGTAGAATTTTTGTCATTTTCAGTAAGCCTTTCATAAAAGAAAATTTTAAAAAAGGTCTTCAATGTTATTCATAGACAATATTTTTATTGTACCTTTGAGGGAAGTCATGTCTGTCTTTTGAGAATTTCAATTTGCATTTTAGACCAAACAAAACTGAGGCTGCCCTTCCATTTTTTTTTAATGTGCACAGTACATGTACATGTATTTTTTATAATCAAGTTAATTATAAGGTCTAAACAAATCTGAAATATTGCCAGTTATTAATGTGTGACAGGAAAAATATGATAACCAATAATTTACATCACTTTCCCTCATAGTGACAAAGACATTATATATATTAACCACATATAATGTCAATATTCTAAAAACTTAAGAATGATTTTTTTTTGTGTTCATGATTTGAATAGCCAGTCATGGTATTTTTGATACCCCTTCCACTAAATAGATGGTCATATAGTGTTTCACTTGTCCATCCTTCTCTGTCTTTCTATCATTCCCAAAGATAATACCAGTTACAAAATTGCTCGGCATATAGTATTACCCTTGTCCTTATTCAAATTTTTCTTTACTAGTCTTTCATACATGTTTCACCTTCCAGTAAGTGTTATAATGTAGGCATATAGTATTGGCATTTTCAATCCATTGTAGTTCTAAAGAAAAGAATCATTCCAACATATGATTAGATCTTTTCAAATATTCTTCTGTTCCTTCAGTATGTAAGATCTGTCCAGAAAGTTTCTTAATGCCATTAAACAATGACCTAGTTTTTTTTTGTATCTAGTTTCATAATGGTTAGTTATTCCGGCATAGTTTTTATATAGTCAATTGATGTACATACAGGCAGAACCACTGCACTCAGACTGAAAAATTTGCTTGAAATTGTACTTGATGTATAGGTGTCATGGTTAAAAAGTACTCTTAGTAGCTAGAAACACCATGCCTTGCGGTCATAAATTTTTCGAGTAAGTTTTTCATAATCGTACTTGAAAATCAACCAAACAAAACATTGGATTTCATGTTTTGAGCAGGATTTTTGTGCTCCAAGCACTGAGCAAAGTTTTATGACTTCAACCCCATATCTAGGATTTTGAATACGTTGATTTAGTACTATAATTTTGAAATGACCAGACATACATTTTGTACTTATGCTGATACTTCTCTAATATTTTGTATGTACCATCTTATGATGAATAATTTTAAAAATAGATCTAGTTTCTTTCAAGTTTGCCAAGTTGTATAAATGATGTAATTAGAGTACTTTATCTTATCTTTCATTCTGCAGATTGGGTCTCTTAGGTTTCTTAAATTTCAGACAATTGAGCTTTAGTCAGGTATTGTAGGCCTCACTGTAACTTAAAGATGAAGAGCAGCAACCTTAAGAGCTTTTCCTTTCTTAAGGGCTTAGTCAGGGGAGATGTTTGTATTTTTACAAAGTTGAGCACCATTTACCTTCTCTTTTATTGATACATGTACTTTTAATAAGACTGCTGTAAATTCAGAAATTATGACATGCTTTTATTTTTTGGTAATTTAAAAATTGAACAAAATTGCTAGATTAATTGTTGTGGCTTCAGGAAAAGTTATATACATGCAGATATACAATGTATGTATCAGATATAGTAACCGCTTTAATAAAAATTTAATTTGAAAACAAAATGCAAATTTGAACTTGACCTCACAGTAAAAGTAATAGTTCAGTTCTATCCCTCAAGATTTGAGATCTGGCAGTCTTTTGCACTTTAAAATACCAAGAAATCTGTTCACAGCACAATAAGACATTGTTATTGCCATTACATAACTGTCTATATATTTTCTTAATAGTTTTATTGTTTAAACTAAAACTATGCCAGTATTTATAAGCATGTTGATTGATGATGACTAGACTACTTAAAGACTCCACTGTGATTTATAATATATCAATAACCCATTGTGGCTGAAACATACTATAGAAAAGGACAGTACGTTAAACAACATTGGCTTACATAAAGAAAACTTGTATGCGGTATGGGCTTTGCTCATTGTTGAAGGCTGTACGGTGACCTATAGTTATTAATGTCTGTGTCATTTTGGTCTTTTGTGGATAGTTGTCTCATTGGCAATCATACCACATCTTCTTTTTTATATATTGTACCAATGTGTGGAATTTCTTAACAATAAGGCTAGAACTTCTTTATTGTTTTCATAAAAGTCTGAGATTTAGGACAAAACCCTCATCTTCATTAGTATTTGGGGAAAATATGACAGTCATTTTTTTTATTCAAAGAGTGGATAATATTAAAGCTTGTTGAATATTTTATAGTGTTACAGTCAATAAAATTATGGAACAAAACATTTTGGACAAGTATTTGATTCCTTTGTTTAAGAATTAAAGGTTTCCTCTAAGTAATTTCATTGGGAAGTACAGTCATTTACCATAGCACATTTTGTATTAGAACATACCAAACACATTCTATTCAAATGGTTCAAAACATAGGCAACAAATTTATAAAACAAAATCCCACAGCATCGAAGCATGTAGTTATTTGGATGTTTAGCTTCATTTGGTTTTGACGAAAAGAACGATTTTACAGCATTCTGAATGAAACATTGACACTGTGTTTTAACTTTAATGATGTGTTAAATTGTCACTTTCAGTAAAAAAATTATACCGCAGTTAAATTGAATAGAGCTTCAGTTAATGCAGAAGAATGAAAAACACACCTTAAAGCAATAATATTCTATGAAACTTTTAATGATATTATTTGGCATTATAATAGGGTTATATACAATCAGCTTTAGAAAATAATAGGCTTCAAGACATTTATAATATGGTTATTATTATAAACAGGCATATTAGCAAGTTTGTTATATCTGGAATTTATGTGTGATGTACCTCAAAATGAACTCTTATAATGCAAATGTTAATATTGCCCTTTAACAGCATAATGTTAAAAGCCATGAAATGCTAACAAAGAATAAATACTGTGAAACATTTTTACTTCCAAACTGTGAATGAAACTCAATGTGACAATTAAAATAAAACTACAGGATAAGGTAAATGATAAAAGCAACATTAACTGTCTTATTAGTTAAAGCTTTTTTTGGTTACATCCTGAAAAGCTCATGACATTTATAAAGTGTTAATTTATATTTTTTAAAAGACAATTCTCAATTTTAAACACACAGATAATGCATAGGCCCTACCATTATAAATAGTCATTTGTAAGTTATTGTACCTAAATCTAGTTTTATGGATTCTAGAGTTTTTTTTGCCATCAAACTAGAAGTTTGGTAATGAACAACCATTTCTAAAAAAAATTGTGCATCTGCTGAAAAATATGACTTGTCAATTGTTGATGTGTTTAATTTTGCCAGTTGCTGCTGATTTTGCACCTGAGTTTTAATACAACCTTGATACTTATCCATTTTAGTGCATATTTTCTTTTTTTAAAGAGTTGAGAGGTAAGGAGGCAATAGAAGAATGCTTTTAATTTTCATTCTGTAATATTTGCCTCCAATTATCTATCTAATGCAGGTCAAGCTAGTAGAATTATGGGGATATTACCAAAGTCTGTGATGGATACAGGCTAGTCTACGGTATTATGGGTGTTATAAAAGGTCTATATTTTACCTATATATACCTAGAACCAGACATATAAGGACTATCTTCTTGGCAATAAGGTAGACTTAAACCTATGCTCGATATACAAGCACTTGAATGTAGTTAAAGAATGATGTATTGCAAAAGAGTTTCTTATAACTAATAAATGATTTACCATAATGTCTAGAGGTTTGACAGACAAAAAAGAAATTAGTGTTGATATTGAATTTTTATCACAAAATATGGCTAAACAATTTTTTGGAAGCCCTGGTACATGGTGATAATGTTTGTCAGGTTTACATCTGTCATATTTGTTTTTATGCCCCACCTACGATATTATGCCCCACCTACAATATTATGCCCCACCTACAATAGTAGAGGGGCATTATGTTTTCTGGTCTGTGCCTCTGTTCGTCCGTCCCTCTCTGCATCCGTTCGCTTCAGGTTAAAGTTTTTGGTCAAGGTAGTTTTTGAAGAAGTTGAAGTCCAATCAACTTGAAACTTAGTACACATGTTCCCCATGATATGATCTTTCTAATTTTAATGCCAAATTATAGTTTTGACACCAATTTCATGGTCCACTGAACATAGAAAATGATAATGCGAAGTTCAGGTTAAAGTTTTTGGTCAAGGTAGTTTTTGATGAAGTTAAAGTTACATCAACTTGAAACTTAGTACACATGTTCCCTATGATATGATCTTTCTAATTATAATTCTAAATTATAATTTTGACCCCAATTTCACGGTCCACTGAACATAGAAAATGATAGTGCGAGTGGGGCATCCGTGTACTATGGACACATTCTTGTTTATAAATTGTTTTTGTATGAATTATGTTGTTAATTTTATTGTTTGAATTATTTCACATTTATATTGTCTTGCCTTTTATAGCAGACTATACTGTATTGTTTTTTCTTCATTGTTTAAGGCCATATGGTGTCTTATAGTTGTTCACTTCATTTAAACTCTTGTTGATAATTTTCTTGTTGTCAGTTATACAACATCCTCCTTATAATTATATCAGTAGTGCAAGCAGTTCCAATGTTTTCTACCAAGCACTTATAGAATACTAGTACAATTTCCAACATAACTTGAATTACTCTGATCCTACAGGATAAACTGTTGGTTGGTTTAAATGGTTGCACTTACAAGCTTAAACTTGGATTCATCAAATGTGACACTAAATTTTTAAAATGAATATCTTTTGTAAATAAATGATAATACGGAGTGTGAACTTTCATATTTAATTCATGGAGCTTTCTCATTACGGCGATGTGTTTAGATTAAAGTCTGTCATGATATGTTGTCTGTAAAATTTTAATTTGATTTTGTATGGAGAATGCAAAGCATTTGATGATTATTAACGCTGATCTGATCCTGCAGATTGCTTAGAAAATTACAAAGATCATTAAGACTTGCTGTTCTTGCTTTTCTTTTTTCTTTTCTTTTTACCATTTTGGCTTTTGATGTGAGATTACGCAGGGCGAGCAAGTACATTAATTTGCATAAAGAAGGTGTTTTAGATTAATGATTGCTTACAGCCTCAAAACTTAATATTCAAAATTTGAAAGATAATTGTAAAGGTGTCTGGAAATGAAACTATACTTAAAAGACACTGTTTTAATAAGAAGAACTCTCAAATATTTCGAATGTTTAGAATATTAATGCCTGTACCAAGTCAGGAATATGATAGTTGTTATCCATTCATTTAAGGCCAGGATTTTTTAATTTATTGGTTTACGGATCCGCCGACCCGATTTTGCTGATTTCCAGAATAAAAATAAAATTCACTTTTCACGCTTTTTTATTCCCGCCGACCTTAACAAATGCATTATCCCTGAAAAATAATTAAAATATTTTGTTTCCTGAAATGAAATGCATTAATCACTAACAAAATTGACAACACTTTCTGGTGTGAAAAAAAACCCTTCCAGTTTACGTTTCTAAATATAGACAAATCAATTATAACTGACCTTGAAATGTCATTTGCGCAAATAATTTTGCGGAACGAAACTTGTGTTTAAAACCAATTACACAATAAGTTCGTTTACCTTATTTGTCATCAGTCCGTAAGATGCATCATCTCATAGAAATAGACTTGTCCAAATGTGGACAGGGTGAAGGCATCAAATTAAAGAACTGAATATTAACAAATCATTAGGAATTTTCTTGTTTTTATAGGTAATAAAAAAAAAGTCGTTCATTTGGATAAAAAAACGGGAATGCAAGACAACAGATTAACCCGATATCGTTTTTCCAGTGGACGATTCTATTAGGTTTTTGACACGTGTGTTGAAACTTATTTTCGTACGACGTTTATGCATTTTTTCTTTATCAGTTTTCGTGCTTGAAGATCATTATTTGCCAAGTTTTCTGGAATTGATTAAGAGCTACGCGAATCTATTTTTCTTGTTTCTGAAATGATGATTTAATTTCGTCTTTGTCCGTGCATCCTCTTTTTTTTACTGTAAATTACTAGACAATGTCATGCATAGTTTATAACAGCTGAGCAATAATATTTCATCGAACTAAAATTTTAGAAATGATGATAAAATAGCATAACAAACATATTGCTAGAAAGGTGAAATATATATTGATTTTGCATATTTTTTTGTCTTCAAAGATGATTTTTTTTCTTTTTTTTTTCCCGACCGACCGACCCGACTTTTTCATGGGGAAAATCCGTAAACCAACAAATTAAAAAACCGTGGCCTAATGAGTTTGAGCTTTTGATTTTGCCATTTTATGAGGAATTTTTCTTTTTGAATTTTCCTCGGAGTTCAATATTTTTATGATTTTACATTTTGGAAGGTACAATGTGATATTTTGGGGAGAACAACAACATTGTATGTGTATTGCATGAATTAGTTCAGTAGAAAAATTCTAAGTTAATGTCAAAACTTATTGTATAGTCCAGCAATATCTTCTTTTTTTTAACCACCATAAAAAAAAATAGAATTTAGGGTAATTGAAAGACTAAATTGATCAAGTCTGTTCAAATAAAAATTCAATTTGGCCATTTAAAACAAGTCTTCAAAATTTGTCAATTTGGAAAAAGAGAGTATAATTATTTAATAAGATTCAGTCACTACCCTTTAGCCCCCAATCCTGCCTGTAGGCATGATGACGACAATCATTTTTTGAACTGCCCCAGCTGTACTGTCATGATAGCAGGGACTTCATCTAAGCAGTTCATGGTCCATAAACTGACTTCTCAGATGTCTGTGCATGATAATATGGCACTATGAAAGCCGATTAAGAGTTCAAAATCAGAAAAAAACGTGAAAAGTAGCTAAAATCAGGTGGGGGTGGGCATCTATTGATGCATTCATAGGTGGTACAGGAACACAACAAGGTATAATATGGCCAATAGAAATCTAGTCTGTAAAATCTAGGTCACTGTTTTGTCAAAAATCTGTAAAACAGACATTTAGGCAGACCTGACTTGACAATCATAATTCCATGCAAGACACTTAAGTCCAATATACCAGTTAGCATGAATAGACTGCTGCAACAATAAGGTTATACTTAAATGACAAAGAAACACAGTCTGGTCAATGTTCACATCTCAAGGTTGTTTTAAAATTGGAAAATAGACAGAAAATTACCATTTTTCATTGGGGATGGGTTCAAACCCACAGGAAAATATTCTACTTCCCATCCCACCCCCAATCCATGCCATCGGCCCCCAAATCTCAATACATAGTTTAATAGATGAGCATCTGAGTTACAGCATCAAGAGTCTGCTAATTTGCATATAATATGCATATGATTGCAAATTTTCGAAAATGCCTGATATTCCAGAAATCTCTTGGGGGCGAATGAGTTAAAGACTATACAACAATCTGAAATCTTACAAAACAAGTCAGATAAAAGAACTAGATATTCTATTGAATTGCACTATCTTATTTTAACAAATGTCTTGTAATTTATAATAGCAAAGTGGAAATTTCCAATATATACTGGTTTTGATGTATGGAATTTTTGATAAAAAATTGTTTTGTAATATCGTTTTTATGTAAATTAAATGTCACCTTCCATCATATAAAAAAAGCTTTAGTTTGACATTTTTATGTAGTTAATCCTCTTGGTGGTTAAGTCTTTGATTTTAAGTTTGATCCCTCGGAAGACATAAGTCACGTAGCATCACTATTGTCATGCAACTTTCATCATTCTTTTTTCAACAATTAATGACATGAATCCTGATATTGATAGAATAGTTGTAATTATAGCACTTCTAGAAGTGTTGAACTGTCTGATAACACTTGCGTAACGATGGGATCATGCAATATTTTGAGACATCGAATAGATTTTTGAAAATATTTCATTTAATGCATCTCCTTTTATTCATAATTGGAAAAGTACACTGTGAACAAATATAAGATCTTTTATAAGCAACTCACATGAGGTTAGTTAATGCCCTTTAATGTCAGGCTTCAAACAGTCATTTTGTCTACCGTTAGCATCAAATTGGTTAAAATTTTACCCTGATTTGTCAAAATATCCGCATCATGATTAGTCAGAGGTTTCAAATAATTATCGTTACTGTCATTTTTTAAAAAGAAATAGCGTGATTCATCAAAATCAGTCGATGTTTTTATCATCTATAAGAAAGTGTACATTTTATTGTCATACACTAAAAATTACCGTTGATGTCATTTGGCAAGAACTTTTACTGTTATTCATCATGAAGATACCCCCATTAAGACCCTCTCACATTGGAAGTTTAAAGAATACAAAAAGCAGTAAAGCATATTATCATCTTTAAACGAAGTTGGTGGAGGGAATAGCATTTGTTTGTCTGTTTGTTTAACTTTGTGTGTGTAGTTTGTAAGTTTTACAAATCATAAGATAATAAAGAATTATATTTCTACAACATAGGTTCTGAGTTATTCAAAAGATATATGCTAAAAAACCACCTTGCTTTGATTTCCCCTTTACAGAGTTTATTTTTTAACCCCTGTGTCTTTCCCCTTTGAGTTTTCTACTGGACTCAATCTAGTTAAGATCTTGAAATTTTCAAGATTGTTTGTCACATGGAAGATCTGAAAAATAACGTAAGATGACCTTTCATGGTTAGTAAAATCTGTAGCTGACTCTCACAGAGGAATTGATGATGTTCCATTGGAATCAGATCCAGATTTTACCTACCCTCCATTACAAACTTTTCATAAATTGCTCCTTGGGGTTCTGATCTCTTTCTTCAATTTCAGATCAGAATTATCTGGGTGTGCAATATAGAATAATCAGACTGTACTTGGAAACCTTTAACAGTTTACCCAACAATGTTTATGATAATTCAAAGTAAAAAAAATGAAAAATTTCACTGTTTTTGGAGGTATGAAAAGTGAGTGTATTATACACAACTGCATACTATACATGACTAAATACGGTACTATGTATTTGAAGTTAGAGTCCTCATAATGATTATGTTATTCAAAACAGAATTGCCTGATACAAACAACTTATTTTGTTTATTACATATAAGTGGTGTCAGAGGCTTTTTATTTGGAAAGTAAACGACAAACTTGTATAATATAAGTGGTTAAATGCTAACCATTATGTAATTTAAACATTACATTATTACATGTTGCATTTATCTAGACAAAATATAAGAAATCGAACATGTACTTTACTGATGATAGAAAAATAAGGGCACCGTTAGCTTTTTGTTTGTAATGTTGAGGAGAACAAATCTGATTATAATGATTTGACTTATTGATAAATAATTTGATGGCAAAACGAAATTAATGTGATCCATTTATGTTACAGTAAACAAAGATCTTTCAAATTACAGGCTTTATAGTACAGTATAGTCTTACTTTTAATACCTTTCCTTTTAATTAGAGATCTTCAAGTTTGTTTTTTTTAATTTCACTCCAGGAAGTTTATATGATGTCAGATGAGCTGTGGAGGTAACCCTTTGGTCTCTTGGACACTATTTTTTTTAACGATCAGGACCAAAAAAAAATGAACTCTCATTTATAAGTTCAACTCAGTCAACTGAGGTTTCAAATAATTTAAATTATGGCTTCTAAGGAAGCTTGAACATATCCTTTTAAAACGGTCCTTTTAAAAACAGACCTCAATATAAAAACCATGCTTGACAAACTTTTTTAATGTCTGATATTTTGGTAAAACTTAACATATGCATGTATATGCATTCAAGTAAAAATGCTAGCAAGTTACAATGACCTAATTTTCACACTACATGCCTGTGAAGTTTACTTTAGAGAACATCACTTCAATTCACATAGAATTAAGATAGTATTTAATTACTTTCTTTGAGGGACTCTGTAAACAGATTGGTATACAAGCTAATTTTAAGAAGTTGGTTAATTTAACCTAATTTTCTGTTGTTCATTTACTCAATTTATAGGTAATTATAGTGAAAGAGAAACTGTAAATTCCAAAAATGATCAGCAGGATGAATCTTCAAATAAGTTGATGAGGCATATATCATCAGCTGAATTCTTACAGTTTTTTTGCCCCATGAAAACAATAGATGGAATATGGGAACAGCAATCATTAAAATCACAAAAAGATCAAATATTATTGCGAACCCTATTATAGTTTTCCATAGATTCACCTGCAAGTTACCTGTCCATTTAAACTTTTGTAAGTCCTATTGTCCCATTGAACAAATACAACAGGTATTGTTCTCTGTATAAGCATAAAAATATAGTATATACCAATACACATAATTAACAGCGCCTGGTGATGTTTGATAGCCTGACCGGTTTCGGTCCATAAAGGACCTTCATCAGAGGCAGAATGGTGGATTAATGTTTGCACCCTATTTATATAGATATGGTAACCGGCGGTTGAGTTAACCAGCGGTTGAGTTAACCGGCGGTTGGGTTAACCGGCGGTTGAGTCAAACGGCGGTTGCGTTAACTGGCGGTTGAGTTGACCGGCGGTTGAGTTAACCGGTGGTTGAGTTAACCGGCCGTTGAGTTAACCAGCGGTTGAGTTAACCGGCCGTTGAGTTAACCGGCGGTTGAGTTAACCGGCGGTTGAGTTTACCGGCGGTTGAGTTAACCGGTGAAAAATCCCAGTGGGATTTTCCATGGTTACAATTATCTATATTTAGCTAATGTTCATGTTACAGTAAACTTTTTGACATGTTACGGTAAACATTTTTACACTATATGGTAAACATGTGACCTGATGATATAACCATATTTGGGCTTTAGCATTGGATAAAGGGTGTTTTAATAATTTAAGAAGTACATAGTAATCATTTAGTCTTGATCTTTGGCTTATGATCCACCTAAATATCAAGTCTTGGAATAGTATTTCATGGTAGTTATGTGATCTTAATATTTGGCTTATGATACACCTAAATATCAAGTCTTGAAATAGTACTTCCTAGTAGTCATGCAGTCTTGACCTCAGGCTTATGATACACCTGTATATCAAGTCTTGAAATAGTAATTCATGGTAGTCATGCAGTCTTGATCTTTGGCTTATGATACACCTAAATATCAAGTCAAAACTATTACCCCCCCCCCTAACCAAACAAAATTTGGTTTAGGGGGGGGGGGGGGTTCTTATTGAGAATGCTTCATTTAAGCCTTTAGTACTCCTTTCAAGATCAAAGGTAGATGAATATTAATCCTCAGTGTTAAAAAGTTTTCAACACCTTAAGTTTGTAATGTAGGTATTACATATATACATCAATTTCAGGTAATCGCTAGGCTTACGCTTAGAGCTCCTATGCCAGTGAAAAATCAATAGGCAATATAGGAAAGGTGTACTGACATAAGTAGTCTCTAAACACATTAGCTCCATGGAGCTTTCGTTAGTAGAAGCCATATTAACTATGTGTATCAGTGAGAAAAATGTAAAAGCATAAAAATATAAAAATATAGTATATACCAATACACATAATTAACAGCGCCTGGTGATGTTTGATAGCCTGACCGGTTTCGGTCCATAAAGGACCTTCATCAGAGGCAGAATGGTGGATTAATGTTTGCACCCTATTTATATAGATATGGTAACCGGCGGTTGAGTTAACCAGCGGTTGAGTTAACCGGCGGTTGGGTTAACCGGCGGTTGAGTCAAACGGCGGTTGCGTTAACTGGCGGTTGAGTTGACCGGCGGTTGAGTTAACCGGTGGTTGAGTTAACCGGCCGTTGAGTTAACCGGCGGTTGAGTTAACCGGCCGTTGAGTTAACCGGCGGTTGAGTTAACCGGTGAAAAATCCCAGTGGGATTTTCCATGGTTACAATTATCTATATTTAGCTAATGTTCATGTTACAGTAAACTTTTTGACATGTTACGGTAAACATTTTTACACTATATGGTAAACATGTGACCTGATGATATAACCATATTTGGGCTTTAGCATTGGATAAAGGGTGTTTTAATAATTTAAGAAGTACATAGTAATCATTTAGTCTTGATCTTTAACTTATGATCCACCTAAATATTGTTCTCTGTATAGTTTATTCACCAGGACCTTTAAATTTCTTGCAAGAGAAATCTATCACTCATTGATTAATTTGCCTGACCTAAAAAATATCTTCTTTGTTCACTGAAATACATGTATAAACTCACATAAACTGCATGTGATACAGTATTTATTCAATATCAATAATATATTTTCAATCTGTTCAATATAAGCACTGATTTAATAATAAAAAGTTTATTTCTGATTTTTTTTCAACTACTGCATGTATTTATGTTTTAAAGAATTTGCATGTTTTTTTTGTGGTTGTTCAGTTATAAAGAATACATTTATGAAGACCTTTATTTAAACATTATCATTTCAAGTTTGAAATTATGAACAGACTAAAAAAAAGCAAATTTTAATAGGTAAAATGTTGAAATTTGATCAGAAATCAACTTAAAATTTTTAAATCAGTGTTTATATCAAACAAATTGAAAATGTGTTTTTGATTGAATAAATACAACATCACATGCAGTTTCATAATTACTTATTTGTACATGTATTTCCATCATTGACAGTTCAATTTTTTGTTCAGGTAAATTAATCAATGAGTGATATATTTCTCTTGGAAGAAATTTAAAGGTCCTGGTGAATAAACTATACAGAGAACAATACCTGTTGTATTTGTAAGATGGGACAATAGAACTTACAAAAGTTTAAATCGACAGGTAACTTGCAGGTGAATCTATGGAAAACTATCATAGGGTTCGCTATAATACAATATAGCTAAAATTGTCAACTGACTCATTATAAGAGTTATTGCCCTTGAATGAAAATGTTTAATCATTTTTTCTCAGTTTTTAGTAATTAAAACTATAGTAGATAGAGAGATACTACATGAATTAACAATAATCAGCAGGACAAGATGTACAAATCAGTCAAACTTTGCCAAAATCATTTGGTGACTTCTTATAAAAGCTATTGGCCTTGGAAGACACCTTGCTACCATTTTTTATGTGTATATAATTTGAAGAAACATAAGTTGATAAAATTGACCAGCAGAAAAATATATACTTTTGAGTTAATATGGCAGCAATTGTCAGAGGACTCCTTATTGGAGTTAGTGTCCTTGATTGATGATTTTGAACCATTGTTTTTACTTTTGGTGTAAGTTAAAGTAAATGGATAGACACTATAAAAAGCGTAATTTATCAGATCATGAACAGAACTATAACAAATCAGTGAAAATACCAGAAATCTTAAGTCTTCTCCTTATAGAAGTTATTGCCCTTGATGGATGATATATCTTTTTTGTGAACTTTTATTTGAACACAGTATATGTAATACTTTCTTCACAATGTATGAATTTTATGCAAAATTAGCAGGTGAGCAACACATGCTCCTTGAAGTATTCAGTATAGAAATAACATAGCTAAATTTGCTATAAAGCCTATAATAGATAACCAGATTATTATATGCTGAAGTTATTTTGTTACAGCCATCACAAGGAATTGAAATATCAGCTGAGATCTTTCATTAAAATTTGATACCTCTCAATCTTACTAGAAAATCATGTACCTATGACTGTACATTATAAAGGAGATTGTATCAGGTGCATGGCTATTGACTTGCTATTACTTTGTTCCTCTCTGTTGAATCTCTGTCTGTGAACAGCTGATCCTTGATTCCAATTAGTGTAATTAACAAACTGTGTTCTAACAAGGATTGCACTTTTAGCTATTTGTATACTGGTTGATTTCTTTGTAGATTATTTTCCTCAGATCAAAGTAATGCATTAAGATATTCATCATTTAATTGGTAAAGAAATAAATGGAGCTGGTTACAAGTGCTTTAGCTTAACCTATTTAAAGAATGCAGAAGAAACATGGAATTAATGTGTCTAATAGGCATTCAAGAATCTGCAGTGGTGTACATTAATTAAAAAAAAAATTGTAAATTATAAAGTGAAATTATAACTTGGTTGATAAATACAAGTGAAGAGTTTTTCAAAATGCTTATGAAATGGATTTTCAAAGTAACTCAATAAGCTGATATAAATTATCTCATCCAACATTTTTATATCATATATATATATAAATCAGAATTAGTCTTATTATTTCTACAAGCTTTTATTAGCTCACCTGGCCCGAAGGGCCAAGTGAGCTTTTCTCACCACTTGGCGTCCGTCGTCCGTCGTCGTCGTCCGTCGTCGTCGTCCGTCGTCGTCGTCGTCGTTAACAATTTACATTTTGAACTTCTTCTAGAGAACCACTGAATGGAATGGAACCAAACATGGCATGAATGTTCCTTATGAGGTGCTGACCAAGTGTTGTTACTTTGTAGCCGATCCATCATCCAAGATGGCCGCCAGCGGGGGACTTAGTTTAACATAGAACGCTATGGGAAATGCATACAAATGACTTCTTTTAGAGAACCATTGAATGGAATGAAACCAAACATGGCATGAATGTTCCTTATGAGGTGCTGACCAAGTGTTGTTACTTTGTTGCCGATCCATCATCCAAGATGGCCGCCAGCCGGGGACTTAGTTTAACATAGGACCCTATGGGAAATGCATACAAATGACTTCTTTTAGAGAACCACTGAATGGAATAAAACCAAACATAGCACGAATTATCCTTATGGGGTGCTGACCAAGTGTTGTTACTTTGTAGCCGATCCATCATCCAAGATGGCCGCCAGCGGGGGACTTAGTTTAACATAGGACCCTATGGGAAATGCATACAAATGACTTCTTCTAGAGAACCACTGAATGGAATGAAACCAAACATGGCATGAATGTTCCTTATGGAGTGCTGACCACGTGTTGTTACTTTGTAGCCGATCCATTATCCAAGATGGCCGCCAGCGGGGGACTTAGTTTAACATAGGACCCTATGGGAAATGCATACAAATGACTTCTTCTAGAGAACCACTAAATGGAATGAAACAAAACATAGCATGAATGTTCCTTATGGAGTGCTGACCAAGTGTTGTTACTTTGTAGCCGATCCATTATCCAAGAAGGCCGCCAGCGGGGGACTTAGTTTAACATAGGACCCTATGGGAAATGCATACAAATCACTTCTTCTAGTGAACCACTGAATGGAATGAAACCAAACATGGCATGAATGTTCCTTATGTGGTGCTGACCAAGTGTTGTTACTTTGTAGCTGATCCATCATCCAAGATGGCCGCCAGCGTGGGACTTAGTTTAACATAGGACCCTATGGGAAATGCATACAAATGACTTCTTTTAGAGAACCACTGAATGGAATGAAATCAAACATGGCATGAATGTTCCTAATGTGGTGCTGACCAAGTGTTGTTACTTTGTAGCTGATCCATTATCCAAGATGGCCGCCAGCGGGGGACTTAGTTTAACATAGGACCCTATGGGAAATACATACAAATGACTTCTTTTAGAGAACCACTGAATGGAATAAAACCAAACATGGCATGAATGTTCCTTATGAGGTGCTGACCAAGTGTTGTTACTTTGTAGCCGATCCATCATCCAAGATGGCTGCCAGTGGGGGACTTTTGAATGAAATTGAACATGTTCCTTTCCTTATAAATGAGGTTGTGTTGTCACTTTTTGCCAAATTTTATATTTTTTTATATGATTTCAAAAACCCAAGTAGAATCAGGTGAGCGATACAGGCTCTTGAGAGCCTCCAGTTTTACATCTTATTTCCTTATCTTATCTAAAATGTTGGACATTTGCCACACATGACTATGATGTCATTTTCTATTTTTATTTGCCAATAACTTTATGTAAATAACTTCATTGAAAATTTGCCAATATAAAATGTTGCTGATGAAGTTTTTTTTTATTGTTTTATACAATAAACAATGTATGTTCACTTTTACTACCAACCAATCTTTACCATTCAGTGATAACAAGCACTTTATTTTACATTTTAATATTTTATGATGTATTTAAAAGAGTAGTTATTGTTGCAAACTCCATTAGAAATTTGAATTGATATCAGTTTTGGAAAAAGGGAAACGAGGATGTGAAAAAAGGGGGGGGGGGGGGGGGGGGGGGGGTTAAATTTTTCTCATTTCAGATTTCATAAATAAAAAGAAAATTTCTTCAAACATTTTTTTGAAAGGATTAATATTCAACAGCATAGTGAATTGCTAAAAGGCAAAAACAAACTTTTAAGTTCATTAGACCACATTCATTCTGTGTCAGAAACCTATGCTGTGTCAACTATTTAATTTTAGATTTAAAAAGTTTGAAGAAGAAATCTTTAATTGTAAAATTTGTAAAATCTTGACATTTGTTTTGTGTACAAAAAAACCATGTAATGTCAAAAATTTGATCACAATCCAAATTCAGAGCTGTATCACGCTAGAATGTTTTGTCCATACTTGCCCCAACTGTTCAGGGTTCGACCTCTGCGGTCGTATAAAGCTGCGCCCTGCGGAGCACCTGGTTGTGTTTTGGTCTGTTTTTCTCATACTTTATGCAATAGGTCTACTATATTTGTTGTATGAAATGATTGCAAGGTGTGCATATGTACATGTCTAGTGGGCAGATGTCATCTGACCTTGACCTAATTTGCATGGTTCAGTGGTCAAAGTTAAATTTTTGTCAAGCCTGCAACTTTTGTTAAAGAAAGCTTGACATAGGGATAGTGATCCGGCGGCGGCAGTGTTAGCTCACTTCTTAAAAGCTTTATATTTTTATACCCCCGCTTTAAAAAAGGGGGGGTATACTGTTTTACCTCTGTCTGTCAGTCCGTCCGTCCGTCCATCAGTCCGTCCGTCAGTCCGTCCGTCAGTCAGTCAGTCCGTCCCATGAAACTTTCGTCACATTTTTCTCAGGAACTACACATCCACCCTTTCTGTAATTTGGTATCAACATTTATATATGTCACCCACACCGTGTGATGCGTTTTCAGATTCATCACTTGACAACTTCCTGTTTACCGAACACTTGTCTGATTTTACACATGATAGCCAAGTTGAAAATTTTCGTCACATTTTTCTCAGGAACTACAATACAAGGATTTCTGAAATTTGGTTTCAGGATTTATATAAGTCAGCTATACCGTGTGATGCGTTTTCAGATTCATCACTCGACAACTTCCTGTTTACCGAACACTTGTATGATTTTACACATGATAGCCAAGTTGAAAATTTTCGTCACATTTTTCTCAGGAACTACAATACAAGGATTTCTGAAATTTGGTTTCAGGATTTATATAAGTCAGCTATACCGTGTGATGCGTTTTCAGATTCATCACTCGACTACTTCCTGTTTACAGAACACTTGTATGATTTTACACATGATAACCAAGTTAAAAATTTTCGTCACATTTTTCTCAGGAACTACAATACAAGGATTTCTGAAATTTGGTTTCAGGATTTTTATAAGTCAGCTATACCGTGTGATGCGTTTTCAGATTCATCACTCGACAACTTCCTGTTTACCGAACACTTGCATATTTTTACACTATTAATATTATCCACTTGCGGCGGGGGTATCATCAGTGAGCAGTAGCTCGCAGTTTCACTTGTAGAACGTGGAAGACCTAGATGCTTCATACTTTGTAAATAGATGCCTCATGTTACGAAGTTTCCGTCAGTCACATGTCCAATATCCTTGACCTCATTTTCATGGTTCAGTGACCACTTGAAAAAAAAGTTCAGATTTTTTGTAATGTTGAATTCTCTCTTATTATAAGTAATAGGATAACTATATTTGGTATGTGCGTACTTTGCAAGGTCCTCATGCCCGTCAGACAGTTTTCACTTGACCTGGACCTCATTTCATGGCTCAGTGAACAAGGTTAAGTTTTGGGGTGTATGGAAGGACTGTAAGGTGTACATGACCAACTGGCAGGTGTCATCTGACCTTGACCTCATTTTCATGGTTCAGTGGTTATAGTTAAGTTTTTGTGTTTTGGTCTGTTTTTCTCATACTTTATGCAATAGTTCTACTATATTTGTTGTATGGAATGATTGTAAGGTGAACATGTCTAGCAGACAGATGTCATCTGACCTTGACCCCATTTTCATGGTTCAGTGGTCAAAGTTAAGTTTTTCAGTTTTGGTCTTTTTATCTGATACTATATGCCAAAGGTCAACTATATTTAGTGTATGGAAATATTTTATGATTTATATATTAGTCGCGCAGGTTTTATTTGACCTTGACCTCATTTTCACGGTTCATTGCTCAGTGTTAAGTTTTTGTGTTTTAGTCTATTTTTCTTAAACTATAAGTATTAGGTCAACTATATTTGTTTTATGGAAGCATTGTTAGCTGTACATGTCAGCCTGGCATGGTTTATCTGACCTTGACCTCATTTTCATGGTTCATTGGTCTTTGTTTAGTTATCTTGGTTAATGTAACGTTTATGTGACAGTTGTAATAAAGCTTTATACTTAGGACTATCAACATAATATCAATGATTAGTAAAGAAGGCGAGACATTTCAGTGTGTGCACTCTTTTTATACGACCGCAAATTTTTCGTCGTATATTGCTATCACGTTGGCTGCGTTGTCGTCGTCGTCCGAATACTTTTAGTTTTCGCACTCTAACCTTAGTAAAAGTGAATAGAAATCTATGAAATTTTAACACGAGGTTTATGACCACAAAAGGAAGGTTGGTATTGATTTTGGGAGTTTTGGTCCCAACATTTTAGGAATTAGGGGCCAAAAAGGGCCCAAATAAGCATTTTCTTGGTTTTGGCACTATAACTTTAGTTTAAGTAAATAGAAATCAATGACAGTTTGACACAAGGTTAATGACTAACTAACTGTATGTAGATTCTTAATTTTTGGTCCCATTTTCAAATTGGTCTACATTAAGGTCCAAAGGGTCCAAAATTAAACTTAGTTTGATTTTAACAAATATTGAATCCTTGGTGTTCTTTGATATGCTGAATCTAAAAATGTACATAGATTTTTGATTATTGGCCCAGTTTTCAAGTTGGTTCCAAATCGGGTTCCAAAATTAAACTTTGTTTGATTTCATCAAAAATTGAATAATTGGGGTTCTTTGATATGCCAAATCTAACTGTGTATGTAGATTCTTAATTTTTAGTCCCGTTTTCAAATTGGTCTACATTAAAGTCCAAAGGGTCCAAAATTAAACTAAGTTTGATTTTAACAAAAATTGAAATCTTGGGCTTTTTTGATATGCTGAACCTAAACATGTACTTAGATTTTTGATTATGGGCCCAGTTTTCAAGTTGGTTCAAATCAGGATCCAAAATTATTATAATTAGTATTGTGCAATAGCAAGAAATTTTCAATTGCACATGTACAGTATTCAGCAATAGCAAGAAATCTTCAATTGCACAGTATTGTGCAATAGCAAGAAATTTTCAATTGCTCAGTATTGTGCAATAGCAAGAAATCTTCAATTGCACAGTATTGTGCAATCAGGCAATAGCAAATATTTTCAATTGCACAGTATTGCGCAATAGCAAGAAATATCTAATTGCACAATATTGTGCAATAGCAAGAAATTTTCATTTGATTGGAGTTATCTTTCTTTGTCCAGAATAGTAGTTGAATCAACTTAAATCATTGTTTTATACAATATACAATGTATATTCACTTTAACCACCAACTGATAAATTAAAACAATCTTTACCATTCAGTGATAACAAGCACCTCTTGTTACATTTTTAATATTTTATGATGTATTTAAATGAGTAGTCATTGTTTCAAACTCCATTAGAAATTTGAATTGAGATCAGTTTTGAAAAAAGGGAAAGGGGGATGTGAAAAAAAATGAGGGAGGGGAGATAAATTTTTCTCATTTCAGATTTCATAGATAAAAAGAAATTTCTTCAAACATTTTTTTGAGAGGATTAATATTCAACAGCATAGTGAATTGCTCAAAGGCAATATTGCAAAAAAAATATTTTAAGTTCATTAGACCACATTCATTCTGTGTCCGAAACCTATGCTGTGTCAACTTTTTAATCACAATCCAAATTTAGAGCTGAATCCAGCTTGAATGTTGTGTCCATACTTGCCCCAACCATTCAGGGTTCAACCTCTACGGTCGTATAAAGCTGCGCCCTGCGGAGCATCTGGTTGTGTTTTGGTCTGTTTTTCTTAAACTATAAGCAATAGCTCAACTATATTTGTTGTATGTAAGAATTGTTTAAATATCTGCCTGGCATGGTTCATCTGACTTTGACCTCATTTTCATGGTTTATTGGTCAATGTTTAGTTATCTTGCTTAATGTTAAGTTTATGAGACAGTTGTAATAAAACTTTATATTTAGGACTATAAACATAATATCAATAATTAGTAAAGAAGGCGAGACATTTCAGTGTGTGCACTCTTGTTTTGTATTACCATAAAAAAATGTGTTGCAGGTGAAGAATGATATTAAAGGTAGGAAACGAAGCAAAAGATCAAGATCAAATGAATATTCATCAGATGGTAACTATCCAAGTGATTCCAGTTCTAGTTCTAGTGTTGCAAGTTCATCTTGCTCATTTTCATCACTAACAGAGAGTAACCAAGAAGCTGATCTGCCTCTTATAGAAAGAATTACTAATACAAGAGTTCTTGGACAGCATGGTGGTGAGCTGCTTTTAGATCTGAATAGATACCAGGGATCAAGAATCGAATCTGAATTGACTATGCCAGGCATGATCATTGACCAGACAAAGGTAAACTCTTCTATAGCAGTAAACAAATTTATATTGAGAAGATAATGCGAATGCAGTGATATTGTTGTCTTTTCTCAAAACTACAAAAAATGCATAATTTTTAACCGGATTTTTGTGACAAAAATGTTGGTTATTGATTTGGGGATGTACGGCGGCTGGGCAGTCGGGCAGCCGGGCAGTTGGGCAGTCGGCCGGGCGGGCGGCAATCAAATGTTGTCCGTGCATTAACTCATGAACCGTTCAGCCAAAGCTTTTAAAATTTTAATTATTTAATATGTTGTTACTGACAACTAAATGAAGGTCAAGTTGAATAATGGCGATTTTGACTTTTACCGTTCAGGAGTTATGGTTCTTGAAAGATTGAAAAATGGAGTTTTCTGTCATGTCCGTGCATTTACGCATGAACTGTTCTACCAAAACTTCCCAAATTTTAATATGTTGTTACTGGTGACAAAATGGAGGTCAAGTTCAATAATGACGATTTTGACTTTTACCGTTCAGGAGTTATGGTTCTTGAAAGATTGAAAAATGGAGTTTCCAGTTGTGTCTGTGCATTTACGCATGAACTGTTCTACCAAAGCTTCCCAAATTTTAATATGTTGTAACTGATGACAAAATAGAAGTCAAGTTCAATAATGACGATTTTGACTTTTACCGTTCAGGAGTTATGGTTCTTGAAAGATTGAAAAATGGTGTTTCCAGTCATGTCCGTGCATTTTCTCATGAACCATTCAACCAAAGCTTTTGAAATTTTTATATGTTGTTACTGATGACAAAATGGAGGTCAAGTTCAATAATGACGATTTTGACTTTTACCGTTGAGGCGTTTTGGTTCTTGAAAGATTGTAAAATGGCGTTTCCATTCACGTTGTTGCATTTACTCATAAACCATTCAATCTAAGCTTTTCAAATTTTAATATGTTGATACTGATGACAAAATGGAGGTCAAATTTGATATTGACGATTTTCACTTTCACCATTCATCAGTAATGGTTCTTGTGATATTGCCAGGACACAAATAAATATTAATAAATCCGGTTTGCTGTCGTTGTGACAGCCTCTTGTTATTGAAATTAGGGGGTTTGTTTATTTTTAGCTCACCTGGCCCAAAGGGCCAATTACTTGGCTTCCGTCTTTGTCATTCGTCTTTGTCCTCATTAACGTTTTACATTTTGAACTTTTTATAGACAACCGCTGAAGGAAATGGAACCAAACATGGCATGAATGTTCCTTATGAGGTGCTGGCCAAGTGTTGTTACTTTGTAGCCTTTTTGTTTGATTTGAATATTATAAAAATCAGCCAATGAAATCACTCTTCCATTGACACGCAGCCAGATTTTCTTGCCAACTATTTTATGTTTAATATGATCTTTCTAATTTTAATGCCAAATTAAAGTTTTGACCCAAGTTTCACAGTCCACTGAACATAGAAAATGATCGTGTGAGTTGGGCATCCATGTACTATGGACACAATTTATTTTATGTATTTTTATATTCCATATAATCTATAATTTCAGGTAATTTTCACACTGCTTATAATGTCAAGAAATCATCTGGAGAAACTGAAAAGTAATCAACTCCTCCTAAATGATGACAGAGCAGTAATTTACTATTCCAAGCCATTAGATATTTTGTCAGAAGAGTCCAGATCTATTTTGATAGAAAACTTTATGAGACTTAACAACATATAATGTCACTTATTTGATATTTTCAATATGCTAAGTATGAACCTGAAATTTAAGAAGCAAAATACAAATTCTAACTGTAAGAAAATGCAAAACATTACCATTTTCAATTGAAGTAGAAAGAAAGTTAAAAGGCATAGAAAATATTCACTTTTATCATGTTTCTGTTGACTTATCTGTTATTTAGAAGAATCTGTGAAAGGTAAGAATTGGTTCATTGCAATAGACATCAATGATTGTGAAATTTTATTTATGTATATTTATATACATTTTTAGCTCACCTGGCCGAAAGGCCAAGTGAGCTTTTCTCATCACTTGGCGTCCGTCGTCTTCGTCCGTCGTCGACATCCTGCATTAACTTTTACAAAAATCTTCTCCTCTGAAACTACTGGGCCAAATTTAACCAAACTTGGCCATAATCATCATTGGGGTATCTAGTTAAAAAAATGTGTCCGGTGACCCGGCCAACCAACCAAGATGGCCGCCATGGCTAAAAATAGAACATAGGGGTAAAATGCAGTTTTTGGCTTATAACTCAAAAACCAAAGCATTTAGAGCAAATCTGACAGTGTAAAATTGTTCATCAGGTCAAGATCTATCTACCCTGAAATTTTCAGATGAATCGGACATTCCGTTGTTGGGTTGCTGCCCCTGAAATGGTAATTTTAAGGAAATTTTGCTGTTTTTGGCTATTATCTTGAATATTATTATAGATAGAGATAAACTGTAAACATCAATAATGTTCATCAAAGTAAGATCTACAAATAAGTCAACATGACCAAAATGGTCAGTTGACCACTTTAGGAGTTATTGCCCTTTATAGTCAATTTTTAACCATTTTTCGTAAATCTTGGTTATCTTTTAGAAAAATCTTCTCCCCTGAAACTACGAGGCCAAATTTTACCAAACTTAGCCATAATCATCATTGGGGTATCTAGTTAAAAAAATGTGTCCGGTAACTCGGCCAACAAACCAAGATGGCAGCCATGGCTAAAAATAGAACATGAGGGTAAAATGCAGTTTTTGGCTTATAACTCAAAAACCAAAGCATTAAGAGCAAATCTGACAGGAAGTATAATTGTTGATCAGATCACGATCTATCTGCCCTGGAATTTTCAGATGAATCAGATAATCATTTGTTAGGGTTGCTGCCCCTGAATTGGTAATTTTGAGGAAATTTTGCTGTTTTTTTGTTATCTTGAATATTATTATAGATAGAGATAAACTGTAAACAGCAATAATGTACAGCAAAGTAAGAACTAAAAATAAGTCAGTATGACCAAAATAGTCAATTGACCCCCTAAGGAGTTATTGCCCTTCATAGTCAATTTTTAACAATTTTCTTAAAATTTTAAGATTTTCAATAACATTTTCCACAGAAAGTACTGTTGTAGAGAGAGATAAATTTAAGCAGCAAGAATGTTAAGTAAAGTAAGATCTACAAACACATCACCATCACAAAAACACAATTTTGTCATGAATCCATCTGTGTCCATTGTTTAATATTCACATAGACCAAGGTGAGCGACACAGGCTCTTTAGAGCCTCTAGTTTTTTATCAATAATGAATTATGTATTTTCCCTATAATTATCTTTGATCCGTTATTGTCATAAAAAAATCCCATGTCATAAATAAACTGATTTCAAATCATTGTTTCCATTATATTTAGTTTTCTGTAACATTAGTTTGTAAACATAACCTGGTCATGTACTATTTGATGAAAACTCAATACTAAAGACATATTTGATGTAAATCTGACATATACATGACTGATAACGATATATCTAGTTTAAAACATCAATGAATCCATTAAGCAGTCGACACTTTGAGCAACCCTAAAATGGTCACACAGGAATATAAAATAATCAAATTTTCACATCCAATTGTTATTTTCAAAAACAATCTTTTGCCATAATAGGAAGCATTTACTCAAAAGTATCTTTGCTTTGTAGTCATAAATGCGTAAAATCGCCAACGGAGAAAATGTGTAAAAATTTCAGTTGATGTTTATTTCATCCAATAGGATTTCAAAATGTCCAATTACAATGATTGATCAAAACGTAAAAATATGACGGCTTTTAATCCCAGAAGATTTAACATTCTGTAGGCTTCCTTTTGTATGTACAGAACATCTAATAATTAATCAAATAAAGATTTTCAAACTTGGTTGCTGGTGCGAGAACCGATTCTATATCTAGATCAATCTTTTGAAAGGGATGTTAATTGCAATAGCAAGTTTCTCAGGTAGATAGCCAATTGATATTGTCCTAAGCATAGGATGAATAGGATTAGTTCTGACGGGATGTCAGCCTAGCCACAGAACTCATTTGCATATATATGTATACATAAGACAGGTTTACATATATTCCTATAATAAAAATCTGTGTTTCATCAGATTTCTGTTTGGACCTTGTTTATAGATTTGAGGCATTGATACATAATAGCAGCAATCGAGAGTTTATATTTCAGTGATTTTCCAAGATTTCTCCTCATAGGCAACAATTGCATTTTTATGATGATACTTGGTTTTCATCGAGTGGTATGATATTTTTACCTCAACACGTTGCATAGCCTAAACAGTATATATAAAATTACCTGTTACCATGAACCTTTGTATATAAACTATTGATGGATTAAAAAAAAGGCATATAAACTATATATTGATGGATTAAAATAAGCGCTTGAAGACTTTTCTGTTAATAGTAAGCTACCGATATTGTCGGATAATTATTTGAAGGATTTATATTTAGATCATCAATATTGAAACTGAACGTGTTGAAATTATCACTTATAAATTTTATAGATCTATAAGTGTTACATCCAGTTTATGTTGCATCCTTGGAAAATACTATAAATATTGTCAATACATGGTTTGTAAGGTTGTACAGGCCGTAAACATCTTTGACAAAAGATTCTTTGGAGCAACATTTATTGTAGATTGTAGAATTTTTGTGATTACATTGATTTTAACTAATTTAAGCACTTTAGTTTCAACTGGAATATTGCTTGATTGAAATAACTATTCTTGATTATGGAGAATAATATTGAAAGGAAACCCTCCGTAGAGGGGAATTCCCTTGGAGCAGAGGGAAATACTACTGATACTATTCCTGCTAATATTATCACAGCCCCAGCTACCAAGAGAATGCCACACCTACATAAACTGGAAAAGTAAGTCTTTAATTTTCTTTTGTAAAAGTAAGAAATTTCCCAGTATTTAATTGTCCATCCTAAGGTCTCCTAAATCTTTCAAGTCAGAATTTTATATACAAATTGTGTATTCTGCCCTTTTTCGCTGTATGGTTTATAAAATTTTGTATGAAAAATAATTTTTTAGACATAAAAATTGGTCAGAATATTGAAATACCATTCTTTATGAGGGGGAGGACAGGGATAAGGGAGACAGGGGGTAGGAGAAAGGAGAGGAAGGCTGGGAGAAAGGAGAAAAAGTTGGAGAAAGGAGAAAAAATAAAATATCTCTCCTTTTAGAAAATGCAAGAAAAAATATCTCAAAAGGAGATGTTTTATTCTAATGGGAGAAAGGAGAACGGGGGTAGGAGAAAGGATAAGAGAGGTGGGAGAAGGGAGAAGGGTACCCCCCTGTCCTCCCCCTCCTTTATGAGGAAGTCTAAAAGGTTGCTTTTGTCATTTTAGACATGAACATATGGACCTACTACTGTATTACCGTTTTTCAACTTTTAACATGACCTTAACAAAAATGTCAATGGAGTTTCAAACATCTGTCTTCAAACCAAATTTTTGAAAGACAAAAAATGCAGAAATTTAACTGTAGACCACCACTGATAATGATCCTGAACATTGGTAAAGAAACAACACACTCGGGAGGTTATTAATCTAGTTTTTGGAGTATTCAACCAGCTGAACCGTACAAAATTAAACTGGTTTCTTTGACGTGTTTTTTTCATCTCCTTTTTTACCTGAATTAAAACACTTAATTAAAACAACTTCAGTACAACTAGTTGAGAATTGGCAGTTAACCATATAATGATATTTTCATTAACTACTAGTACATGCAGAAAAAAATGCATTGAAAACATTGCTTGCTTAAAGTTTGGAATATTAACTTGCTGGTCAGGGGCATCAATTATGTAAAAATTGTATAAGCATGGTCAGTAAACCGAAAAAGACATGTTGCAATCTTTGTTGTAACATTAATATATTAGATGCATAATAGCAATTTAATCAAAAGTCAAAATAAAAATGGTGCCTTTTCCAAATATATTTAATATGAACATTGACTTTAAACATATTATCTCATGAACAAGATAAAAAAATTCTACCATATTTTCTTGTCAACAAGTATTTTAATGTTGAAGTGTAAAACAAAAAAACGAGCTTTTAAAGCATTAAATACTTCTTTAGTACATCTTAAGGGTTACATATACATGTATATATCAAGTAAACATCAAATTAGTAAAATTCTATTTACGTTAAAAAGCAAACCAGAAGAGAGTTCCCATGATAATTTTCTTTTGAGAAAAATTTCATCAGATCTATCAATTTATCCATAAAGAATACAATGTCATCTTATTTTGAGTAATTATTATCAATTTTCTTTATAAATTCCCAAATGAATTATCTGTAAATTACTTAGTGGTTCTAATGAGCTGACATGATTGATATCATCTCATGATTTTTGGAATTTGTTCTTTCTGTAAGGAATATTGGCTTGAGGGAATCCAAATATATGTATATATAAACAGAAAATATAAGTTAAAGAAATATATTGGTATTTGCTTGTCTAAACATTTTCCCCTCATTTGAATAACATTAGTAGAGTGTATGTCTATAAGCTACAATTATTAATAAAACATTTTATTCAAAACCTTAGGATATATATTAATAATTTACATAGAGATTAATACATGGCCTTTTCCATATCAGCCTGGGTATCAACCCGAGACCCCCATATCAGCCTGAGACGGAGTCGAGGTGCTGATATGGGTCGAGGGATGATACCCAGGCTGATATGGAAAAGGCCATGTATTAATCGCTTTATCATATACTTCTGACAAAAAATAAGTTTTATGTAAGGCAAAAAAACTAATGCAATAACTAAAACAGTCAAACATTTTATAAAGAAAATTAAAATTATGAATCAAATATACTATAGTTGTCTAACACGAGCATTATACTCCTTATATATTTATGGTAACATTTCCTATAGAGGCATTTTGAAACATTGAAAATTTGGAAGAGTTTTACGATCATTGCTACTCCATGTCTGTTGTACTATAAAATGATTCATAATTGTCAATGGCATTTGTTAGCAAGTATTAAACTATCCCCACAAAAGTTCCCGTAAATTTTGACGTCGTCATAAAAAACATCTGACGTCACAATGGAAAAGTAAACAACCGATACCGGAAACACCGGAAGTAACTTGCACGAGAGGCACTGATATGGGTTTTTTGCACGAGAGGCACTTGATATGGGTTATCAGCCCGGGTGGGAAGATATGGCTTGTGCACTTCCGCCCATTACACATATGCAAAAGCTATCATATTAATGCTAAGTATATGATAAATTTCAATATTCAACCCATACTGCATACAGATACAGCATATATCTAATATTAACATATACTAAAGGTCTGATTTATCTTGATAATTTTTCATGATGTCAAACTTCCAAACTGAAATGAAATTTTATTGTTTTCATATGAACCCAGTAATTGCATATGATAATGGATGTCACAGTTAATGTCAAATGGTATATTATTATACTACATGTACATGCATAATCGAACATAAACATGGGAATTTGATATGAAAAATTACATCTTGCTTATGTTCTAGACCTACTAACATAGTGATGAAGCTGGATTTATATATTTATTGATACCTTGAGAGGTATATAGTACTATCTCACAATGGAACAATTTTGAAGCTTACACTTGACTCACTTGACCTACCTCAATACCTTAAGTTCTGACTCCGAGCAAACCAGTTTTTGTCTCAGCTGATGACACAGATGTAGCTTTTCTGGCGGTGTCATTGCTGTCAACAATTGTTAAGTTTCTACCTAAGTCAGTTTGATACTACTTGTGATTTATCAATGATAGTTTCTATAAAGTTGCATTACTATCACTACATCTCATTGTGTGGACCATTTCTAGGCCCTGGACCCTAGGTCATGCATGGTCCAATGACTGAATAATTAGAAATGTTGCTGTCTTTCAGATTGTCTGTTATGAATTTTGTGCTGACCAGCGAGACATGTTTCTGTGTCAACAGCTTATTACTCTATTCACTGCTGTGTGCATTGCAGGGAAACAGCAAATATCTATTTTCAAGTCTTTGGTTTGACCATTTGACCCCACTGGTGATGGAAACAACCACCTATTTGCAATAAAAGTGTAAAGATATTAACCATGAGACCACCTAGGTGATTAGATGGTTTAGTAAATATAGAGAATTGTTATTTTAATGAACAATATCTTATCACCAACTTCAGTTGTATATTATCTCTGATCAAATCAGGTTGCATACAGAGAAAGATATATGTACTTGGAGAAAAAGGGTAAAAATGGTGGATATGCAAAACGAAAGTATTATAACCAATAGCAATATTTATTTATTTAAAAAGAGGAATGTCAGAGTTCCTGAAATTAGTCAATTACGCAAAGATCCTGATTCATTACTTCAATGTTAATGGATGTTGTTTTGATTGTGAATGATCAGAACCTCAGATTTTTTACACGACCGCAAAAATTGAAAAAATGTTGGTCGTATATTAGTATCACGTCAGCGTCGTCCGAAGACGGATTGTTTCCGGATAATAACTTTTGAATAAGTTCTTTGACCTATAATGGTTAAATTACTTTTACAAATTGTGACTTGAATGGAGAGTTGTCTTATTGGCTCTCATACCACATCTTCTTATATCTATTAGACTAAAGCCACAAATTATGGTATAAAAAAAAGTGTACATCTACTATTACTTGTATAAGTTGATTTTGTCTCAACGGCTCTGAAATTTGAAAAGAAGGAATATATTTTCAGACTCTCATCATAGATAGGTTGGCAGAAAAACATAGCATGGCCAGTAGTAATACACCAACTCTTTGAATATACAGTGGTCATTGTTAATTATCTTCTTTCCATTATTTCCGGGCAAATAACTCTCCTGAGAACTTAGTCATTTAAAAGTATGGCCATTAAGTTTCTGACTGGATGGAGAAAGGCTTTGTTTTCTTCACTAAATGGTCTTGTGTGGGCTGGTAGAGATTTTAAATATTGCTCCCAGTACAATAGGATTAATTGCTTTCAGTCAAACATTGTATTTAGTTACATTTTACTGTCAGCACTGCCGATTTCAGCTCTAATTGTTATCCCTGATGTAACACCATAATATTGCTGTATAACAGGAAGCATTTCTCAATATTTGTATTCACAATCATTAGAAAATACATGGTCAGTTTTCTTTGTGATTGCATGGATTTGGTTTTAGTATTGGACATGAATAAGTAATATCAAATATTGGTTTGATTTTTTATAAAAGTTATGGATTTAAGAGACTTATGTGTTTTTTTTCCGATATATATTTAGCTACGACTGCTTTGTACTGATTTAAAATACTTCTCAGAATAATCATAAGATTTTTTCGATATTATAGGCTTATTGCATGAATGATGGTGAATTTTGTCCACAGTAGATTTTTATATTACTCGAAGCTCAGAGTCCAATAAATATCACAGTAACCAAGAGAGATAATATAACCAATATTCAAGCAATAACCTTTTTATAAGAGCAAATTCAGAAAACTTAAAACATATTTTTGACACTAATTCTATAATGACACCAATTTTCTGGACATTTTCTTTAATAGTGCTAATGCACAAATGAGACCAAACCTTTGGAAGACTTAATAGTCAAATTCTTATATGAATCTTGTAATTTTTAAATGTACCATTATAATTATACACTAAATATATTTCTGGAAAGATAGCTCATAACCATCATTTTTTTATATTTCTTTTAAGTGGTTATAATGGCGGTAACTAGGGTGTAAAGCGGTAGGTAAATTTTCAATGTTTACGAACTTTATTGATGGCCTAATGTTTATTGGTAATTGTGTCTCATTAATGAATACATAACAAGATAGAACATAGAGTCAATATTTGTAGATAATGTCCCACTTAAATATTACAGATTTGGGTAGAGTATGATAGGCGTTGGCCATATATATATATATATATATATTGTCTCTGGGCAGGAGCGGACCCAGCCATTTTAAAAAGGGGGGGTCCTAACCCAGGACAAAAGGGGGGTTTCCAACTTCATGTCCCCATTCAAATGCATTGATCATCCAAAAACGCCCAGAACCCCCGCCCCCCACTGAATCCGTGTCTGCTGGGTAGTCTAAACTTATGTTTCATCCAAATGGGGTTGGAAAAATAGTCATTTGATCTTTGAGATTAATTATCAGAACAGAAAAGAAAAAAGTTGATTTTTTTTACCTAAAAGCAGGATGCAATTCAAGCTGACAGAATAAAGCTATATCCTGGGACATGCTGAGTATCTGATGAATTTCAAAGTCTATTTCAGAGAGTATTAGGAATTATTAAGGATTAGGGCAAAAGATATTGATTAAAAAAGCTGAAAAATCATCATTAAAAAAAACACTTTCCTGTAACTTGGGTATAATTGACTACAAAATCCAAATGTTAAAATTCTGATGGTAAATCAAGTTTCAGAACGATTAACCCTTCAGAAGCTTTTGACACTAAAGACCTAATACAACTTAAATTCAATTGTTCATCAATCAAACAAGTGATTTTTCTCTTTGGATTTTTTTATAAATTTGGCAACAGATTATTTAATGCTGATTTAATTGGTTGTAGACTTATAATTGAAAAAGAAATGGAGAGTCAACTTTTTAGCAATTTTAAGTTGTGTTATTTTAAGCCTTAATAGCATTATTAGTGTACTTTAAAAATGAGAAGATCTCGGATTTCAAATGAGACAATTAGTATCCAGTAGAAGTGGCAATGAGAAAAACCCATACTTTTTATTTTCATTATATTTTACTCTACATATTTTACAAAGATCATTGATTAACTGTGTGTCTCTATTTTAATCATTAAACCAACAATTTGATTTTTGCCCCGAATGCATTTGGAAAATAGAAAGCATATGTGAGTGGCAAGTATATCATTTTGATCATTTATATCAAGTTTAATAGAAACTCAAATGTCTGTGGATATTCTCTATTTTGTTCACCAAGAGTCTTTGAAAAAGAGATCAATCCCTAAAAGTACTGACTGTTCATAGGAACTTATATGATGTAACAAAGAAAGCATCTAATGTTTTAAAATGGCTCTTCTTCATTTTGCACAATAAATGCTGTTTGAAAATTGAGATTATAATAACCCAGTAAGCCTCTGTTCTAAGCTTTTATATCAAAATTATTCCAATTTTTAAAATAATTTCTACAAAATTTTATATCAAGTTGCACAGTGATCTAGCATAATTTAAATTATTGGTATTCTCATTTGTCAGAAATGTTGTACATTTTGTTGGAGCCTTTTATAGCTCATTGACTAATAGTATTGGTTTTTCTCATTATTGAAGGTTCGTCCTGAACATGCATGAAATGTTTGCCGCTGGATGTTATTATCAACCAACAATCAATCAATCCTTGTTGAAGGTCGTACAGTACTCTTTAAGTTAATATGTTTTCCTTTGGTCTCTGGAGGATTATGTTGTCTCGTCAGCAGTCATACCATTTCTCTTTATTTATTATATCAAAAGTTAAAATGATGTGAAATCTCAATATAAATCTGGGAGATTAGTCAGCTAAAAATCTTTAGATTTTTAATAGTTTATTTTTTATGATACAGTGTTTAAATTAAGATGAATAGAAGGTTTAGATGAATCTTAACTGATTCTAGAATTCTTTCAAGTTACAGATGTTATTTTTCTTCAAAGTATTGATTTCAATCAAAAACAGCAATTACATGTACTTAGTATACACAATTAAATAACATGCTAAATAAAATGTCATATCAGTAAACATACTGCAATAACATCCAAGATACGGAATCTCTATAATATATACATTTATATTCATTCAGTGTAATATCAAACATTCAACACGTAGGTAATTTTCAGTATCTAATACCATTAAAATTACTTACCATTTTATATAGAAATATTTTAAATAAATAGGAAATATATTTAATTCTGTTTTCACAAAAAGTATTTTTCTTCTTATTCTTCACTTTGATTGTTTGTCGCACCTTAAGTTTTCCCTCAAGTAGATCTGTAATTTTACCTTCATTAGGTGCACTTATAAAACCAAAAGTTGTAAAGAAAAAAAATCAAATATTTTGGAAAATAATACCCAATCTTTATATCTGATGGATATTTTAAAGTTGTTGCTTTTGCAATCATTAACACTTTTCTCTTTTTATATTAGCTAATAGATCAGCTCAATTTTCAGATGACATGACAAGGAACAGAACAATTTCAATCTGTATGAAAGACCCTTTGTGAAACCAAATGTTCTGTTTGTTATTTACAAATCCATGTCATTATGCAATATATTTATTAATTTTGTTTATTTATTTCTTTTCGTTTTATTTAATTCATAAATGAAACTTAATTCTGAGTGCATCCTCTAACACATGTTACATACATAGATCATGTAGATAGTTTGCAAATTTATTCTCTGCTGTTATCAAATTACTATGTGATACAAATCAATCAGCATTATTTAATCAATTATAACATCCGTTTTACAAAACAGAATTGAACACTAAAAATTCAATCAGTAAATTGTTGATAAATTTTATTTCAATAGCAGGTTATAAATAAAAAGCTTTTTAATTTTATTTTACTCATTAGTAATGGTGCCTGGCTTGAAGGCAGATGAATGAAAGCTTAATTTTCATTCAGTATGATTGACAGTTTTATTTTGCCAATACATTTGTAGTAAGATGCCTTTAATGCAAATGAGATAACATATCAGCCTAAAATTTATTTATGTTCCTCTTGGAACTATTTTAGGTTCTCTCTTGCTAAAGTCTTACCAACGCTCAGTACCCAAGTTGATCACTGTAACAAATTATGTTGGTCAGCAGGGGATTTTTAATTGCATTCTGTTAATTATTTTGGCTTTAGTTTTAACATTAATCAGAAGCCATGTTCACATGTGTCATGGCTTTATGCCTAAAATCTGGTTGTTACTTGGATAATGATATTATGTAATGGAATTGATTCTAATTTGCAGTTATTTATTTAATGTTTGACTTTCAAGTGCTTTTGAGAGAGATCTTTGCACTAAACAACTCTCATCAATTGTAAACTGCTCAAACATTATAGTCCCTTCAAACTGGCAGATTGTTTGTCAGTGTCGTAATTCATTCTCCTTAAAATAGTAGATCTTATTATGGAAAGGTAGAATGAGTTTAATTGTAAAATTTAGAGGAATAAACAAAATGCAAAAAGTCAAGAAGACCCATTGGTGATCTTTTGCTGTTTTCTGGTTGTTGGTCCAATTGTTGTCTCTTTGACACATTCCCCTTTCCATTCTTTTCTATGGAGCCTGTTTATGTTATTTGAAAAACTTCTATTTGTTAGAATTGTATGTCACCCGTAATCTTTTTTTAATTTGTGCCAAAAGTCAATGATTTTTCATACCAATCAGCATCAGTTGTAAATTCTAGTATTCTTGATATATTTTATAGCTAGCTAGTATATTATGTTTATGATCCTATAATCCAGTTGACAGTTCAATCTCAGTATTATTTCTTGAGCAAATCAAGCCATATATGTATTACTCAAATAAGACATTCTTGGAATAATTCACAAGCATTGATCTTTTTGTTGTCATTTTTTCATGTTTATTTGCATTTTCTCATCAATGCTGCAGGTTTCTTATCAGTATTGTAATTGAAGTTGTATACTGTATTTGAATGGTCTTTAGATTTCTAAGATTCAGAGGATGGCATTGTTTGTTCCCAGGATTCATCACTCTGTCAATTAGCTAGAGATTAATATCTTTGTTGATGACATGAACCCAAACACAAACATTTCATGGCAAAAAAGATTAAACAATTTTTTCATTAATCCCTTGAGATTGGGTACATATTATTTTCCATTCTTGTTGTGAAACTATGTATCGTAAATGTAGAATTATCATTCAGTTGTTATTTTCTATTTTTTCTTTATCAGGTATTAAAAATATATAAATTCATTACCCAGTGCAAAAAGTCTATGCAATGAAATCTTTGAAAATATCCACATTTCAGTACTCTGATACACTATTCTTGATGTACTGTAAGTCCTTGAGCAGTCAGATAAAAATGAGCCCCCACTATCCCCTACAAAATGAAAGTGGATAGTGGTGGCTGGTTTTAAACTAACAGGTCCTTGAGAATCTTCTACAGGATCATTACCATTTCTTGTGAACTCTTTATCTTGAAAGTCTACTATCAAGTCATTACCATTCCTGTGATATTGCAAGTCCTTGAAGATGGTATTACTTGGTCATTGCCATTCCCAGTAGACTGTAACTTCTTGAAAGTCCATTACTGTGTCATTACCACTCCTGGTGTTCTGTAAGTCTTCGAGAGTCCACTACAGGGTCATAACAATTCTTGTTGGACTGTAAGTCCTTGAGAGTCCACTACCTGGTCATTACCATTCCTTGTGGACTGTTTGTCCTTGAGAGTCTACGTATGTGTCATTACCATTCCTGGTGGACTGTAAGTCCTTGAGAGTCCACTACAGGGTCATAACAATTCTTGTTGGACTGTAAGTCCTTGAGAGTTCACTACAGAGTCAAAACAATTCTTGTTGGACTGTAAGTCCTTGAGAGTCCCCTACAGGGTCATAAGAATTCTTGTTGGACTGTAAGTCCTTGAGAGTCCACTACAGGATCATAACAATTCTTGTTGGACTGTAAGTCATTGAGAGTCCACTACCTGGTCATTACCATTCCTTGTGGACTGTTTGTCCTTGAGAGTCCACTACCTGGTCATTACCATTCCAGGTGGACTAAGTCCTTGAGAGTCCACTACTGGGTCAGAACATTCCTGGTTGACTACAAGTCCTTGAAAGTCTACTTATGTGTCATTACCATTCCTAGTGGACTGTAAGTCCTTGAGAGTGCACTACAGGGTCAGAACATCCCTTAAGAGTCTTAAAACCAGGCCATTACCATTCCTAGTAGACTACCAGTACGTGAGAGTCTTATATTTGGTCATTACTATTTCTGGTGAACTGCAAGTCCGTGAGAGTCTAATATTTGGTCATTACCATTCCTGGTGGACTGTAAGTCCTTAAGAGTCCACTTCTGAGTCATTATCATTCCTATGGGACTGTTAGTCCTTGAGAGTTTACTACTGAGTCATTACCATTCCTTGTGGACTGTTGTCAGTCCTTGCGAGTCTAATACCTAATCATTACTATTCCTGGTGGACTGTCAGTTCTTGAGAGTCTACTATTGAGTCATTACCATTCCTGGTTGACTGTTAGTCCCTGAGAGTTTACTACTAAGTCATTACCCTTCCTGGTGGACTGTTAGTTCCTGGGAGTCTACTACTGAGTCATTACCATTCCTGGTGGACTGTTAGTTCCTGAGAGTCTACTACTAAGTCATTACCATTCCTGGTGGACTGTTAGTTCCTGAGAGTCTACTACTAAGTCATTACCATTCCTGGTGGACTGTTAGCTCCGGAGAGTCTACTACTGAGTCATTATCATTCCTATGGGACTGTTAGTTCCTGAGAGTCTACTACTAAGTCATTACCATTCCTGGTGGACTGTTAGCTCCTGAGAGTTTACTACTAAGTCATTACCCTTCCTGGTGGACTGTTAGTTCCTGAGAGTCTACTACTGAGTCATTACCATTCCTGGTGGACTGTTAGTTCCTGAGAGTCTACTACTAAGTCATTACCATTCCTGGTGGACTGTTAGCTCCTGAGAGTCTACTACTGAGTCATTACCATTCCTGGTGGACTGTTAGTTCCTGAGAGTCTACTACTGAGTCATTACCATTCCTGGTGGACTGTTAGCTCCTGAGAGTCTACTACTGAGTCATTATCATTCCTTTGGGACTGTTAGTTCCTGAGAGTCTACTACTGAGTCATTACCATTCCTGGTGGACTGTTAGTTCCTGAGAGTCTACTACTGAGTCATTATCATTCCTATGGGACTGTTAGTTCCTGAGAGTCTACTACTGAGTCATTACCATTCCTGGTGGACTGTTAGTTCCTGAGAGTCTACTACTAAGTCATTACCATTCCTGGTGGACTGTTAGTTCCTGAGAGTTTACTACTAAGTCATTACCATTCCTGGTTGACTGTTAGTTCCTGAGAGTCTACTACTGAGTCATTACCATTCCTGGTGGACTGTTAGTTCCTGAGAGTCTACTACTGAGTCATTACCATTCCTGGTGGACTGTTAGTTCCTGAGAGTCTACTACTTAGTCATTACCATTCCTGGTGGACTGTTAGTTCCTGAGAGTCTACTACTTAGTCATTACCATTCCTGGTGGACTGTTAGTTCCTGAGAGTCTACTACTGAGTCATTACCATTCCTGGTTGACTGTTAGTCCCTGAGAGTTAACTACTAAGTCATTACCATTCCTGGTGGACTGTTAGTTCCTGAGAGTCTACTACTGAGTCATTACCATTCCTGGTGGACTGTTAGTTCCTGAGAGTTTACTACTTAGTCATTACCATTCCTGGTGGACTGTTAGTTCCTGAGAGTCTACTACTGAGTCATTACCATTCCTGGTAGACTGTTAGTTCCTGAGAGTTTACTACTGAGTCATTACCATTCCTGGTGGACTGTTAGTTCCTGAGAGTCTACTACTTAGTCATTACCATTCCTGGTGGACTGTTAGTTCCTGAGAGTCTACTACTGAGTCATTAACATTCCTGGTGGACTGTTAGTTCCTGAGAGTCTACTACTAAGTCATTACCATTCCTGGTGGACTGTTAGTTCCTGAGAGTCTACTACTGAGTCATTACCATTCCTGGTGGACTGTTAGTTCCTGAGAGTCTACTACTAAGTCATTACCATTCCTGGTGGACTGTTAGCTCCTGAGAGTTTACTACTAAGTCATTACCCTTCCTGGTGGACTGTTAGTTCCTGAGAGTCTACTACTGAGTCATTACCATTCCTGGTGGACTGTTAGTTCCTGAGAGTCTACTACTAAGTCATTACCATTCCTGGTGGACTGTTAGCTCCTGAGAGTCTACTACTGAGTCATTACCATTCCTGGTGGACTGTTAGTTCCTGAGAGTCTACTACTTAGTCATTACCATTCCTGGTGGACTGTTAGCTCCTGAGAGTCTACTACTGAGTCATTATCATTCCTTTGGGACTGTTAGTTCCTGAGAGTTTACTACTAAGTCATTACCCTTCCTGGTGGACTGTTAGTTCCTGAGAGTCTACTACTGAGTCATTACCATTCCTGGTGGACTGTTAGTTCCTGAGAGTCTACTACTAAGTCATTACCATTCCTGGTGGACTGTTAGCTCCTGAGAGTCTACTACTGAGTCATTACCATTCCTGGTGGACTGTTAGTTCCTGAGAGTCTACTACTTAGTCATTACCATTCCTGGTGGACTGTTAGCTCCTGAGAGTCTACTACTGAGTCATTATCATTCCTATGGGACTGTTAGCTCCTGAGAGTTTACTACTAAGTCATTACCCTTCCTGGTGGACTGTTAGTTCCTGAGAGTCTACTACTGAGTCATTACCATTCCTGGTGGACTGTTAGCTCCTGAGAGTCTACTACTGAGTCATTATCATTCCTTTGGGACTGTTAGTTCCTGAGAGTCTACTACTGAGTCATTACCATTCCTGGTGGACTGTTAGTTCCTGAGAGTCTACTACTGAGTCATTATCATTCCTGGTGGACTGTTAGTTCCTGAGAGTCTACTACTGAGTCATTACCATTCCTGGTGGACTGTTAGTTCCTGAGAGTCTACTACTGAGTCATTACCATTCCTGGTGGACTGTTAGTTCCTGAGAGTCTACTACTGAGTCATTACCATTCCTGGTAGACTGTTAGTTCCTGAGAGTCTACTACTGAGTCATTACCATTCCTGGTGGACTGTTAGCTCCTGAGAGTCTACTACTGAGTCATTACCATTCCTGGTAGACTGTTAGTTCCTGAGAGTCTACTACTGAGTCATTACCATTCCTGGTGGACTGTTAGCTCCTGAGAGTCTACTACTGAGTCATTACCATTCCTGGTGGACTGTTAGTTCCTGAGAGTCTACTACTGAGTCATTATCATTCCTTTGGGACTGTTAGTTCCTGAGAGTCTACTACTGAGTCATTACCATTCCTGGTGGACTGTTAGTTCCTGAGAGTCTACTACTGAGTCATTACCATTCCTGGTGGACTGTTAGTTCCTGAGAGTCTACTACTGAGTCATTACCATTCCTGGTGGACTGTTAGCTCCTGAGAGTCTACTACTGAGTCATTACCATTCCTGGTAGACTGTTAGTTCCTGAGAGTCTACTACTGAGTCATTACCATTCCTGGTGGACTGTTAGCTCCTGAGAGTCTACTACTGAGTCATTACCATTCCTGGTGGACTGTTAGTTCCTGAGAGTCTACTACTGAGTCATTACCATTCCTGGTGGACTGTTAGCTCCTGAGAGTCTACTACTGAGTCATTACCATTCCTGGTGGACTGTTAGTTCCTGAGAGTCTACTACTGAGTCATTACCATTCCTGGTAGACTGTTAGTTCCTGAGAGTCTACTACTGAGTCATTACCATTCCTGGTGGACTGTTAGCTCCTGAGAGTCTACTACTGAGTCATTACCATTCCTGGTGGACTGTTAGTTCCTGAGAGTCTACTACTGAGTCATTACCATTCCTGGTGGACTGTTAGTTCCTGAGAGTCTACTACTGAGTCATTACCATTCCTGGTGGACTGTTAGCTCCTGAGAGTCTACTACTGAGTCATTACCATTCCTGGTGGACTGTTAGTTCCTGAGAGTCTACTACTGAGTCATTACCATTCCTGGTAGACTGTTAGTTCCTGAGAGTCTACTACTGAGTCATTACCATTCCTGGTGGACTGTTAGTTCCTGAGAGTCTACTACTGAGTCATTACCATTCCTGGTAGACTGTTAGTTCCTGAGAGTCTACTACTGAGTCATTACCATTCCTGGTGGACTGTTAGCTCCTGAGAGTCTACTACTGAGTCATTACCATTCCTGGTGGACTGTTAGCTCCTGAGAGTCTACTACTGAGTCATTACCATTCCTGGTAGACTGTTAGTTCCTGAGAGTCTACTACTGAGTCATTACCATTCCTGGTGGACTGTTAGTTCCTGAGAGTCTACTACCGAGTCATTACCATTCCTGGTGGACTGTTAGTTCCTGAGAGTCTACTACTGAGTCATTACCATTCCTGGTGGACTGTTAGTTCCTGAGAGTCTACTACCGAGTCATTACCATTCCTGGTGGACTGTTAGTTCCTGAGAGTCTACTACTGAGTCATTACCATTCCTGGTGGACTAACAGTTAGTCCTCGAGAGTCTACTACTGAGTCATTATCATTCCTATGGGACTGTTAGTCCTTGAGAGTCTATTATCTGGTCATTACCATTCCTGAAGGTTTGTAAGTCCTTAAGAGTTTACTACTGGACAAGAAGATCATACCCCTCTTTTTCATTTTGATGCTAGAAAGTCAAAGATTAACTACACAGCAGCAGTGAGTTTTAATTGAGAGTATAATATATTTTGAACCCTGATTTAAGTCTATAACAATTAAATATTTGGTTGATTACTATTCTTTTAAAAAAGGAAGACTTTCATATTTTTAGTTCACTAGGTAAGATGTCAAGGTTTCAAAAGTATTTAGAAGTCTAAAATGTACAGTTTACTACAAATTAACTTTTCAATGGCCAAAACTAATATCAATCTTAATAGTTCATATATAAAATCCATATTGATGTCTTTGACAACATAAATCTTTCCTGGGTGATGTTTTGATCATTCTGACGTCAACACATAGAACATTGTTGAAAGGGATAAAGATTTGAGAAAAGAAGCGACATTATAAAATTTATGACTTTTTATTATGACGCAATATGGAATAGGACAAAAATTTGATGATGGATATAGATTTGAGGCTTATGTATATGTTACAGTGAATATGTATAATCAGGGATTATGTAGAATCCCAGATTTTTCAGGGATTATGTAGAATCAATAAAATCATTAGTGATTATATAGATTCCCTGAAAATGACCAGTGATTTTATATAATCACTGATAATTTTAATTATTATTCTACAAATTCCCTAATATGATTTCAGGGATTATCAATACCGTAATTAAAAGCTTCAAAGATGATATCTCAAACCAATTACACTTAGTCTAGTGGTTCCAGCAAGGATTTGTATAGTCTTACTATACAAATCCTTGGTTCCAGGAAAGGGAGATCCCAAAAAACTAATGGTCAATATTCACGAAAAGACGGAAGAAGGATATCGCCTTGCTATATAGCATGGAATCCTGCTCGGATCTTTAATACAAGAAATCAGTTTGAGGTTGCTGATTTCCCTTCATTGGTACAATTTGTACCTTCAGATGTTTGTGCTGTAAACTCTATTTCTCTGAGACGTGCCGTAAAATCTGATTTGATGTGGAGGACAAGGTTTTTTTTAAATGTTGATATTGTGGTAAAAACAGATGTGAATTTGATAGATATGCCTGTAGAAAATCAGTGCAAATGTGTAATAGCTGATGCCATCCAAATTTAGTTTGTAAATAAAATGTTTAAGAAATAATTCATGGAAGCCATAGATTGTTGGAAATTTACACATGGCCTGGGCCGTGATATTCGAATTTTATCCTGAGCGTTCGCCCAGGCCATGTGTAAATTTCCGACAATCTATGGCTTCCATGAATTATTTCGATTCTAATAGGACAAATACGGTCATTAAAAAACTGAGGAGAGGGTGGGTATGCTGTGTATGTGGCTGTTCTTTTTTACTCCCTGTTAGATAAAGCTCAAATATCTTTATAAATATGTAACTTGCATAGGTTATTTCGAGAATAACTGCTAGAAAAAACTTTTTAATTCTTTAAGTTTAATAACAAACCCAACATTTGTCTTTTTTAATTTACATGTTTTTCTCGTAAGCTTCTGTCAAATCAAAAGTTGACATTTTGTAACTAAGGAGCCGCCATGTTGACTTGCTGAAATGGGTAAATATGCAAATAATGCAATAGAATAGAAAATAAAACAAAACCTACCTAAAAAAATCAGTTTTAATACAATATCATACGAATTCCGATGGTTCACGTAACAGAAAACTTTCAAGTTTAGCGGTTTCATTTGTATGACGTCATGTTTTGAAATGACTTAAATGCGCCAAAAAGGTTAATAGACTTTCGCGGAATTTTATTTAATTTTTATTTTGTTGATTTCTCCGAGCTCTTGTGCATTACTTCTTTTTATTATGCATACGAATAAGAATAACAAGTTATTTTGTCTTTTTATGCCCCACCTACGATACCCACCTACGATAGTAGGGGGCATTATGTTTTCTGGTCTGTGCGTCTGTTCGTCCGTCCGTCTGTCTGTCCGTTCGTTCGTTCGTTCGTCCCTCTGTCCCGCTTCAGGTTAAAGTTTTTGGTCAAGGTAGTTTTTAATGAAGCTGAAGTCCAATCAACTTGAAACTTAGTACACATGTTCCTTATGATATGATCTTTTTAATTTTACAGCCAAGTTAAATTTTTGACCCCAATTTCACGGACCACTGAACATAGAAAATTAAAGTGTGAGTTTCAGGTTAAAGTTTTTGGTCAAGGTCCAATCAACTTGAAATTTAGTACACATGTTCCCTATGGTGTGATCTTTCTAATTTAATGCCAAATTCGATTTTTTACCCATTCCACGGTCTATTGAACATGTAAAATAATAGTGCAAGTGGAGCATCCATGTACTTTGGACACATTCTTGTTTAATTGCACTTTTTAAAACAATTAAATCGACAAAGGATCTGCAAATAGGTTCCAATACATGTAGATTTACGTGGGAAGGATATTGTAACAGCCATTATTATGCATATCTCTGAGTCTGCGCTAAGTATATTTTATCGAGAATTTTATCACAGTGTTGTTTACAAAGCTAAAGAAGCACGTCATATTAGAATTAATATTAAAATATTATACATAACATTAACATTTATCAAAACGACTGTACGCATAAAAATAGTTTTAATGATAATTTCATTTTATTCAAATTCTCAACCTAAAACAATTGCTAAAACAATACGATAAAAAGAATAATCATTATGCGATTTAATATTTTCATACTTACTTCATCAACCCACCCGTGTGGGCTCGCTTGATATTATTAATACTAATACAGTCAATATCAAAAAGGGCTCGCTTGATATTATTACTGATAAAGTCAGTATTAAAAACAAATCATCAATTATTCTATATATATTTTGCTTATCATTTAATTATATTGTGCTTATCATTTAATTATTTTGTGTATAACATTTCAATATTTTTGTGTCCTTCATATTAATGAATTATGCCTAACGTTTTACAATATTAAGTTATTATTATGATATATTAAGGTTAACTTTTAAGATATTTCAATATGTTATATATTTTAGTATCATTTCAGTTATTCTGTATAATCCCTGACGTTTTTTCTAGTGATTAAAAGTATAAAAAAAACTGAATTAAGATATATATAAGTCCATCAATAATTGCTATGAGATTCTGCAACATTTACTCTTGCCTTTTTCCTTCATGTTTCATAATATCGACATTAACTACTACATAGCTCCTCTATGTTAGAAGATTGCGATTACAATTTAGATTGAGATATGATTATTTCAAATAATGGTTATTGTGTTTGTGTTGGGAATGGAATTGGTTTCTTGATTGAATAATGGTAAAAACATGTATTGTCAATAAGTTGGTTAGATTAAAGCATGTCTCGTCTGTTTCCTGAATAGATTAGAATAGCATTTACAAACTAAATCTTCCAAATATTGTTTTATTTTGAACTCTTTACTCAATTGCAGCCATTAAGTGGAAACATTTCTTTTAAATTGAGTCATGTGGAATAAAATAGAGTATTAGGCTTGTTTGGATTATCATATCAAATTTAACATTAGCACCACTGATGTAAAGAAATACAAAGAGGGTATGGTATGCTTATGAAAACTTGAATAACATAATCTTTGGAAGCATTTTTTTAGCTCACCTGGCCTAAAAGGCCATGTGAGCTTTTCTCATCACTTGGCGTCCGTCGTCGTCGTCGACGTCGTCGTCGTCGTTAACAATTTTTCAAACATCTTCTCCTCTGAAACTACTGAATGGATTTGAATGAAACTTAGCATGATTGTTCCTTAGAGTATCCTGCACAAAGTGTGTGCTTCGATTTTTGATCCGTCCAAAAACATGGCCGCTGTTACTTAAAATAGAACATTGGGGTCAAATGCAGTTTTTGGCTTATATCTCAATATTGGGTTGCTGCCACTTAATTGGTAATTTTAAGGAAATTTTGCAGTTTTTGGTCATTATCTTGAATATTATTATAGATACAGATAAACTGTTAATAGCAAAAATGTTAAGCAAAGTAAGATCTACAAATAAGTCAATTTGACCAAAATTGTCAATTGACCTCTTAAGGAGTTATTGCCCTTTTAAGACTGCTGTATCAATTTCAGCCAAACTTAGGCTAAATGAGTTTTAGAGTTTCAGAGTATCTAGTATAAATTTTATATTTCATTTCCTTGTATGTCAAGAAACATAGCTCCTATGGCTAAAATAGAACATAGGAGAAAATGATTTTTTTTTTGCTTTTGAAGAAAATAGGACGATTCAAAGAACATTTAAATAAATTGAAAAGCCAAAATAATCATTGATATGAGATTAAACCAAAAAAATTCAGGTGAGCGATTCAGGCTCTTGAGAGCCTCTTGTTTTCAAACTGTGATCTAATATTTTACAACATTTCCTATTCTGGTAACTGCATGTTGAAAAAAATGGTGAATCATTAATGCTTTAACAATTTGAATTGGAAATTAAAAAAAATTTAGTAAACACTTATATAGTGTGACTTTAATAGGAAGCAATTCCAACTTCAAAGGATTGAATCTATTGCTATATTAAGGATTGCATATATTGCCTTTTTAGATTTTTGCTTAATTAGGGATTATTTCCATTGCCATTTTAGGGATTGTATCCATTGCAATTGTAGGGGTTATATTCATTGCCAATTAAGGAATTGTATCTATTGCTATTTTAGGATATGTATCTACCATTTAAGGGATTTTATCATTTGCCTCATAGGAATTTTATTTATTTCATTGTTTTTGGTGCTTTTAGGGATTACATATATTGCCATTTTAAGGCTTTTGCCATTTTAGGGACAGTTTCCATTGCCTTAAAAAAAAATACAAGATATCGATAATAAGTGAGAGTCATTCATTATAGACTACTTAATTGCATGTCATTTATGATATTATCTGCAGCAGTGGCAAGGTGCCAGCAATGATGGACATCCAGGTAAACATGTCAAGAAAGACAACTCTTAGATAGGGCAGAAAGATAACAACTTACACTTAAAAGACTACAGGATTCTTGTTGAAACTTAAGCTCTTTAATGGTTCATGATCCATGCCCTACTTCTATTATTTTATAACTGTTTGTTATTGTAATGTTAAGAGTTCTATAACATTTCCATCTTATAGATTAGTTTTGGAAAATGATTGTCAAGTCAAAACTGAATATAGAAGATGAAGATTGTATTATTTTTGTTTGTTTTCCTCCCACTGAAAACTGTTTTTCAAAATATTCATCTCACAATAAATCGTCACTTAATATTACTACATCACTTTAATACCAAGATTTTCTTCTGTCAGAAAACACTTATAACTTGTAAGATTTCATACAATATTGATTGGAGAAACTGATCTTGGTTGAAGTGGGAATTAAACATTAGAAGGAGATTTGAAAGTAGAGTTATTCACCCTTGATAAAGAGGTAATTGGACACAAAACACTGGTTTTATTACTAATTAAGTTATCAAAACTTGTGTTTGACAGCTACTTAACTATAACTAGTTAGAGAGAAGCATATATTTTTTTGTAAATCTTGTGTTTTGAAGGATATTTTTTTTTTCATGTTTTTCACAGTGGATAAACATTGCAATTAGTCTAGTCAAATTCGTGTTACTATTAAAATTATTCATTAGTCTGTAGAAATGCTCTCTTGTGTATTTCCAGTGTTTAAGTAGTTCAACTATCTGTTGTTTTGTTGCTATATCTGTTACTAAGCAAGGTTATATTGAAAGTTTCTTTTACTTATTATTAATTAATACTTAGAAACAGTTAATATTTTATAGAATATTCTTTTGAAATTAAAGGGGCACTAGCTGTCAAATTCATGGTCACCGATTTGACTCAAATTCTCATATTTGATTTATAACAATGTAAAACATTTATCCAAACTATCAAAAGTCTAAAATGAACAATTTAAAGAGCATGGGGTAGATAATATATAGGTTCGTTTTGTGTGTATTTTAGCCCAGACGCCATCTAATTAACTATCGATTTGACCTCAGATGACCATATAAGCGATGTAAACATAAATAAAGATATGAATAGATTAAACCAACACGTGCAAATGAATTTTTATAGATCTGTTTGATTTTATTTTATAGATTAAAAATAGATGTTTCTCATTGTTTTTAACCGTATAAGAATGATTTTATGTGCATCGAATTATTAACCAAATGATTTACCGTAGTTTCACTTTCATTGTTGACATTCTTTTTCTTTAAATAACCAGTACACGTACAATGCATGCGTTGTCAATCTCTAGCTAGGGGTTAAATTGAAGATTTAAAGAGGTCGACTCATTCACTTGCAAGTGAATTACTAATTATCAATGTTTTTTAGCGTAATTTGACAAAATTGAACCTTTTTGGCTGCAAAAGCGAATTGTTATTTCACATGATTTCACTTTCATTATTGATTGAACAGAAAAAAATCAAACTTTAGATTTTGTTATCTATCTCGTAGCTAGTGCCCCTTTAAACATGTAAAATGATAGTTCAAATGTATTCGAATGTTTTGGTAATAATTTGAAACACAAAAAACACTGTACAATACAATGAATATTCAAATGTTGTCTCAGGCCATAGAATAAGTGTTTTGAATTCTTACTGGTTTAAAGATACTGTACAAAATTAACCAGGAAATTCTTGTTACATTGTAAAACTTTTTGAATTTACAATTTACATCAAATATCTAATTCAATTTTTTGTCTTCTCCTGTATGAATAAATAAACCTCTAAAACCACCTTGAGACCAGAATAGAATTGTTCATTTTTACTCTAGTAAATATTTTGTAAGTTATAATTCTGAAACATTTTTATGAGTTTACTCTGAGTTCAAAAATAGTGATATAAGATAAAATTTTCCACAATAATTGTACTTTAATAATTATTATAAAGTTACGGAAATTATTTCCCTTAACCTTTTATAATTTACTCAATGTTTTATCTATTGGATTTATTAAATTAGTAAAATCAAATTGTAAAATGCAATTTATAAAGTATAACAATACCAAGGAGTGTCTTGGGAATATCTGGTTATTAATTTCCAGTGTTATTAAAATTGATATATTTTTCGAGCCAATGCAACCTACTAATTGATCATTTTGACGTTGACGATTGTTTAACTTTATTTCCAACCAAAAGCAGCTATAGAGTATTAATAAAATGACCTTCGGATTATTTGATATAGGATCTTATTTTTAATGAAAGTAAAGTTTACCCAGACTTCCGCCTGTATATAACGACACTCCATCTATTTCCTGTATCATCTATCAACTCGTCAGATCACACTGTGTATACAAATATATAAGGATAAAAGCTTTTGTCATAGGGGAAACATCACAGTAGATTTAAGGCCTCTGTAAATCTATACTTACATTAAAAGTATGGCAGATAACTTCAAAAAGTGATAGGGGATGATAGATCTCAGTTAAAATATTATGACAAAAGAAGAAATATAGGACATTCTTCATATAATTTTGATTGGTAAATCAAGTACTACATATAATGCATTAGTAAACAACATTGATTTATCAATGGCAACAAATATATAGACCCAGTTTTAGTGCATGATTACTGGTAAATAAATCCTGGTATTTAAAATAAAGTGTTTGGTTGGTAAAGAATTCAATGGGGCACATTTATGGAAGTCTCTATGAAAATCCTGCATTATTCAGTCCCAGAAGACTCATTTCTGGCCAAGGTAAGAAATTAGCTATTGCAATGTATTTGCTTGAGGACAGATTGTAACCAATGTACAGTACAATGTCTGTAACCAAACCTATTAATTAGCAGCACATAATTTACTTGCAAACTTCAAAAAAAAGCTCAAGTGGAAATTTTAAGCTACTGCTTCTCTTTTTAATGTCATAATGTTTTTTTAATTTAACTACTTAACTGTGGACTTAAATGGGCATGATAGGTACATATTTGCTTAGATACAATTTTAACTCCTTTGAATGCCTTATTTAAAGTAATTACGTTTATACATGTATAGATTGAAGACTTGCCTTATTCCTATGTTATAGGAAAATGTAAGTAGAAAGAAACGAAAGCCAGATACATTATTCAAAAATAGTTCAATGGTGTTTTTTTTTTATATTAAGACATCAGACATAAAGGCCAGTCTCAAATGCAGCTTTATTTCTCACAATTTCATGTTTTTTTACATATGTCATAAAATTGGAGTTTTTACAAATTTTTAGAGCAGTTTGTTTGATTGAAATTAAACTATTAACCAAAGCCATCACGTTCATGAGAATATTAAAGTTATATTATTTCAACAGAAAGAAATATTAAGTGTGTAAAGAAATCTTCATAAATCTGATTTTGACCCTGTCTGACATAGCATCTCCTTATGTTATAAAAAGGCACTTTTCTAGAAATCCAATAAAAAATTTCTGATTGTGAAAAATAAGTCCAAAAAACTTTTCTTTTGTGTTGTACGTTTTATAATATTAGCGTAACATTTTATCATACTAAGTTTTATTTATCGATGGCAATCTTACAATATTCTTTAAGTGCATTGGGCATTATGTTCTAAAAGACTGGACAATGACGGTCTCAGAACATCTATTCGTGTGGGATGTTTTAGATTGGTAAAGAAATGATAAAGGGTGAATCTCCTGCAGACAAAATTCCCATGAAATATAAAACAAAAACAAAAAACAAAAATAGTTTTTGTAAAGAGATATTTTATGATTTTCATTCACAACTTTATAGAAGTCTTAAAAGCAATATAATATATGTTTGGGAGTGATAGATAAATTGCAATTGCTTTGCCTAAAATCAAGTTTGTAGATGTACTGGCATATAAAAAAAAAGAAGATGTGGTATGATTGCCAATGAGACAACTCTTTACAAGAGACCAAATTAACACAGAAATTAACAACTATAGTCCTTTTAAATCCATCTGGGCAAATTGAAGCTTGCAATTCTGTTTTACGTATATTAGTAGCTGATCAGTTCATCACCATATTTATATATAAGATATGTGTGTGTTGGTTTTTTTAAGTGTTGAATAAGGGTACCTGTCTCATTGACAATATCTAAGACGCCATGAGGGATATATAGTTCTTATCTTTGTCCATCCAAAATATAAGAATGCTCGTTGTTGAAGGCCGTACGGTGACCTATAGTTGTTAATGTCTATGTCATTTTGGTCTTTGGTGGATAGTTGTCTCGTTGGCAATTATACCACATCTTCTTTTTTATAGTGACCATTGGACAGAACTAGCTTTCATACTTAGTAAGATCGTTCGTCATTAAAGGTTTTTTTACCGTACTGTACATTTTTTATTCAACCATTTTAGGGGGAATTATGGGACTTTGACCATTTTTGTTTACAATTGATTCACAATGACAGCTAATAGTCCTTTTTATTCTGTTTCTCTAAATAATTACCTCTGACCTTTTATTGCTCTCAGTATTCCTTTTGTGTTGCTTTTGACATAAACTGTTATCCAGGTATTTCCCATTTTTTGTTTGAAGTCATTCTGAAATGCTTTTCAGTATTCCCAAACATTGACTCAAAGTCAATTTTCCCCTTAATAATTCCCTTCAGCTAAGAACTTGTGTATGTAGTTTGTTTAACTAAATAATTCAAATGTAAACCTTAATTCAGATTTCATGGAAAATTCACTTTTATTTCAGATTTATTACCTTTTTTTTCCATTTCTAAAAACAATTAATACCTGAATAATGAAATAAAATTGTCAAAGCAGCAAATTCCAACATTGACATCAGAAACATCAAAAGTAGCAATTGAATATTTTATGGAGAAGTTACAGTGTCATCAAAGATTTTTATAGCTTAACTTAACACCTTCATTACTATTGTGATTGGAAATGTTAGTTTATGATATTTGTCAGGTGTCTCAATCAATATTACAATGTCTTTTATATTGTATTGTGTTGATTAGAACCTGTCTTTAATAGTTATGTATATTAAAAAAAAATAAGAAGATGTGGTATGATTGCCAACAAGACAACTCTCCACAAGAGAGCAAATGACACAGAAATTACCAGTTAAAGGTTATAGGATTTTCCTATGGTATGTACCTTAGTAAGGCAGAAAAACTTATTTTTCACCAGATTTATGAAGTAAAGATTTGATTATTGATTTAGGGATGTATGGGGTGCGGGCAGTGTCCCTGCATTTACTCATTAACTGTTCAACCAAAGCTTTTCAAATTTTAATTTGTTGTTACTGATGACAGAATGGAGGTCATGTTCGATATTGATGGTTTTCATTTTCACCTTTCAAGAGTTAAGCTTATACCTAAAATTTGAGGTTATGACTTAAGAATTCACCATATAAGAAAGGTTTTCTTCCATGAAATAAAGATCTTCAAGATGCTCTTAATTTGTATTACAACCCAAGTTGTTAACCTGAGTGCACCTGAAATCTTTTCGCTGTTCCAGAAAATCAGCTGAAATTGGTCATTACTATAAATCCTTTTCAGCTGTGAGATAAAACCACTATTAATTCTGTCATGACCATATTGGATAATAATGTTTTCTACTGTCCAGTCCAACTAGCCAATCAAATGGCCATCATTTCCTGTTTTCAGGGAAATGATAGAATCGTTAATCGTGTTTCACTGCTGACGCATGAAAAAAAGTGATTTACTCTCATAGCTTTAACGTTTTCTCTATTTGTCTTTATTATAACATTTAGCTTAAGGAGAGAAGATAATATTGAATGGTTACAAAGTTCTCGTCTTAGATATGAATGAATTGATTAGGTATAAGAAATGGACAAATTACATTGAAACTGATACAAAATTTATTGCCTTTCTAAAGACTTTGTCTGGAGATTTATCATATTAGCCGTCTCAATACCATGAAGTGATTTAGAATAGATTTTGATTGGTGGTTTTGAATTGCTAGAATTTAAATGTTTGTCACTTCATTTATTTAAACTGAATTTGTAGTGAGAGCTGTTTACCTCAATTAATTTCGAGAAATCAATCCATGGAAATTTAGATTGAGATTGATCATTTTGAAGGTTAATTTAACAAGAATGATTGCAGTGTGATTACACAGATCATCTGTAATGATTTAGTGAAATGACATTTTTTAAGAGGAATATTGGTCTTCAAAACACTTTTTTTAACATTAAAGGCACAGGCGGATCCAGAAATTTTTTGCAAATGACTCTCATAAGATGGGGCTCACTCCCAGCCGTCATTCCCTGAATAATCAACCCAATTTTCCCCACAAAACACGGGCAAGCAGGTCATAAATGAATGTTCTGATTCAATTTGTTTGTGCTTTTTATGGTGTTTCTTAGTAGAAAGGTTGTTTAATTACTTAATTTAAAGCGTCTCTTTACAATTTGATATTAAGAAATAATCAATTTAAAATAGTGAAAAATGAGTAGGATAATACCATGAAAATCAGTCCATGTACAATTTTATACTGGCAGATTGTTTAAACACGATGACTCAATGCTACATTGCCTATTTTCTTACTACAAAAAGTAGTCATACAATTGCAGGCTAGTAAACTCTTCTCATCAATGCTACAATGTAGATGACATAAAATCACAGTTATCTTTCTTTGAATATGTTTATATATATTGGCTTATATTTAAATGTCACTCTATATTATCAAAAGTTATGAATTTATTAAATTACCAATTATCCAGAAACAAATTCTAACTCATGCTTCCTAGCTAAAGATTGTTGCTTTCAGTGCACACATTTTTGAACTGACTTGCCAACTTCAATCTGAATTCTGCTCATGCATTAGATTGATAAAACTGTCTGTAATATAAGTATCATGTATATTTATTACTACAGCTTCAGTAACACACATTAATATTTTGTGGTCTTCTTCAAGACTAAAACCTCATAAGTACAATAACAAGTTATCCTCATATTATCTTTAGATAAACAGAATGAAGTTCGCAGCTTATAGTTGTATATACATGTTATATTATCGGTTATTTAAGATTTTCAGACCTGAATATCAAAATGGCTGCAACATGTTTATTTGATTTATAGTGATGACTAAGGAAATAATTTGAATGGTAAATACTTGCACTTATTTGGGAGGAGTCCTCAAAGTGTGACTGTAGAATAGAAAAAAGGGCACTTTGGTTTCCTTTGAATGTTAAGTCAGACACATTGGCCCACTTCAAGGCACAGTTTGTGTCCCTATCCCAATTCCAAAATACCCTATTCTTCCAGTGTCAGTCTAATTTTTTTCAACCTTCATCTTGCACACCCTGCAGGACCTACCTATTGCTTTGATTGTTAATTTGTTCTGGTCTCGAACATGCATGTTATATACCTCACTGGAAAATTAACACCCAACAATTAATATACCCTTATTTGGTACAACTGTACCAGTAACCTTTTTTGATAGAAAGAGCCTCAAAACCAGTTTGTCCTGTAGTCTTTATCTGAATGTGACCTTTCCAATATTTTATTTTGAAGTTTGCTGTGATTGTTTATCAATTCATTTGTAAATCAAATCAAATCAAATCAAATCATTTTATTGGTGTAAAATCCAAATATTGGATTGTTACCAAGACAAACATGACAATCATTACAAACATATAATATCTAAATTTAAACAACATTCACATTCTTATAAGACTATATTCAAATGTTTTGGAGGAGGTGATACCTTTGCAAATTTGAAAGTACAAGTACAAACAATCATATTAATGCAATTGTTAATATAACATATATCATTACAAGTACTATAAGAAAATATAAAATAGTCACATAATTGTTTTTTTTTTTTTTACATCCACTAGTTTTTCTTATCAGCTAGACTGTTCCTTAATACATACAAGTCATTAACTCCCTTGACAATAATTTTAGTTACGTCATACTCATTAAAAGTAAACAAAAATACAAATTTTTTTTGTATGATTTTGCAATGTTTTGTAAAAACATTATGATGGATGCATTTTTAAAATTTCGATCTTTTATAATTAAAGCCCCCAAAAATGCTCCATATTATCGTTATTTAGAGATGAAAACAGAACATTTTTAATGCTCATATATCTTCTATTATATTGTTTTGTGATATAATTGCATTATATATCAGATTCTTCTTAAACAGTGCAGTTGTTAACATTCATGACAATCTAGTCACAAAACTGTTTTTGAGTTATTTCCCTTTTCACATAACCTATAGGGAAAACGGTACTATTTATTCTGCCATAGGCGACAATATTAACATTTTCTAAATTTACAACTTTTTAAGATAAAAACCTGGATAAAACAGTTATATGTTGTGTTAGTACTTTATTATTGTGTTTTAAAAATTAAAGCCAAATAGTATCATGACCAACTTCCAACGGAGCCTGTTTATGTTATCCATGCCCACCGTCATTTTGCACCAAATTTATGAAATTTTGCAAGTCTTTTCAAATAATTCTGTAGTAAATATTTCAATAGGTTTCAAAATTTATGTTGTAAATATACACACTGCAGTTATTCATAGATAAATAAAAAATATATTGTACCCTTACATTCAATCACGGCGCTCCTAATTTGACTTCCTTCACCTGCCTTGGGTACACAAAAGGCCAACCTAATGCTGGGAAAATTAAATACTACCGTTTTCCCTATAGTTTTAGACAGTACTATGTAAAAAAGATAAATGAATTTCACGAACAAATTACGGAATTTATAGCTTATTCACTGGAAATGTATCCCTTTCCAATTCTGAAGTACTGCTCCAAAAACAGTTCATGAGAATTTTTTAAACACAAACAATTTTCTGCATTTTCTGACCTGAAAGCTTTAGAAAAATTCTCTAAAAAAAAAGAAGGTCCAAGTGGCTAATATTGATCCTTAGTAATAAAAAAAAATCAGGTTCAGTTATTAAACTAAATTATAAAAATGCTTGTAAAATATGTAAATTAACATACTGTATATTTCGACACAATTAATGCAAAATTTAAATGTCTGAACTTTGTAATGATAATGTGAGGTGCCAAAGAGAACTCGGGAGGTACCAAAGAAAATTTATGAGGTGCCATAGATCACTTATCTTACTATAAAAATATCACAGTTATATCTTTGGGTAATTAGTATTAATTGGCCTGACTTTAAAACATTAAAATCTTTAGGCCAATTTTAGCCCTATGTTTGATGAACCTCTTACTTTTATAGGGTTACATGAATAGCAGCAACAATCTTTGACTATGTATTACTGAGAGAATATTTAATGTCCATTTATTGCAAGGATTTGCAGCCTTAATAATGCAGTGATTTTTCTTATTTATTGTCAAAGGAAGATTACACTGACCAGTGACTAACCATTTAATGAGAGAATGAATCTTGTATGACTACTTTCCTACAGACATCTTGTCTACTATAATAATACAACCTGATGGACATCTTATTAGCTTTTATTTCTATCAGAAGCTTGGCAATATTCTTATGTAGGTAACAATTACTTATTAATGATGATGATAATCTTACATATGATACTGCAGAAACATTAATTTTCATGGGGTTAAAATTTCATGGTTTTGTCTCTATATAAGATTTCATGCGGATTTTATTTCATGGTTTCCAGTAAATGGAAGTGATATTATATGTGTGTTAAATTTTTCGTAGGGATTTTAATTTGATGGATATATTCTTCCCATGAAATAGAGAAAATAAATCCTCCATGAAAATTTCGGCTTTTACAGTATTCAGAATCAGGACCAATGAACATACACCTAGATTGATTGTGTTAAAGTCAATCTTTTGAGACATATCATTCAATTAACACTCTCAATAGACGAGGAGGACATAATCATTAGAATAACCGATAAATGATATAAAACAATTATTTCTTTTTTTACACTAATCTGATTTATTGTATTAAGTTGTTGGTTTCCTTACCGAGAAGACGAAATTTAATACGGCCCAAGCTTCAGACCAGGAAATAATTAAATTGTCAATTTCCTATTGTGTCATGTGACCTGTTTTGTTTTATCCCTCAAACATGGATGAATTAGCAAAATCCTCAGGTCGAGAGTAAGTATATTAGATTTATTTTAAAACTTAACAATTGTTAAAATTAAATGTTTTAATTAAATTTTAAGGAAGAGGAAGCTAGATGAAATTTACAAGTTTAATTAAATTCTTGAAAGACATTTGAAATTGATAGAAACTATTTTGGAAAGTAATTCATTGAAATTTAATTTACCTGTGAGCTGGTATTCTTATGTAATAAATTCAGTATAATGGAAAATTTGGCAGTAAACCCTATAGGATATCTTTGATTCAGAATTTTATGAGTACTAAATAGACGCTCTTCATGTCCATATTATTAAAGAATAAAAGTAGCTTTTTTGTGATGTTCAAACTGTTGCATTGTTCACATGAAAAGGAAATTTGCAATGTTTGTTCTTGATTATATAGCTTATTTTAACTGTTCTTAATTTTAATGATGCCCAGAAAGTTATCACTGTCTGTCTGTCAGCCTGTCTACCTGGTCATCAGCACTTTTGATGTTGTATAATTACTCAAGTATGCTTCTAAGATTTTCAAAACTTAAATATAAAACAAAGTGGTAGTATGTAAAGTTTTGAAGATTTGTTGTTTTGCAGTAAATTGTTTTGGGACTCTATTTATTCTAAATTCTATGTATGTCATGCAGGCAATAATTCAAGTATGTATGTTTGCTGGCCTACAAATTTGAAAAATAGAGTAATGGCAGAAATTTCCCAATCAAATGAGTTGCATTTGAAACATGTTTTGTCTTTTTCAAACAAACAGAATGATAACATTTGTAAATTTTGTTTAAAGCTTTTTTGGAAGATTTTATTTTCATATATATCTCATAAAGTTTTGACAACAGTAACTATAGTCAGATAGAAAAGATGTCAACAAAGTTGTATTAAAGTTGAGCTGTTACATTATTCACAACTATGAAAGTAATCCTCATGTTTCATTGCTGAGGAAGTCACCCTTAAATGGTATGTTAAAGCTGCTTTGATATTATCTGGTTTATTTAAGTAGTATTTTTATGAACAATGGAACACAGCACTTGACATTATTTTAGATTTTTCATCAAAGAATTTAAAGATTAAATCTGGTTTATTTTAAGTAAATTTTTCGTTGTATATTGGAAGAGCTTACTCAGCATTATGTTTGGTTTTTTTTTTTACAAAACTTCAGCTTGAAATATTGTGTATATACCTGTCTATTGATGTCTTTTTGCTTAATTTGGTTGTTGGATTGCTGTGTCATTCACATGTTCCTCCCACCTCCACCCCCTTTAAATAACTAAAACATTGTCCTTTTTGAAAATCTTGGATCTGCTACTTGAAATTCTCCTAACATTTACTAATATATACAGATCAGTGAAATAGTGTATTCTATTATAAGAAATTAAAAAAAATATCTATTTCTGTAAAAAGGCTTGTCTAGAATAATGTATTGAAAATCATTTAGCAAGTAACTTCCTCTTTTTTGTTCATGAAAGACATGGCCACCAAATCCTTTTTTAAAATACACTGGTTGTTTTTTGTTGACTTAAAATCTGAAAAACATTATGTATCTTAGGTTGATACTTAATTGATTGAATGAGTGATTGTTGGTGTTTAATGCCACATCACTGTTGTATATAACATGGTAGCCATTTTTTTATAGGCGTGAATGCAGGGAGAAGACAGGAAACCTAATTAATAGATTTTATTTGGTAGGAGTCACCATGCAGCTCTTCTTGATATTGCCATTCCTTTGCTTGTGGGTTTTTCATTTGTAGAAGTCCCAACACAGCCTATCTTGATATTGCCATTCCTTTGCTTGTGGGTTTTTAATTTGTAGAAGTCCCAACACAGCCTTTCTTGATATTGCTGTTCCTTTGCTTGTGGGTTTTTAATTGGTAGAAGTCCCAACACAGCCTTTCTTGATATTGCCATTCCTTTGCTTGTGGGTTTTTAATTTGTAGAAGTCCCAACACAGCCTATCTTGATATTGCCATTCCTTTGCTTGTGGGTTTTTAATTTGTAGAAGTCCCAACACAGGTTTTTTTGATATTGCTGTTCCTTTGCTTGTGGGTTTTTAATTTGTAGAAGTCCCAACACAGCCTTTCTTGATATTGCTGTTCCTTTGCTTGTGGGTTTTTAATTTGTAGAAGTCCCAACACAGCCTTTCTTGATATTGCCATTCCTTTGCTTGTGGGTTTTTAATTTGTAGAAGTCCCAACACAGCCTATCTTGATATTGCCATTCCTTTGCTTGTGGGTTTTTAATTTGTAGAAGTCCCAACACAGCCTTTCTTGATATTGCCATTCCTTTGCTTGTGGGTTTTTAATTTGTAGAAGTCCCAACACAGCCTTTCTTGATATTGCCATTCCTTTGCTTGTGGGTTTTTAATTTGTAGGAGTCCCAACACAGCCTTTCTTGATATTGCTGTTCCTTTACTTGTGGGTTTTTAATTTGTAGAAGTCCCAACACAGCCTTTCTTGATATTGCCATTCCTTTGCTTGTGGGTTTTTAATTTGTAGAAGTCCCAACACAGCCTTTCTTGATATTGCTGTTCCTTTGCTTATGGATTTTTTTAAGTGCATATAGTGAAATTTATCATTAATTTATTTACCCTATCATTTCTTTTCCATTAATGCAAGCACCAAGTGACTAGTAATGTAAAATTCTTAAAGGTTAAATATTGCCATGTGGTTACAAGAATACAAAATATAAAAATTAAAGGTATAGCCAAAGGCGCAAGCCTGCTGATATAAACAATACAGCAACAGATTTAAGAGCACATAACAATATAACCTATGAGAGATAGGCAAAAGATATCAAATGCATTTAAACTAAGAAAAAAAGTCCAAAATAAACTGAAAATGCAATGGCTAAAAAAAGAAAAACAAACAATAGTACATAAAACCCAAAACTTAGCTATGAACATGAACCCCTACAAAATCTGGGGTGATCTCAGGTGCTCTGGAAGGTTAAGCAGATCCTACTCCACATGATCGCACCCCTCATGTTGCTCAATATATAAGACTCTCTTTGACTTACACGGTGTCAAGTTATAATAAGTCATCATATCTCTGTCCTGTGGTCTTGATGAATAGTTGTCACATTTAGTTATAATACCATATCTATTTTTATGTTTCTGTCTTTAAGCTTTAAGTTTGTGATGCTAATTGATTGTCAGTTGAATTCATGAGTATCAAAATAGTAGATAAGGGTATATATATTATACTAAACCTTGTAATATTATCAATGTCATCTTTGACTAGAGAAAAATAGAAGACTTTGATTGATTAAGTTTATTATGAATGATCAAAACATCTAGCATTATCTAATTCTTTACATTTATGTATACATTATATTTTCTTTCATGTCAAAAGACTCAAGATTTTTTTTCTCCAAAATTATCATTCCGTTACTGAGCACATAGAAGATGGATAGAATTGTAATGATTTTAGGTGTATTTTTGTCATAGCGACATAGAACATTGATTTAGAAAAAGTCATTACCAGTTCTGTTATCCCAGCAATTCAGAATCACTTTCACTATCTTGAATCATTATGTATTCAAACATTTTAGATTTACATAATTGGATCGATCAACCAAAATAAAACAACTCAGATTTTCTGTTGAAGTCAAGAAAATATGAATTAAGTTGCATGCTGGAACAAAGAATCAAAGAACAAAGTCATTCATGTATTCACACTTAGCATTTATTGAATCTGTAGAGTGAAGAGTGATTGTAATATTTTCTTTGAAGTCGAATAGAAAACTTCCTAGATTAAAATTGATTTTAACTTTGGTTCATTATACTTGCAAGTTGGATATGTATTGGGAGAATTGAGTTCTAAAAAACAACAATTTCATAAGTTTAACCCCATCATATGTTAATGTGTTTGTCTCAAGTCAGATCAACCTCTGACCATTGGCTAATTATGATGGCTAGGCTCTTCAATTTTCAAACTTTTTCTTTCAGATGAGGCAGTTTCAAAATATTTTTTCTTATTATTCTTAGCATAAAATAACATTCTTTATGAAATAAGAACAGTCATGCTATTAAGTAACCAATCCAGGGTCTGATGGAAGGGGGCATTATTGTTGGTCCCAAGAGATTAACATTTGTGGACAACTTAATGGCGATAAAAACATTTTGATCAAAAACAAGGGGTTCCATCTGTATATAAGAAACTGCAAATGAAGACTGTTATCAGGATAAATGGCAACCAATGTGTCTTACAGTTTTCATGGATACATTTAACCCATAGTTTAGTGAGCCCATCTGACTATCAACTATCAGAAGGCATTGGTGTAGAAGTGTTGAATAAATTCAGTCAATCAAAATTACATTGTTTTGGTGTAAGTTTTGAAATATCATTCAAAATACATTAGATTCCTGCTTCTAAAATTATAATTGATGGTCCTAATTTTTAAAGCCATGTTTGTTCTCATTCAATTAATTTGTTTCCTCTATAACTAGCTACTGCCAATTTACTCCTTTGTTGACTGTAACTTTAAGTTGAGTTCTATGAATTTAGAGATCTCATTTAAGCTGTCTCAAATGACAGTCAAATTTTGGTTTGGTCAAATATGCCTCTGTAGGAATTATGGCAAAACAGCTAATGATTATTTTATATGTCAGGCAGAGTTTTTGGAAAGGAACACTAAGATTTGAAACTGGAAAAATATAGTACTTTTTAGCTCACCTGGCCCGAAGGACCAAGTGAGCTTTTCCCATCACTTGGCGTCCGGCGTCCGGCGTCGTCCTGCGTCCGTCGTCCGGCGTTAACTTTTACAAAAATCTTCTCCTCTGAAACTGCTAGGCCAAATTAAACCAAACTTGGCCACAATCATCATTGGGGTATCTAGTTTAAAAAATGTGTCCAGTGACCCGGCCAACTAACCAAGATGGCCGCCATGGCTAAAAATAGAACATAGGGGTAAAATGCAGTTTTTGGCTCATAACTCAAAAACCAAAGCATTTAGAGCAAATCTGACGGGATAAAATTGTTTATTAGGTCAAGATCTATCTGCCCTGAAATTTTCAGATAAATCGAACAACCCATTGTTGGGTTGCTGCCCCTGAATTGGTAATTTTAAGAAAATTTTGCTGTTTTTGGTTATTATCTTGAATATTATTATAGATAGAGATAAACTGTAAACAGCATTAATGTTCAGCAAGGTAAGATTTACAAATAAGTCAACTTGACCGAAATGGTCAGTTGACCCCTTTAGGAGTTATTGCCCTTTATAGTCAATTTTTAACCATTTTTTCGTAAATCTTAGTAATCTTTTAGAAAAATCTTCTCCTCTGAAACTACTGGGCCAAATTAAACCAAACTTTGTCACAATCATCATTGGGGTATCTAGTTTAAAAATTGTGTCCGGTGACCCCGCCTACCAACCAAGGTGGCCGCCACAGCTAAAAATAGAACATAGGGGTAAAATGCAGTTTTTGGCTTATAACTCAAAAACCAAAGCATTTAGAGCTAATCTGATTGAATAAAATTGATTATCAGGTCAAGATCTATCTGCCCTAAATTTTTCAGATGAATCCGACAACCTGTTGTTGGGTTGCTACCCCTGAATTGGTAATTTTAAGGAAATTTTGCTGTTTTTGGTTATTATCTTGAATATTATTATAGATAGAGATAAACTGTAAAGAACAATAATGTTAAGCAAAGTAAGATTTACAAATAAGTCAGCATGACTGAAATGGTCAGTTGACCCCTTTAGGAGTTATTGCCCTTTATAGTCAATTTTTAACCATTTTTTGTAAATCTTAGTAATCTTTTACAAAAATCTTCTTCTCTGAAACTAGTGGGCCAAATTAAACCAAACTTGGTCACAATCATCATTGGGGTATCTTGTTTTAAAAATTTGTGGCGTGACCAGGCCAACCAACCAAGATGGCCGCCAAGTCTAAAAATAGAACATAGGGGTAAAATTCAGTTTTTGGCTTATAACTCAAAAACCAAAGCATTTAAAGTAAATCTGACATGAAATAAAATTGTTTATCAGGTCAAGATCTATCTGCCCTGAAATTTTCAGATGAATCGGACAACCCATTGTTGGGTTGCTGCTCCTGAATTGGTAATTTTAAGGAAATTTTGCTGTTTTTGGTTATTATCTTGAATATTATTATAGATAGAGATAAACTGTAAAGAACAATAATGTTAAGCAAAGTAAGATTTACAAATAAGTCAGCATGACTGAAATGGTCAGTTGACCCCTTTAGGAGTTATTGCCCTTTATAGTCAATTTTTAACCATTTTTTGTAAATCTTAGTAATCTTTTACAAAAATCTTCTTCTCTGAAACTAGTGGGCCAAATTAAACCAAACTTGGTCACAATCATCATTGGGGTATCTTGTTTTAAAAATTTGTGGCGTGACCAGGCCAACCAACCAAGATGGCCGCCAAGTCTAAAAATAGAACATAGGGGTAAAATTCAGTTTTTGGCTTATAACTCAAAAACCAAAGCATTTAAAGTAAATCTGACATGAAATAAAATTGTTTATCAGGTCAAGATCTATCTGCCCTGAAATTTTCAGATGAATCGGACAACCCATTGTTGGGTTGCTGCTCCTGAATTGGTAATTTTAAGGAAATTTTGCTGTTTTTGGTTATTATCTTGAATATTATTACAGATAGAGATAAACTGTAAAAAGCAATAAATGTCGGCAAAGTAAGATCTACAAATAAGTCAACATGACCGAAATGGTCAGTTGACCCCTTTTGGAGTTATTGCCCTTTATAGTCAATTTTTAACCATTTTTCGTAAATCTTAGTTATCTTTTACAAAAATCTTCTCCTCTGAAACTACTTGGCCAAGTTCATTATAAATAGAGATAATTGTAAGCAGCAAGAATGTTCAGTAAAGTAAGATGTACAAACACATCACCATCACCAAAATACAATTTTGTCATGAATCCATCTGCGTCCTTTGTTTAATATTCACATAGACCAAGGTGAGCGACACAGGCTCTTTAGAGCCTCTAGTTTGATATTCTGGACTAATCTACTGAAGACCCGTCATTGGTAAAAACTTTTCCACAATTTTTAAACTTTACCCCAAAAATCCTTTTTTTGATTGACCAAATATTTTATATTCATTAGCTTTATAATCCATCAATGATTTGATTAGAACAAGACTACATTTGCTAGAACCATTACTTTTCCTGTTTATTCTTCCTCTGTGTGTGGTAGGTCAAAATCTCCAAATCACTCCCTATTCATCCTTGCATTTGATTATGTTTGTCAGAAATATTTATTTTTCAGTAATAACTTGTTACGTTTTAATGTGAAAAAAGTATTTGTTGATACAACAAAAGTCTTACTAGGCATTTAGATATCTTATTATTACATCAATATTTACATTTATAAATGTCATTACCATTTTGCCTTTTTTTCTATTGAGAACACCTATGATATCTTCAATATAGTTAACAAGACTGCTCTAACAAATACATATAGTTGAAATTCTGAAACAAGTTTTTATATTGATGATTTCACAAACTTTTTCTTAGTTTGCAAAACAATTGAAACTTTGATTTTGTATTAATTTCCTTGTCTGACATTTTTCCAGTGCCAATTATTTCAGTCAATATAGATATCTTTGCAGCACAACACTGCAAATAAAGTGAGAGTACCCACATTATAAGTTCATTGAGTGGAAATATTAGATGATTAATTGCCATGAGATTAATCAATGCAATTCTAATGCATGTTTTAGAAAAATATTGCAAAAGGTCAAACTAAAACTGCAAATGTTCAACGAAACATCACAGATTATAATGCATGCTATTGATTTTCATATTTGTATAATGATATAATATGCACAATATGCTGTTAATTTGTCAGTTTAAGTAAACAAATCTTTATTTAATACATAATCTAAGTAATGTTTTCATGCTCTATTATTATTACGAGTATTTGGTGTGGAACACCAACTGTTTAGTTTGTTTACTTTGATCTTCATTTACAACTTGACAAATTTTAATTACTCATATATATTGTAGAAGACTTATGTTGCCCCTCTAGATATATTGTAGAAGACTTATGTTGCCCCCTAGATATATTTTGGCTATTTGCAGTAATGGTTTGCTGTCTCTTTGATGTAGTACAATATATCTCCTTTGTTCATATTAACTTTTGTATTGAATAGTATATGTGTATATGACTCTTTATTAGATAATAAGTCTGTGTAGATGACTCTTTATTCAATAGTCTGTGTGTAGATGACTCTTTATTCAATAGTCTGTGTTTAGATGACTCTTTATTCAATAGTCTGTGTTTAGATGACTCTTTATTCAATAATAAGTCTGTGTTTAGATGACTCTTCATTCAATAGTTTGTGTTCAGATGACTCTTTATTCAATATTCTGTGTGTAGATGACTCTTTATTCAATAGTCTGTGTTTAGATGACTCTTTATTCAATAATAAGTCTGTGTTTAGATGACTCTTCATTCAATAGTTTGTGTTTAGATGACTCTTTATTCAATAATAAGTCTGTGTTTAGATGACTCTTCATTCAATAGTCTGTGTTTAGATGACTCTTTATTCAATATTCTGTGTGTAGATGACTCTTTATTCAATAGTCTGTGTTTAGATGACTCTTTATTCAATAATAAGTCTGTGTTTAGATGACTCTTCGTTCAATAGTTTGTGTTTAGATGACTCTTTATTCAATAGTCTGTGTGTAGATGACTCTTTATTCAATAGTCTGTGTTTAGATGACTCTTTATTCTATAATAAGTTTGTGTTTAGATGACTCTTTATTCAATAGTCTGTGTTTAGATGACTCTTTATTCAATAGTCTGTGTTTAGATGACTCTTCGTTCAATAGTTTGTGTTTAGATGACTCTTTATTCAATAGTCTGTGTGTAGATGACTCTTTATTCAATAGTCTGTGTTTAGATGACTCTTTATTCTATAATAAGTTTGTGTTTAGATGACTCTTTATTCAATAGTCTGTGTTTAGATGACTCTTTATTCAATAGTCTGTGTTTAGATGACTCTTTATTCAATAGTCTGTGTGTAGACGACTCTTTATTCAATAATATGTTTGTGTTTAGATGACTCTTTATTCAATAGTCTGTGTGTAGATGACTCTTTATTCAATAATAAGTTTGTGTTTAGATGACTCTTTATTCAATAGTCTGTGTTTAGATGACTCTTTATTCAATAGTCTGTTTTGATGACTCTTTATTCAATAGTCTGTGTGTAGATGACTCTTTATTCAATAATAAGTCTGTGTGTAGATGACTCTTTATTCAATAGTCTTTTTGTAAATGACTCTTTATTCAAAAATTTTGATACTTTTTATACGACCGCTGGCCCCTAAACAAATATATACTAGTCCAGTGATAATGAACGCCATACTAATTTCCAAATTGTACACAAGAAACTAAAATTAAAATAATACAAGACTAACAAAGGCCAGAGGCTCCTGACTTGGGACAGGCGCAAAAATGCGGCGGGGTTAAACATGTTTGTGAGATCTCAACCCTCCCCCTATACCTCTAACCAATGTAGTAAAGTAAACGCATAACAATACGCACATTAAAATTCAGTTAAAGAGAAATCCGAGTCTGATGTCAGAAGATGTAACCAAAGAAAATAAACAAAATGACAATAATACATAAATAACAACAGACTACTAGCAGTTAACTGACATGCCAGCTCCAGACTTCAATTAAACTGACTGAAAGATTATGATTTCATCATATGAACATCAGGCACAATCCTTCCCGTTAGGGGTTTAGTATCATACCATCATAACATATATGAGAAGAACATAACCCGTGTCATGCCAACAACTGTTTTTAGAATAAATGTGTTTAGTTCCGATGCAAAGACCTTATCAGTGACTCAATATTAACGCCAAAATATGCAATCTTTAATGACTTGACAACAGTATCGTAATTATATCCCTTCTTAATAAGTCTATTCAAAGGTTTTGTAAGTTTCTGAGGTGAATACTGACACCTTTGTGCTTTATAAAGAATATATTTCCATAAAAAATTGGATGTGAAATACCTGAACGTATTAGAAGTCTGCATGTTGAGCTATATTTACGAATGATGTCTTTATACCGATGATAAAATTTAGTAAATGTTTTGACTAGTTTGTGATATCGAAAACCCTGGTGTAATAATTTTTCAGTAATACATAAATTTCTCTCGTTAAAATCTAAAACATTGTTACATACACGAGCGAATCGTACAAGTTGAGATATATAAACAACGTAAGATGGGGACAAGGGAACATCACCATCTAAAAACGGATAATTAACGATAGGAAATGAAAAATCATCCCTTTTATCATAAATTTTAGTATTCAGCTTTCCATTAGTGATATAGATATCAAGATCGAGAAAAGGGCAGTGGTCATTGTTAGTATTAGCTTTATTTAAAGTAAGTTCAACAGGATAAATTTCATTAATATACATACTGAAGTCGTCATTATTGAGAGCCAAAATATCATCCAAATATCTAAAAGTATTATTAAATTTGTTTATCAGATGTTGTTTCGATGGGTCTTTGCTTATTTTTGTCATAAATTGTAACTCATAACAATACAAAAACAGGTCCGCAATAAGTGGTGCACAGTTAGTCCCCATTAGAATTCCGATAATCTGACGATATACGGAATCCCCAAAGCGAACAAAAATGTTATCTAGTAAAAATTCAAGGGCATATATATAGTATCAAAGCATGTCCAATTAACATAGTTTTTTTGTTTATTTTAATGAAAAGAGTGTAAATGATCGGCATAATAGAACAAAATCGTAAATGAATTAAATATTTAATTACAAACATCATGGATAATCTACAGAATTCAATATTTCACAAGGAGCAATCATGGAACTAAGGAAAACTTGCGTGAATTTCCCCGGGATAATGGTTAGCAACGTCCGGGGATATGGGTTAGCAACAGCCAGGGGCTATGGGTTTTGTAACGACGTGCATTAACCAATCAAAATCCTAGATATATACTAAGCCGGGGATGAGACTCTTTATTGAATAATTTTGGTGAAGATGACTTTATAGAATAGGCTGTGTGTACTCTTTATTCCACATCCTTGTAGTAGATAGCCCCTTATTGAATAGTCTGTATGTAGAGCAGCCTTTTAACCCTTTAACCCCCAATCCCGCTTGTAGGCGTGATGGCAACAACCATTCTTTGATGGCCCATATGACCCTCCATACCTTTTTTGAACTGCCCCACCTAAACTGTCATGATAGCAGGGACTTCAACCAAGCAGTTCATGGGCCATAAACTCTTCTCAGATGTCTGCATATGAAAATATGGCACTTAGAAAGCGGTTAAAGAGTTCAAAATAGGAAAAATGTGAAAAGTAGCCAAAATCAGGTGGGGTTTGGCATCTTTTGATGGCCACTACGTAACTAGTAGTCATTGCAGGTATAAACTTTTATTGTAAATGCATGCATAGGTGGTATAGGAACACAAAGAGGTATAATATGGCCAATAGGAATCTAGTCTGTAAAATCTAGGTCACTGTTTTGTCAAAAATCCGTAAAAACAGACATTTAGGCAGACCTGACTTGACAATAATAATCTGGCAGCAAGACACTTAAGTCCCATATACTACCAGTTAGCATGAATGGACTGCTGCATGCAGTGTAACTATAGGGTAATACTTGAATGACAGAGAAACACAGTCTGGTCGATGTTCACCTCTCAAGGTCGTTTTAAAATCCGAAAATAGATGGAAAATGAACATTTTTCAGTGGGGGGTGGGTTTGAGAAAATCTTCCACCTCTCACCCCATCCCCAACCCCGCAGCCATGCCATCCGCCCCCAAATCTCAATACATAGTTTGATAGATGAGCACCAGTTACAACATCGAGAGCTAATTTGCGTATGATTGCAAATTTTTGAAAATGCCTGAATTTCAAGAAATCTCTTAGGGGCGAATGAGTTAATTGAAAAAAGAGTGCATGTTTTTAAAAAATCTTGTTGGAAAAGATTGATGGCAGATTTATCGAAATTTCATCTGAATATATTCCAATGTATAGAGAACTATTAATCTTTGAGCTTCTTTCCATTGATCCTTCTTTCCTTCACTGCATCTTGGGGAAAGTATTGAATATTCTTTGATAAGTGCTATAAACATGTTGATCAAGTCTTTTATGTACTGACAGTAATGAAATTAAATGCTTCACTTGCTGCAAAAACAATCACTTTCTGTCAAAACCATCAAAATAACAATGTTATGAAATAATTCCTCAAAGCTGTCGGACACTAATAACAATCTCAGAACACTAATTATCATTGCTTTTTATTCTGCTGCACAGTGACATGGTTATTTTCTTAATTATATATGTGATTTTGTCATTTTAAAGGATAATAGGATTTTTCTAACCTTTATTTATAAGACATAACAGTGGATACTGTGAGGAAATGAGTTGGAAACTTGATTGAATTATATTGTTATTGACACGAAAAATAAAACTTTCATATAAGCAGAAATACTGCCTTTAGAAATGTCATTGACAGCTTGGTTTCTTTATATGCTGAATATGTTGCTTTTGATTAACTTATAATGGAAATGAATCAAAGACGAATTGTTCAATTGTGAAGGAGTTTGATGACATATTTAAGAAAGGAATGGCTTCTACTGGGACCATACCTGGGGTAGAGATCACAAGGTGTTCTTCAAGTAATGTGGATACAGTCAAATGTTCGTAAGTAGTTATATTCTTCACAATCTGTTAAAATACAAAATATTCTGATTTAATCTTCGGTTAACATTTTTGCAGAGTGAAAAAAGTCTGGTAATTTCTTTTTACCAATTTTAATGCCCTCACTGCTAGGCAAAGGGGACATTTAAGTTTACCCTTGTTTATCTGTATGTCACAATATGGATGTCTGTTCTCTATTTGTACAATTTGACATTTCTGTACTTCAAATTTACTTTGTCGCAACCAAATGTTCTGAAGCTTATGCACAATGCTTATTACCACCAAACACAAATTTGGTAGCATCACTTTCACCACCATTCTTGAGTTATATCCCTGTATAAATTGAAAAATTTCCACACAATTTCTGAAAACAAAACATCAATTGGTTTGACTTAGAAATATAACTTAACATTGACTCCTGCATATTTACAAGCTGGAGCATTTGTGTCCCATGAACATGGAGCATTTGTGTCCCATGAACACATTCTTCTTTAATAATGTTTTATATAGAATCATTTTTAAGACACCTAATTGTTTTCTTGTGAATAGGGAAAGTTTGGTAAGAATTTGTGATTAAATTAAGTTTGTTCAGAGGATTGATACATTTTTTGTTATTAATCTTTATTTGAATGTATAGAGATTGTTGGTTTTATTGGCACATTTAAGGTTTAACTTAGTACATGTATATTGATCATCTGAATGTGCAATAGTTTAGAGCTTTGCCTCAGATGTGCAATAATTAAAAACTTTGCTTTCTTTAAGCAATTTTGATTTCAGTGACTCCAAAGTTTGTGTTCTTTTTGTTGTCAGTGCTGCTATTTCATAGAAGAGTCCCTTGAAATGCATAGATGTTTGATTCGATTTCAATGTTCATTTTCAAAATTAATAAAGACTAATGATAAACTAATTTCATCAATTATAAAAAAGAAGATGTGGTATGATTGCCAATGAGACAATTCTCCACAAGAGACCAAATGAGACAGAAATAAACACCTATAGGTCACCATACGGCCTTCAACAATGAGCATAGTCTGAGCTATAAAAGGCCCCAAAACAACAATGTAAAACAATTCAAACGAGAAAACTAAGGGCCCAATTTATATACAAAAAAAATAATGAAAAACAAATATGTAACATATAAACAAATGACAACCACTGAATTACAGGCTCCTGACTTAGGACAGGCACATACATTCAGAATGTGGCAGGGTAAAACATGTTAGCGGGATCCCAACCCTCCCCTAACCTGGGACAATGGTGTAATAGTACAACTTAAGAAGGAACTATGAAAATCAGTTGAAAAATGCTCTCAACTCATCAGATGGATACAAATACAAATACTACACAGAGTGAACGTGGCTTGGTACTTGTTTATTCAAAAATCAAGTGCATCTATCTATTTTCATTGACTCAATTTTGTTTTTTTAGTCTTATTATAAAGCCAGTATGATTTTCAATCAAGGTAAAAAAAATTATACCAGGTAATTTTTAAACATAATTGGATGACTTTTGTGCTAGCATGCACAGTATTTCAAATCATCAGTTATATAATTGATGTCCTGAAATTAACAATGTTATCATGTCAAACTCACTGCCAGTGTTGCATTAAAAAAGAAGGCTTTAAACATGACATTTTAAAAATGCTTAGAAGAAAGAACAAAATTTACACCTAAAATGTTCACAAATGAGGGCTTTCTATTGATTTTCTAATTAAGTAAGAAATGAAATCTTTTGGACTTTAATCAATTCCTAGAAGTTACCTTCCTTGACAGCTGACACTAGAGTAATTGCAGTGAATTGTCTATAGTTAACTTCATAGATATGCATAGGATACTGTTAGAACTGACAATTATATTTCTTCAAAAGTCAGTTGCCTTGCAGTTTTCATGAATGATTGATACTGTGTAGTACATCTTTAATGCGACAGTTATAATTATTGTCTCCTTTTATTGTTTATAAGCTGATGTTATTGAGAACAGCTTCAATGTACAGAAAGTGTAAAGCAAGAAATGGTTGATTAGTGAAGTCAAACTGATAAGATAGGATATTCATGCTTATTACAATAAACAACAATCAACTATTCTATCAGTTTGCATATATACAAATCAACCATTTTATATTTACATATTCTATATATTGCTTATGTTGAGTAATCCTTATGTGCCTTCATATATTATGTATTGGTATGTTATAAATGCTTACTTCTGTACAACCAAATTAAAAGCTTGATTGTTCAACTAGAAAGATCAGCACAATTTTCATGGTTTTTATAGATTGGTAATTAAATGGATGGAGTTTTTGGAACGTTGATGTATCGATTATAGTATTATCAACTCATCTTTCAGTTTTGATGTAGACCCAATACCAAGAAGTTTCAGAACCTAGAAACTACTAAGGACGTTGCCATACATATTTATGCTGTTTTATGACATTTGGGAAATGTGCACTTTTTTCCAGACTGTGAAATTTAATCATTTTGCAGAAATCACTTTGATAAATTGTTGCTTTGCGTGTAAACAGTGCCTTCAAAACTTTTTAACCAAATAGATTACAACTTCTATAGGGATTCTCATTAATGCACCAATGACAAAACTGTTTTAACTGAAGTTTGATCTTTACAGAGATAACCACTCATTTTTGTAATGAATTGGAATTTAAAGAGATAAAAACCTAAACTGCTTCATATACTCACACAATCCTGAACAGCAAATTTCCCAAAAGTAACAGAAATTGATGGTAAATTGTAATAAATGCAGAATTGCTCTTGATGAGTTACTGCTTGATAACCCAAACAAATATTGCATTCGTGAGTGCACAGTTTAATTGCTTACAGGTGCATATGACACTCAGAATTAAGTTCTTTGAAATTGAATTTGAATGAGATGGTATTTTACAGTGACTTTTTCCTACCGATTTGAAGGCAAGATTTATAGGCATGTTATATAAAAGACAATGATAACCTGAACAGATTTCAGAGAAACTAATATCTTCCTGATTATGCTTGAAGTATTTGCCACTGGATGGTAAAGCATTAGGAACAATAAAAAAGTTCAACAAATAAGCATTTAAATAACTAATTTCAGAAGAAAGAGGTACTCTTCAATCCATATTTTGTATATAGACCTAAGATGCCATTTACTCTGAAAATTTCTTAAGCAAATCAATCAATTTTCCTTGATCTCATTTAATGGCTTTCACAAAAATTCCTTTTAAGCTTTCATAATTAAAACAAAAAAAGGTAATGCTTACTGAAATGATTAAGCATCCAATAGGTTTGCTTTCAATTTGTGTTCTTTAATAATTATACTTGTTTATACCATAATGCAAAATGGTCTATGATATGCTTAACCCTCAATTTTGGTTGTTTATACACAATATGTCAATAAACCTTTTAAATGGAAATTACAATAGACAGATCAACTGAACTGTGAAAGATCTATTAGATTATAATTTAATAATTGATGATTTTTCTCATCAAATTCACATTAAGTCCACCAATGTTCTTTCATTAAAGATAAATTTGATATGAAAATTGACTTAATGAATGGTATGTTTGTGAATTACAGTTGTCCAGGAAATTGGAATATGGCAAGATATGTGTTCTGTCAGAACACGGAAATGACACATCTTCAATATAACATCTATACAAACAGTTTTCAGAGCAGCTGAATTTGTTATTCATGACAAGATTACAGATTTTCTTTGTTGAATTGTTCCTAATGCTTTATTGTGCTTAACATATACTAACAAGAACAACCTGTTTTTCTAAACAGACTGAAATTGTTCTCCCATTTATCAATTTAAAGAATCAAATTCAAACTTCCACTTGAAAATGAGTTTTCCTCTATTTCCTTTACAATTTGCTATAGGTCAAATATATTTGGAATACAGAATGCATTTTAAAGTATGCATGCATATATCTGTCCTTGAAGTTAATGAGTAGTATCAACTACTGGAAATATGTCAATTATATTTGATCTTAAGATTCATTGTTGTCTCATTTCCAAATATACCACATCTTATTTTTATATTAAGTATACATTTCTGTCTAACATAGTTGTCTACTACCTTGGCCTCATTTTTATGGTTCAATGATCCATGTTTTGTTTTCCTGCGAACTAAAATCAGCATATATCTGTCATGCAGGATCTTGATACATGTAGTTTAGAATAAGCATTTAAACCCTAGTTTTCTTTGGTAAAAGCAAATACAATTGGTTCCCTGTTGTGTAGTTTCAATGCTACTGTTTCGTGAATTTCCTCTATGTTAAACCTCTCTTTAATCTTCTCTCATTTAATTTTGCTTTCATTGCAATGGCTTAGATAAGGAGCATACTTTTATATTAGAAAACAACTGACTCATGAATCAAAGTATTATAATACTGCAGTGCACAGTTCCTCTCTCTGATCATTTGTATTTGGTGCATGCACAGGCTGTTTTATCTCATTCATTAAAACAAGAAAGGTTTAATCTTGATACTGCGTTACTGTTATTGATATTGATAAAATACCACAATATATTAATCTTCTTGTGTTTTGCTAAAGAAATTATTGCATTTTTGACATATTCAATATTTTAGTTTGAGCGTAACATGTTCTGAGGGGATTTAATACTTTGTAAGCCTTCTTTAAGATTACTAATAAATTATTTGCAGTTATTACTTAATTGATTTCAATACTTTTAATGCTAATGGGAAATGTGGAGAAACAATGATTTATAAGATTTTCTGTAAAAGAAATGCATCTGAAGATTTTGCACTATAGTAGGAAATCCATTTTTTGAAATAATTGCATGGAAGGATCTTTTAACTTGATTTTATATTCCATAACTGGAAATATACATCAAAAACAGATCTACAATGTATTCCATCTCTTGTCACAGTACTACATGTACTGTTTAAACAACCCTAGATGTAGCAGTGACAAAAGAGGCATTTCTCAACCAACAAAAGCTAAACTTTATATAGGTGAGTTACAGACAAGTAATCTAGGTCCTGGGCACTGTGAACAAAGGCTGCTTTACAAAGGTCTTTCTAAAGCATGCATTCAAATTCCACTGAGGGAAGAAGACCAAAAAATCATTTAAATAACTCAAAACAATAAACATGAATAAGAGTTTTTAAGACTTAAAGGATTGTTAGATATATGCTTTATTTTATTACTGATGACTTGACTGAATCTTCTAGACAGCAGTTGGTTAAATTGTTTGACCAGTCGAACATTTTGATTTGATGAAACAAATTGCAGTTGTGTCCTAATTTTGAATACACTGCAAAAAGTGGAGAGAAACAAAGTGATTTTAAATTACACCTTTTCTAAGTGATTCTTGCAGCATCAAGATGCAGACAGATCTATGATAAAAGTTATATATATGTTTTAAAGGTTGGGTTATTGACAATAAAGTCTTATTTCCTACATTAATTTTACGAAAATGACAAGTATCTATCCAAGCAAGGAATGGTTACAAAACACATATTGATTCTGTAATTATGCCTTTGATTTTAATGAGGTTTTTTGTTGTCGTGTAAATTGGAATTAAATTGTTTTTGTCTTCCTTCTGGACGAAATCGATTATTTCTTGCATAGAATGTTTCCTCATAAAACAACACGATAAAGTTTTAAGTCTTTTTAACATGTGCATGACATAGTTATTAACAACTTTAAATGGACTATGTATAGTTAGGAGTGTTGATCTATTAGAATCTAGCTTTCCAATTGTGAACATTCCATTTTCTATGTAGCATCATTCCAGCAGAGCTTGCATATTGAGTATAACTATCTTTTATTTGAAAAAATATCCCAGGGCTTGGGTTTGTGTCATGATTTTCTGACAGAAGTTTGATTCTTACAAGAAGGAGATTAAAGTTAAAGTCATAACTTTTAACAGTTTGACTTAAGCAATTATTATCAAATGTCTTTGTTCCAATTTAGATCGGCATTATGTATAATTCGTGTAATTTTTTGTCAAGCCTTCGACTTTTGTCAAAAATTCGTGACATGGGATACTACATTCCAACAGCAGATTGCCTACCCTTCCAGAGCATCTGAGATCACACATGGATTTTTGTTTGGTTTGTGTGTTCGCCCAGTCTTTTTATGAAGTGTTTTGTTCACAATTTTTTTTTTTTGGGGGGGGGGGGGTTGCCATTGTTTTGATGGTCCTAATTCTTTGACTTATAAGTTTTGATTTTCCTTTTATTTTTGTATAGCTGTTCTTTTCCAAATATTTTTAAGTTGAATCTTTCAGGTTGTCTTTGGTTGCTGTCTGCTAGATCAGGTTGTTGGATCTCTTTTGAGTCGTTTCATATTTTGTCATGTTTTTGGCCTAATTTAGCTTACTAGAGTAGGGTATTGTCATTTATTATTCTTACAAGGGCACTTATTTTTTACCACAAGTATGCTGCTTATATACTTTTCATGTGAGTTTATTATTAGTTGCAGCACCTGTGTTTTTGTCATATCACTATTCCAGTAAAAACCAGTTTTGAGCTTTCTGACTGACATGAACAGATGAAGAAATTGTTCATCATTTAACTGTTTTAAATAGAATGAGATGTTTTATGTAAATGAAACTGACATATGAGTTGTCTATTTATGAGAAGTTAGAAAAGATAAAGTACTTAATATTTGTTTTAAGCAAAAGGATTTACACTTAAAATGTTGTATTAAATCAAATAGAAATTTACTGTTGTATTCTGTTATACTGTGGTTAAGTGCTGAAAACCACAAATAGAAATGAAAAAAGATGTATACTCAAACAAATATGTTGATTGCAATTTAAGACATTTGTGATAGATTTAACAAAGTGTATTTATAAAGAAGTACCAGCTTTATTTATTTTCATATATCCCTAATTACCAATTAAATAATTAGCTAGTTTTAGTTAAAGCTATCATTACTTATGTTAAGCTAATCTGTCGTTGTACATTAACTTTCACAAAAATCTTCTTTTCTGAAAGTACCATGCCAATCGCAACCAAACAGGACCACACAATCATCCTAAGTATGTAAGTACATGTAAATAGAGAGAGATAGCTCTGACTTCCAATTCCCAAAAACAATAAACAATTCAGTTAGCTTGTTAGCTTATTATGGGGGTTATTGCCCTTAAAAGAACTTTCCCATAATACTTGTCCTTACCAGAGGCGATTAAGGGGGGGACAGTGGGCCTGCCCCCTCCACCATTTTTCTTGGGGAAATTTGGTTGATTATATAGGAAATCACTGAAGCATGACAGGAGCAGGCCCCCTCTAAGGTAGTGTTATATAACAGCGTGAAACCATAACAAACAGACTGAAACTTTGAAAAGCAAAAATGGTCAGCAACACAATTACTACATTAAAGTCAAGTGATTGTCATCAGTCAACTTGTGTTGCTTTTAAGCAGGGATTAAGCCAAATTTTTGTATTTAAGGACATCTTGAAATATTTCAGGACCTCCATTATTGGATTTCCTGATATCCTGAAATATTTCAGAAGCCCCATAATTTGATTTCAAGACATCCTGAAATAGAATTAAAAATCTTTCCACTTAATGACAGGGTTCTGGTACATTCTTGCAGTTTTATAAGCAAAATGGAATGATTACAATGGATCATATTGAGTAAACCTAAGTGTGTCCTTTATACCCTTTTATTTTGGTTAATTTAATTCTCCCCTATGTAAAGAAGATTGCTTTACCATTTTACGTATGGATTTTATATCCTTATTTTATGTAACAATACTTAATTGTCTAGATTATTTTAAGGTAGTTAATGACCACCATACAAAATTTTTACAAAGCTAATTATTTCAGTAGCAGCACGAAAATGGCGATAAAACATTAAGTGTTATCGTCATTAATCACAACATAATGAACAAACTTTTGAAGTGCAATCTTGGTTTATATAATGGTTACCTTCAGTTTTAAATAAACATTTATTTTTGGAAATAATTATGTTGCTATGTGTTAAATATGAAGAAAAGGGAATATTTCCAGTCAAAATATTGACTTTAAGATATAAATAATGTTTGTCGAGGAAGCAAATTAATACTAGAATCATTATTTTTTCATCATGAAGTGTTTTTATTATCTTAAGATTTTGATTGAACTACTAGGAAGGAAGACTTCCTTAATCTTTCTTTTACTTGACTACACCTGCAAAGGACTTGTGTCCGTAGAGTGAAAGAAAAACGTCAATATTTCATTTGATTTAGGAAGATATATTTGCCAAAATCATTTCTATTACATGGAGGTTATTTGAGCAATGGAGCAGCCACCTCATGTGAGGCCTTCTACTCTTTCGTAAGTTGAATTGCATGATTTTAATGATTAAACTCACTTTCTTTGATAATGTTTGAAAAAATAGATTAACAAAGTTATTAAAGATCAAATCTTTAAATTTTGTCAATTTTTTTCAAATGAAAACCAACAAGGACCTATATCGATAATTGTAAGATAATCAGTTCTATTTAATTGTTAAAACAGAACTAATAATGTAATCATATTTATTGGAACACCAGCTAGAAAACTATCAAAAATTGAAGTGGAACGATATTCAACTGATAATAAGACACAAACCAGCGGCTGCCAATGATATTCTAGAGTTGACAAAAGGTCCCTCAATTCGTCCAATTTGATTATTAATCTAACACGCAGCATACTTTATACTGAAAATTCAGAAATTTTCTTTGTGTCACTGAATATTATTTTGCGTATATTTGAAGTACTTTTTAATTGAATTTACTGCTGTTGGTCATTTACAAGACAGCAAAACATAATCCAACAGATAGAGACCAGATATTTTGTGAAAACCTAATTCCAGCTCTTAGTTGCCAGTTGTTTACCTAGATGAATCTCTTTGTCAACACAGCAATTTGGAAATTTAGTAGTAAATAAACTGGTCAGCTAGAAGTATAAGAAGTAACATTTGGGGTAGTGTGGTGGTATAAGTTAAGTTAAGAAAAGAGGTTGGCAAATTGGAACATAGTTTTGATGCTTCAAATAATGTTATTCATCTGTCTATTAATTACCATTGTGTACATTGTATTGACAATACCAGTTGCAAAAACGCAACTGTTGAAGGGTCATTCAGTTTACTACGAAGATCAAAAACTAAAAAGCAACTAAAAAGCAAATATGAACAATGATAGCACTTATAATTTTTCTCTTGGACTGACTATGCATATTCACCAGGACTCTGACACGGACTTGTAGAAGTATTTGTGTTTGGGAATAGATTGTCAGATTTTGGAAAATGACTCTTTGAACAGAGTCTATAGAATTGTGCCTTGTTATGTCTAAAACTTCTTTTACACTCTAAAATGCAGCAGATGCCCCATTTAGAATTAAGTCAATAAATGGGAGTATGAAAAACCCTCCTATCTTCAATACACCCTTAATAAAGGTTGACGAGCACACTTTATGTAAACCCAACTATGCCACTGTTCTTTGACAAGGAAATATGAAAATTTCCCTGTTAGCCTTCCACTCCATATGCTTTTTACTTTGATGACATTTTTCATTATTACAAAAATATAAAGTCATAATTAATATTTCATCCTGGGTGAATCTAATCATATTGTCCTGTCATTTTAGACATAACATAAATCATACACGTCACATATGTTTTTATATGATGTAGTACATCCTTACAAAAAGTGTAACTGTATAGGAACAAAAAGATGGATACAGACAAAAGGTTTGTCTTTTTTGATTTTTTTATTATTTGAAAAAAAACAAAGAGATGATTTACATGTATGAATCAAAGAATCATTCATATTTGATAATGGTCACAAAGCAAGAAAACCATGATTGACAAATATACCAGGGTCAACCACCTGTGATTTGAGCTTGGTCAACCATGGTTAGATACATATGACCGGTCACTAAAGTGGAAAACCATAGTTAACCATAATGACTAAAGCACATCCAACCATGGTTTAATCATGGTTATCAATAATTTAAACAATGGTCAACTATGATTGCATTTTGACAGGGCCAATTAATCCACAGACAAACCTGGTAATTGTTGTATGTCAACAAGAGAGAGCCTTAAAAACCCAATTGATAATTCATGTATTACTGCAAAAGTTTTAAAGAAAGATTCTTTGTGGTTCAAGGCAGTGTTCACTTCATGCTTATGACCCTTCATTGTTTATAAACCACTGCATTTCAATACAATCAAAAACTTCAACATTATTTTAATATTTTTACTTTCAAAATGCAAGTTTATATGAATATTTCATGAAAGATGCATGCAAACATAAGGCCCTTTACAGCTTGCTGTTTGGCCCACGTTGACTAAGGCTTTGTGTTGGAGACCCTAATTTGACCTATAATTGTTTACTTTTTACACATTGTGACTTGGATGGAGACTTGTTTCATTGGCACTCATACTACATCTCCTTATTTCTATAACACTGAAGAATAAATGATAAATGTTTTGCAACATTCATTGTATAATAGTTTGTTTTTGATAGCCTTAGGGAAATTTAGTATTATAGTTATTATTCTAATATTTTAGTGTCTTCCCTATTATTTTTTGTAAACATAATTCAGGAAATTAAAGGAAACAATTTTCCGTTTTCAGAAAATGGTCAACAACCACACACAAATCATCTTTCAAGGGGAGATAACTTAACTATTGATTGATTTTACTATCAAAACAGCAACTCACATCATTTCCAATGCTGTTAATTTTTGCAGAAGAAAAAATTGGTAAAATAGTTAACCTGTAAATAACATGAAAAACAATTTACACTTTTCCAGCTTTTTAGCTTCTGATAGGCATTTGATTAGAACAAAACACATTTGTCATAATTGAAAACAAGAAGTATTTTTCTCATATCAATATTTTTGCCAATCAGGTTCTATTTTAAGGTATTTATAAGACAGAAACGTATATTTATCCAAATTCTGTGCCAATTTTATTTTTTTGTAGTACAGTACATTCCGGTTATTTGCATAGCCTATTTGTCAGACGAAATTATGCAATAAAGCGGAGTATGCTTATATCCGAAATGCCAAATTACGGAGTCAAATAACATCGATAGTGCAGATCAACAAAGAAGGAAGATGAACGTCCATAGTCCACTTACAACATATTGAATGCTTATTTATTCTAATAAAAGTTATTTGTCTAGTGTCATACATTTTATTTCATTGTGTATTCTTTCAATAAAGATTATAAACACATTTTGTTAAGTTTATTTATGTACCGATTTTTCCTTTACCTGAGATACGAAAATAAAATTGTTCTAAAAATAGATTTGTTTCTATGATTGTTGATCACGTGACTTCCGGTGGTGGTTGACACATTTTTTGGTGCAGGGAAAATTCAATGATTTTTGTGTTGTATAGTGTGCAATTGAACATATAAAAAAACATTTCTATGACATTTATGAAAAACTACAAAACAAGCCAATATATAAACACTTTTTATCTGAAATAGAAGCAGTTGAGACGAATATCACAAAACTCAATTTGACTTTCGCGGGGTCCGTGCACTTCCTGTCTGCGAACTTCAAAACAAACTTTTAAGATACTTCATACTTTGATTACAATACCATAAACAGAAACATATATATTCCATATCATATCTCAACATACATGTTAATTCAAAGAAAATTAACCAAATTTCTGCAAAGGAGCAGGCTTACCCCCCATGGGACAAAAAAATATACTCCCATTATAATCACTGACAGTAAGGGGTATAACCTAGAATCCCAAGCATCAACAACAACTGAGCGTGATATAACTTGGTTCTGTAGAAAAGGTGCTAGAATTAGAGAGTGTAGAGAGTGGCTGGAGAGCTCCATAGAAACCCTAATACAAGAAGAGGGCAACATATGGGTATATGTATGGGCTGGTACTTGTGACTTTACTATAAAAAACGGGCGATACATATCTTTAAGAACCCATGACGATTCAGTTGTAGATGATATAATAGCCGAAACTAATCTAATTACTCAATGCATCGAAGCACACCCAGGGTCTAAAGTGACGATACTAGAAATACCTTTATATTCCATTGTCAATTGGAATTGGGCTGCAGGAATAAGTAAAAATCAGATTCAAAGTTTTTATCAACACAACAAAGACTTAGAAGAACAAATAGTCAGTGTTAACAGAAAAATCAGAGAAGTTAACACAAGCAATATCTCCTACTCTCCAAAGTTTAGCTCTGATCTTACATTAATACAAAAGCACAGGAAAGGTGATCGCCACAGAGTGACAAGACGGGTGCAGCATAGGTTTGAACTGTACTTTGATGGTGTACACCCAAGACAGCTACTGTCGAAAGTTTGGCTAAGAAAAATTGAACAACAAATAATTAAGGACTGTTGGGAAACTTCTAATTGAACAACCTGCATACCTACATTGTACAATACAGTAAGCGTGGGTTACGCCACACTATGCTGTATAACATATTTTAGATACAACCAATAAATACAACAATTAGTTAAGCTGTTTATTTATCTATAGCAAGCGTGGGTTACGCCACACTAAATTGGTACACGTTCAAAACTGAAATTAACATCTGCATCTACACTTGAATGATATTAGCGCTATATATATATATGTGTACATAGTTTTTAATCTACCAACAGGAGTTTGGCCAATAGATACTTTTGCTGTACATAGTTTTTAATTTACCAACAGGAGTTTGGCCAATAGATACTTTTGCTGTAAGCTATATGCAATGCTATGAATTACCTGGAATTATATTCCCTATTAACACTTTAGAGCAGTGAGCGTAGGTTTCACTACACTATACTGCAAAACAATAGAACTGGTGCAACAACAAAAAAAACCCAACAACAACAAAACAACAACATATAGTAAGCGTGGGTTACGCCACACTTAACTGAATCAAATTACTCTACTTTGAAATAAGTGAATTATCAGAATGGCCTTAGTTACAAATAGCAGTGAAAAAATAATTGTTGATCCAAAAACTATACAGGATAACGCAAAGGATAACAACCATGTCAATCAAGTACAAAATCAAACTAAAACTAAAACATACTCTCTTGATATAGATAAAGTACTACAAAATAAACTAGAATCAGCAAAGAGGACTGAAATCTCATATAAAATGACTAGTGGAGGGCTCACTGTTACATTAGATCTAGCAACATTTGAGTTATTTATTGCTGCAATATCCAGCTATTATCAATGTTATCCACTTTCAGCAGGTGAAATTACATTTCAATCTGAACATGATAGAAGAGGTGTATTAGTTCAAAAAACATTTAAGGTTCAACTAAAAAGCAGCCAATCCTATACCATAAATGCCTATACAACAAAAGCTACCTTACTGATTAATGGAAAATCTATAACTCATTTTATTGAAAATGAATTACCAACAATCCACGGCATGATATGCAATACCTATGTAAATAACCAACAAATGAATACTAGCACTATTAATAAATTGCTGGAAGAACAATTGCAATACATATTGGATAACAGATCAACCAATAACAACATGAAAGCTAGATGTAGAAAATGCAATAGAAATGTTATCTCAAGGGCTGTACAGTGCAACAGTTGCCAAATGTGGGTGCACTACAGGTGTGAAGGTCTTAGGCCGATTGATATTGACAAAATTGAAAGTAATAACAATACGTCATACACATGTTCATCCTGTCCAAATCCAACTAGCACTGCTATTGAAAACATTTGTTCAAGTACATCACCCCAAATCAACAGTCGTGAAATTGACAACATTAGCGCTAGCATGATAAATACAACACAAAAATGTCTAGCCTTGGTAAATTCACAAATGCCAACTAGTGCAGAGATACTGCTGAATGAAGAAAGATCCATGCAAATATGCTCTAATTGTGACAATGATATACAAGAATCTGATGAAACTGTTTGTGATAGCTGTAACAATGTTGTACACTTAACATGCATAGCTACAAACTGCACAACACAAAAATGTCAAGCATGCTTTGGCCTAGAAATACAAGATCAACAAGTTGAGAAAGCCTCAAGCTATGATACATCAAAAGAACTTGATAATGATCATGACGATACAATCATGAAAACACCATATGTTGTACAAACTGAAACTTCATCAATCTGTATTGACAATAAAATGACAGTAGAAAAAGAACAAGTAGAAAATATTTCAAGAACAAAAAAATCAAAAAAGAACTTAAATACAAACAGCAAACCTCAAGACGGCACAATTGTTGAACAAAGTACAAGATCTAATAACAAAACAGAAGATGTGTGTATAAACCAGAGCAAAACAACTGATGACGCACAAATAAAATTTAAAGATTTAAGACAACTTGAGTTAAAGCTGAAGAAACGAGAAGATGACATCCGATTGAGGGAAATGAGAAATTCAGAACTTAACGCTGAAAATATCCGCCTTCAATCCACCATGCTCATGCAAGAAACTAAAATAAAAGAATTGGAAAACTCAATAAGAATTCTTAACAGAAAAATAGTTGTACTAGAAGATACTGAGTCTGAATCCAAAAGAACAGATGCCAACTCACCAGTACAAAACTGCTGTCACCAGAAATGTGTCACTGAAACAGATGATTTGCTACTAGCTATGCGTGAAAGAATGACAAAGTTAATACTGCAGAAGGTGGATGCTCAAATAAACCAACTTGAAAGTGAACAAATACCTATACAGTCAACCGTATCAAACGATATGCTGCCAAAAGGTAATACAAATGAAACACTTGTAAAGGAACATGTGTATACCAACACAAGTACAGAACATAGAGGCACTGTTAGAAATTCTGAGGCTATTCCTCTGGCAATGAATGTCATACATCAGTCTCCACAGTATCATGTCTCTCATCCACCACCGACAATAAATGGCGCACATCAGCCTCCGCAGTATCATGTCTCTCATCCACCTCCAGCAATAAATGTTGTACATCAGCCTCCTCTGAGTCGTGTATCTCAACCATCGCAATATCAATATTACACAGCAAGTAATAAAGAAGGGAATGCAATGCAACAACATCCACCCTCTTTAATGAACAACTCGAATATGTTTACCTCGGGTATGATAAACTTGCAAGACAGAACGAAACTTGTTCATGGTTGTCCAATTTTATACACACCTACCGAGATGCCCAGGCCAGGATTAAACAATTATAGGGATCAAAATTTTTTTCATCAGGAAAGACTCTTACACAACGGAAGTTAGCACCAGCAATAACGAGAAATGTAAATAGCGATTTTAAAGTTTACCACTTAAACATTTTATCTTTTAACTGTAAAAATATCAAAACCTGTGATCCATTATTCTCTGAAATTCTTTTTAACTATGATATTGTGTTGCTGCAAGAACACTGGCTATTCGACTGTCAGCTACCACTGTTAGATAATGTTCATATTGATTTTAATGGTATTGGAAAAGCAGTTGATTCTGATGATCCGCTACCACCTACCCACTTACCAAGAGGATACGGGGGGGTTTGTATATTATGGAAAAAGACCATCGATCACAAAATCACTAAGGTAGACTGTACTAATAACAGAATTCAATGTATTGAAATAACAAATACATGTGGTAAAGACATTCTGGTGATTTGCGTTTATATGCCATGCAAGGATAATAGAGTTGAAAAATTGATTGAATTTCTAGATTGTACTGAACAACTTCACTCGCTCTGCTCTCAATACAATAATACACATCATATTGTTATAGGTGGCGATATAAATGAAAATATAATTGATAAAAGTGAATCAAAACGCTACGAGGACGTCAGAACATTAATGGATGACCACTGCTTATATACAAAAGATCTGGGCCGAACATTCATAAACTATAAGCATGAAGAAATATCCTCAATTGACTACATATTTCTAGATAAAGAGCTGTTTGAGAACAATTCCAGTTATCTTAAACTTGACTCCTGTAGTTCTTTAGTCTCTGATCATTATCCTATAACCTGCAGACTAAATGTCAAAATAGAACATAGGCAACAAAGTACAAAAATATTGCCTACTAATAGGAAAATTAAATGGAGTACTATTGACGTGAATCTATATGAGGAAAATGTTAACAAGTCACTAACAGCTATTTCAAGTGAGATTCAATCGGGTCAGGAGCTAACTAAAGTTATAACACAAGTTAATACCATTATGAAAAATGCAGCAATAGAATCAGCACCTAGAGCCAAGGTATACAACCGAAAGAAACAAAAACCTAAGATAAGATCCTTTAAAACAAATCAAGCGAGTAAAAGATGTAAAGAAGCTTTTGCAAAATGGAAAGCAAATGAAAGACCAACATCACCGAACAACAAAATATACTGTGATATGAAATTTGCGAAATACGAACTTCGAAAAACATGTAGAATAGAGATAGCGATAAAAGTACTCAACGATAGACAAGAAATTCTAGATGCTAGAACTAAACATGATCAAGTATTTTATAAGTTGCTTGGTAAAAAAAAAGGAAAGCTGAAGAATTGTATATCCGAACTTAATGTACAAGATAATATATATAAATCTGACAATGAAATTATAGTTGGATGGAAACAGCATTTCAATAAATTAGCTCAACCAGCAAATGATCCTGAATATGACGACGAATATTACAAACAGCTAGCATTAGATCTAGACAATATAATTGATATATGTAACAATCAAACTAATACCATCTCTGTAACTGAAAAAGATGTTCAAGATGCCATAAATGGGTTGAAAATAAACAAATCTCCAGACATTTACAGCATATCCTCTGAAAATATCAAATATGGTGGTGATAAGCTGCAAACAGTTATAAAAAATATGATAGTATCATCATTCAAATTAGGAGTAATACCTGAAATACTCAAAATGGGTCTCCTCACTCCTGTATTCAAGAACAAAGGAAGTAACAAGAACGCCACTAACTATAGAGGGATAACTATCATGCCAATACTGCTGAAACTAATTGAGTCTGTAGCAAAGGCTAAGGTCCAACCTAAAATATTGAAGGAACAAAGTAGACTACAAAGAGGATTTACTGTGAACTCAGCTCCAATGAACTGCTCCTTCTTTATAGAAGAATTTATCAGAGAGTGCAGGGATGCTGGTAAAATAATATATATAGCGCTTCTAGATGCTAAATCGGCATTTGATGTGGTAACGCATGAAAGTATCCTAAGAAAGCTATACATAGCAGGGGTAGAGGGGCTACTATGGAAACTTATACATAGTCTTCACATGGACTCTAGCAGTGTAGTCAAATTTAATGGTCTAATATCTGAACCATTCTCAATATGTCAAGGCGTAAAACAAGGTGGTATACTGAGCGCCGACCTATACAAGCTGTACATCAATAATCTCCTAACAGATATCGAGCACTCAGGATTGGGAGCAAAAATAGGATCCATTTGTTGCGCAGCTCCGACTTGTGCAGATGATGTGGCACTAATGAGCGACAACCCTGAGGAACTACAGGTACTTATTAACATGGCATACAACTACAGTCAAAGGGAGAGATATAAGCTTCAACCAGTGAAGAGTGTTATTCTGCCAGTCTATCCAAATCGTAGAAAACAACAAGAACCTTCCTTTCCATGGAGTATAGGTAACTCAATAATGCCAATAGTTAGCCAAACAACTCATATGGGGGTCTTACGCACATCAAAACCAGATGATCCTAATCCGTTGTATGAAAACGTGAAAAAAGCTAGACGAGCCATGTACAGTTTAATGCCAGCTGGTTTGCATGGGAAGAATGGACTGGACATACAATCCTTACTACATATATTTAACATCTATGTCATTCCTGTACTTCTGTACGGCCTGGAATTAGTAACTCCTACAGGAAAAAACTTGGATATTATTGACATATTCCACAAAAAATGCATTAAACAATTACTTTCTTTACCAACAAGTACAGCTACGCCCGCCATATATATTCTTTCTGGACAACTACCAATAGAGGGCCAAATACATAAAAAGATTTTATCATTATTTGGAAATATATCTAGACAACCACAAAATAGTTTAGAAAAACAAATTGCATATAGACAACTACTTATGAAAACAGATGATAGTAACAGCTGGTTTATTATTGTTAAAACGATTCTAGCGAAATACAACTTACCATCCGCCTTATATCTATTAGACAGTCAAATTCAAAAATTAAAATGGAAGACCATGGTAAATAAAGAAGTATCAAAGTATTGGAAACATTTTATAGAGGGTCATTGTAAGCTGTACCCCTCACTAAAGTACTTAAATAGTCAATATATACCAGGAAAGACACATGTATTAGTAAACCTATCTGCTAGTAATTCCATGCAAGAAGCTATGAGAATACCCGTAAAATTAAGAATAGCAACAGGAAGTTATATACTCATGGCTGACAGAACAAGGCATTCAAAAAACAAAGGACTATTGGCAACGTGTCCTTTGTGTCAAACATCAGATGAAACCTTGGAACATTTCTTACTACTCTGTCCTGCACTGTCGAACCAGAGAAAATCAATCTTAAGCAATATCCAACTGCTACATGAAAAGCTCAGTATTCAATTCAAACACAACGGTAGCGAAGTAGACCTTATCCAAGTGATAATTGATTCAAGCACAATTGGATTACTGGAACCCAGTTGTGACAATTCAATCCTAATGGACATAGAATTTCAATCAAGGAGACTATGCTTTCTACTACACACAAGCAGGTCGAGAATTCTCAATGATATCGATCCAACATCAAGTTAGCTTAAAAGACACCGTGAGCGTGGGTTACGCCACACTCTACGGACACATCGATAAAGAAATCTCGACATTAATACAAAATGAGCGTGGTTTTCGCCACACTTGTTAACTCAACCATAGCCTATAATGCCTTCTAAAGCGTGGATCTCGCCACACTTTACTGAAGATGCTAAATATATATCGTTATCAGAGAATAAGCGTGGATCTCGCCACACTTTAATGAAACTATAATACTACAACTCAGCCCAATAAAGTCCTATGAAGCAGTAAGCGTGGGTACGTGGCCACACTACACTGTATACAGACACATCGATAAAGGAATCTCGACATTAATACAAAATGAGCGTGGTTTTCGCCACACTTGTTAACTCAACCATAGCCTATAATGTCTTCTAAAGCGTGGATCTCGCCACACTTTACTGAAGATGCTAAATATATATCGTTATCAGAGAATAAGCGTGGATCTCGCCACACTTTAATGAAACTATAATACTACAACTCAGCCCAATAAAGTCCTATGAAGCAGTAAGCGTGGGTACGTGGCCACACTACACTGTATACAGATAAAGGTTAACTATCCTAAATAAAATCAGCAAACATGCAGAAGAACGATTTATGCTGATCATATATATATATATACATGTAAATAAACTGTAAATATCGAGGAAGTATTTTAAATTTTAAATTTAATGACGTTGAACTAGCTCATATTTTTATGCCGATACATGTGTATATACAAAACATTTTAAATATTCCTTTTAATGATGATAGTTATCTACCTGTGTGACTTTTATATTTTAAAGATTAAGATATATGTACTTTCGAACTGGTGGTGGAATACTCATTGATTGAGGTGCTCCTTTATTGGAGGAAGTTATGCAATACAAGTTACAAGTATGACCCAGATGTACAAATTACATTGTTACACCTTGTTTAAAATAAACTGTTTAACAATACTACACAGTTTATAATCATTGTAAACAATAATTGTGCAATGAACTGCCTTTGATATTCAGTATTTACCGATTACACAGTGATGTGACACTGTTACTTTAACACCGCTAGTTTCGTTTATGCAAAGCAGTTCACAGGTGATGGGGCCATGCACGGGTTATTTGCTGGACACGAGTGTTGAAAGTGAGAAATATATAATAATCAAAAGTTAATTTTCTTTTAAAAAATATTAAAAAGAAAAGATTAATGTATAAAATTCTTCAACCATATATAAAAGCCCTGTAATATTTAACATAAATGTAGATCACCCAAGCTGAATTACGAGATTACACATTGGATAATGATCGATAATTAGCAGGCGTTAATGTTTTAAAAATTCACCCAAAATGGAATCTATGAACAATGTTTGAAATCCAATCAATAATTAACACCTTTTGAGATAGAAGATCATAGAATGGTTGTGTTTTTACAACAATCAGCTGATTGACATTATTATGACCTCGAGGCTTAAAATAGAATATGGGAAACTTTACCTGTGTACACATCGAGGACTTTTTTATAATCATATAAACACGAAAGATACTGTTTTAAAACTTTATTTGAATAACACACAAGTAAATGTGAAATAATAATGAAAATTATGATGCATTCAAGTAAAATATACTTACCAAATTGCCGTTTCCGGTCAAAAATCTCGTCAGTTTTAACAGAGCATATCTAGCTGGCGATTATTTTCTATGCAATAAACCGAAATGCCACTTGTAAGGCTATGCATATAACCGGACAATTTAACATTAGGTGAATGGGAAATGGTTTCGTGCAGGAGAAAAGTATGCAATTAACCGAATTATGCTATTAAGCGGTATGCAATTAAGTGGAATCGACTGTATATATTTAACGTGTTTTGAAGGGTACTTTCATTCAGAACATCTGCAGAGCTTGTAAATTAACAAAAACTTAATTAGCAACCCAGATAATTCTACTTATAATCTACGTAATAAAATAAATCTTAGTGAAGTACATTGATTTTGTGAGCCATGCGTTGTTATTGATGTTGTAGAGCTGGCGTAAGGGGCAAGTCATTACTTTGTTGAACTCATTTTGACAGACCTGGAAAACCGTAATAATATAATTGATAGGTTTTTTGTAAATCATTAATGAACAGTCAATAAACATTTTGTAAAATATATTCTTCATAATTCCATGGAGCAAGTAAATAAGTGTAGATAAACATTGACAGAAAGGTTGTAGATCTCATGGGAAAGCAGTGAGGACCAAATTCATATGCTGCTACAGTCACTATTAAGATACATATATATATATATGATGATCTGAAGAGTTTTATACCTCACATAGATGTAAAGACTGATGCCAATTTAAGAGTCAGGGGCCAGGGTACCTCCAACCCCCGCCCTTTTATGTAGTTACATTTAAGGTAATACATAGACTTTTATAATTCTACTCCAAATTGACCCTCCCTTTTTCAAGATCCTGTCAGATCATCTGAGATCTACTGGTTTACCTTTGTCTGTCTGTCTGTGCATATGCATCTGATAGTCCAGAAAACATTTTTCTTTGTCTACTTATCATAGACGGATCCAAAGGGAGGGCCGGGGGGGCTGGGGGTCTGGGCCCCCCTTTAGTGGGAAAAATTTGGTTGATTATATAGGGAATCACTGAAGCATGACTGGAGCGGGCCCCCCCTTATGAAAAGTTCTGGATCTGCCACTGCTAATACATTTGAATCTGCATAGATTGATGCACCTGTTGAAGGGAATTTGTTTGATGAAATATTGAGGTGATCACTTTGTAGATATTTCATATATATTTGCATTACAAATAGTGTTAAAATCAAATTGTTATGCAATAAATAAACATGTGTTACAGTAACTATATAGATTTGTTTGAATACTTAAGTGATCTTAATGTAGATAAGTATCCTTTTTGATTTTTTAAATTGTGGTATTAGATAAAAGTATATGATACCGGTACTGCACATTGGATCCTATTTTTATGAAGCAAAAAGTAGCTTTTACTAAATTTCAGTCCCTTGTCAATCATTAAATAGATATGTAAAACTCTTATTTTAATGTTCATCATGTTGGAATTTAACATACCAAGGCCACAAGACTCATAAAACTCTTATTTTAGTGTTCATCATGTTGGAATTTAACAAACCGAGGCCACAAGACTCATCAGTAAAGGTTTTGTTTTTGAACACATATTTATAGATATTTTATCCTCAAATCTTGATACGATTTGGAAAAAAAAGATTTACAAGTCATCTCAGGTGTAATTGTGTGATATGAAAGGGGAAAGTTTTTTCGTTCAACACCGTTTTATCAGATTTTGTTGGCATGTGTAAAGAGTTAGTATTTCTTTCTGAGGTCTGTTTGACAAGATTTGCTGTTACTATCAATTTCAAGAAATAAAAATTTCTAGCTGTCTTTTTTTGTTGTTGCACAGTAATAATTTAAAATCAACTAGAATTTGCAGTTCAATAAGGTCCTAAGCTATAAATAAAAGTATGTGTACAATAAAGGAAGAACAATCACTCAAGAATTGTTGATGATGCAGAAATTATTTAACTAACTAACAGTTGGTGTAAAAAAGATTGGAAAGTTTAATGATAGTGAAAGGGAGGTAAGAAAAAAGTTATGTAAAGATTCAAAATTTCAATCATTTTTCAAAAAAATATACCGGTAATTATTTTTTGTAAAACCACAGGCTGTCACAATAACAAGATAAAGATAGTTGTTGAGTTTAAAAAGATATTTGAGTTTAACTAAATAAATATTTTAAGAAGATTATTTTTCTGAAAATACATTGTTTTAAACCAGTGATGATACCACAATAAAAGATAGTTGTTTATGTTCAAAAGATTTCAACAATACAATAGCGACTTAAATATTTATTTATTTACTTAATAGAGCGTTGAACTTATGGTCAATTTAAGAAAAATATGCTCTGAGAACAAAGTCTTGTGACTTTTTCATTTGGTTTCTTTAATGATGGGCCTGCTGTTGTAGATATTCTTTTTTTGTCACAAAAAAAAACACTTTTATAATGAAGACATATTGATATACAAAAAAAAAGTTGTTCAAGTTATTCTAATTTTAATATATGACATATATATATTATAAAAGGGAACGTTTCTCTTTAGCTGAGGTCAATGTCACAATAACACGACAATTACTAGGTAAACCAATGAAGGAAATACGTACTTCATAAACTTTAAGTGGGGAAGAGGTTAATCCTTAAGGAATTTTACAGTTATGATGCTCTAATAGTTATATTTAAATCACCTAACTAAAATGAGCAATAAAACGATGATGATTTTATTGTCATTGATATTTTGATTTCTGAAAAGATTTACCTGGAGGTATAGTTTATGATACACCTATAGGTGGTAAAAACTTGTAAACATTGACGTTTTAAACAAAATCACTGGATAGTATACAATAGATAAACAAGGATTTAGTAACTTTATGTTGTGGTTCAAAGTTGATATTGCCTTGGTCAATAGTGGAATAATTCAGGATAAACAGCATGGATGAGTAAGTTTTTATCTTTTCCATTCTCATCAAGTTTATTTGGGTAACTTTTCTCTAAAAAAAAATTTAAAAAATACAGACAGTCTGAGTCATAATAAAAGTTAAATTTTTCTACAAACTGATATCAAATTTTCATGTTAAATTTTACAAAGAATATCCATGAACTGTATTAAAAAGGGGAGGAATTCTGGAAGAAGTGGAACATTAGTTCAATGTGTGCATATGAAAAATTTAAGGCTCTCCTGCATAATGTGCTAATTATTCATTTTTTTTTTAATAAGATTGTTATTTTGCACCATTTCCATAAATTGAAGTAAGCTGTCTCCTAAAATAAGATACAGTGTTATTTTTAAAATATGGCTTTATAAAAAAACACAAGGAAGTAATTATCTATTAGTTTTTCAATTGAAAATAAAATCTACGATCTTGTTTTATTTTTACTCCCACAAACATGTTATCAAGTCCTTATTAGGTTGTATTATTTCCCTGACTAGATAAAAACTCTTCAACATTAAGTTATGACGTAAATATATTTTTTGGAATTTTGAAGTCAGATGCTAAGGTCATTTGTTATAAATAGTACGTTCACTTGAATTGAGAAACACTATATTAGCTAAATTTCATAAGTAACACTCAAAGTACTACACTTTAATTAAAATTATGTCTTCTCTCTATACTTAAAGATTTACATCATTTCACAAGAAACAATATAATTTTTCTATTTCTATGTCCCACCTACGATAGAAGAGGGGCATTATGTTTTCTGGTCTGTGCGTCAGTTCGTCCTTCCTTCCGTCTGTCTGTCCTTCCGTCCGTCTGTTCAGGTTAAAGTTTTTGGTCAAGGTAGTTTTTGATGAAGTTGAAGTCCAATCAACTTGAAACTTAGTACACATGTGCTCTATGATATAATCTTTCTAATTTTAATGCCAAATTAAGAGTTTTGATCCCAATTTCAGAGTTCACTGAACATAGAAAATGATAGTGCAAATTTCAGGTTAAAGTTTTTGGTCAAGGTAGTTTTTAATTTTAATGCCTAATTAGAGTTTTTACCCAAAATTCACGGCCCACTATACATAGAAAATATGATAGTGAGAGTGGAGCATCCATGTACTATGGACACATTCTTGTTTTTAAATGTGAGAAAACTAATTTCATCTTGAATGTGTGGGAAGATAATTTTCTTGGAACTCATATTTCATCTTCTGTTTTCTTTATGCAATTTTGTAAAACTGTTTGCCATTATAAATACACGACCATTTCAAAGACAAATTTCAATCATCTTAAAGTCTATCAGGTTATTTTTATGATTTTAGAAGGATTTTCCTGATCTCCATCTTTTCCTTCATCTCATTTGTGGGTTTTGGTTGAAGTTATTGCCTGTTAAGAATGATTAATTTTGTAATAGAAATTCATTGATGTCAATGCTTGAGTCAAAGCAATGATTCTCTTCTTGCATGAACCAGATTTATAATATATATATCCAAGCATGCATGGTCATCTCGTAAGATCATGTGACATTCTTAGAAATGTTGCTATTAATTATCATTTATCCCCAATACACCTAATCAAACAAAATTGATGGACTTCATACTTGTCCAATTAATTAGTAAAACCAATAAGAAAACTTCCCATTTGACAGTCAATATATCAGGGTAATGATAACTGATATGATCATAGACCTTCTAGAATTGGCAAACATTGTATGTCTATACAAAGTATAAAAAAAACTAATTGAAGATACCAGACTTATAATTCTGTATTTTCCAGACGTGTATTACTATTGAAATTTATGTTTCACTGACAAAGGCTATCTATTTGATGATCCTTGAAAAAACTGAGCAAGATGATATTAAATTTCTGTTTTTGGTGCCTGATTATCATTATATTGATGCCACTGTTGGTGGACGTTTTGTCCCCGAAAGGTATCACCAGCCCAGTAGTCAGCACTTCGGTGTTGACATGAATATCAATAATATGGTCATTTTTACAAATTTCCTGTTACAAAATTTTGTATTCTTTAAAAAAAACTAAGGATTTTCTTACCCTTACCTTACTAAATTATAATCCCCTTACCTTACTAAATTATAATCCTGGTACCTTTGATAACTATATTGCAAAAAGAATTTACCAGAATTGTTTTATTTATTTATAGTTTTTTGCAATTGTCATTATTAGAATAAAAGAAACATGTTTAACTTAAGAATGTTGTTTATGGTTATTCATCAAATCTTCATTCTAGATGGACCTGAGCTACATGTAGATCTGGAATATGATTGTTAGGTCATTTTAACTCTTAAGTTTGTTTTAACTATATTTTATATGGTTGTGTGATTATTTTTGCTAGTTAAGTGGTTTGATTAGATGCCACATGTTTTTTAAGGCAGACGATAGCAAGACATACATTCATGTTACTTGACTGTCCTTTTTTCTCTTTCAAATTTAAACATGGTGTATTCAATTCACTTAAGTTTTAGCAAACAGTAAAACCTTGACTGGACTGGACTATTGGACTTGGCCCTTAAAATGGTCTATACTGGATTGTTTCCCATGTTTTAATGTTTCTAATTAAAAAATTATCATCGGCTTACGTTAGAATACATCAATTAAGGTGAAAAAATGTTTTATATTTTTTTAATACTATGTACCATGGAGAACATTGATACATTTCAACAACAAAAAAAATAAAAGCACTTTCCAGTAAGTTCAAAGTCCATCCAGTTCATGGATTATCCAATAGTCCAGTCCTTGAGTCAAGTCAAAATTGTCCAGTTAAGTCAAGATTTTACACTTCGACCTCAGACTCCAAGAAAAATAAGTTAAATTTTACTATTTAATAAAAAGTTTGTATAATTGATTGATGAAGTTTTACATAATGAAAAACTGTTTGCAATATGGCAGATATCTTAGTTAATGTGGGGATCATATTATGACAAGTGATGCTTAATTTCTGTCACAATAAGATAATTTATTGTATAATAGGATCTTGCTATTGATACAAAGTCAGCTGTCTTTAATCATTGCTATTGTGGACACTAAATCATCTATCGGAAACCAACTTTTACATCATTAAATCTGGTAATACAATTGTCAAGAATTTATAACAACTTTTCTGTTGCTTTGTCACATAAAGTTAGCATATTTGGTCAAACATGGTGATTAATGATATTGATTTGGTATATTTCATAGGCATAAAGGGGGTAAAATATTAGTTTTATGTCTTCTTATTTCTTTGACTACCCAAATTAGATTTTGTGTTTTCATTTGTGAAATTAATTGGGAAGGAATAAGACTGTATTGGTCTCAAAGGAGATATTAAACAAAAAATGGATCAAGTCTGGAAATTGCTCTTCAGGTATTTTATTCAGACGTTTTTTATAAATTTTTATCTACTGATTTTTAATTTCATTAAAGTTTGACGTTTTAAGGCTATAATTCATGGTATTCCTGATTATTTAACATATAAAATTCTGTCTCAAACAAAAATTGTTAAATCTATTGAATATATTTTGACCCAATTAGTTCTTACTGTAATAACGAAGTTTTAATAGCAGAAACTTTCTCAGTTGGATCATTGCTGTTGCATGTGCAATTCTTATAAATAAAAATAATCATCATTTATATTCCAAATTGTTGCATAACAAAATAATTGAATCGACATAAAATCATTTATTTATCTGTTTTTATTAACCAAAAAAAGTAATCAACACATATTGATTAAAAATTAACTTCAAATTAATGATGTTAAAACATAATTTAAGAACCATGACAATTCTTGGCCTTTTATTGTTAGCTTATTTGCTTTAAAGGAAGTCACATTCAGTGTTCTGGCTTTACTTTCAAAGGAGAATTTGTATCATTAGTGTAAGGACATTATCAGGAATAAGATCATTATAATGTCCACGAACCAGGTTTGGACTTTGTTATTTGGGTAGGTAAAACATTCTATTGACTCATATTAACATTTAAATTATCTAATGTTTTATTTGTGCTAATTTCAATCTGAAATTTTAATAATTTTTATAATTGGTTAAATGTTTTTTTTTTAATCCAAGGACATCAAGAATATTTCTTTAAATCAAAACAAACCTGGCTATTTCTTCATACAACACATAATATATTATAGTCGCATGTATATATTTTGGACATGACAAGTCAGAAAATTAAAAAAGATATATATGTGACTGTGCTTTTAATGATATGATATAGAATCTTACTTAACAGCTTGGAATAGATTATATACCAGACCAAATTCTATGAAGAAAAAAAACATAACCAATGCAGTTTATTCTGTGGGGGATATCAAAGGTCTGTCATCATTCTTTTTATAGGGCATTTCACTCTTGCGAGGTGTTGACCGCAAGGATGCACCAGTTGAGCTGACTCCTGAAATCAGATAAACTGAATTAAAGCAACGAAACTGGCATCTAAATCCATGGATAACCAGATGGAAATTATGTACCGGTATGCAAGAAGCCTCAGTCCAAAAAAAAAAAAGCTTTTGAAAAAGTAGGCAGATATGGTGGCCTCTGTGAATCCTGTGCAACAAGAGTCATTACTCAATTACCTACATCAACAAACAAAAATGTTGATTAAATTATGTTTAAGACAGCAACCCAGCGACGTAAAACATCATGTATTTTTTCTCTGTAATATTGTACAGTGTTGTTTTATTTTTCAGAAAACACAGCAGTGGTGATCTCCATAGTCGTCTTAAGACCAGGAAATTACTGGGAGTTGGGGAAACTGATGACGGTGATGTCCATAGGTCAAAGGTAAGTTCTTCTTGTTTAGCCCTGTCACATTCTGTGTGTGACTGTCCCCAGTTGGTAGCCTGTGGTTAAGTGCCCATTACTGTATCATGTGTTTTTTTTCTTTCATTATTTTGTAAAAAGGAAGCCTGCTAGTTGTCTCTTTTGAATTGTTCCATTTGTCATTTCTGGACCTTTTATAGCTTACTATCTGAAATGGGTTTTGCTAATTGGTGAAGGCTGTGCCATGACCTATCTTTGTTAATTTCTGTATCATTTTGTTGAGTTGTCTAGTTGGCAATAATACCACATCTTCTTATTTTAATATTGATAGAGAGGTTCAAGATATTCAGTTAAGGAGGTACCTAACACTACAGGGAGATAACTCTGTAAAGTCAGCTTAACGTTTTAATCACGTTGTGTTGTAAAAGGAATATGAAGCTTCTCAATGATCAAAATTGGTGTTTGTCAAATTGCTATATAACCAGTATAATTTTTCTGACAAAACGGTTGGTTCAAAATTTTTTAAATTTTTATATTTTTGTTTAAGTGTCAAAGTAAATACTTTGACAAAATTTTATAAAAATTAAACGAGCCAAATTTATTTTAGTGAAAGTGTTGGGTACCGCCTTAAGTCAACATGCCTTTGGCAAGAAACTATAAAAAATATTCTAATTGCATTGAAATCTTTTTATGCCAGAAATGGCAAGTGAGCAAAATAGACTGATTGGAGCCTCTAGTTTAATTTTCATTAATCTACAACTTGAGAAAAATATTGAAAAGTGCAAATATATGCTTCAACAAAAGTACTCCATTTTTTTTTTCTATTGTCTGTTTGGGGTTGATAACATTTTTAAGCCAGGAAACTGAAGTCTTACAATGCACTTTTAAAGTTATTGGATTTTGTCGGTGTTATTACTGGTATATATGGGATCTCCCATCAACAGAGAACTGAATAATACTGCTTCCTTCTGTTGCTTCTTCTTTAATTTTCATAAGTGCTCATAAACTCAAATAGAAAGAATAAAAATAGGTTACAAGGATAATAATAATAATGTCATGACATAATTTTTGTATAATATACATGCATATTCTGTTTTGTGTATTACGAATACAATTCTATTGAAAAATCTTAGTTTTTCTCCTTTAATGGATTTAATTATTTTTTATCTAAGCAATTTTGTTCACTGTCGGATGAAAAACCCAGAACAGTTCCAGCAAGGGGATTGGGGTATTCTAGAGAAACATCTATATTATGGAAAATGTTGAAGAGGAAAAGGGGGGGGGGAGTGTTTCAGGTTAAAAAAAAAGAGTTAAGCCCCTTGGAAAAATAATGATTATTTAAAAAATGGTATCTTAAGTGCTCTCATGTGTACCATCAGCTTGAATTTGCTATTTTGCAGATATCTTTATCAATGTAAAAATAAAGATGTGGTATGATAGCCAGTGATTAAGACAACTGTATCCATACGAGTCCAAATGAAGTGGATGTAAGCAATTATAGGCCACCCTACAACATTTAACAATGAGAAAAACCAATACCATATAGTCAGCTATGAAAGGTTCCCACATGAAAAATGTTATAAAACAAAAGGTTATTAATATTGATTAAATATGTTTCATCGGGGAAGCCCTTGTACTGATTTATGGAGATATGTTACTGAATGGTACTATAACTAGGAATCTCATCAGATATTCATTTTAATAAATAATATACATCTTTAATGGCTTTGAACTATCATCGGTATCATAACAAATTGTAGCATTCAGTTGTCCAATTAAGAATTGATAGTCACAGAGTTGAAGCCATCAGTAATAAAATAATGGAATCTGATTAAATGTTAAATCATCCTTGGTATCTCTTGTAAATTAATTGACATATAGATGCTTTAATGTTAAATAGGAGAAGAACAGAAAGCTTTGATGCAGTGATTTTACAAACAAAAAACTTGATTTAAAATTGAGAATGGAAACGGGAAATGTGTCATAGAGACAATAATCAGACCAAAGAGTAAAAAATAACCAAAGGCCACCAATGGGTCTTCAACACAGCCTGACAATCTAGCACCCAAATGTGTCCTTCAGATGGCCCCTAAATAAAAATGTTAAACTGTAAACCAGTGTCTAAACTTGACCCTGTGTTTAATACAAAACCTGTCTAAACTATAAGTAATTCACCCTTTGTATGTAAAATAAACCCTGTCTTAATATAGATCAACATATATTTGAAAGTCCAAACAGGGTTTGATTTAATTGACAAATCATGTAACATTATGCATAAACTTACAAATATATCATTGAAATATATCTATAGTACACAAAGTTAATATTATTGATACTGCAGGTCATATGTATCTTAAAAAAAAAAAGATAACAACCACTGCAGTGATCCCAAAATTAGCTGATCATCATGGTGGCTTCAACATAGTCAAATCTGACATGTGCCTGTGGGTTACTGGTACTGTGCAACATGATGACGCATTTAAATTGACCATTGAATCTTTGAACATGCTCAAAACTGACTTAAAAGCTTAAAAATGACCTAGGGACCTGAGGAAATTCGAAACCTCAGGCCAAAAAAGACAATTGTTAAGTGATGTTAGTTGTAAATGATACAAACACTTTAGGACATTGTAATTCTATAAAATAGACAATGCAATTCACATAGGAACTCCTTTTACTTATCAGAGGCAGATTTAGGGGGACGGGAGGCCAGTGGCCCTATGCACCCCTTTTGTGGGAAAAATTTGGTTGATTATAAAGGGAATCACTGAAAATGATAACTGGAGTGTGCCCCTTCTTAGGCAGTAAGTGGGCCCCCTCTTATACTGCTTTTAGTATGAAGGTTATGAAAAAATAATATACTGGAATGAAATGTGCACATGCTCTCGTAGCATTGCTCCAATCTTCATTCTTACATTCTTTTTCATGTTCTAATTCTCAATTAAATTTTCTAGAGCAGACATTGTCCTGTATTAAAGTAAAATAACACCAATGCCCTTCAACTGTATATGGAATTTCCTTATTTACTTGGTTGTCATGTGAAAGGTAAATTGGATTTCCATCAAATTATGATGTAATTTTTCCTAATAAGTTTGTCTAGGACCTATTGATTTATAGTGCAATAATGATAACATTATAGATAAACTTGATTAGAGAGTGGACAAATAAACAACAGAAACTTGATGGAGCTTTACTGTAATATTTTGATGTTATTAGATATAAGAAGATGTGGTAAGAGTTCTAATGAGACAACTCTGCATCCAAGTCTCGATTTTCAAAAGCAAAACATTAAAAATTACAGTACTGTTTTCAACACTGAGCCTTGGCTTACACCGAACAGCAAGCTATAAAGGGCTTCAAATTTGACTAGTGTAAAACCATTCAGACATGGAAATCTATTTTTAAAAAAGAAACCTTTGTGAACCACATCACCAACCAACAGTTACTGAAAGTTGGGTTCCTAATTTAGAACGTGAGCTTATTGTGCATATCAATACATACCACAGCAAAACCTGAATTGCTAAGAAGGTAGTGCAATTTCCACTGTATGTGCTGCACTTTCAGGGTCAAAATTTAAAACGTCAAATTCTATCTTGATTTAAATTTCAAAAGATGACATCCTACAAATAGCTGCTATGACATTGGCTCTTGTCACTTATTAAACAGCAATTAATAGGGTATTAATCATCCCATGGGCACTTTTACACCAGGTTTGGTAATTGATGGACTGATGGTTAAAGGGAAACACTTTGAATAACAAGCTATAAAGGGCCCCAAAATTACTAGTGTAAAACCATGCAAACAAAAACCAACAGTCTAATCTGTATAAAAAATGAGAAACCAGAATCACATATGAAACACAACAACAAACGACAACCACTGAACATCAGATTACATTATTATACATTTTATTACAGAAGTCACCTTGATTAGCCAATAGGAGACAAGGAATTGAAAAATATAATGTATATTTATTTAATATTATGGTATACAAATGTCCAATGTCTGTCCGTCTGTCTGGCGTCCACATGTCGCACCATAACTTGAGAACTGCTTTATATCCAAGTTTCATGAAACTTAAGATAGTTGTTTCTTATGATGGTCAAACGATCAGTATACTTTTTGGTGAAAATAGGATTTAAACTTTTTGAGGTACGATTTTCATAACTAAAACAGGGGGGCCCGGTTTCACATGTTGCGCCGTATCTCAAAAATGATTTACGATTATTACTTAAAACTTTACACACTTCTTATTTGTATTAATTTCAAGATCTGTATACTTTTTGGTGATGATTCAAAATTTTATTTTAGAGTTATTGAGTTTTTTGTAAAAAAAAAAAAAAGGTGGGTTTTCACATGTTGCAACCTATCTCAGGAACTATCTATGATTATTGAATAAAACTTCACACACAAGACGAAGGGGGTATCATGCGCTCATGGTGCAGCTGTTTATTAATTCTTTGCATCTTATTTTTTAATCAAATATAAGCTAGGTGACCGCTGTATAACTTGTAAAACTGGACTGAACGATATATATGGCATATATACTGTGGATTCTTTTAGTTTTTCGTGTTTACTTATTTTTGGTGGATTGAGAAAACTTTTCATGGACATTATAATGTAATCAAATGTTCAAACGCAGATAGAGTGATACAAAAAACATCTATTTTATAAACTACGATACAGATAGCAGGAACTACTAAAAACATTTGACAGTATAAGAAGCTATACCAACAACAAATACCTGACTCATAAACAAATATATACATGAACAAGAACAAAACTACAAATAATCATGATAGTCTGACATGGTACAGACACAAAATGTGGTGGTGTAAAAAAAAATGGGTTTAACAATCCCGCAAATATTTTCCTTTGCCTACAAATCTCATGTTTTAAAAGTAAAAAATTTAAATACACAATTTTAAACCTGTTCAGTGCTTCTATGATTCATGACGACTATCTTGAAAAGGAAAAAAAAGATGAACAATATAAAAAAGAAGATGTGGTATGTTTGCCAATGAGACAACTCTCCACAAGAGACCAAAATGACACAAAAATTAACAACTATAGCTTACCGTACGGCCTTCAACAATGATCAAAGCCCATACCGCATAGTCAGCTATAAAAAGCCCCGAAATGACAATGTAAAACAATTCAAACAAGAAAACTAACGCCCTAATTTATTGTAAAGAAATGAACGAAAAAACAAATGTGAAACATATAAACAAACAACAACCACTGAATTACAGGCTCCTGACTTTGGACTGACACATACATACAGAATGAGGCGGGTTAAAATATTAGAAGTTTGTTTTGAAAGACAGGTCAAAGGGGTAGATTGCTATGGTTACTGCTATAGCTGTTATTTAAATAATCATTTCATTTAGTGGTTTCATGAAGTCTCATCATAAAATTTTCTTTTTTCAGTTGAGTCAAATATTAGGTCACAGTGACCAGTTGTATGTAAGATTACCTCCAGGGTTGAAGATTTGGCAGCTTGTCCTTGCCTTAATATTTACTGTTATTGCCTTGTGGGTAAGTTGACTGATAACTGATAAAGAATTTTATGTATTTTAAGCCATATCATTAAGAGGTGGGATGTTCCATTTAACTCTTTACTGTCATTTTTTCGATATAAAAAATACATCCTTCCTAAATTTAAATCTAAAATTGGCTTTCATTTTTCATCACGCCGACAGTTATTGACTATATTACCATTCTAGGGTATTCTTATTAATTAACACATCTAGATATTTATTACTTATAAATCAGTTCAAGTTCTGTAAGAGGAAATCTTTTCTCTGATTTACTGTGTTATTCTTAGAATTCTATCTTGTCTTGTCAATTATACACACTTTTGCCCTGTTTGTACAGTACATAAATTGTCTTCTCTTCAAAAGAGTGAGTTATACAATCATGAAAAAGTTGAAAACGAAAAAAAAAAACGTTGCATAAAAATTGCTTTTGACTCAACCTGATGTTAATTGTCTAGGATTACCAGTTTTCTTGCTGAGTTCTGTAGTTCACTCCAGACACTATAGCTTTAGTATTTAAGTGAAAAGGACAAGGCAGAGTCATAAATAATGACACTTATTGCCACTTTTTACCCTACATGTTAAAACTGCCATTACCTCAGAAATGCTGGTGAAAGATACCAGGGGGACATTCAAACTCATAAATGGAAAATGAAATGAGAGTGGAATGGCTAAAAAAGAAATAATTGACAATCAATAGTACAAAACACAACATAAAAAAATAAAGACTAAGCAACATGAACCCCACCAAAAACTGGTTGTGATCGCTGGTGCTCTGGAAGGGTTAGTAGATCCTGCTTAACATGTGACACCTGTTGTGTTGCTCGTGTTGTTACAAACCAGGTAGTAAGTCTAATTTGTAGTTAAGGATCTCAGATAGGGTGATAAAGACACATGAGATTTAAAGGCTTTTCATAATTGCATGTAGAAGCTTTAGTTGAACTCAGTACTGTATTAACAATTGTTTGATTAATTTACTTAATAGTGTATCAACAATTGTTTTATTAATTTTATTCTAGACCATTAATTTATTGTTAACATGGGACAAGTTCAAAAGTTTATATTTATGAATCAATGTCTGAAATTAAAATCAACACAAACTAACATCTGTCATGGTGCCTATGGGAATTTCACTAATGAATGTGTTTATTTTTACAATATTTTCTATATAATTCAAAATGAGTTATATATTATAGAATTTTATCTGATTACTGATACTTTTATATATATTTCAGGCTTTTATATTCCCTTCACATTTATATGAGACAACATTTGGAGACACTAGTGATGACAAACACATAGTTCTGCCAATACGTTTGTATGGTATCACACTAATATGTAAGTTCTCAAGCAACAAGTGTTCTGTCTATACGTCTGTATGGTATCTAGGGGTAGAAACATACCTTTTAGGTCCTTATGATATTTTTTTAATATTTGGATCTATGGTCCGCAAAAAGTAAAAAAGATCAAAAGGACCTAAAAGCTACGGTTCCGCAGCTACAGGCTATCACGCTTAAATGTAAGTTCTGAAGAATCAAACACCTTGTTCTGCTGATAAAACTGTATGGTTTCACACTTGTATGCAAATTATCATGCTACAAACTCATGGTCCTGCCATAATTCTGTATTCATTTATCACACTTAGGCCAATTAAAATTTATTGATAGATTTTCATCCCCGCCCACCCCTCTGAAATCGTCCCGCCCCGATTTTTTTTATTTTATAAAATTTACGATTTACGGATTTTGTTGGTTTCCGTTACCGATAACCGTGAAAAATTTCGTTTCAATTATGACTTCCTGTTTCAAATTTCGGTTTTGTACCTCTAGTAAATCTAACCAAAATGATTGTCGACATATTCTGCTGCTCTATGATGACAACATCATCTTCTGAGAGTAAAAACTGATAACGATAATGACGTTAAATATTCGTGTTACGAGAAAATTGCTGTGTCCTAGACCACAAATCGCGGTATGTCACAAATTTCTGTGATTAGAAAACTGAATTTTTTTATGCAATGACTTTGTGTCAGGAAGTTTAAATGAGAAAGATATCCCAAGCGCTAAACTCGTGGTACCCATTGATATAGAACACATGACTGGATTAAGGATATTGAAACACAAACACGAACTTGTATATTGAGTTTAAAAAGTCGACTAACATACGCTTTTTATTTACACATGCCCTTTAATAGATTTTACCCATGACTGTCTTTTCTTGTTGATTAACAGAAATTGTCCCAATACCCAAAAAGGGTAATTAAACAACAACCTCTTTTTTTATTATTAAGTTCACATGTGTTTTACATGGTAATTATATTTTCATTTTGCATAAATGCATAAGTACCAACCCTATTATTTTCAACACTGTTTGAGTTTTCTAGTTCTGTACTCATAATAATTGTGTTGCATACCAATGCATTTGCTTCATTTTATGGGGACTAAAAACCATCGTTTAGGAACCCAAATTCATTTGGTGTAGAAAGTCCAACTGAAGAGATCATTTCTACATGTTTTTGTTGTTTAGCCGCAATTAGAGACATTTATTTTAGGATTTGAAAAATAACTTAAGATTCCTCATACCTGTGTATACATGATATAAGCTTATTATTACACTTGCATATATGAAGAGCTCGTCACAAAATGGTTTCATATGAAATAAAATTTAAAAAATAAAATCCTCCCACCCGCCCCATTTTTTGAAAAAAATTGGATGAAAATCTACTAATTAATTTTAGTTGGCCTTATAAGTAAGTTCTCATGCAACAAACCCCTTGATCTGCCCATAAGTCTGTATGGTATCCCACTTATCAGTAAATTCTCTCATTTTCATATTGATTTTGATGTTTAGACATTGTTTACATGAAACAGAGTGAAAATAAGTTATTTTTCCTTAAAATTGGTTCTCATGAAAAAGATTAGCTGCGGAACAGTAGCTCTTAGGTCCCTATGAATTTTTTTTACTATTTGGGAACAAGGTTTGCGAATAGTCCAAAAAATAAAAATATCATAAGGACCTAAGAGTATAATGGTTCTGCAGCTAGATAAAGATTTAATTTTAGATTATGAGAAATTTTTTATAACATTGCATTTGCTTCGTGCTAACAACCTTTTTTTTTAAATCGTCTGAAAAATTGCATCAGTTGTTCAGTTTGAAGAAAATCATTGTAAACAATTTGGGCAATTTGTAGCTACAATTGTCTAACAAAACCTAATGAATAAGTGAAGTTTCATAAAAGGATTGTGATTTATTAATGATACCTTAGGTTAGATATTACAAAAGCTTCTGCTTGGTATGATCAGTAACATGGTTTTGTCTGTTCTGTTTACACCCTTTAGATGTCTTTTTGTTTAGTGTGTGTTAGGTTTTGGCTGTTATGTAAATCTCTTGTAGATGTTTTTGGTTTTTGTGTTTTTTGGTTTTATATTTTGTTTCTACCTTCTCATTATATACATTATGTGCTTGGAGATGCTTGTTCAGCTGGTATAAACTGATAAATGGTTAAGAATCAATATTTCTGAGGACAATTTTCTCCAGTATGCCCTGTAAGTATTGTGTGATTGGCATTGAAGCATCAAATTATGTTCTCATCAGATCTTTTTCTAAGTTTTACAAGAAGGAAATTAACATGTGAAATGAGTTTGTGCCTTTCTTAGGATTGTAAGAAAAATAAAGGGAACAACATAAGTTGATTTGTTAAAATGACATGCATACAAATGGAAAAAAATATGGTTTTCAGATTTCATTTTCTTATGTGCTGGATAGCTCTTTTTAAGCAATAAACATTTGTTCAGTATTTTTTTTTACTTTTCAGTTTGGTTCTGAAAAATTCGGGAAAGAGGTGTAGGGGGGAATAATGTTATTTTGTGAAGAGAACTTTCATTTTGTGTCAAGTATGACACATTCAGTTATTTTGTATATAATTCATATATAAAAAAGCATTAGGAGGTGTGATTCTGTTTATATAGGGAAGTCTGCTTAAAATTTGCTTATTTGAGATTTTTATATTACTACACTAAAAGAGATACTTAAGAGATTATGTAGTCTATAAGTTATTGCTATGCTGCAGGAGTCAATGCTAAGTGTTTTCTGGGAAATCCATTTAGTCCTTTTTCGAATTGCATTTTAATGAATGAGTTCAATAAAGATTCTAGTGTGAATTTCAAATATCTCCCATTTTATGAGATTCTTACATGTTCATACTCCGTGTGCTTACAAAGATAGTAATGACAGGCCAATATCTTTCTCTTTAGGATGTGAAAACAGAATTAATGTGTCCAATACAATGCTTTTAAGTGCTACATGAATATTTGAAAGATCTTGTTGAACTTTTAAACCTAAGTTCATGGTTGAATAAGATTCTGAATTTCCATTCATTGTAACCCATAAAAAGAAATCCTTTAACTATAAAGATATAGGAAGATGTGGTATGGATGAAGATGAGACAACTCTCCATCCAAGTCACATTTAGTAAAAGAAAAACCATTATAGGTCAAAGTACAGTCTTCAACACAGAGCCTTGGCTTATACCGAACAGCAAACTATACACGGAAAGCTCACACTGAACAGCAAGCTTACTATGAAATCATTTTTGAATTCAACCTACATAGGTTTTGAGTCTGTTTTCTCTCCTTTCTTGTACCTCAGATTTGATTATAGATTAGAACTGTCGTATTATTATCGGTTAATTAATTTATAAGATTTGTTGTAATTCCGGGCTATGTCTCATTAAGTCAGGTATTGTCCTCGAAGTAATAAGATAATTGATAGCTGTAGTGTAAATCTTCTCAAGAATTGGTATATATCACAATCGATTATGGAATAAAATATTCACAATTGAAAATGTGCTGTGAATTTCTCATTTGTTTCCATTAGATGGATAAATCAGAGGTTTTCAGGTCTTTGACTTTGTTAATTGAAAACCACAAATCATTGATCTCCTTAGAAAACTTTACTTTCAAAGTAAAACTTACTGGTATTCCCCTTTTTTTTAATCTTGGATTACAATAGGACAATAGCCTTTGTTGATTTGATCACATTTTTTTTTACTGTCACAAATGCACATATATTGATTTAGTACTACTAAAGAGGACAAATTCACCAGTTCACATGTCTTTTAAAGGAGTTATATATATATATATATATATATTGAACTTGTTCAGTAATATAAGCATACATTCTCACTGTAAAAATACAAGAAAGATAATCTGATTAAATAATATTTCAATCTTCAGCATTGACAAAATCTGTGCATAACATTTGAGCGCAAACCTCGTAACAATTGTGTGCATTCATTTTACAAACAAACACTGGTAATTGTAGATAAAACCAAGAAATTATAAATATCTATTTATTGAAGCACCCCTTCCATTAGTCTATGTCCCTGTCCACCATAGAAGGGGTGGTACTGATAATTCTAGCTGGTAAAGTCTTTTATTATGTACAAGAGACCAAATGACACAGAAATTAACAACTATAAGTCACTGTACAGCCTTCAATAATGAGCAAAGCCCATACCGCATAGTCAGCTATAAAAGGCCCCGAAATGACAAATATAAAACAATTCAAACGAGAAAACTAACAGCCTATTTTATGTACAAAAAAAATGAATGAAAAACAAATGTGAAACACATCAACAAACGACAACAACTTAATTACAGGCTCCTTACTTGGGACAGGCACATACATACAGATCTTTTACAAGACTGCCACTAAAAAATAAAAATTTCAACTGACAAAGAGATAGAAAAAAACATCTATATTTCAATACGAACATTTAGTTTATTTTATTTTATTACAACTATGATTTTGAAACTTGTATTTTATTTTTCAGGTTTGTCGCTGGTATTCTGGTTCATGGTAAAAGCTGTTGATAAAGAATTAATTCGCCTGTTGTTGTTGTGTAGCATTATTTACTTCACCCTTCATACAATTGGTAAGGTCAAAGGTCAAAGTTAAACCAATGTAAAAAAGATGAATATTTCTGTCAGTGCTTAAGATAAAAGACTATGTGTTGACAAATAAATGATATTTGAATCAAAACAAACCTTTCCTTTTGAAAGTGTTTAAGAAATAAAAAGGTAGATTCAATAACTGCATTGGTGCTATTCTATTAAAATGTATATGAGGGGGTAGGAAGGACTTTCAAAATATCCCTACAACCAATAGTTTAGATAATTTTGCATAATGGTAATAGACACATACTAAAAAAGACCCAAAGGCCACATTCAATAATAAGACCTCCCTTCCTTCAACCACCCACACACATTATAATGAAAAAGACTAGCTAATTGGATTAAGGATATAAGAAATTTCTTATTTGGCTTAACCAAATTTTCAGAGTGTACTATGGTCACTTCACCTCTATATACAAAACAACAACTTATCAAGTAGCTAGAAATTATTTTTTTTTTTTTTTTTTTTTTTTTAGTAAAATATTGTCATCCATACTTTAAAATGTAGAAGTAGTTAGTAGATGTTTCCTTTGTACAGTGTGATACAGTGGTAGTTTTTGGAACCATTTTTCTGAAAGAAAAAAATATTGCAATATCCTTTTTATGTAAATTATCGTATAATTTCAAGTAAGCCTTATAAGAAATAAATATTGATTTTGTTTGAATCATTTTTTCTAACATCAGATTATAATTTTCACTATGAACTATCTTGGTTGTATGGAGGGAACCTTGTAGAGTTGAGATCATCTATCAATTTATTTCCAAATAACTATTGTGTATGAGTTGAGAAGATGTCTTATCCTGAACCATTTACCAATGACCAATGAATGACCCCACATTTTATCTGAAAAGTACACATCTCATCAGCCATTTGTTTTCTGCTATAAACTACCATAAGTCCCATTATTTTGGAGTTGTAGGGATGGATGTCTTTTTGACCTCCAAAAATTAAAAAAATTAAAACTTGCCCTTCAATCACTTGAAAATTTTAGAAACAAGAAGAAAAGCAAGATTTCACGATCTTTTGTCCTGTTTATAGGGAGTTCACTTTAATATCATATTTTCTTACAATGCAAGTGCATTATATATTGTTTTATCCTGCAATTTGACACTTTTCACTTCAATTTAAAGTTTAATTTGTTGTGTTTGATTTATTTTATGAAATCAATATTGTATAGACAGGGACAGCAAGAGTCTCTAAATTTTTTCTTGACATAAACAGTAGTTAAAAAATATAACTTCTCACTCTAAATAAATGCTGAATACCAAGAGATGATATATTAATTCTATAACTATATTTTTTTGTATAATAAAATTACTAATTGCAGGATAGAATTAAACTCCTGGCTGTTTATTGTTCAGCTTCAGTGATGGTGCCATTTTATATTATGTGCTGTGTTTATGTTATTTATTGTATGTTTCACCAATATTTGTATCACTTCATTTGAAAAGGTGTAAATAATTTACTGGTAAAAGGTGTTATATAAATAGAGTACTTTACAAAATTTCTTCTTCGACTCAAGTAGGCAAAATATTTTGTGAAAATGATTAAAAACATGAAGTTTGGATATTAACGAGTCAAAGAACATCTGCAAATACATAATCATTGTTACAACCTACTGCATATATACTATTTGATGGCTTGCTTCCAAACTAAAATAATTTGTTAAATAATATTCATAAACCTCACTATTAAACTTACGTAGAATAACTGCTTGTTACCAACTTTTAATAAAAAAAGAAATCAAAATTTTGAATACCAAAATTTAAAAAAAATAGTTTTTTAGAAAAAAAATCAGTCAGTAAAGAATATTTGGAAGGGAAAATCTGTTGCATGTATGTTCCTGCATTGATTCTTCTTCATTTTATTAATCAGCTTATATATAATGCCTCTTACCTCTAAAAGATACCTTAGCTCTGTGGTATTTATAGTTTCAGCCATATGTGTGCCATTGTCAACGAGTTTTTGTGCTATTCCACTACTACTTTTGTGTACTAGACTAGTGGCAATATGTATAAGTAGTTACTTCTACTGGATAATGACAAGAGATTGGCGACCCAAAGATCAATGGAAATTATATCGTACACAGGTATCCAACTGTCGCATCCTTATTAGTCGCTTAGTCTGTCTTTATTTATCATATTTCAATGGACAAATGTCTTTTTGTTTTTATCTGCACTTGCATTTATCTCCCTTTGATTAACAAAATTGATAACTGTAATGAGTTAGAATTGTTTCCACAAGATATTTATTGTTTTTTCTTCTTCAGATTTTGACATTTTTTACTGTTTATAATGCTTTTTGCATTAACGAAAAAGGGAAACTACTAAACTGATTCATATTTTATACCCAAAGATTGAAATTGGTATCTCTTTGGTTTCTGATGATTATTAAAGTACCACTAGACCAAATCTTTAAAAAGTTGAAAAATATTATATCATCCATCATAAAAATCATACATTTCGAGTTGATATTGATGATTTTTGACATTTACCATGTAAGAGTTATTCCCCTTAGTTATATTAATTCTAAAGTTTTCCACTAGTTATGCATAACATAATAAATAAGATTTCAAACCGATGTAAGAAGTTAATTGTGATGTTGTTTTTAAATTTGCTATATTGGTGTAATTTTCTGCATGTATTGAAAACAAATTCACAAATGTATAGAAGTTTTGGTTTTGTGGTAAAACATTAAAAAAGCAAATAGTGGAAACAACTTGACTCATTATGGGCACGTTAAGAATTAATGCACATTTTACTATATAGTGATGTCCCTTTGCTTGCTATTTTATAAGTTATCAAAATGAGATTCTGGATTTATACTTTTCCATATCCATTAAAGTATTGCTGTAATATTTATTCACTTGTGTTGGGGTTTTTTTGGGTCACTTTAGAACTTGCATATATATAGAAAAGTATAACAAAATACTGAACTCTTAGGCAAATTCAATAGGGGGAGGTCTATAATAATCAGACGCTGTCAATCAGCAGAATGAATGAAAAACATTAAGTGTCATGACAACTGTAGTCTGCTGAAATGTCGGTAGCATTAAATAAAGGCAACAGTAGTATACTGATCTTCAAGACACATCTACTCTATGCAAATTGGAATTGATTGATTAGAATAAATGCAAGCAAATGGACAAAATTTACATTTACATTTTTGTAGTAGATATAATATATAATATATAATAGATGGTATAACTAAAACATTTCACTCCAATTTTTCCATGTTTGATATCTGAAAAAAATCCTTATGAGAAATTTTGACTTCTTGTAATATTAGCAGCTAGACCAATAGTCTTGATTATCCAGTAGAAAATAGTTATATGTTAGAATAGAAAATTGTTGATATGATAGAATAGATAAGCTTTTTTCTTGCTGTCAGTTCGATATAAATAAGAAACTGTGGTATGAGTGCATGTATTTATATGAACTGCTATTTTCTGTCTATGCAGATGTCCTTGTCCAGACGTGTTCAATGTAGAAATTAGATATGTACTTGTTTTTGTTTAATTTCATTGATTTCCTTTTGGTTTTATTTATGTAAAATGATATCTTGATTTAGGCCATCATTTTGTTTATTTAAAACCCTATTCCAAGACATTGGTGTGAACATTCAAAAAAAAAACCACTTAAAAAATGGAAGATAATCTTAGGGATGCTTCTAGAAAGAGGGGTGCCATGGAACCTATTTCTAAACGCGCGTCTGGCGTACAAAATTATAATCCTGGTACCTTTGATTACTATTTACACCACTGGGTCGATGCCACTGCTGGTGGACGTTTCATCCCAAAGGGTATCACCAGCCCAGTAGTCAACACTTCGGTGTTGACATGAATATCAATAATGTGGTCATTTCTATAAATTTCCTGTTTCCCAAACTTTGAATTTTTGAAAAAAACTAAGGATTTTCTTATTCCAGGCATAGATTACCTTAGCCGTATTTGGCACAACTTTTCGGAATTTTGGATCCTCAATGCTCTTCAATTTTGTACTTGTTTGGCTTTATAAATATTTTGATATGAGCGTCACTGATGAGTCTTATGTAGATGAAACGCGCGTCTGGCGTACAAAATTATAATCCTGGTACCTTTGATTACTATTTACACCACTGGGTCGATGCCACTGCTGGTGGACGTTTCGTCCCCGAGGGTATCACCAGCCCAGTAGTCAACACTTCGGTGTTGACATGAATATCAATAATGTGGTCATTTTTATAAATTTCCTGTTTCCCAAACTTTGAATTTTTTTTAAAACTAAGAATTTTCTTATCCCAGGCATAGATTACCTTATCCGTATTTGGCACAACTTTTCGGAATTTTGGATCCTCAATGCTCTTCAACTTTGTACTTGTTTGGCTTTATAAATATTTTGATATGAGCGTCACTGATGAGTCTTATGTAGACAAAACGCGCGTCTGGCGTACAAAATTATAACCCTGGTACCTTTGATTACTATCTAATTGTTTAGTTTTTTTAATATATTTCATATTTATTTTTGGTAAATTGTTTTGTTTCATATAGATTATGCCGTTAGTTTTCTCAATTGAATTCATATTTTTCATGCAAGCTAAATCCATATATCATGTATTTTGGCTTGTCTACTGTGTTAACAAATTATTTTATTACAAATGAAATATAAGAGAACAAATTGTGAAGATTGGAAGAAATAGTTACTTTTTCCTCTAAATTTTAAATTCTAAAAGAATACTGGAAAGATCGTTTATTTTCACATGTTACACTATTTTTGTTACTATCCCTAATTTTTCCTTACATGTATAACATTCAGTTCAATCATATTTACTACAATTTTGTTCACTTTATTGGACAAGAAATGAATGATAAGATTCTTGACATGGATCAAGCCTAAATCACTTAACTGTCCCTCTGGTATATTTCGTCCCTCTTTCAAGTAACTCCTACATTGACTATCATACTTCTAGATGCAGTAGTTGTAAAAAGTTGTATTATATGGTAATAAGACTGGATTGCTAATTTCTGTAGTAGTAAGATGATTGTATGGTTTCCGTATAAAACAGTTAGATGACAATTGGTCAGTAGAAAAAAAAGACTGGATGGTCATAGGTCTAAAGCAATAAGATAGGATTGTTATTGTTCTATAGTAATAAAATTGGATGGGCATTGTTCGGTAGTAAAATGAGTAAATGGTTGTTGTTCTTCATTGATAAGATTAGATGATCATTGTTTTGTAGTAGTAATATTGAATGGCTGTTGTTCTATTGTAGTAGACGGGATGGTATTTTTTCTGCAGTAATACGACTGGATGGTCATTGTTTTGCTGTAACAATATTGGTTGGTTATTTTTCTGCAGTAGTGTTATTGGATGGCCAATATTCTTCAGTAATAAGATGATGAGCATTGTTCTGTAGTAATACGATTGAACCGTTGTTGTTCTATTGTAGTAGATTGGATTGTTACTGTTTTGTAGTAATAAGATTGGTTGGTTATATTTCTGTAGTAAAACGATTATGAGGTCGTTCTTTTGAAATAAGACTGAAAGTGAGTGAGTTGCTCTGTTATGATAAGATTGGTTGGTTATAGTAAACGACTGGATGATCATTTTTCTGCAATAATACGATAGGATGGTCATTGTTTTGCTGTAACAATATTGGTTGGTTATTTTTCTGCAGTAGTGTTATTGGATGGCCAATGTTCTTCAGTAATAAGATCGGATGGGCATTGTTCTTCATTAATAAGATTGGATGAGCATTGTTCTGTAGTAATACGATTGAACTGTTGTTCTATTGTAGTAGATTGGATTGTCACTGTTTTGTAGTAATACGATTGGTTGGTTATATTTCTGTAGTAAAACGATTATGAGGTCGTTCTTTTGAAATAAGACTGAAAGTCAGTTACTCTGTAATAATAAGATTGCTGGTTATATTTCTGTAGTAAAAGATTGTTAGGTGGTTGTTCTGTAGTAATGATATAAGATGGTCGTTGTTCTGTAGTAATGATATTGGAAGGCAATTGCTCTGAAATAATAAGATTGGTTGGTTATATTTCTGTAGTAAAAGATTGATAGGTGGTTGTTCTGTAGTAATGAGATTCGATGATCATTTTTCTGCAGTAATACAATTGGATGGTCATTTTTCTGCAGTAATACGATTGGATGGTCATTCTTTTGCTGTAACAATATTGGTTGGTTATTTTTCTGCAGTAGTGTTATTGGATGGCCAATGTTCTTCAGTAATAAGATTGGATGGACATTGTTCTGTAGTAATAAGATTGGATGGGCATTGTTCTTCAGTACTAAGATTGGATGAGCATTGTTCTCTAGTAATACGATTGGTTGGTTATGTTTCTGTTGTACAAGAAGTGGAAGGTCGTTGTTCTATAGTAATAAGATTATTGTACAGTAATAATGAGATATGATGTACACGGTTCTGTAGAAGAAAACTGGATGGTAATAGTTCTTCTTTGATAAGATTGGATGGTAATTGTTTTGAAGTAATGAAGTTGGCTATTGTTCTGTGGAAAAAGAATTGAATGGTTGTTGATCTGTAGTGACTAGATTGGTTGATAATTTTTCTGTATTATTACAAATGGACGGCCATTATGTGGTTGTAGTAAATGAACTCATCATAGATACCAGGATTACAATTTTGTACGCAAGAGCATGTTTTGTTTACAAAAGACTCATCAATGATCTTTAAAAGTTAAAAAGGCCAAATAAAGTACGAAGTTGTAGAGCATTGAGAACCCAAAATTCAAGAAGTATATGCCAAATACAGCTAAGGTTGGATAGCCATTGTTCTATAGTAAATAGATAGGATGATCTTTATTGTATAATAAAAAGATTGGATGGTAAATGCTCTGTATAAGATTGGAGGTTCCATAGTAATACTAATAGATGACTAGCCTTGGATTGTAGTTATAAGATTGAAAGGCTATTGGCTTGTAGATAAAAGAGGGACGAAAGATACCAAAGGGACAGTCAAACTCATAAATCTAAAACAAACTGACAACGCCATGGCTAAAGATAAAAGTTTTGACTTGACTATTTTTTATATTCAGATGATAATGAACTTGTTTTATTTTTCAGCAATAGCAGTAAATCTGACTTATGAGTCTGCGTTAACCAGGGGTCGGCTGGTGTTGTTACTGATCACCAGCCTGCTAACTGCTATGTCCTACTTTTTCTACTGGGCAGTTACATTCAAGACCTCTTCCTTGAAAAGGAACACCTCTAGTAAAGACTTGAAAGAAAAAGGCCAATAAAAAGATGGAAACCAGGAAATGTTATACAGAACAGGAATCATTCGAACTACATGGTGCTTTTCAATTTGTATCCCACATTGCATTGACAAAAATATTTTTTTGTGATTTCTGACATTTTAGGGTATCAAATTGTTTGATAAAGTATTTAAAGATATATTTTTCCAACCATTATGTACTTTTTATTAAATACTTCACATATTACTTCCACTAGTATTTATAAAAAAAGTTTCAAATTGTACATGAAATTTAAATAATTTGTTACTTTTCTAATTTAGAATTGAACATTTGATAACAACTATTATAAAATTGTAAACTCTAGGATATTATTTAGTTAGCTCAGAAAAGCTTTCAAAAAACCATGTAAAAATGAACTTTCTCAGTATTCATGTTGAAACATATTTAAGTCTTTTACAATTTCATAATAAAATATAGGTTATATTTTACCTTTTTGTTCATCTTTTTGTATATTAGTAACCAGTTTATACATAGGCATTATGCCAAAGATACCTTTGTCGAATTTAGAATTTCCGATTCTCTGAAAATAGTTGATCTTGACACATTAGCATATTTGGTTGATATGATTAAGATGGAAATTTTTAAGGCAGAATTGGGAAACCATTTTTATGTATGATGATGATCTCCAATATAAGGAGGGTAGATAAAGTTTTGTCAATGTTATATATGTAAACCACACATCACTATCACCATAGTCATTTGTATATAATACACCATCATGCATTGTGTATGCTTTTATGGCTTTATATATTTAAAAGTTTTGTAGATCTCAATGTCATGTACACACATTAGCTGTTTACTGAGACTTATCATATTCATTTGAATGTGAAGTAAATCTTAATAATGATATCATATATTCCTTAAATGTGTTCATATAGAGGGTCTTGAAAAAGGGGCTTATGTTTGAACATATTATGAAACATATTTTTGATTCATTCAATTATATCTAAAGGGACCAAAGACTTCTGTCTTACATAATATTTGATTTTTTTTGTTAATTGCCAAACAAGTTTTAGCATAGCAATAGTATTTCACCAGAAAATGAGGAATTAGATGCTCGCCTTGTTCATATAAGGATATATGTTTTATTTCATTTGAGCTATTGGAAAAGGAAACATATTAATGGCTTATTTCAGCTTAAGTATAAAAATTCAGTCATTGTATTGAGACATTTCTTACTTCAAACACTTAATTTGTAAAACAGTTTCAACATGAATGTGATAATTTCCCTTTCTACTGAGAATTATTCATGGCTTTATCTCAATGCAGTGAAAGTATGATAGCCAAGAGAGAGCTTTTCAGAAGAAAAAACACCATCAAAGATACCAGGCTTATAATTTTGTATGCCAACATTCATAAGGTTTTGTAATGCAGATTTGCGTCTATAATTATTAGTTATGGGTTATCAGTTTGTCTGTCCAGATATCAAGGCAAAATAAAAATAAAAAATCTAGCCTTGGATTACTTGCTGTATCAATGAGAAATTGAAAGGAAATTCATGTTGACCTTTCAAAATGGACACGCTTCAGGAAATCATATATTTCAATTGTTCAGAATATGTGTGGTTTAAAGTTATGTTTTATAATACCAGACGAATTCAAGTCATGCAGGGTAAAAAAAATTACAGTGAATTGTTTGTAAAATCAACCAATGCAAAACCTAAGAAATGATTTATAAGAATGTTTAATGAGTTATTATATATTTTTTTTAAAATGTAATAAGTATTCTAGGATATGTTTTACTAGTGTTAAGTATAACTGATTTTAAAAATCCTATTGATGTCTTATTATCATATTATATAATGTTATATAAAGAACTTGTTAACACAAGTTGCAGTGGAACAGGTTTATGTAAGAAATGTTTTGTGAATATATTGTAAACCTTAACAGAAATCCCTCCTATGTGATAATGTAATGTTTGTAAAATTGTGTTTGATGCATAATTCATTAATTGTTTACACAAATAAACAACACTTCATGATGATAAAAGATCTTCTGGTTATAATTCCCAAAATATATGCTGGTATATATTACCTTTTAGTTGGTTTATATCTGGAATAATGTGTTCCCAAATATGTAAATTGTGATGTATTGGTTCTGATAAATATGACAACCAATTATGGTGCAACATAAACTTATAGGAAAAATAAAGAAAGGAGTATCCAAAAGACATAAGTAAAAAATAACTGTGATTATTAAGAAAACGATTCAAAATATCAACAAAAACTAGGATTGAAATGAGATATGTAAGCATATTAATGCATACCACAGAAAAACATGAATTGATAAGAAGGAAGTACAATTTTCCATACTTATATATTTTTTGCACTGAAAGGGTCAAAACTTAAACGTCGAATACTATTGGATATTGGATATCAACAGCTGAAATCCTACCAATCTGCTGTGACATTGGCCCTTGATCTATTAAAAATCAATTAAAAGTATAACTATAATCACATGTGCATAATTACACCAGGTTTAGTAAAGGATGGACAGATGGTTAAATTTCTACAGTGACATTTACCTTCTTCATATTGATCCTGATATATATATATAGGGTTCTTTCTCGCCAAACGAGGCTTAATGAAGACGAGTTAGAACATATGGTTCAAAGGATAACATCAGGAAACCAAGTGCCTCTAATTACAGTCCCATTATTGCCTCTATGCACCTGGACTTTGATCTATTAATACTCAATTCAATTGGATTCTTCTTCTGGGATGTGAACTACAAGATGGGCTGTTTAACTTACTAGCCTTGGGCAGTTGTATTTGCTAGTCAGCACATGAAACGAGTTAAAAAAAGTTGTACTATGAGTAGCAGCTGAAATTGTCATTGTAAAGGTTTTTTAAGCTTGTAGATTGTAGAAATTCAGTGAGCTTTGGATATGCTATTGAATGAAACTGTTTAAGAAGAAAACAGAATATTAAAAAACGGGATGCTATTTGAGAAAAAGACCTTATAAACAACAACACATTTCGTGAATTATTGGTATATCTTTAACCGGTTAGAGTAAGAGAAAATACAAAAGAAATTTGGTTCGGAAGGCTGTCTCCTTAAATGGTTTTCACTCACAGCTGTTCATCAAATGGAAAAAGAGGCGAAAGATACCAATGGATTTTCAATCTCATAAGTCGAAATCAAACTGGCAACGCCATGATAAAAAAAAAGGGGGGAGGATGATTTGGAGAATCGAGAAACAGTTGTTATAATAAAAAAAAACACAGATGACACACAATAGTATTACGGTCATTGGGATATCTGGTACTGGAAATCGGCTGCTATTTACCTTGTTATCTTACGTATCCGGTCTTGCTCCTTCCGTTTGAAGTTCATTCAATGCCTTAAGTATGCATGTGTTAACTTGATTTATCTTCTTAATCGATTTATGAGATTTGATCATCGATAAACTACTGTTCTAAACCAACTGTGTTCATCCTCTACCCAACTAGCCTAGGTTTATTCCTATTTATTTGACAGACTTAATTCAGGGCTTTTATAGAAGAATGGAAATATAGTAGGGATGGCAACGAGTACTCGGGTACTCGCTCGGAAGGCCGAGCACTCGAGTACAGTTTAAGTACTCGGATACTCGTTTGCCTGTTATACATCTTGTCATGAGATAATTCTCATCACATTTCCACTTACTTTAGTCCCGTTGAAATATCCCCTTCGTAATACTAAATAAAGTCAATAAACAATTGAATTAAATATGTTTATCATGAGTCTACTATTACCAGCAACGTCCTTCCCTTCCGAGGGAATGTTTCATGTGCACTACTTGTAACAAAAAATAGAAAGGCAAACCGTCTTTTGTCTCAAATTGTTGTCCAGATCATATTTCAAAAAAAGAACAACATCAAAGTGATCTGTGGTTGAACCCTATGCAACTGATTAGAGATGTTTTTAACGGTGTTTGTACACGGATCAACACTTTCATTGATTAATAATTAACTCATCACAAGGCGGAAGCCTTAAAAAGTTACCTTTGTTTGTTAATCAAGCCTTCTATGTAAACGTGATTGGTTTGAGATGTACATTTAAATTAATAGTTGTTTAATTTACAATTTCAAGATAGGCGAAAGTACGAGAGCGACATTCAAACCCAAAAGTCGAAAATAAACAGACAAAGCCATGGCAAAAAAAAAATCAGACAAAAATAGGACAATAAAACAAAGCACAGAAAAAGTAAGACCGATCAACACGAAAAAGCACAATCAGTTTAGAGTCCACTATTGTTTTTGACAAATTATTAAGTCGTATTATAAAAATACCAACTCCTCAGGAACAGAATGAAAGGGGCGGAGCAGCCATTTTAAAAAGGGGGGTCCTAACCCAGGACAAAGGGGGGGGGGGGGGGTCCAATTACATGTCCCAATTCAAATGCATTGGTCGTCCAAAAAAAAGGGGGGTTCCAACCCCCGGAACCCCCCCCCCCCCCCCTTCTGGATCTGCGCCTGAATGAGATGATACATATATTGTTTCCTTTTTTGGACTTTATACGGAATTTTTTTTTGATTTTTAGTTCATGAACACGTACCCAAACAATAATTGCTATTAACGAAAAGTAATAACAAAAATACTGCATCCCACCTAAAATCTAAACCTTTCAATATACGTTTAAGATTTATCCGAGTACTCGCGAGTACTCGAGTATCATGACCGAGTATCCGAGTATCAAATTTCAGATCTTTTGACATCCCTAAAATATAGCATTATCCTGAATTTTCATGTTCAGACAAAAACAAATTAACACTTGAATTTTACAGTTGTTGATTCTTTTGCTGGGTCATACACATGTATATTTGTTATTTTAAAGCACCCTCTTTTTATTTTGTGTTCTTTTAAAACAGTTTTCAAGCATGCTGTGACCTTTTAACTATTTCCTGTAAACATGAAAAGAAAGTAGTGGAAAATGTCAGGTTGTTTTCCAGGGAAGTTTATTTGTCTTGTGAATGCAATAAAACCTTAAGTGTACTAGGAAATGCCTGTATTTTTGAGATTTTATTAAAAAAAAATCGGTGTAGTACTGAAAAGGAAAGAACTTGATTAATGCAAAGTTTTTCTTTACTTGAAAATAAGGAAACGTTTGCACAAATTTTTAAAATGCCAATTTAAAATAGACAAGGTATCATAGGAAGAGAAAGAAGAGTTTTAGAGGTTATATGATTATATTAATATGATCCTAACACTTAACCATGAAATATATTATACCGTTTAACTAAATCTATAAATTTAAAAATATGGTTATATTTATGAATTAAATATTTACAAAATTTTTAATTTTTGAAAAACTAAGGCTTTTCTACCTCAGGCATAGATACCTTAGCTGGATTAGGCAAAACTTTTAGGAATTTTGGTCCTCAATGCTCTTCAACTTCGTACTTTATTTGGCCTTTTTAACTTTTTGGGATTCGAGCGTCACTGATGAGTCTTTTGTAGACGAAACGCGCGTCTGGCGTATAACGTAACGGTATCCAAATTGCACCGAGTACCCAAATTGCACCTATTTAGCAAAACTAGCAGCGAAAATCTTACAAGATTTTCTAGAGACTAAACAATTTGTTTTTTTATGATTTGATATAAGCACATCTTTCAACATAGGTAAAACTATTTAGATATGCACAAAACGTTCACAGTATCTATCAACAGATGAATTATTTACTGAAAAAGCAAAATGTACTGAAACATCGCCATGCAACGTCATCAAAACGTCATCTTTTTAAAATGAGCAAATACAATATGTTACAAGTATCCATTTAAAAAATAATGAAGAGTAAGCATGGACTAATATCCAATTGTTCAAAATATTTAAAGAAATTAAACAAAAGCTCTGTTATTAGACTTTTGACTATGTGAATTTAAACATAGAAGCAATTTGGGTACTCCTCATTTCAGAATCATTGATGGTTTGGAGGTCAGTTTAGACCAATTTTTCTATGATTCCATATGGAATATAAATCAAATTGGTGTACCTTTATAATAAAGAAGGATAAAGCTACAAAATAAACACAGAATAAAAAAACGTAGATGAAAAAACTGTCAAAATAGGTGCAATTTGGGTACCGTCACGTTATACAAAATTTAGTCCTGGTATCTATGATGAGTTTATTCACGGACTGTACCATTCAATTGGCAAAATGCGAAAGAAGGAAAGTAAACTAGAGCTCTTACTGGTAAGTTAATAGCTGTGAGATCGACCATAATATTAAAGATTATCAAACATGAAAATCTATGCCCCATTCATTTTATAAACCTCAAAAGTGTGCTCCTGACACTAAAGGGACACTTTTCAATACGTGTTGTGAGGAATAAAAAGTAGCTGAATCGACAATCAACAATTTTTTAAGATTATAAGGGAGCTTAGTCTAAATTCACAAATCACAACAGCGTTAAGCTTAAATCCGGCCAATACCACAGCTAGTGGATTGCATTTAAAATAGTGCCTGATCTCACGATCTAACCGTAGAATGAATCATTGGAATTTGTGTTAAAATCGAACTGTACTAAACTTTACAAATTCCAATAATTATATATAGTTACCAAAAATCAATCAGTCAAGCAAACTCAAATTCTGGTACGAAATTCGAAATTCTTTCTGAAATCTTTCAATAAAAGTCCCGTAAAGTTGAGGTGATAGATACTAATTGGACATTCAAACTCATATTAAAGTCGAAAATACACTGACAAACAAACAAACAAACAACAGTACACAAAACGCAACATTAAAAAGGTTTAATCAACACGAACCACATCCAAAATCGTGAATTATCTCAGGTACTCTTGGACAATTAGTAAATCCTGCTCCACGTGGCAAACCTAACTTTGGAACAAAAAAAACATAAAAAAAAATGAAAGCTTTCTTCTGTGAAAAAAATGCAATTGCTTGGGTTTTATTTTTCGTATAAATGTGTATCTTATTTATATATTAACGAAATTTTTACATCGATTAACTGATGATGGCTTTAGTCCATTCCCATTACAAATACGTTGTTGCCATACTGAAATAGCCCCAAGCAATGTATACGTAGTTGTTGTTTATATATCGCATAACGTAAATTGCATGATAAAAGATATCGGCATCGATACATGGAAACCCGATATATATCAAAGTAAAATTTTAATAATGACTGCTGGACAATCACATGTCTGTAACATTTCAATCAATGTGGAATTTCAAAATTTTGCTTTCCTTATAAATCTCAGGTACTAAATATGGAAATGTTGGCAAAAAATAATACCTATTTATAGGAAAATCTTAAAAGTAGTGGAAGAACAAAATCAAACATTAGACCTTATTAACCAACGGAACGAATACAATACAACTGCCATAATCCGGATTTGGTTCGATCATTTTCTTAGGTTAACCCTGATTTCATAGCTCGCTAAACCTCCCTCTTGTATAATAGCTAAGAATTGCGATATATTGACAAAAATGTGTGAGCATCTCAAGAAGACATTATTGGTCAATGCGACAATCTTTGGGATCCAGCAGACACAATTGACATATTACTCAACTGAAACAAATGAATGATGTAGTAAAGAGACTAGTACAGGTTTATCTCTAGATTTCTGTTTGATTTCATGTTCAGTTTGTTATGTAACAGTGATGAAACTAAGATTTCCTCAGACACAGTTAAAATGGTGCATTTATTTCAGGAACACGTGTTGAGGAGACGTAAATCACTCAATTCAGAAGTTTCTTTTTTTATCAAAGATTTAAAGTATGATGTAAAGTTTTATATAGAACCCAATAACAAATGGACTTTTCTTGAAATATGTATTAATAAAAATATAACGAAAACACGAAAGTCTGTTCAGTGGATCATTTCCGTCATGTAATTGTTTTCAACCACACTTGAGGTCACCCAAGTAAGAAATAAAGGTAATGTATATCTCTTTCTGGTGTAAATTAATATAGTTTTGTTGCAAGACACATATGAATGAAAATAAACCAAGACAATCTTACATCTAATGTAAAATTCTTGGCACACAGAATTAGCATGTTTTGAGGTGGACGCCAATAGTTCCAACAATCTTTACGGAGTTGCCATATTATATAGACGTATGGCAAGCCATAAAACCAGGTTCAACCCTATTTTGTATAATTGTAACCGTTATAAAAATATAATCAAACAAACTGATCAAGAAACAATACTTACTCACAAAACGTATTGGTAGGATTCTTGCTCTGAGAGTTCATGTTACTTATTCTTTAGTTTTCTATGTAGTGTTTAGTGAGAGGGTTAGCGCTATAAAACCAGGTTTAATCCACCATTTTCTACATTTGAAAATGCCTGTACCAAGTCAGGAATATGACAGTTCTTCTCCATTCGTGTTTGATGCGGTTTGTTATTTGATTTTGCCATGTGATTATGGACTTTCCGAATTGATTTTCCTCTAAGTTCAGTATTTTTGTGATTTTACTTTTTATTGATTTGTCATTTCGTTTCTGCTTCCCTCTTTATCAGAATCGTTTCAGCTGTTGCCAACGAATGATCTTTTATATTCTGTTTTCGTTATGTATAAAATAAATTCATTATAGATACCAATATTGCAACTTTGTGTATGCGCCAGACGCGCATTTTGTCTGCAAATACTCATCATTGACGTTTAGTTAAAAAAATATTAAAACGCCGATATATAGTACAAAGTTGAAGAGCATTAAGGACCAAACATTCCTAGCACTGACTTAAAAACACATACAATGTTTTCATTAATTTGCTGATAATTTACACTTCAAAGCCAATAATGGCTTTGCTATTTTTTGGGTAAATTCTATAGATAACACCCCGGATCTTCTGATCATATAATCTGCCAGTTTTTGTTTCTAACTGGCTGCTTTATTGTTTCAGATATGAAGCAATAACTTTTTAAAATGTGTACCTTTTGGGGTAACACCCCATTGATGGATTGGATTATTTTTCAAATTAAAATCAGTGTGATAGACTTGACCTATAATGGTTTACTTTTTTAAAATTGTTATTTGGATGGAGAGTTGTCTCATTGGCACTCACACCACATCTTCCTATATCTATTGACCTACTGATAATTTTAACTTGTTAGTTTTTCTAGTACTACTTTGATTTAAGATATATATTCACATCAATTTATGTTTTGGTAACCCTAAATATGCATTTAATTTGCCACTAGCCATCCAAGTATCATTGTTAATAAAATATGATGATCACTGATTGGTTGATTTTTGTTTGGTTATTGGCAAAAAAAGAATGTGTCCATAATACACGGAGTTCCCAATCGCTCTCCCATTTTCTATGTTCAGTGGACCGTGACATTGTGGTCAAAACTCTAATTCGGCATTAAAATTAGAAAGATCATAGCATAAGGAACATGTGTACTGAGTTTGAAATCGATAGGACTTCAACTTCATCAAAAACTACCTGGACCAAAACCTTTAATCTCTAGTGGGACAGACGGACGCAGACCAGAAAACATAATGCCCATAAATGGGACATGAAAAATACCACTTGGAAGTTTAATTTTAGGTATTCTTTAGTTGATGGGTAGCTGTTTATTTGGCATTTACTCTAAATACCCTTTGGTCTTTGCTCATTTATCTGTTAGTTTGGTTCCTAATGGATCTGTTATCTTTTGAATTATACAAACAATTGCTAGTAACTGATCATTACATTTTTGCACTGTGCTTTGTCTATATGCCTTTTTATGTTTCTTTATTTCATATATGAGGTGGCTCTGTACTTGTCATTGTGTTATTGTACTATGGTAAATTTGTGTGTTCTTGTGTTATTTTTTTCTGGTATACTTGGTCGTATGCCATTTTGTGCTTCTTTGTTACACATTTGTCTTTTTATAGAGATTGGGATTGTGGCAGTGTTCAGTGCTGTATTTTTGACATTTTTACTTTTTATGTCTGTTTGTTTTTTCAGGCATCATTGTCAATATAATGGAATTTGATGCGACTGTCATACAAGTGGGAGGTTTAGCTACAGACTTGGGGTCAATTACATTGGAAAGTAATTAATTAAATTACACATTACATTGCAAAAATGGTCAATTACACTAATTACACATTACACAATTTTTGAAATGTAATTAATTAAATTACAATTACTTTACTAAAGTAATTAATTAAATTACACATTACATTTCATCATGATATTTTTTAACAATATTTTACATGTTTATATAATGCATGTGTAAAATATTCATGTAAGCACAGTTTAAGCGTTGCATTTGATAATCATTTAATATAGTTATTTTAATGTTTTGTCAATTAGTCTGAATCTTCTGGTCTGAAAACAGCCATTGAAAATAGTCTTACACAGGAGCTAATGTTGTGCAAGATATTGCTTGATCAGGACACGGAAGTTTTATGATTAGAAGATCATTATATTCATAGGAGAGGGAATTTGTTCCTATTAACTTGCCAATACATCAAGGGGTATTTTGGCATCTCAGAAATGAACTCATTTGAATTAAACATAATATGAATAAAGAAATTATAAATGAATTTAAAATATTTTTTTATTTTACTTTAAAAATATTAAAAAGTGTGCTTGTCACAATATTGAAAATAATTTTTAGTACAAACAATGTATATAATGTCTAAATATTAGCAATATTTTGCTAATTAGATAAAATATCTGTAATAGTGGCATTGCCCCTGACATTTTAATCTGATTTATTGCTGTTTGTTTTTAGAGCTGTTAATTTTTATTTCTATAATCCTTTTGTGTATACTAATTTGACAAAATGATTGTATGCAGTGATTTTAAATTCTAAATGAACTGTCTCAGAAAGATGTGACAAATTTTATTGTTTTTGTTTAACAAGGTGTTAATTACTTATCAATCTATTTAGTTAAAGATCTCTCTTAAAAACTGAACAAGTATAATTATCACATTTTTTAAATTATAAGACTATTCAAAAAAATTCTGTAGGTCAAATAAATGATATAAAAACTTCAGAATAAATTACAGACTTCATACATCAAAAAAGCATTGATATCAATATTTGAAAAATATATATAATTTTACAATTTATATGATTAAACACAAATCCTTAACTGTAACACCATAAAAGTACATGTAATTGAAATGTAATTCAAAAGTAATTGAGCATTACATGCTTTTTTCAATGTAATTAATTAAATTACCATTACATGTAATTAAAAAAATGCTCAATTACACATTACATTCAATTACATGGAAAATTGTAATGCATTACACTTAATTACCATTACATTTTTAATTACCCCATCCCTGTTTAGCTAGCTACAAAACCAGGTTCAATCCACCATTTTCTACACAAGAAAATGCCTTTACCAAGTCAGAAATATGACAGTTGTTATCTGTTCGTTTGATGTGTTTGGGCTTTTGATTTTGCCATTTGATTAGGGACTTTTCATTTTGAATTTTCCTCGGAGTTCAGTATTTTTGTAATTTTACTTTTTTGTTACAGCTTTTTTCAGGCTTTTGCTTCAAGTGGTACCATCTTCATTAAATTGCAGATGTGTGTAGTTAGTATATATGCATTTCTTAATCAGACTGTGTATTCCATGCTACATTTTCCTGTGATACGTGTTGCTTAGCATGTGCCCTGTTTATAGCAATATGCAGTTCACAAATTGCATTAAAGCTACCTCTGGAGCATGATATAGGCAACATACAAAGAGGCAACATACTTTGTATGTTGACTTCTAGATGTCTTTTTTTTTTGTGTGTAATACGTTGCAGTCTTTTTATTCATATCACAATTGAAGGCTACCCAAGCTTAGTTTTTATAAGTTATCCTTGCATTTTGGTCAAATCATTTAATGATTGCCATTTTGTGTATTTCCTTCAAATTACAATGTATAAAGATTTGATACAGATTTGATTACCTAAACGAAAATACAGATACATGTAGCTGAACATTTTATTATTTTTTTCATTTTATTGAAGAATTTTGTTGAAAAAAAATCTTCATAAAAGCATGCTAAGAGAATAAAAAAACAACCTATTTAAGTAAAATTGCACTAAAACAAAAATCATTTTGTCCTTCGATAATTTCTAACAATATTTTCTTTTACATAATGGATATATACAAATACACTGACAATATTTTCAGTTTTTACAATATTGTGAATAATATGACACGCTATCTAATAATGCTTCCATGCAATAAGTAGTTATACTTATTTCTCTAATTTTTGTGCTATTTTCATTTCCTGACTGGTGTGAGAAAAATATTTCTCCTCACAAGTAAAAAATCTGTTCTCGGCAAATGATTAGTCGCAATTTGATTATGACATCTAAATGTTTTGTTTTCTACTGAATTTTCCTATTGTGACGCCATGAAAATAGGCGGCAATGCCTGATGACGTCGCATATAAAGAACACAAGTTTCTGAAAATCTTTGAAAAAGAAGGATAAAAATCATTAGAGAAACAGATTCCGACACTATAACTCGTGTATTACAATATTTCTCCACTCTCGACAGTTAAATTTTAGTTATTTAAAGAGCTCGGCAAGCCTTGCGCTTTAAATAATAAAATTTAACTGCCTTGAGTGAAGAAATATTGTAATACACTTGTTGCAGTGTAGGAATCTATATGTATTAAATGCTTATGTTACAAAAGTTTTTATCAAAAGCAGGGAGTGTAAAGAACTGTCTATTCTACATAGATATATAGATTCCACAACTGCAACAAGTGTATTACGATATTTCTCCACTCCAGACAGTTAAATTGTCGAGGCTTGCCGACCTTTTTAAATAATTAAAATTTAACTGTTGAGAGTGGAGAAATATTGTAATACACGAGTTACAGTGGTGAAATCTGTTTCTCTAATGATTTTTATCCTTCCTTTTCAAAGATTTGAGGAAAGTTGAGTACTTTTGATGTGATATCATCAGGCATGGTCCTCTTTTTTCATGACGTCACAATCAGAAAATTTAGAAGAAAACTAGAAAATTTAATGTCGGAATTAAATTTCAACCAATTGTTTGCCGAGAACAGGTTTTTCACTAGTGAGGAGAAATATGTTTCTCACACCGGTCAGGAAATGTGAAAATAGCACAAACATTAGAGAAAATATGATAAAAAATTCATTACAATTACATGTAACGGACACAATCTAGTGGTGGACCAAGAATTTTAAAAAGGGGAGCCAACTCTACATGATTTATATATTTGTTGTTCTTCAAAATTTCTATTCATTACTATATTTGCTTCTCCTTAAGCATGGACCATTTTTGTTTATAACTTTTATACTTTTAATATAATGTAGAGGCACTCAAATCTTTATGTAAGAAATAAGAATAAAGCCCTTATAAAAGGATGTCAAATAGCAAATCATACATTTATTCAATATCGAAAGATCAGCTCAAAGGGAGATAATCAAAATATAATGTATCAATTCACAAGAGGATGATAATGTGTAGGTTAGTAGGATAAATGTGTTATATTGAAAAAATATTTTTCTCAAAGCTAATAGCTTGATCTTTGAAGGGGAGATAATCTAAAGAAGTATTCAGGTTAATTAAGCCATGAACAGTTCAAATCTCACAAGTTGATGAGTAAGGCAAATCAAGTTAATGAAAAGACAGAAGGAATTTGCATTAACACCAATAGGAGAGAGAGATTAGGTGTGTAGCAGAGTATTTAGCCTCTCCTTGCATGTATGCATCACCCTTAATGAGAATCCACCTTCTAGTCAAAATGTGAATAGGACCCATGTCACAATCATTAAAACTATTTTTTTATCCATTTATAGTAAAATAAAATCCAGTGTTCAAATGAAGAAGAAGACTTTAATTACATGTAGTGTTTATACAATAGTGTTCACAGCCTTTCAATTTTAAAAGTGGAGGTCATAGCATTAATTGTTTTGTTATTTCCCTTTGGTAATAGAACTATGGAAAGTTTGCATATGGACATGAGTAATTTACAAGTTTAAATGCATTATTTTTACAGCTAAGCTTGTAACCTTACCACAAGTGAATAATTTTTGGAAAGGGAAATTAGTGACAATTGCAAATTCATATATAAACATGATAAAATTGTCATTTCATCCAGTTAAATAATTTATATAATAGTGCACATGTTAAGGGAAATGTAAATGAACAAATGTATAAAAAAATAAAATGCAACAAGATCATATAAAAGCACCATGATATAATGAATTTCTAACAAAAACATATAAATAAGAACATATTCTATGATATTTAACAATACAAGATTAGAAGGAAATAATACAATTTTTGGGAAGTCTGTCTGCCATTTCCCCATAACTGATTCCGTAATTTGAAAACCATTTCTAAGTTGTCTACATTAGGAGAGATTAATTTTATTGACAATGGAGAGCTACTGGAAATAGCAAAATTTATCTTTACTTAATGTAGTTAACCTGTAAGTTTTTCAAATCTTTAAACTACATTTCATTTTATGTTAAGCTCAAAACTGTTGATACCAGTAACTAATTTCGTTCAATATTGGCAAAAATGCTGATATATCACTTCATCTTATCATGCTTTGCATTGGCAGAAGCCAATTCTATCTGGTTAAGAAAGTTTACGATTATAAGTGAAGCAATTTGAATCAAAATTGCTTCCTAACAGATTTGAATCTGTTGATATTGTGTGTTTGTACTAGGCAATTTGGAAATAGACTATTATTACATATATAAACAAGAATGTGTCCATAGCGCACGAATGCTCCATCCACACTATCATTTTCTATGTTCAGTGGACTGTGAAAATGGAGTAAAATCTCTAATTTGGCATTACAATTAGAAAGATCATGTCATATGGAACATTTGAACTAAGTTTCAAGTTGATCATTGGACTTCAACTTCATCAAAAACTACCTCAACCAAAAACTTTAACCTGAAGCGGGACAGACAGATGAAAATACTAACGAGCGGACGCACAAACCAGAAAAAATAATGCCCATATAGGGGGCATAAATATCCCCTTTGGCATTTTATTTGCCGATATAAACATATTTATGAGATTCTTATAAAGTACATACATACTATTTTCTTGCTCTAAAAAAATTTGAACCATAAGCTTTTTGAAACATTTCCTTTTTTTTTTTTTTTTTTTTAAATTAAAGGATTTTTTGAGAATTCAGTCCTCAAAATATTTTCCAATAGAAGTGCATTGCACAAACATATATGTCAGAAATAAAAACATGAATTGTTATAAACAGAAGGCAAACAACATGTTAAGCTTATATTGTAAAATGCATGTCTTCTTTATTTCAGCATGCACGGATGCTTATTAAAGAATGAAGACTGAAGCATCATTAACCTTTCTAATAGTATTTTTGATTTGTCCAACTTAATTTATAGCACTTATAATTGTATTTATTATGCATGATTTAACATAAAAAAAAATTGACATATATATTAAAATGTAACAATTAACAGTTATATAAATAAATAAATTAACATTGTGTCTGTTAAAAGTTGTGAAATTCTTAAAATTAAACATCATTGTAATGAACTATTGTACAAATTTCATCACAACCTTGTTAGTGTTCTAAACTGTGATATTAAAAACATGAAAACTTAGTACATTGTTGACCAAAAATTAATTTTTAATTTACATAATTCACATCATATCTATATATGATACACAAACAATGACATTATATATGGTTTAAAAACAGAATGAGATCAGTAAGTTTCAAAGATAACAAAGTTCAACATGAGTGAAAATGGAAATAGATACCTTTGAAAATTTCTTTCTTTTTTTTTAGATTTAGTGTCGGCAAGTATTTTTGATCTAATTCTATTGTTTTGATCAGTGTAATTAACCAAAAAATCAAAACTACCATATCAGTGTAGATTGTTTAACAATTATGCAAGTGTAACATATTTGTCATGTTTGTAAAACAAGGATGAAGTCCTCAGAAGAAATGTACACAAAACAGTTGGCTTTTTAAGTTGACAAAATTGTGTATTATTTATGCTTTCGAGGCAAAAATTTCTCTTCTTTCTTAAACAAATTGTTGTAATATAAACTACTTCATTTTTTTTACAGCTATATCGAAGTGATGAACCAAGCAAGGCTTAAAGGAATAAAAATCATTCAGAAAACAACTTTTTCTGAAGTCTAGCAGTCAGTCTAGTTTACAGTTGAATTTGGCTAATTTATGAAGAAGTTTGTGCAAGGAATCTAGGGGCAGTATCTTTTGCTCAAATTGTGTCATTGGAAACATATCTACTGTTGATCCTGCATGATTGCTTAAAACATGTATATGAAGTACTGTAAATTCAGAAACCTGAACTTATAGATACATGGACAAAAAATATAAGTCAAAATTATTGCTTTTTCAGGAAATGCTAATAACAAATAATATTTTTAAAATCAAAAGTGTAACTTTTATTCTTTTATTAAACATATTAAATGAAAACTTTGCTCATTGCAGTCTTTCACACAAAGAAAAAACCACTACAAATTTTTTTGTTTAAGAGTCGCATGTCTGTTTTCCCTACATCATCTTAATTTTTACTGAAGTATACAGTGGCAGATCCAGAAATTTTCATGAGGTGGGGATAGGGCGTGTGGTGGGTACTGACTGCCTAAGATGATGCGGCTCCATTCACGCTTCAGTGATGCCCTAAATAATCAACATTTGTTTCCAACAAAAAGAGGGGGGGGGGGGGACAGGTCCCCTGTTAAACACTAAATTCGCCTCTGCTGTCTGGGATGTTTTGAAATTATGCTTTTCAATATGTCAACTATCAAATAAGGTACCAAACTTAAATCAGCACTATATATTGTACATTGTACATTTAAATTTAAATTCAACTCATTCAATAAATGTCTTTATATACAAAATAAATATATTACATTAAAAAAAGATAATTTCTGTACAATATCAAATGTTAGATAAGCCATACATGTATAACATGTACAAAACACTGTATGGAAATATAAAAAATCTTTTGTGTCATGTAAAAAATATTATTAAACATGCACAAACATCTGAAAAAAGATGCAAGCTTGATAACTTTAAGTACAAAATTTAACTACACAACCATAGATCATTATGATCTATTTTGGTGATACATGTATCGAAAAAAAATTAATTTGAATTTCAGACAAAAGTTGGGCTTGTCGGATAGTAGAACTACAAATAGCATTTGAAATATACATAGTTATTAGCATGACAAGGTGGTAGTGAAGGTTTTACTTTTTAATGAAAAAAAATGTTTTGTTGAATTCATTGACACAAATAAATTTGTCATGTTTATATATCTTGAAAATAATAATTTCTATCAAAACATGAAAACATAAGTTGAAGGAAAATAATTAAACTGGACATTGGTCATTAAGTTATTAAAATAAAAAAAAAAATCTTATATAGGAGTTGTAATTCTCTTCTCTATGTAGACATAAAAGATTTCATACAGGTTATTATTCATTGTTTTAATAAAAATTGTTTTTGTTCTCGAGATGTTATTGCAAATTTAATTACAGTACAAATTTCATTTTGTGTTTCTTACTCATTTTTAGTTCAAAATTATTTAAATCAACATCATTGCATTAATATTTGGCTAAAAAAAATCAATGGACATCCTTTACAGATGACCTTGTTTTTAATGGACATCCTTTACAGATGACCTTGTTTTTAATGAACATCCTTTACAGATGACCTTGTTTTTAATGGACATCCTTTACAGATGACCTTGTTTTTAATGGACATCCTTTACAGATGACCTTGTTTTTAATGAACATCCTTTACAGATGACCTTGTTTTTAATGGACACCCTTTACAGATGACCTTGTTTTTAATGAACATCCTTTACAGATGACCTTGTTTTTAATGGACACCCTTTACAGATGACCTTGTTTTTAATGGACACCCTTTACAGATGACCTTGTTTTTAATGAACATCCTTTACAGATGACCTTGTTTTTAATTACACTGAATTTCATTTTGTGTTTCTAACTCATTTCTTGGCTCAGTTTCAATAAATTTCAATAAATCAATAATATTACAGGAATATTTGGCTAAAGAAAAATCTAATGCACTTTCCTCCAAGGTGACCTTGTTCCCAGGAATATCTAGCTGAAGAAGACCTTCATCTCCCAAATCCTGTTTTATTGTAACTAATCCTGACACAGTTATCTTTCTTGGTGAACAAAGTTTAGTTTTATAGTTGCAGTTGACATCAGGTTCAATTATTTTTTCTTTTTTAATGTCATCATATTTATTTTGTTCATTTGGAGAATGAGGATCTTCTATTTCTATTTCAATACTATTACAACCATCAGATCGAATATATGCGTTCATTTGCATGTCGTCTATACATATCACATCACATTCAAATCCTGATGAAGCAGAACTCATTTTGCTACTATCATCACTCATAGCAGAATTTGGTTGATGAATTGGATGAAAGAATTGTTTTTCCCAAGGCAACGGTCGGTAGAATGGGTTACATCTGAAATTGTGGATACCTTGAGGCCTCTCCTGCACCCGGAGTGTACCCAAAGCTAAACTCGGAAATGCAGGAGGGCCACAGACGTTTTTTGGACACGTACTTGATTGTTCATACTGTGGAGGTTGGTAGCGGTTTATATTGCTAAATGTATTAAACGGATGGTGATGAGACATACCATGAATAGGCATTTGCATATCTGTCGGCTGCAGTCCATAGCTGTTATATGCAGCAGGATATTGTGAGGGTTCGGAATATCCATCACCATATCTCCCTGTAGGGGGAGGGGGCGGATGCATAGGGTACCTCTGAGGTAGTGACGAAAAATGTCTCAGCATGTTAGAACTTGGGGGTAAATAAGGTGGAATAGTTGGTGGTCTAACATAATGTCCATTATAAGGGCCTCTGTCAACATGACTTGTGGTTCCATAAGGTGATGGTAGCCCTGGATGATGCATACAAGGTGATGGAAGATTTGTTCGTGGATCATTTGTGGGTGTTGTGCGACTAAAGCGATTGAAATAAGAGTCATATCGTAATGGATCATTTTGAACATGTTGATGATTAAAAGGACTAGAGAATGATGAACTTTCTTGTGACGATCGTGGCAGCATTTTATCATTTACACATGGCGGCATTGTCATTGAACTGTGGCCGCTATGAATTTGTGGCATAGTTTGAGGATTATACGGAGGTATTTGTGGCGGTAATACATTTTCTGGAGAACTTATACCCATCGCCATCGATGGTTGTGATGGGTGTGAGAATTGTGGTACAGGTGGTTTAAATAATGAATCACTCGATGAAAAGTTTGGTCCACCAGAAGAACTCACCGGTGTGAATGGATTAAATGTCCCAGCAGAAGTCTGTGATATTTGGGCATTATGCCCAGAAACAATTGGTCCGTCCTGCAGACTGCTTGCTGGTGGTGTTCGATTATTTTTAACAACAGACTGACTTGGTGGGGGCGAAGTTACTTGATTAAAGTCTTGCCCACCTTGAGGACTTGGATAAGGTTTTGGCTTTGATCGTAAATAAACACATTTTCTATATATACAAGTCTGTTTTAAAACATCCCTTCTTAGACAGAAATTACATTTGTTACAATTCTCTTTAACCTGACATGGTCCACACTGTCCACATCTACGCCTTCTTTTCGATCGTCCACGATCCCCATCATAATCATGATGAAACTGATTGGGACTTGTTGGATCTTCTTCTTTATTGATAATAAATTCTTCCCCATCAGTGCACACTGTGAGCGGAAACTGTAATTTGTTATCAGACATCCTTTATACCGTTACTCTAAAATTATAAATGAGAAAAATCAATATTCTATGATAAAAACGATATCATTAACTGAATGACACTTGCCATCTGATCGATTCTAGATACGAATGATGGAAACACCATAGCAGCTAATTAATCCTGTCATATAAAAACAGTAATTAATACACAATATCTTATTGGAATTTTAATCTTTCATACACACATAAAAAGATTCTGTTTAAAGAAAACAGGTGCTCTGGTGATGACTAATAACATTTGAAATACAAAATAACCATGTGTTTATGAATATAAGCAACCTAACACAAAAACAAAAGGACATCTAGCACATAAAAGAGGTCAACAAAGCACTCTCTCTAAACATATTCACTTGTAAATTTTACAAAATATTATCACAAGTTGGTTTACGGTTATGGAATATTTGTTTCACAGATGATGAAGTATATGTTTCAATTGTCATACCGTCACCACAATACTTTCACCCAAATATGACCTACAACATTATAGACTTATCACCTGGTTTGTACTAACAGTAGCAACACCATCTACGCGGCTAAGGAGCAAAACCTGTGTACCCTTCTGGAGCACCTGAAATTGCACGCAGGTTTTAGGCACCTCTTCCTCCAGCTGCTTGCAAAAATTAATTTGCCACTATTTTCCCCATGTAAAACTATGCTTTAACTGTAACAATCAAAGTGATGGAAATCACTCATGGAAAGATTAGAAGAGTAGTTTGAATTATTTCATATTAAGGAAAAAATAAACAATAATAAAAAAAAAAAAAAAAAGCACTATTGCTGAAAGTTGCATTAACAGCAGGTCTTTAGAAGGAAACATGCTTTTCCAGTATGAGGATAAAAGGAGCTCAAATGAAATATTATGGGTCTCTTAATTTGCACAATTTTATTTAAACTGCATTTTATATCTTATCGAAATAATGTTGCGGGTTCTGAACATGTTTCAAAAAAACAAAAAATTGCAAATCAAAAATTCTTCTAGTAAATGTTACCAACTATCCTTGCAAGGCATAAAATCTAGACCAACAGCTAAAACTTTAAAGTGTCAACAAAATTAATCCAAAAATGTTGTTTTGGGGCATTTTGTAAGTTGAAACAGAGGTTATATATATATGACATTGAATATTAAAAGTTGTAGAGTGCCTTTTGATCAATTTTTAAAGTATTTTTCAACACAGGGCATTCAAAATGTACTTTTTCAACGTAAACAATTAAAAAACTTATTTTATTGAATCAGGATTCTTTCTTGATTACAAAAATATATATTTACTTCTAATAAAAATTCAAACATTTCAAATGACTAAAATAATGATTGATTGGGAACAAACTAATAAACAATGATTTGTTATAATTAAAAGTTTTAACATTGTAATTGGTTATCAAAGGAACCAGGATTATAATTTAGTACGCCAGACGCGCGTTTCGTCTACATAAGACTCATCAATGATGCTCATATCAAAATATTCATAAAGCCAAACTAGTACAAAGTTGAAGAGCATTGAGGATCCTAAATTCCAAAAAGTTGTGCCAAATATGGCTAAGGTGATCTATGCCTGGGATAAGAAAATCCTTAGTTTTTGTTTCAAGCCAATTCCTAATAAAAAAAAGTGAACTAATCTAAATTGTTGATTAATTACAGATGATTATTGGAAATTTATCAAGTAAATTATAGGCCTTACTTGAATATCTTTTATATATTCATATTTATATTTACATTTCATTTTTTTAAAGATCTTGTTAATCCATTGTTAATCCATTAATCATTTATCTTTCAGATATAATTTACAGAATCACTTTATGTAATGTTGATCAAAAGTAATTGGCAATAAATATATCTATCATCCTTACATACATGTGATTCTTCCAGAGGGAGTTAAAATCTCCCGCTTTTCAGACCCTCTTCCGTCCCTCCCGTTAAAATTTGAAATCTTCCGCTTTTTGAAAATGTTTTAAGGACCTTATACAGTTATATATATCAAACATCTAAACGAGTCTTAATTGAAAACTAGGTTCAAAACTATGATTGCTTTGGATCAAAATCGCAATTTTTATTGCATGTAAAACAAATTTCATTGTAGAAGGGTCTAAATACAGCACAAACAACATTTTCCAAAAGAACAAAAAAGTGAAAAAGTATATTTAAACAAAACGCATTTGACTAACAGGTCGAACAACTGTTGTTCTTAAACCCTGCTGACTGTTATTGGCGATTGCAAATAAAATTGATCACGAGATGTAACAAAATGGATCTTAAAGGGAAACTTCGCAAAAAAATCAAAAATTGATATTATGTTCATTCTGTATAAAAATGCTCAAATTCATAGATATTAAAGTTTTATTCCGCTAGATAAGCGATCACCATCGATTTTAAATTTAGAGTATCAATTCTCTGCGATCCGCCATTTTGTCTTCTTTCCCGATTAATAAAAACGATATGTCTATAAACCACAAAGAAACAAAACTACAGTAACCGATGTAGTCGTAATTGCGTGTCGATATCTTGTCAATCGTACGGTTGTTTTATCCGACTAACTAACTTGATACGAAAAATATTGTTACTTTTTTTAAGTTACTATGGTCTGTTGTTTTTAAGCTGTTGATATTGGAATTAGGTGAAAAGTCAAAGTTGAAATCATAAATAAGTGTTCCGTGAAAATTGTTTTCGAAAATCTAATTTGTTCATAATTCTTTAAAGTAATAAACAAATATATTTTGATCTTCCCTCATCTGATCACCAGCATGGCTAAAGGTATTACTTCCAAAGGTATTGTGAGGGGTGTGAGGTAACACGTCCAGGTATTCAAGCGATTTCCTGTCGGGCTTGCAAGTTCATGCATCGTTTCACTTCTGCAGGTATTGATCAGTGTACACGGCTGATAACTTATAACTTATAACTTTCCATTTTGAACTATCAGATGAATAATATACAACTCTGTCTTACTTGTCATTACTAAACTCATACGCTTGTTTATAAATAACATTTCTGGTGTAAAGAATATAATTCATAAACATATAAATAATACCCAAAAAATAAGATTTGATGAAATTAAAATCTATTTAAATATTTTTTCCAAGGGTGAATTTGGGAAAATGTAATATATAGTCATTGTCAATAGTGAAGGACAGATTGGAACAGACCAGAAATATTGATTTAAAAAAATGTACGCACTTGCCGACGATTCGTTTATACGACTGGATAGAAAGTTACGGAACTATAGCGCAATTTAAAATATATACATGTATACATTGAACATAAGAAAAAAAACATATATTTTGAATAAATAGGGGTAAAATTGTTGTAAATAGACTAGTCCACGTATGCCAACAGTATGTAATCATCGAATGTCGATAGACTATTGTATACCAGAAGAAGAAGAGAACCAATTTGATTTAAATACAGGTCGATGTATAACTTTTGCTTTGGTTCATTGAAGCTGTGGACCTAGTAAAATCACAGATTTATATTTCAATAAGATTGTTCTCGAACAAAGGAAGTAATTCGTCATCACAATTGTTATATATGCCACTGGACGAACACTAATTATCCCCAGGGAATGTGAATATTTTGCTGGGAAACTTTTGAGTATCAAAGTTTCAAATTAATTTCGGGATTTATTTTCTTTCTTGGTATTCAATAAAAGAATAAATTACTTGTTCGCTAAATAGGGATATTCTTGTCAGATAAAAGACTTTTAGTTATATTTAAAAAATAGGGAAATATGACATTAAATTGGTTCTGTCTTTTTTTTAAACATCGTTAAAAAGATGTGTGTCTAAGGTGAACGCCACAAGAACCCTGTAATACTAGTACGAGAGTATAGCATGTAAACATTCCTTCTCAATAATATGGTTGTATTGGAAATCTTTTCATACAGATTGACAACTCATTGTCTGATATGCATGTAATATTTGCCACATGACGCCCATAGTTCTTTCTACCATCATCATCTTATTCTGTGATATTGCTGTAAACATCGATGGTTCACACCCAAACAAAATGGGAGTAATGGACCTTCAGAGCTTCTCCGTGTTATACACTTGTGAAATATATAGACGAAATTTCTGTATTGAAATGAATCTACATCTCACAAACAGGATTTTCAAATAACGATTGTGAGTAATCACCTTACAAACCAATATAAACGTATGGCAAGATATAACCATGAAGGAATTTAGTTTTTGTCAGACGCAAGAACTCATCACTATATATATCATAAACGTATACGTATATATATGCATACAGTTTCAAATATTAAGAACAAGCGGTCGATGTCGATAGTCTGTTTTCTAACTGTTCAGAGTTAGACATGTCACTTGTTCATTCTTGGAAGCCTTCATATTCCCCGTCTAACGATGGGACCTCTTTCTGATTGTGTTGACTATAAATGCTTGTATGGTAATTCTGTCGTTTATCTGTACAAGCGGTTGCATTTCCTCTCCTTTCCCAACAAACAAACGAACGAAAAGCCACTAGGAATTGGAATTGTAATGGCTCTTATACGTCAGGAAACTTACATGTATACTAATAATGATTGTTTCAAAAACAACGATGTATGGACGAACTATTATAAATTCATCAATATCAGTTATGCATGACTAAAATATAACTTTTATTACAACTACTGTATTACTTATTTGGATTAATGACGGCTATCATGTTCAACATAGCACAAATATTATCATAGAATTTTTAAAAAAATCCTCAAAAATCCTCAAAAGAAATAATGCCTTAGCTTAGATAATTGATATTCTTTTCACAAAAAGTTCGTGTAAATGATTGTCAAATGAATTTAATTATGTAAGAATAAAATGTTAAAAAGAAACTAAAAAAAAATCATGCATGTTGTATGTTGTATTTTTTTGTCAATTAAAAACTTTAAAATTGCAATAGTTTTATTAGCATTTAAACACAGCCAGATTTGAATACAAGTTAAGAAATTCCGGTAAAGTCAATGATATCAAACAGATGTACAATGGTATATCAAATTGGGTAATATTGCATTTAGTTTTTATAAAAGATTAAAACTACTATTTTTTGCTTCATATTTGAATCTTTACGCCAATTGCCGCTAAGAAAGTAATCAAAAATTGTTTCCTTTTATTTTTTATACACTTTCGGAATTACGAATCTGAATTTTATTTTCAATTAATTTACACAATTTAATTATTGTATCTTTATTCTCATCGTGTATTAAATCTTAGTGTATTAACATCGTGACAGCATACTCTTTCTAATTCTTTCTGTTTATCCTTTCCAAATAACAACATTTATACCTGTGTACGCTTGAACTCACACCTGCGGCTAAATAGCTACAAGGTAAACGAATTGACCTCAAGCCGAGAAATATACAGTGACCTTTACAAAATAATATACACACTCTGCTCACACATTAGTTGCATTGAAATGATTATCAAAACAATAACGGTAAATAGAACTGAAATATTTTCAGTTCAATATCAGTAAAAATGTTCAATAAATATTTTATGAAAAAAATCTCAACAATAATTAATTAAATTTATTCAAAAACATTTACTAGAGATAATTTTATAGGAGTTTAATTCAATCAATACAAAACGGTATATGCATATTCATTTTCGTTCATTCTTATATTGTGGTTCATAACTTCGACCATTCGTCAGCTGTGTGCTTTTAATTACGTATATTGTCGATAAGCTATAAGAGTTAAACAGATTTTATTTTTTCCCAGAATTCAATAAATCGGGCTAATACGTCACGACCCACTCGAGAATTCAACCAAAAAAGTTACAAATACTTGATTTTCTCCGTTATTAGAAGGAATATAAATTTAAAACTTTGCAAATGTGTTTTTTATGTTAAGATGAACATAATTAGATGATAAGTAAAAAATCGCGGAATTTCCCTTTAATATAAAGGAGTAGGTTCAGTAAGACCCTTTTTTGGCCACAAAATATAGCAGTTTTACAAAATTGTGAAAATGTTATCTTTAAGCTATTTATTGGACAGTAAAATGCTTCTGCTTCATAAATATGGGCTGTTTTTGACAATACAATGCACATATATCTGGTACTAACATCATTAAGTCATGCTAAATTACTGAAATCTTCACAATGTTAGCATTTTAGTTAAATTTTAGACGATAGCGAGGGGTAAAATATCGGCATAAAGGGACAACCCGTGGTAAAATCTAGATATATTCAAGCCCCCATGAATTATTTCGATTCTGATAGGACACATACGGCAATTCTTTTGGATCGAAGCGCTCTAGGTGTAGGCAAATATTTGCCGTTCCCATAAATAAACGCACTAATAAACTAGCGTAAAAGAACGGAGCAAACTGCATTAGTGACATGCTTAAACTATTTAAAATAATGTATTTAGACAGTTTTGGATGAATTTGAATGATATGTCTTATATGATGTACAATAAAGGGCTTTTGCCACATTTTAGCATCATTTGTGTATGTTTCCTTGTGATGATTTTCGAATTCACAAGCGTGTATTTTCCCGTAAAATGCTTACATTCTAACGTCATTGTTCTATGACGTCGGGTATCTCATTCATAAAAAAGCATATGACGTGGGAGTACAATCGGAACAGCACTGGCAATATATTCATATTTTACCACGGGTGTGTACTCAAAGCGTTTGAAGGACGTCATGTTAGAATTGATGATAATACATAACATATATAAAGGTTGAGGATGAACACGGATGCTCCCACTTTCATTTTCGCCAAAAAACATCTGAAAAGTGACGATTTTTTGCATATTTGATAGATTTTTCATATTTAAGCTTGAAACGGAGCGTTTTTAATGACTTAATCAGTTAAAATCTTTCACAGAAACAAATTGAATCCATTGAAATAGACACTTAAGTGTTTAAAAAGTGTCCAAAATCTTCCGCAGAGGCGGATAAAGGGGGGGCAGGGGGCCCGGGCCCCCCCCCTTTTTGGGAAAAAATTTGGTTCCTTTATAGGGAATCATTGAAGCGTGACTGGAGCGGGCCCCCTCTTAGGTCAGTCAGTGGGCCCCCACTTATGAAAATTTCTGGATCCGCCACTGTTTCGTTAGATGAACCTGACATTTTAGGCCAAAATCAGTCCTTACCGGACCTACTCCTTTAATACTAAACAGAAAAAGATAAACTTGTGACCAAGATGTTATGCCACAAACATAAGGTGTCAATATTTTTTTTGTACACCAGATCTAGATTTCGACAATATATGTCTCTTCAGTGATGTTAACATCTAATATATACATTTGTGTATTCAATTATGAGGTCAAATATTTGTATATTAAGCATGTTAAGAGGTGTATATTGCAGGGTCTGTATAATTATGTTAGATTGAGGTTGATAATTAAGTAATGTGGTCAATTTGATTGACAGTTTAGAAGGTGGGGTATTGTAATTAAAGGTCTAGCTACCTTGTCTCTGATTGTTTAGTGATAATGACAGTTGTCAATCATACTAGTATTGTATCAATACCCAATTACCTAATCAAAATGTGTTTTTTTTTCAAAAACCTGCACATCAACACACTTTAATGACATACATTGTTACATGAACTTCACCAATAATATACCCTTTTTTTTCAGTTTAAATATGTGTATTATGTGCACATACATGAGAACCATAGGGAACTATATTTCAGTCTGAATACATTTAGTAACAGTAGCTAACCTGTCGAGTTGTTAGGGAGGCCGGTGCCTTAGTAAAGATTTAGAACAAGTTCTAATCTTTCCAAAAACAGTAACTTAATCTATATCAGGGACCATTGATACAGGTGAGTTAAATGATGTCAGCTGCAAGCAATTGCAAATAACTTGTTCTATACACGGAGGCTGGGTTAACAGATTTAAATTTTGTTATCAACATTTTTCAAATCTTTTTTCATATTTCCCGTCTATTTGTATTACATTACTAAAAATTTTTGGGACCTATTTTAGCCTAAAAAACATAAAATAAGTGTAAAATGCACTTTTTAAATGGTTTCTGACGCAGGGCATGTATATTTTATAGTTGCTGTAAAGTGTAAGGGCAGGACATTTTTGATGCCTTATTCTCCCCATTAACTGTCTATCATAAAATTATAATATGGATTCAAAAAAAAGCTATGTCCTGATATATTTGATGTGAGACTTGTTAGTAAAAAATAGACCTTGAAAATTTTTGTTTGTTGTATGTTAAGCATGTTAAGTGTCAGAGCATAACCTCGTTAGATTTCTTGTTGTAAACAAGATATACCCCAGGCTATTCGATGAAATTTGCAACATGACCGACACAAGTTAAAACAGATTAACACACAATTTTATTCAAATGTTGAACAAAAGGCTACGAATGAGTCTGAAATGACAACAAATTTATGAACGACGGTCGATAAATGGAGGCATAAAGGCCACACCAAGAAGGCAGGTTGTAGTCTGGTCTAGAAACAGGCATTCAGGTAAAAAAAAAAATATGCCCGTTTTTTATTCATCGTGTTCATTTAATGCTAAATGATTCTGTTGAAAAGTTTTGTTTCTAATAGCAAAAAAGTAGACAGGATTATTGTTTTCAATCAAGATACAGCCAGAATTTTTGTTTAAGGCAAAAATCAGAGTCAGATTTTGTTCACTCGTATATCTCACAGACTGCCCCCTCAAATCAAATGGTTCGTACCTTAGACTTAAAATATATCTAGAGCTTTTACTGAATGGGGATCATTATTCAGCTACATGTCTGTTATTTTAGACCATGTGAAAACTTTGACTCATTCAAATTTCGAGTCAACCGTGTTCGATACAACGAGAGTTAACTGTATGTTATTTTAGAATAGGCTGGGGTGTTTGGGGTTAAACATGCTCAATCCTGTGTCGCTTTGAAGGTGTCATGATTGTCAGTCTCAGCCTAAGCAATGTGTTACTGGTGTTAGTGTAATTAGCATTTCAAAATGACTATGTGACGTTTTTTCGACGCACTCGTCCACTCCACCATAGCTAATCACATGACTTTGCCATGATAAGTAAATACCAGCGGAAAATATCTTTATAAGTAAAGAATTGTCCCATAAAAATTAAAGACACAGGAAATGGCAAAGATCAATATGTCTAGTCTGATTAATCATTTTACAAAAAAAAAAGTCAGAGCAAAGGGTCCGAGTAAGCCCTCTCTGCCCCCCTCTGGATCTCATTATAATACCCATAAATGGGGCATAAAAACATTGATGAACATAATTTTAATTTGCTAACAAGTCCCTGTGGTTTATATATATCTATCATGTGTATGGCTTCAGTATCCTTTTATTATCAAACAATATAAAAGTCACCCCATTCGTCATTATTACCTGTTTTGAATAATTAAAGTCATAAGAAACCTCAAATCAACAACAAAATGCATACGTTTTTTTAAAACTCAATGGATAGTTTTCATTATAAAACTTGTGTACCTATACTTTTTTTTTAAGAAAATTCTTTAATTTTTTCATATTTAGAAGAAGTTTCCTTTATTTTAATTGCTTCCAGGAAGCAATTCCCCCCCCCGACATATTTTTCCGTATGCGAAGTGACCTCAGTGTGACCCATCTTGTAAAAATCCAGTGATCACAATATGCATGGATGTCCTTAAAATAAACTATTATCTGAATTTACATGTTAAACATGTGCTCAATTTCCATGCTTTTTTGTTTATTTTTTGTCGATTGTTGACAAACAGGTGACTATCGTTAAACTTCGGCTTCAAAACAAGAACTTTAATAACCTGCCATATTTTCACAACAACACTGACCAATTGAAAAAAAAATTAACAACTATACGAAATTTACACACAAAAAATGATAAATTCGTGCACAGAAGACTAAGTTTATGATGTTTGTATGCATTGGTTCAAGAATTGGAAGAACATTATTTTTCACCGGTCACTCGTTTCTTATGACTTTAATAATTGTTGTAAACTAAAATGAAGTAAAATGAGCCTTATTGAGGTTTTATCAATTACTTTTCAAAACAAACAAATTTCTTCCTGTTTCAGTTTAAACACATTTCTATGTTTTGCTTTGGTTATTATTAAAGTTATAAAGAGTGTTATAGGAAGGGTAATGATGAGGATGGAAACATTCAGACCTGCCAACTATCCTGATTTTTGCAGTATTATCCTGATTTTCATCCCTCAACCTGAATCCCGATATCGGGATCGTAAAACTAGTCAAAATCCCAATTTTAACAAATTTTACCCGAAAAAATTATCGGTTACCAATTTTGAAGTTTTTCTGATCAATTTTTAAAAATCTATAATTTTACCTAGGGACATATTATGACAAGTTAACGACCCTAAGCTAATCAACAGTCACAACAGGTGTCATAATTAGTTGTATTTAATCGGATTTCCTAATGGGTCATAACAATTCTCAAAATTAATTTGTAAACACAAAAATGACAAATTCGGTCAGACAGCCTTTCAATTTTAATCAATTTATCATACGAGCTCAATTTACAACGTTTACCGTAGTTCCACAACAAAATCGTAATTAACAGAAAGATGAGAACTGTATTAAATGAACTCTCAAGAAAACATCCTTTATCTTGAAATCCATTTAAACTTTTGAAACCAGACATGTGTCTGTTGATTTAAAATTGATGCCATTTTTGTATTCACTTCTACTGTGTTACTGTATAGCGTCCGCCGATAAGAACACCAAATCAAAATCTGTATTCATCCTTCTAACTTTAGGAAATGTAGGTTTAGATTTGTAGCTATGGTTCATAGATAAGAAGGTCTTTGGGGGAAAAGGAAGGGGTCTTCACTTTATATCCTTTATTCTTAATGCCAGTTTTCTGTATTCTTGAGTTATTTTGTAAATTTTAAAATTAGTACAAGAATTATGCAAATAAAAGAAACCAAGGCCTACAAGCTCATCATTAGTATACCAAAAGAAAAAAGAAAAGAAATGAGACTGTTTAGGAGTAAAAAACAATGCACACAGAAACATCGCAAAAAATGTAACCCTTAAAATACCGGTCGCATGCTAAATCCTCCATGGAGATTTTCAAAAGTTGGCAGGTCTGAACATTTAATTAAGTTTTTTTTATCTAAAATGCATATGATGAATCAACTTCAAATGATGCATGAATGTATGAAGTCCTAACCATATGCAATGCATTTATGAAAAAAAACAGAAAGGAAAAGGATTATTTTTCTGGCGATAAATTTTCAAGGTCTACAAAGTCCCTGTTTTGTTCGAATGAATAAACAGAGGCATATGGATATATATAAACTAACAACAATAAAGAAAATACTTACAATAACTGACCTTGCTCTGGCACATTACTAGACGAATGTGCGTACAAATCCCCATTATAGCCTATGTAGACCATAAGTTTTACTTAATTTGAGCATATTAAATTATAAGCCTGGTACCTTAATTGATACTGTAATTATTGTACAACATGCAATAAAAACTCTGCACAGTGGATATACAAGTTTTAAGTTTCTACCATGTACAATATATAAAATTGAATTCAATAGGGGGTCAAATCATGAAAATGTTAATATGTATGAACTATGTGTCACTGTGATCATGTGTTTTACCTCAAATTATAACAGCTCTAATCACACATCACTTGCATACAGGTATCTGACAACTACTTTAGTCTTTACACAACAGCTAAATAAAATTTTGTAACATGAGATTTTCACACACTTAATAACTGCAGTCTACATACTACGCCTTGGGGATAAACATCTGGATATCTATAATTGCATTCATCTGTCAATCAACGTGAACTCTTGCCGCGGCTCCGTTGTTCGCTACGGCATCTAAAAATAGATCTCAATTACCTTCGTTTATTTGACCTAATTACATTAACGTACTAGATCCTTTTCCTGCAAATTGAACACTTAACCAATCGTACAGGTTTCTTTAAAAACATCTAATGCATGTAATATTAAACAGTCTAAATTTAAAACGTAAGGAATAAATGCAATATCCATTAAAATATTTTAATTTACGCGAACGTCGTCGTAAACACGGGCACTTTATAGTTTTAAATATCAAGGTAAAATGACAATGGCCTAAACCACTCAATTTATTCACGCTATATTTACCATGCTTATTTCAAAACTGTTTCTTGGACTTGCTCAGAAGTTTCAGTCTCCGGTAAACTGGGAAACTTTTTCTGCAACCGGAGGCTGTCAATATTCGCCATGCTTGTTTATCTAAATCATAAAAGATCAATAAAAATGATGTTGTTATCATCCATTATATTTGTACTGTAGGTGATTCTTTTCTGTAATATTTTGTTTAGTTGATTTAAATAATTAAAATATTGAAATTTTATATGGAAATCATTCGTTGAACGAAACCCAAAATTGTACAATGAAAACTATAAAAGTTATCATTTGTTTTTGTTGTTTTCGGAAGCTTTCAGGACTTTCTACTGATTCGCTGAAGAATACCGAGGACATTATTTACTGACAACATGGACACGGAAGCAGTCGAATTTATGTTCTTTTTGAAAAGGAATGTCTCTGAATTAAAGAGACTTGGTTCAGAATGGGGCATGACAACAGATGAGATCAATGCATGCATTGACAAAGCACTAGAAAATGAGGCTGATGTCCCAAGGGAAAACGAGAATAGGATTACAGCAATGGAAATATGGCTAAGATTTAGCCAGGGTGTGAAAGTAATGTTCAAAGTGATTTTAATCACATTTACAGTCTTGTTTTGCGTTTTTATGTTAGCCTCCTACCATGAAGCAACTGGAAATTACGTAATGAAGGTTCTACAGCCATATGGATATGATGTGTTTCGTGCTATTCGTCTTGCCACACTGCCTCTTCATAAGATGGTGAACATAACATGTAAGAGGAATAATAATTCAAAATCTGTAACGTAAGGGTACCCAAATTGCACCGAGTACCCAAATTGCACCTATTTAGAAAAAATAGCAACGGAAATCTTACAAGATTTCCTAGAGACTAAACAATTTGTATTTTTATGATTTGATACTATGCACGTCTTTCAACATAGGTAAACATATTTAGATATACACAAAACGTTCACAGTATTTATCAACAAATGGACTGTTTACTGAAAAAGCAAAATGTACGAAAACGTCACCATGCGACGTCATCAAAACGTCATCTTTTTAAAATTAGCAAATACAATATATTATAAGTATCCATTTCGTAAAATATGAAGAGTAAGCATGGACTAATATCCAATTGTTCAAAATATTTGAAGAAATTAAACAAAAGCTCGGTTATTAGACTTTTGACGATGTGAATTTAAGCATGGATGCAATTTGGGTACTCCTCATTACAGAATCATGGATAGTTTGGAGGTTGATTCAAACCCATTTTTTTATGACTCAATATGGATTCAAAATTAAATTGGTGTATCTATACAATAAAGAAGGATAGGGCTACAAAATAAACACAGTATGGAGATTTTTTTCTTGATCATAAAAAAACGTAGGTGAAAAAACTGTCAAAATAGGTGCAATTTGGGTACCGTCACGTTAGTTGGTATTGTTGATTCAATTATTTATAGTGTTTAATAGATTCCATAGTCAGGCCTGTACACAGGGAATCTGGGTCTATCACCAAATTTATGTTCATGTTTAATTTGCACCCATGGTCGTTTCACGTACCCTCCCTATTTCCAAGCTTTTCCTGATTTATTCAGTGTTATTTGGCCCATAGATGTAATACCCATAGATAAAGCTCGCCAAAAGTTCCCCACTGTTCTCTATTGTTAGATACAAAGAACCATGACCAAATTGACTCTCTTTGATGTTATATGTGTGTTGTACCCAATCAAGTAACTCTAGCCATATCTCTTATCTGTTGATCTCATTGACCAGTACAGCATAATAGATTTTCTTAAATGTCTTCTCGAGTTATGTCCCTTCTGTTGTTAATATATGTCTATTTTTAGCGCACTGGACAGACAAACAGAATGGTCAAAAAATGGATGAAATCGATCAAAAATTCCGCATTTTACGAGGGAAATATTGAACTAAATTCAAAAATGTATTTTTTAGGCTTGTGTCTTCATATTTCATAAAAACTGTGTTCCTGTTAGTTCCTGAAAATGGGAATAGCACCTTTCTGTGCTTCTGAAATACACCTTTTCTTTGATATGCTTCATTAAGGTGTCGAACTGCGTCGAATTTGGGAAATAAATAATAAGAAAGTACATTATTTTCCTTTTTTCATCAGTTTTTCTGGTTTTAAAAGGGAAATTGTCTTTCTAAAATCATTTTTATATTTTTCAGAATAAGTTAGTTAATATATCATAGATGAATTTTATATATTTTATGGCTAATTACAAAAATTATAATAATTTCATTCAAGTGGTTTATGAAATATGTATTTATAATTACTGTAAAGAGTTTATAGTTTAGTGAAATGACAAAACATACAATGCATGGAAACAAATTTTTGGAGCATACATATTTTCAACTTGTTTAATGTTTTCTAACAATTATATTTTCAATAAGCTTGTTTATAAATAATAGTAAACATTGTTAATTATAAGATAGAGTTAAATTTATATAAAATTTAAACAGGATCAAAACAAAAGTTCTGCCTAAAAAAGAAAAATATTCATATTTATTAGTTTCTTTTCAAGAATAATTTGTTATATTGTTTCATCTAAACAAATATTATTTTTTTATAATCAAGTCAATATAAAATATATTTTTTTATTTTGTTTCTTTCTGATTTTTAGCATGTTTAATTGCTAAGTAACTTTTAATTGTCAGTTTTCTATTGTCATGGTTGTAAATCTGCATCTCCATGACCAACTGGTTCATGTCATTATCAGATAAGTGTGAAAGCCATTACAACGCACATATAACCTTTGAAGTCAGGGTTGAGCTTCATCTATGGGTATTACATCTATGTTTGGCCTAACCTTTCTCTAGAATTGTTTTATTCAGTTTTATATTTTTCCTCTTTTTGTCCTTGGTGGTCTCTTTTTGCATTCTTAGTGTGTGGGTGGACATGGGTTCAATCCCTGGTCATGCTGGTTGGGTCAAACTAATATAATGAATGAATGACTTGGAAAAAGGAATATAAAGCTTCTTAATTTGGTTCCCATGGCCAGTGCAAATAAGTAATAGATTGTAGGTAAGTTGACATGTCAGCTTGTCTGTCTACTCTAATACAAAGCAATCTTGAATGTTCATATTCATAGTGCTTTATTATATTTTTCTTTTGAATTTTCCAATTGGATGTTAACCACCCATCCATATGTGATACATGTACATACATGTGTATCCTTCGTCTTAAATTGTGTAGGGAATTTAGTCCTTTATTCTTGCATCAAATGCATTACATAAGTGATTAGCACAAACTGTCAAATTGTTAATCACTGTTATCATTGTTAACACCTGTGATCAGTCATAATTAAAGGTAATTGAATTAATTGATTAATTATCATCTATAGTATAATATACATGTATATTGCATTAACATGATTAAGGCTGCAATATACAAATGTACAGCAAAATGACATGAAATTCATGACATTATTTATAACTCTTAATAAATTAAAAAATTTATTTCTGTATTTGCAAATAATGACATTAAACATGTTAAAAGAAGTTCTAAAAAACAGTTAAAGACTTAATGTACTTTTAAAACAACTATTTTAGTTGTTTTTGGCCTAAATTAATATATTGTTCGTTTCCCCAATCCAGACCCTGTCAAAGCAGGTGTGGGAAGGTAGGTAGGGAATTAATTTTAATTTTTCCAAAAAGCTGGAACAATACCAGTCAATTCAACAAGCCTGAAACTTGGAAATGAATAAAATAATATTTGTCTTAGGTTTGCCAATAAAATTTTATGAGTACCACCATTTTTGCAGGGTCGGTCAAGATTGGGGAAACAAACAATATTTTATTTTAGGCCTTACTTCTTTTTTTTTAGCTCACCTGGCCCGAAGGGCCAAGTGAGCTTTTCTCATCACTTGGCGTCCGGCGTCCGGCGTCGTCGTCCGTCGTCGTCGTCCTGCGTCCGGCGTTAACTTTTACAAAAATCTTCTCCTCTGAAACTACTAAGCCAAATTAAACCAAACTTGGCCACAATCATCATTGGGGTATCTAGTTTAAAAATTGTGTCCGGTGACCCCGCCAACTAACCAAGATGGCCGCCATGGCTATAAATAGAACATAGTGGTAAAATGCAGTTTTTGGCTTATAACTCAAAAACCAAAGCATTTAGGGCAAATCTGACATGGGGTAATATTGTTAATCAGGTTAAGATCTATCTGCCCTGAAATTTTCAGATGAATCTGACATTCCGTTGTTAGGTTGCTGCCCCTGAATTGGTAATTTTAAGGAAATTTTGTTGTTTTTGGTTATTATCTTGAATATTATTTTAGATAGAGATAAACTGTAAAAAGCAATAATGTTCAGCAAAGTAAGATCTACAAATAAGTCAACATGACCAAAATGATCAGTTGACCACTTTAGGAGTTATTGCCCTTTATAGTCAATTTTTAACCATTTTTCATAAATTTTAGTAATCTTTTAGAAAAATCTTCTCCTCTGAAACTGCTGGGCCAAATTATTTGAAACTTGGCCACAATCATCATTGGGGTATCTAGTTTAAAAATTGTGTCCGGTGACCCCGCCAACTAACCAAGATGACCGCCATGGCTATAAATAGAACATAGGGGTAAAATGCAGTTTTTGGCTTATAACTCAAAAACCAAAGCATTTAGAGCAAATCTGACGTGGGTAAAATTGTTAATCAGGTGAAGATCTATCTGCCCTGAAATTTTCAGATGAATTGGACAACCTGTTTTTGGGTTGCGGCCCCTGAATTGGTAATTTTAAGGAAATTTTGCTGTTTTTGGTTATTATATTGAATATTATTATAGATATAGGTAAACTGTAAACAGCAATAATGTTCAGCAAGGTCAGATTTACAAATAAGTCAACATGACCAAAATGGTCAGTTGACCTCTTTAGGAGTTATTGCCCTTTAAAGTTAATTTTTAACCATTTTTCGTAAATTTTATATATCTTTTACTAAAATCTTCTTCTCTGAAACTGCTGTGCCAAATTGATCCAAACTTGGGCACAATCATCTTTGGGGTTTCTTGTTTAAAAAATGTGTCTGGTGACCTGGCCATCAAACCAAGATGGCCGCCACGGCTAAAAATAGAACATAGGGGTAAAATGCAGTTTTTGGCTTATAACTCAAAAACCAAATAATTTAGAGAAAATCTGACATGAAGTAAAATTGTTAATCAGGTCAAGATCTATCTGCCCTGAAATTTTCAGATGAATTGGACAACCTGTTTTTGGGTTGCGGCCCCTGAATTGGTAATTTTAAGGAAATTTTGCTGTTTTTGGTTATTATATTGAATATTATTATAGATATAGGTAAACTGTAAACAGCAATAATGTTCAGCAAAGTAAGATCTACAAATAAGTCAACATGAACGAAATGGTCAATTGACCCCTGTAGGAGTAATTGACCTTTGTAGTCAATTTTCAATCTGCTTCCTTTGTTTAATATTCACATAGACCAAGGTGAGCGACACAGGCTCTTTAGAGCCTCTAGTTTTATATGTATATTATGCACCTGGGCCAAAATGCAGTGAACATTTGAACTGATTGCAATATCGAACCTTGAACATATTGAAAGGGGGAGAAAAATTTAAAGATTACTGATCACTTAATTTTTAACAGAAATAGTTCCTATAAAATAAGGACAAACAATAATAGACAGGTGGCTGCAATTGTTTCACAAAAGGGAAATGATATGGGAAACACATATTTACTGTTTTTTAATTCCTTTCCAGATGAATCCCCCGAAATGAGTTTTCTTAGTGGGGTATACATAGTGTAAGATAATTTGATAAGCCAATATAAAAGAATGTGTAGATGGAAAATAATTTAAAAAAAAACCATGTAAGATTTTATATATATTGAATTTCCAAAATCAATAATACATTGTAACATAATGTTGTATATATACTACAAGTAATGTAAACATGGAATTGAAAAAAAGAAACATGAGACTTTTTTAAAACCAGATGTTGTCATGGTTGTTAAACAACATGATTTGTTTTAGTATTATAGAGAAAAGACGATGGCATATTGTTGATATTCATAGGATAAGTACAAACATGTTATGTGTCCACAAAAAGAACTTTGAGAAATTTTCCAGTAGTTTCAAAGGCTTTGAGAAATCAACTGAACATTTGGTCTAGTAAATCTTTCTTAACAGGACTCAGTGACAGATCCAGAATTTTTCATAAGTGGGGGCCCACTGACTGCCGAAGAGGGGGCCCGCTCCAGTCATGCTTTAGTGATTCCCAATATAATCAACCATTTTTTTTTTCCAGAAAAGGGTGCCCCCTCTAAATCCGCCTCTGAAACTGTACTCTAAGACATATGATTTAAACAAAATAAAACAAGTTGCTTTCTTTAAAAAAAAGAAAAGCAATACATGAACCTATGACTGCTGACTGCCGGGTCACCAAAAGATTGTTGCTGAATTTGTGTTTGCTTTTGAATTGAAATAATTGACTGTGGATAGAAGAAGGCAGATGAAAGTATATATTTACAGCTTCTGTTTGAATGGTTATTTTAAAGCTCGACTATTTTATTTATTACTTGGGAATGTACATAATTTTTCCGATTATAACCATTTGGCAAATCCTGATTTCTACTAACCGGATGACTTATGCAAATTGCACAGTTTAACTATCGCAATTTAGATTTAAGCACTGAGTTTGCTTTATAATCTGGAATTCTGGATGCATTTATTTTAACTATCATATCTTTATATTTTGTTTCCAACTATATGTTCTCAACTCGTATTTGAAGCTGTCTTTACTCATGGTAGATGTTGTATGCGTTGAAACCTGTGGCATGCAATTGATTGGGAACTCTAATGAAGAGACTTATTTTGGTCTCATAAAACATCTGAAATTTTAAGGTTTCCTGATTTTACAGGGAAACTTAGTTTTGCTGAAGAATTTATCAATTCAGAAGTTTATGAATACCTGTATACACTTTTAAAATAACCAATTTATATAAAAAGGTATGTAGATATAAAAAGATACCAGAATTAAAATGATGTACGCCAGACTCGAGTTTAGTCTACAAAAAAAGCATCAGTGACGATCGAATGAAAAAAGTTAAAGGGCGGTTTATTACATTACAAAGTTAAGGAATCTGTTCCTTGGGTAGACAATCCTTAGCTTTTCGAAAAGGTCAAAGTTTATAATAGAACAGTGACTCAAAAAAGAAACAAAAGAGATACAACTCGAGGTTAGAATACCGTTAGTAATGATGACCGTGCTTGAAAGTCACATGTGAAGCTCTTTCTATCGTGTCCTGAACTTATAGATAACAAAAACGAAAATAAGCTTTCAGGAGTGAGTTTTAAAATAGGATTGCATGCAAGCAGTATTTAGCGCACGAAATAGTAAATAGAAAGCATCTAACTGAAACTCAGGAAAAGAATACGCATATGCATCATTACATATCTTAAACTTATAGTTGAATTTGAATGTCAACAGCCTACATTAAAGGTTTTGACTTGGGATTCATTGTCATTTTATCTGGATTTTTTTAGAACGCAAACCGATAGTGTGCTTTTGAAATGTTATCTATAACCAGGGGTCGAATTTAAGCTTTTTTTTGTACTGGCCAGCCGGACCAGTGGACCGAAAACTCTACTGGTCCGGCTCCAAATCTACTGGTCCTGCAAAAATGACATTCATTTGACTATCACTAATAAAAAAAATTGTACAGTTCATTAAATTCCGATCTACTATATAGTTCAACCATTCGCGATCTTTTTCCCATGATTTTTGGTATTTTCGTTTCCTTTTGTCAATTTCATTTACTTTATTTCGATCTTCCTTTTGATTTTCACTTTTTTTTTTTTTTTGTCCGGCGGTTTTACTCCTTCCAAAAATTTCCACATTTTATATTGTTGTGAAGGACGCTCACTCGGGATAGTAATTAACTTGATCAATTGTAATACCCCTCAGTACCGTGTAATTGATTTAAAAGGTAAATTGTTTTGTAAACAAACAGAGATTGCAATGCAATCAGTGATATTTATCGACAAATTTTTACTGGTCCGCCGGACCACCAGCTGACAAAATCTACTGGTCCCAGACCACCAGACCAGCGCTAATATCGACCCCTGTCTATTATAATGTGAATGAATCAAGACGTGAAGGATAGTTGGTCAACACAGTGAATACAATTTTCAAAACAGTACCATAGTACAAATATGTAGATGCTATAAGGTTACACTATTAAAACAAACAAACAAAAATTGAATTAAAATTTTATAATAAACTAACGTTCCTGTTAGTATTTTTTTTTGAAATTCTTTTGAATAAATATAATATCCATAAACAAGAAGGTCAAGTATTTACGGATGGACATTTTATTTATCGAATGAATCTATTTTTAAATTCTAACATTCGTGAATATATTACCAGAGACATGTACATATATATATGTATTATATGTCTCTGATATTACTATACAAACTATAAGCAAAGACTTCTAAATCCATACTAAAACAGTATAAAATAATTGAAACATTAATATAATTGTAATTAAATTTTGTTGTGATTATTGTAAATCATTTTACGGTTGTTGTGAGCTGCAAGGATTTAAAATCATGCTTTATGATTAGAAAACACACAAGTATTTTTATTCACGACCGTTTAGAATTTAAATATTGAATACATTTACCTTACTTTCCGTTTTATGGATATATTACAATACAAAAAAAAAATAATAATTACTCATAAAAGTTAAATACTAAAATGGTATGAAATAATTAACATAGAAATATAATAATTATTTTTTATAAACATTTTTTTTGTAGGATGCAAGAATATATTTAGATTTAATTTTTATGTTTCTTTTACAACTGAATATTTAAAAATACCAAAGCAGAGTATATTGTCATATTCTGATTTCAATCATTGTTAGTTTTTTTCAGAAACATAAATACAGAATATATTTCGTATATATTTCTTTGATTCCGATTGAATTAAATACTTTTGATAAGAATATTATCTTTCTGTTTTCTGATCTAATATTAATATTTTAACCAGAATGTCCTCTCCCGTAAGTCTATGATGAAATACACAGTATCCAGTGGTTACATCTTTAAGCTTAATTAGTTAATATGTTATCGAGTCAACAGACCACCTTATAATTGACCCAGATACACACAGTGTACAGCGGTCATTTTAAAACAAATATAATTGTGTCGTCAAGGGACATCAAGGGACCATATCAAAGACGTAGATAACAACCTGTTAAGACCTGTATAAATGATTGAAAAATTTCGAGACGTTCCGAGAATTTTATTCTGACTTCCGGTCGAGATATATCGAGTGGCCCATAGACACATCCAAAACTCACCAATATATAAGCATGAACCCCTCAGGGGGTTCATGCAAAAATGTACTTATCATTTGGTTAATAATTAAGTAATGCATTTCAATTTGGAATAGCAAAGTACACCTAAATATTTGTTTTCTTCAAAATCCTAACAATAAGGACAGATTAACATAAGCACTTGTTATTTGTTTTCTTAAACCTATTTCAAATGTATTTGTAAATGTGAATATACATTGTAACTCGTATAATTCATAATCAAATATTGTTTACACTAAGGCCAAAAAAATAATATGTGTGTTTCCTATTACATCTTTGAAAAAAACAGGGTAGGTAGGTCATTTGTAGTTAGGGATTTTTTTTTTTTTTAATTTTTTTTTTAAAGAACAGTATATATATAAAATAACTTTGACACTTTGATGTACAAAATGTAATATGTTTTTTATAACTAATCACTATCCTGAGTGATTAGTGGATTGTAACAGGGGACATCAGGAGGAGCTTGGACTCCTGAAGGATTTTGTAAAAAGCCAATGTTTGAAATAAATATTTATTTATGTTGTTAAAAAAAAAAAAAAAGTAATGCATATATCACCTTTTTAATAACAGGACATGCCCTAAATGTCCAACGACCTTTGAGACAGATTAACATAAGCACTTGTTGCTTGTTTCTAAATCCTATTTGTTAATGTGAATATACATTGTAACTCGTATAATTCATAATCAAATATTGTTTACACTAAGGCCAACAAAATAATATGTGTGTTTGCTATTAAATCTTTGAAAAAAATAGGGTAGGTAAGGTAGGGACACTATCAAAGTTCAAACGAATACTGCATTCACATCAATGGTCATGCACATGCCATGTTGGGCTCAAATGAAAGATAATTGGTCAAATATTTCAGAAAATTAAGTTTGAAGATAATTCGTCCTTTTTTTAGTCACATGGTATATTTCCTAAAGTCACGTGACTGTTGGAGAAAAAGTGAAAAATACGAAATCCTTGGACAAAAAGTCATGCAGAGACATATTGTTGCGCTAATAGGGTAAAGTTTTGGTAGAAACACAATGCCTTGAGTCTGTTAAAGACAGTCAAGTTATCATACTGGCATTAAAAGAGGCATAACGTGCTATAGGCCTTGAAATATAGATGTCTGTAACATTCAAAATAACTGATTTTAAATGGGGTAAAAAAAAGGGGGGGGGGGAATTTGGCATACACTCTCTTAAAAAACATTAAGTAGGTTTTCATTTTGAAATTGAAAGTAAAGTAAAGTTAAGTTACATTTGATAATATAGGAAATAATTTTTCCAACTCTGGCAGTGAGATTTGAACACACAATCTTACTGCCATGGGATAGGTCAGCACACCCTGCACCACTGTAATCATTTGTATTCTAATTTCTTTTGCAGAAAAAGATGGAAATAGAATTAAATCAAAAGAAATCAAAATTTTCTCAAAGCACTTTTATATGTATACGAACTACAAATCATGCTAAGACTGTATGATTGATTAGTCTTATGTGATTTATAGTCTAGATAGTTGTTCTAGATATTTATTCAACGAGTACAAAATGAAAAAGTCACCATATAATGATTATATTATTATAATATAAGACCATTACATACAAAAACATCAATATCAGCCTTATTTATAAAAATATCAATCCCCTTCCCATATTTATTTGGATTTTTAGGCAGCCTTACCAGGCTAAGAAAGAGTTGTGTCCCTAGTTCTGTCATATTTATTTCTGGTATTCCTTTTAGTTGTTCTATAGTTATCTTAAAATATTTCTTTGTTCAGACTGACTTCGAGATAATGAGAGTCAACTGTATGCTCAAATTGTCATTCAGGTACTGGTACAAGTATTAAGTTAGAACAGTTGGAAGTACTTAGTCTATATACATGATATACAAATCAAAAGTTGAAATCTGGTTGCTTGAATTGTCTCTTTGTATTTCATTAAATTGTGTTGATGTAGATTATTGGTAAAGGTCAAGTGAAAGTCCTTGATAGATTTTACAGATACATGTATCTTATATAAAAATAAAAACATGTTTTGAGTAACCTGTGTTTATGTCTGTGTATTTGCAGAGTTTAAGCTAGGATATTGAGGGGTTTAATTTAGTCACTTCTGCATGAAAATATAGAACTGATTCAGTTATTTCATGGGCTTAAAAACATGGTAACAGTAATGTTCAACTACATACTTGTAATTACTCTTATTATCTTCCAATTTATAAAAGAGTTAATGAAAACCTTATTGAAAATTTGAGGGAAATTGTTGTAAAAATATATGACTGTACCAACATTTGCCAAAAAAATGAGCATACATTTTGCTGATTCACATCAGTTTAAAACTTTTGTAAAGTTTCGAATGGCACTTAAAATCGTTATTAAACCATGATTACCAGTCTCATTTAAAATGTTACTTGTTTTCAGATTTTTATGATGCAGAATGTTTATTGGACAATCCATTCTTCAGGGAGCCGACCCAGGAATGTGACCTGTGTATGGATACCCATGAAGTCAAGCTGATGACTGAATCCAAACATTGGCTTGTCAGGAGACATTGCCAGCAACAACAACCTTTTGTGTTCAAGGTATACAAACAATATACTGATCATAGTGCTTGTTTGTTCATATTCACAACTTCACTTTAACTACCTTATAAACCAAAATTGCATTGTGCACCACCTACATAAATTCTTTTATCGAAATAAAATGTAGAAAGCTTTATAACAACAACACTTTATAGACTGCTGCAGAACATTAATTGAACGACATGTAGGCACTTTCATCAGGATAAAAACAAATAATTGTTTGAGTTTCCTACAGGAAAATATGGCCATTTCTATGAGAATGCAACGGATAGTGGGAAGGGAGGTTTAGGTATGCATTTGTGAGCTCTTCAAACAGTTTTATTAGATATAAGAAGATGTGGTATGAGTGCAAATGAGACAAATCTCCATCCGTCACAATTGTAAAAGTAAACCAATATAGGTAAAAGTAAGATTTTCAACACAGAGCCTTGGCTAACGCCAAACAGCAAGCTATAAAGGGTCCCAAAAATGACTAGTGTAAAAACAGGAAAACAAATGGGTTAATTGTTCATAACTTCTATTTAGTATTTTAAAATTACTATATTTCACATATTCAATGTAATGTAATGTTTAAGTAAGTGAGAAAAGTGAAAATCCAACTACATGTCCCGATTCAAATGCATTTATCTTCCCAAAAAAAGGAATAGTGGTGGATCCAGGGGGTGTGGGGGTTCCAGGGTTGGACCCCCCCCCCCCCCCCCCCCCCCCCACACACACAACCCTGGATCTGCCACTGTGTATTTATGTATTTAATTTTTACATTACTTAGCCAAAACTGGTTCCAACTGTAACCTTTGAGGACGTGGTAGATCTGTACAACAAAAACAAAGATGTACTTGATACATCAGTAGCCAGATTCTATTCCTCAGACCAAGAAGTACCGGACATTGGCAGTTTGTTTGGGTTGAAAGACAATGATAACTTAAAGAAGAAAACAGGATTAAGTGTGAACTGGTAATACATTGTATATATATGTGTTCTAGAAAAAAAAAGCAAAGCAATAGACGTATTTACACTCTTAGGTATTTAGCTGAATTGTCTGTGAATAGCCCTTGATCTGTCTCTGAATAATATACAAGAATAAATTGTGAGTTATAATTTCATAAGAAACCTTTTTGTTGAGCCTTCAACTTTTGTCGTAAAGCAAGACATAGCGATCCTACATTCTGTCGGCGGCGGCATCCACATATATTCACTCTGTAGTTAAAGTTTTTTGAAATTTTAATAACTTTCTTAAACTATCCTGGATTTCTACTAAACTTGGACAGAAGCTTGTTTATGATCATGAGATAGTATCCAGATTTCAGAAGTATATTTTGTAAAATAATAAAATTCATTTTTTCAGTATTTTACCCATAAATGGGTTCAGTTTTTAGAAAGATTAGAACTTGTTCTAAATCTTTACTTAGGCACCGGCCTCCCTAACAACAGGACAGGTTAGCTACTGTTACTAAATGTATTCACACTGAAATATAGTTCCCTATGGTTCTCATGTATGTGCACATAATACACATATAAACTGAAAAAAACTGGGTATATTATTGCAGCAGTTCATTTAAGAATGTATGTCATTAAGGTGTGTTGATGTGCAGGCTTTAAAAAAAACAAACATTTTGATTAGGTAACTGGGTATTGATTCAACTAGTATGATTGACAACTGTCATTATCACTAAACAAATCAGAGACAAGGTGGACCTTTAATTACAATGCCCCACCTCCTAAACTGCCAATCAAATTGACCACATTACCTATGAACCTCAGTCTTACATAATTATACAGACCACTCAATATACATATAATTCTTAATACACAAGTATTTGACCTCATAATTGAATACACAAATGTGTATATTAGATGTTTGATATTTATAAGGATGATAGATTTATTTATTGCCAATTACTTTTGATCTACATTACATAAAGTGATTCTGTAAATTATATCTGAAAGATAAATGAATAATGGATTAACAAGATCTTAAAAAAATGAAATATGAATATAATTATGAATAAATAAAAGGTATTCAAGCAAGGCCTATAATTTACTTGATAAATTTCCAAAAATCGTCTGTAATTAATCAACAATTAAATTAGTACACTTTTTTTTTTATCAGGAATTGGCTTGAAACAGTTTAAAAATTTTAAAACTTTTAATTATAACAAACCATTGTTTATTAGTTTATTTCCTATCAATCATTATGTCTTTTTTTTAGTCATTTGAATTTTTATTAGAAGTGAATATACATTTTTGCAATCAAGAAAGAATCCACATTTCAATAAGATAAGTTATTTAATTGGTTTACCTTGAAAAAGTACATTTTCAATGCCCTGTGTTGAAAAATACTTTACAAATTGATCAAAAGGCACTCTGAAAATTTTAATCTTCAATGCCATATAACCTCTGTTTCAACTTACAAAATGCCCCAAAACAACATTTTTCAATTTTGTTTGACAGTTTAAAGTTCTAAGCTGTTGGTCCAGATTTATATCTTACAAGGATAGTTGGTTCAGAACCGGAAACATGATTTTGATAAGATATAAACTGCAGTGTAAATAAAATTGTGCAAATAAAGAAACCTATATTACTTAATTTAAGCTTATTTTATCCTCATACTGGAAAAGCAAGTTTCCTTCTAAAGACCTGCTGTAAATGCAATTTTCAGAAATAGTGCTTTATAAATGTTCATTTTTCCCCACCATACCTTAATATGAAATAACTCAAACTACTCTTCTAATCTTTCCATGAGTGATTTCCATCACTTTGATTCTGCCAGGAAACATAACATTCACTCTGTGGTTAAAGTTTTTAAAATTTTAATAACTTTCTTATACTATCCTGGATTTCTACCCAACTTGGACAAAAGCTTGTTTATGATCATAAGATAGTATCCAGAAGTAATAAAGTTTTACCTAATATAAATGGACTTAGTTTTTTTCTGCCAGGAAACGTTACATTCACATTGTGGTTAAAGTTTTTAAAATTTTAATAACTTTCTTAAACTATCCTGGATTTGTACCAGACCTGGACAGAAGCTTGTTAATGATCAAAAGCTAGTATCTAGTAGGAAATTTAAAACTTTGGTCCTGCTTTTCTGTATTTTACTTACAGATGGACTTCGTTTTTCTTCCAGGTAACATTACATACAGTCTGCTATTAAAGTTTTTAAAACATTTATTAGATTCATAAACTGTCCTATATTTTTACTAAACTTGGATAGAAGCTATTTACAAATAGCATCTTGAGGAAATTTTTTAATATTTTTTCCTCATTTTTGTTCAGCCTGCGATTAACAGCAAAAGTAGGCAGACACCCCTTATATAAGAAAGCCAGATTTTGATTGGGTGATAGCCATGTATTTTTCGTATATTCTTTTATTTTTTCCTCCTTTCAAATGAATTTGCCTGTTTTTCACCACTGCCGGTTAATTTGCATCAAATACAGTGGTATTGGCCATTGTGGATATTCCTTTTTAGTTCACCTGGCCCAAAGGGCCAAGTGAGCTTTTCCCATCACTTGGCGTTCGGCGTCCGGCGTCGTCGTCCGGCGTCCGTCGTCGTCGTCCGTCGTCGTTAGCTTTTACAAAAATCTTCTCCTCTGAAACTACTGGGCCAAATTAAACCAAACTTGGCCACAATCATCATTGGGGTATCTAGTTTAAAAAATGTGTGGCGTGACCCGGTCAACCAACCAAGATGGCCGCCACGGCTAAAAATAGAACATAGGGGTAAAATGCAGTTTTTGGCTTATAACTCAAAAACCAAAGCATTTAGAGCAAATCTGATATTGGGTATAATTGTTTATCAGGTCAAGATCTATCTGCCCTGAAATTTTCAGATGAATCGGACAACCCGTTGTTGGGTTGCTGCCCCTGAATTGGTAATTTTAAGGAAATTTTGCTGTTTTTGGTTATTATTTTGAATATTATTATAGATAGAGATAAACTGTAAACAGCAATAATGTTCAGCAAAGTAAGATTTACAAATAAGTCAACATGACCGAAATGGTCAGTTGACCCCTTTAGGAGTTATTGCCCTTTATAGTCAATTTTTAACAATTTTTCGTAAATCTTAGTTATCTTTTACAAAAATCTTCTCCTCTGAAACTACTGGGACAAATTAATCCAAACTTGGCAACAATCATCTTTGGGGTATCTAGTTTTAAAAATGTGTGGCGTGACCCGTTCAACCAACCAAGATGGCCATGGGCTAAAAATAGAACATAGGGGTAAAATGCAGTTTTTGGCTTATAACTCAAAAACCAAAGCATTTAGAGCAAATCTGACATGGGGTTAAATTGTTTAGAAGATCAATATCTATCTGCTCTACAATTTTCAGATGAATCTGACAACCCGTTGTTGGGTTGCTGCCCGTGAATAGGTAATTTTGCTGTTTTTGGTTATTATCTTGAATATTATTATAGATAAAGATAAACTGTAAACAGCAATAATGTTCAGCAAAGTAAGATTTACAAATAAGTCAACATGACCGAAATGGTAAATTGACCCCCTAAGGAGTTATTTTCCTTTATTGTCAATTTTTAACAATTTTCATAAAATTTGTCAATTTTTATTAACATTTTCACTGATATTACTGGGCCAATTCATTATAGATCGAGATAATTGTAAGCAGCAAGACTGTTTAGTAAAGTAAGATTTACAAACACATCACCATCATCAAAACACAATTTTGTCATGAATCCATCTGCTTCCTTTGTTTAATATTCACATATACCAAGGTGAGCGACACAGGCTCTTTAGAGCCTCTAGTTTAGCTCACCTAGCCCGAAGGGCCAAGTGAGCTTTTCTCATCACTTGGCGTCCGTCGTCCGTCGTCGTCGTCGTCGTCGGTCGTCGTTAACTTTTACAAAAATCTTCTCCTCTGAAACTACTGGGCCAAATTAAACCAAACTTGGCCACAATCATCATTGGGGTATCTAGTTTAAAAAATGTGTGGCGTGACCCGGCCAACCAACCAAGATGGCCACCATGACTAAAAATAGAACATAGGGGTAAAATGCAGTTTTCGGCTTATAACTCAAAAACCAAAGCATTTAGAGCAAATCTGACGTGGGGTAAAATTGTTTATCAGGTCAAGATCTATCTGCCCTGAAATTTTCAGATGAATCCGACAACCCGTTGTTGGGTTGCTGCCCCTGAATTGGTGATTTTAGGGAATTTTTGCTGTTTTTGGTTATTATCTTGAATATTATTATAGATAGAGATAAACTGTAAACAGCAATAATGTTCAGCAAAGTAAGATTTACAAATAAGTCAACATGACCAAAATGGTCAGTTGACCCCTTTAGGAGTTATTGCCCTTTATAGTCAATTTTTAACCATTTTTCGTAAATCTTAGTAATCTTTTACAAAAATCTTCTCCTCTGAAACTACTGGGCCAAATTAATCCAAACTTGGCCACAATCATCATTGGGGTATCTAGTTTAAAAAATGTGTCTCATGACCCGGTCAACCAACCAAGATGGCCGCCATGGCCAAAAATAGAACATAGGGGTAAAATGCAGTATTTGGCTTATAACTCAAAAACCAAAGCATTTAGAGCAAATCTGACATGGGGGTAAAATTGTTTATCAGGTCAAGATCTATTTGTCCTTAAATTTTCAGATATATTGGACAACCCGTTGTTGGGTTGCTGCCCCTGAATTGGTAATTTGATGGAAATTTTACTGTTTCGGGTTATTATCTTGAATATTATTATAGATAAAGATAAACTGTAAACAGCAATAATGTTCAGCAAAGTAAGATTTACAAATAAGTCAGCATGACTGAAATGGTCAGTTGACACCTTTAGGAGTTATTGCCCATTATAGTCAATTTTTAACCATTTTTCGTAAATCTTAGTAATCTTTTACAAAAATCTTCTCCTCTGAAACTACTGGGCCAAATGAAACCAAACTTGGCCACAATCATCATTGGGGTATCTAGTTTAAAAAACGTGTGGCGTGACCCGGCCAACCAACCAAGATGGCCGCCATGGCTAAAAATAGAACATAGGGGTAAAATTCAGTTTTTGGCTTATAACTCGAAAACCAAAGCATTTAAAGTAAATCTGACCCGTAGTAAAATTGTTTATCAGGTCAAGATCTATCTGCCCTGAAATTTCCAGATGAATCGGACAACCCGTTGTTGGGTTGTTGCCCCTGAATTGGTAATTTTAAGGAAATTTTGCTGTTTTTGGTTATTATCTTGAATATTATTATAGATAGAGATTATCTGTAAAAAGCAATAAATGTCAGCAAAGTAAGATCTACAAATAAGTCAACATGACCGAAATGGTCAGTTGACCCCTTTAGGAGTTATTGCCCTTTATAGTCAATTTTTAACCATTTTTCGTAAATCTTAGTAATCTTTTACAATAATCTTCTCCTCTGAAACTACTGGGCCAAGTTCATTATAGATAGAGATAATTGTAAGCAGCAAGAATGTTCAGTAAAGTAAGATGTACAAACACATCACCATCACCAAAACAAAATTTTGTCATGAATCCATTTGCGTCCTTAGTTTAATATTCACATAGACCAAGGTGAGCGACACAGGCTCTTTAGAGCCTTTAGTTACCCTCTAAAGCATCGAAATTTTCGAATTTGAACTTGCATAAAAAAGCGAGCTAACGCTTATTAGTAAATAATTCTGCGGTTCTATGATAATACCAACTTATCCTCAAAATTATGCAAAAACCTGATAATGAATTACAGCTTTCAAGTGAAAAAAAAAATCTTCACCTGTATAGGGAGTTTCAATCCAAATCTATTTGTGGAGGGGTATTTGTGAAAAATACAAGTTTGGGGACCGAATTTACCTATAATTTCTGTAGTCATCTTAAGTGAGGGATAAACAACTAAATGACATTAAGAGGACAAATAGAGAGGTTTTATCCTTGTGATATTTCTGAATATAACTTTCATATATTTCATTAGTTATATCATTTCATATGTTGTAAAAAATGTAGTTTACTTTACAGCTGATTTATTAAAGTCCAGTATGAAATTTAAGCTTGCTTAATTGATAGGTGAACCATGAATTCTTTATCAGCTTTTGGTATGGTAACAAAATTGTAAATCAGGTTAAATTTTACCCTTGTCAGAGGCAGACTTAGCGGGTTTTTCAGGGGGCCCGGCCCCCTTTATTGGTAAAAAAATTGGTTGATTATATAGGGAATCACTGAAGCATGACTGGAGCGAGCCCCTCTTAGGCAGTCAGAATGAAAATTTCTAGATCTGCCACTGCTTGTCTGTTTTTACATCAGTCAATCTGTACCTCCTAAAATTGGTTTGTTTTCTCCAACTTTAGTTTGCCTCAACCGAATGGGATGAAACTATTACACTACACAATACTTATTACCACAAAACTCAAATTAAGTACCAATTAATTTAGGTAAGCTCACTTCTACTGTTTCTGAGTCATGTCTCTTTATAATGTTTAATGCAAGTGGGGTATCATCTGTGTCTGATGCATTATTCCCTATTTATTCATAAGGTCATACAGATTAAAATAACCAAAAGATGGCTATGGTGTTTGAATGATCTATGATAACTATCCTGTAAACCCTGAGGTTGTGTGTTGGAATCTTCCTGATGGCAAGGTGTGTTCCACTCCTTCAACACTTGACTAATATTGCCAGTTGTTGGTTCTCTTTCAGAACTCTACTGTCCTTCACCATTTATAGAAACTTACCATCATGATATATAGCCAAAGGTGCTGAAAGTGGTGTTTAACACCAGAAATCAATCAACTATTGTTCACAAGTAAAGCAAACATAAAATTGAGAAAGGAAATGGGGAATGTGTCAAAGCGACAACAACCTGACCATAGAGCAGACAACAGCCTAAGGCCACTATGCATATTTAAATTTATTTTCTCTGTACATACTCAAGTATAGGAGCTGTAAATAACTTATGATAAATAGTTGCTTCATAATTAAAATGTTTAAATGATGAAAATTGTGTATTTACAAGTACTGATTTCAGTACCAACTATTTTTTTCTTCTTCAGGGTATCAAAGAACATGGCTAGTAGCCAGATATTGAGGAAGATGTTTCCAAGACCAGAATTTGTTCCTCCTGAATCAGAAGTGGCTTTAGAGAAGACGCTGTACATAGATGGACCAAAGTCACAACTATTTGAAGTAGTAGGTTTAAAGCGCTATACAATATAATTTATTTAATTGATTTTAATATAGGCCATTTTGGGCTTTTGTTAATTTAGGGTTGGGTGAAAGGTTATGCTTGAAATATCCACCAATTTTTTTTCATCTCTACTCTGCTCTACTTCACTGTTCTTTTTAATTGTTTGATCTTTGAACTTGTTTAATACCACAAGTAGAAGGTTTGGATTCATTTTGGGGGTTATGCTGCCAACAGTTTAGGTATTAAGGGCCAAAAACTACTATTTTTGTAGTTTCTTGACAATAACTTGTGTTTAAGAATATGGATCTCTCTTATATTGTACCACAAGGTTCCATATCACAAAAGGAAGGCTAGGATTGAGTTTGGGGATAATAGCTCTAAGGGGGGATTCAAAAAGATTTGGGGGTTCAAAAAGAAATTTCAAAATTTTTCAAATTTTCAAGAAGAATCTTCAATTACACAGTATTGTGCAATAGATTTGTTAGATCTTGACGTTTATTTTGTGTCAAAAACTTATACTATGTCAAAAATTTGATCACAATCCAAATTCAGACAGAATTAAGCTTGAATATTGTGTCCAAATTTGCCACAACTGTTCAAGGTTCAACCTCTGCGGTCATATCAGGCTGCACTCAGCGAAGCATTTTATTTAGCTCAGTTTTTAAATTAGGGTTTATTAACCAATATCACAATGAATCATATTTTATACAGTGACTAGATAGGAAATAAGCCCTTTTGTTGAAAATTTACTTGGGGCTATTCCAGAAAAAAAAGCCCTTATCGAACTTACTCCTTTGAGAATATTTATGGCCTATATTACTAATTTGAGAATATGTTTAGCTTATACAACTGATTTGAAAATATTTATGGCCCATATTACTGATTTGAAAATATAATGACTTGTACCACTGATTTGAGAATATAATTATTGTAGATTGGTGGGTTTTATCAAGCAGTATTTGTTACCATAGTAAAGGGTAACAGAAAGGCTGTATTTTCTTCAGTAGAAGAATGCAGTGATGTGTGTTCTCCTCTCCATGTTGACCTGAAAGAAGGAGATATAGGTAAGTGTATAGTATTTAGTTTTAAGGTGGTACATAACACTACAGCAAGATAACTATGTAAAATCACCTGAACATTTTAATCATGTTCTGTTGCTAAGGAAATATTAAGCTTCACATTGATCAAAATTAGTATTTGTCAAACTACTATATATCAAATTAAATTGTTCTGTTAAAGTGAGTGGTTCATGTTTTTTGAAATTTTTATATTTTTGTCAAAATTCAAAAGTAATATAACAAAATTACTTAACTCTGAGAACAAAATTACTTAACTCGGAGGAAAATTAAAACCGAAAAGTCAATAATCAAATGGCAAAATCAAAAGCCCAAACACATCAAACAAACGGATAACAACTGTTATATAACTGACTTGGTACAGGAAAGCTAATATGATCTGGACTCTAGTGCAAAAAGTTCACTTCGGATGTCACTATGATGTTAAAAACATATGAAACTTGCATATTTAACCTAAAATGGCCATTTCATGCACAGTTTTTGGTCAAAATATATATCATTTACATCTATACACAAAATGATGTTGTACACACATTAACATATTGGTCAAATACCTTGTAACAAACTATTGTTTTAGTAAAGCTGTTGCTCATATCATGCACTACATTTATATAAGAAGTTTGAAACCCTAACACCAATAAGTTAGACAAATTAAAAACAAAATATGAATACTACTGTCCGACAGCATAATGGGGCTCGCGGGTATAAATCAATTTTTTTTGTAATATGGGATATCTCTAACATTTAATTAAAATCATGAAAAAATACCTTCATATTTTTGTAAAGTTCACGTGAAAATAACATGAAAAAATATATGACTTCAAAAGCAAACAATATATAGACAACAATATGCTATGGAAAACTATTTATGTAGTCTTTGGGCATTATACATAGAAATAAAGACTTATAATTTTATTATGTATGTTTTTCAGTGGTATTTGGTCCAGCAATGTGGAGACTCAATATCATGCCTAATATGGAAGATACCAGTATTGTTTATGTTGGATCCTTTACAGTGTAATGAATGTCTGACAAAGAAACAATAAACCTGAAACAGATATAAATTTAAACTCTTTGTTAAAATAATCTAAAGAACCAACTACAGTCAAATCTTCTCTTTTTCAAATTCTTACTATTGTTTTTTAAAAGTGCTGAATATTGTATCACTGACATAATTTTGTATTTCTTATGAATTAAAAGACTTTCAATGCATTAATTCATAGCACATTTTTCATTTTTTGGGGATTCTCTGTGTATGTCACTTGTGCTAATATGGTATGTCTTTTAATTGAGTTGAGCCATTTCAATTAATATTTTAAAGTGTGTCTTTTTATGTTGTGATGTTACATTATTGTTTCAGATAAGGGCCAATGTTGGTACCTATAAAAAGGTTTAAACCTGCTACATTTGTTTGCCCCTGTCCTAAGTCAGGAATCTGATGTTCAGTAGTTGTTGTTTGTTGATGTGATTCATAAGTTTTTCTTGTTTCTCGTTTTTGTTGAGCCTGACTGAGACTTTGGTCACAGAAAGCTCAAGATAGGGATAGTCATCTGGCAGCAGTGGCAATGACGGCAGAGTTAAAAGCTTTATATTTTAGAAGGTGAAGACCTGAATGTTTCATACTTTGTATATTGATGCCTTATGTTACAAAGTGTCTGTCTGTCACATGTCCATTGTTGTTGACCTCATTTTCATGGTTTAGGGACTACTGTGAAAGTACTTTAATTCGTGGGTATCAATTTTCGTGGATTGAGCAATATTTACATGTTCGTGGGTTTTTTAATTCGTGGATTTTATTTAATTTTTTTTAAATTGAAAATTAAAGCCTTTAGAAACAAAGGTTACAAATGTTTTGAATGGTGGAAATTGCAAAGTAAGCATTGACCCCTGTAAATTGAAGTGATAACACTAATGAACCCATGATAAAGTGATCATCAAAGGTGTAAATTAGGCCATAAACATGTCACCTAAAGGAAATAGTAACATAAAAAAAGATATAAACGTATCTTAAATTTTGAAATAATTCTTATCAAAATCAAGCCCAGTATGAAATTATTATTTCCCATATGTACGAGCACTATGAGGATATGAAATGAATACTTTATCATACTAGCATATCAATACCAGAAATCTGACTTTCATCGATCAAAAATATTTTTTATGAGAATTAAAAGATCAAAAGTTGTACAGTTTAGGCTATTAAAGATTAAATGAATATAATCCTGCATGTGGTTGTAGTTCTGTGACTGCTATTAAAGTATTCTCAGATTTGGCGTTATTCAATATATTCTCAAGATTATATCAGTAGTCAAACCTACCGACGGGGATCTTTCCATGTCTTGATTTGGACAATGGTTGTTTTATTTCGTTGGAAACTTAAATTCGTGGATAAAGTCATCCACGAAAACCACGAAAATTGGTACCCCACGAATAAAAGTACTTTCACAGTACTTAAAAAAAAAAAAAAAAAAAAATTTGTTATGTTAATTTCTCTCTTTTTATGAGTAATAGGATAACTATATTTGGTATGTGCTTATCTTGCAAAGTCCTCATGCCCCTCAGACAGTTTTCACTTGATCTTGACCTCAGAGTCATTTCATGGATCAGTGAACAAGGTAAGTTTTGGTGGTCAAGTCCATATCTCAGATACAATAAGCAATAGGTCCAGTATATTCAGTGTATGGAAGGACTGTAAGATGTACATGTCCAACTAGCAGGTGTTATCTGACCTTGACCTTCTTTTTCATGGTTCAGAGTTTTAGTTTAGTTTTTATACGACTGCAAAGAAAAAATGGAATCGTATAATGGTAACGTAACGGTACCCAAATTGCACCTATTTAGCAAAAATAGCAGCGGAAATCTTACAAGATCTCCTAGAGACTAAACAATTTGTATTTTTATGATTTGATACTATACATGTCTTTCAAAATAGGTAAATATATTTAGATATACACAAAACGTTCACAGTATTTATCAACAGATGAAGTGTTTACTGAAAAAGCAAAATGTACTGAAACGTCGCTATGCGACGTCATCAAAACGTCATCTTTTTAAAATTAGCAAATACAATATGTTTCAAGTATTCATTTCTTAAAAAAAGAAGAGTAAGCATGGACAAATATCCAATTGTTCAAAATATTTGAAAAAAATAAACTAACGCTCTGTAATATTCGACTTTTGATGATGCGAATTTAAGCATGGATGCAATTTGGGTACTCCTCATTACAGAATGATTGATGGTTTGGAGGTTAGTTCAGACCAATTTTTCTATGATTCCATATGAATTGAAAATCAAATTGGTGTACCTATATAGTAAAGAAGGATACAGCTACAAAATAAACACAAAATGGAAACTTTTGTCTTAATCATAAAAAATCGTAGTTGAAAAAACTGTCAAAATAGGTGCAATTTGGGTACCGTCACGTTATGTTGTCATCCATGTGGTCGTCTAAAGACACATTGGTTTCCAGACAATAACTTGAGTTTAAGTGAATGGATCTCTATGAAACTTTTTAAGAAGGTTTAATACAAGAAAAGGAAGATTGGGATTGATTTTCGGGTTGATGGTCCTAACCGCTTAGGAATCAGGGGCCCAAAAGGGCCCAAAACAAGCATTTTTCTAGTTTCAGGATAATAACTTGTGTAAAAGTATTTCGATTGATCTGAAATTGTACCTCAATGCTTAATACCACAAGTAGAAGGTTTGGATTCATGGTAGGGGTTAAGGGGTCAACAGTTTTAGAATTAAGGGCTAAAAAGAGGCAAAATACAAGCATTTTTCTAGTTTTCAGACAATAACTTGTGTGTAAGTGTGTGGATCTCTCTGAGCTTGTACCACAAGGTTTCATATAACAAATGGAAGGCTGGGAATGAGTGTTTGGGTTTTTGCTCCAAGGGGGCATTCAAAAAGTGGGGAGGGGGGTCCCAATATTTTTAAAGGGATTCATATTTTTACAAATTTTGAATTTTTGAAAAGCTTCAAGACAAATCTTCGATTGCACATTAATGGGCAATAGATTTGTAAGATCCTTGATTTATTTTGTGTCAGAAACCTATATTATGTCAAATATCACAATCCAAATTTAGACAGTATTAAGCTTAAATATTGTGTCCAAATTTGCCCCAATTAAGGGGTCGTATTAGGCTGCACTCAAGTGAAGCATTTTATTATGATTGATCTGTTTTTCTTACACTGTATGCAATAGGTTTACTTTATTTGGTGTATGGAATGGTTGTAATGTGTACATGTCTAGCTGGCAGGTGTCCCTATAAACCTTGATCTCATTTTCATGGTTCAATGGTCAAAGTAAAGTTTTTTGAATTTTGGTCTTTTTTTCTAATACTATATGCAATAGGTCAACTATATTTGGTGTATGGAAATATTTTATTATTTACATATGTCAGTCTTGCAGGTTTTATTTGACCTTGACCTCATCAACAGTTTATTACTCAGTGTTAAGTTTTTGTGTTTTGGTCTGTTTTTTTTCTAAAACTATAAGCAATAGGTCAACTATTTGTTGTATCATATGGAAGGATTGTATGATGTACATGTTTGCCTGGCATGGTTCATCTGACATTGGCCTCATTTTCATGGTTCATTGGTCAATTTTTAGTTTTCATGGTTAAGACTGTTTCTTAGAAACTATAAGCTATAGGTCAACTATATTTAGTGTATTGAATGATTATAAAGTGTACATGTATTTCTTGTTCTGTTTATATGACATTGACCTCATTTTCTTTGATCATGTTAATTGTTATATTTAGACAACAGTCGAAGGTTACCAATGGATCTTCAATGGTGGGGGGGGGGGGGGGGGGGGGCAAGGGGTTTAACTGTTATGCTGTTATGGGTCATTTTAATTCTTTGTTATCTGTTATTCTGAAAATATATTTACTGTTAACTGTTATTGTCTTATTCTTTGTTATCTGTTATAGGACTATTATCTATTTTGTTATCTGTTATTGTGAGAATCTATTTGCTGTTAACTGTTATTGAAAATTGGAATGTTAGCATTTTGATAGCCAATCTTCCGTCGAAATTGAAGATAATTGAAAATTGTGATTTGAATGGATAATAGTCTCATTGGCACGCTTACCGCATCTTTTAACAATGTATATCTATTGGGGTCTTTCTACTGGTAATATCGGGTGGACCTGTATTTGCAGAAAAATTTCGGTAACATACATCACATAAACATATAAAATCAATTGGACCCAGGACCATTCCAGTATATATTATTATTATCCTTTGTAATAAATTCCATTGTCTGTGAACATGTAGCAGTTTGTACAAATTATAATTCGCTTATTACTTGTACAATAACTTATAGTATGGATTTTGTTATATAAAAGGCATTGGTACTCCCTATAGATTTTTTTATTCAATGACCACATAATAATCTTTATGTTGTACTATTGTCCCTGATTTGGGGAGGATTGGACACCAACTAGCATGCTAAAGTTGATACAGTCACATTCTGTATGTGCCTATTTCCAAGTCATGAGCCTGGATTCAGTGGTTGTAGTTTGTTACTGTGTTACTAAGTTTCTCGTTCACTATTTTGTGGATAAATTAGGCAGTTAGTTTTCTCCTTTGAATTGTTTTACATTACTAAGTGGTGTGGGTTTGAATCATGGCTTTGGGAATTATACAACATCTTTTTCTTTTAGCATTTATATTATAAGTGCTACTCCCTCTCTTTTCATTTACATGAAAGAGAATCCTGATCACCATATTTTTAAAAGCTTTTTAGCTGCTTCACATGGCGAAAATTGAAGCTCAGAAACCATTGATGCAAATACAGATGTGTCTTCAGTTTAATTTGTACTTAATATCCAGGTTTTACTGGATGTTGCTTCACAGAAACGGAAAGATCACAATGAGAAAAATGTAATTTCTTTTTGTTGTAAAATTTAGTTCTCAACCGACTCTCACAGTTGATAAGAAAAGACGTCACAGTACCTGTGGAATTTTCTGTTTCCAGTTAACTTTCACAGATATCATCAACATAGTCATCAAACAATGAATTGTTTAGAGAAAGGACTTCATCTACATAGAGGCATATTATTTTAAAAACACAACAATTGACCAATTGATTAAGTGCAAGAAAGTACAAACACTGTTTCTGTTCAATATCATTTCCCCCTAATATACCTTGTAAAGGTTATAATAAAAACATACTGCACAAACAAAAATCATATGACAGTGAAAATGTTTTTTACTCATATCAAAATTTCAGTATAGTATTCCTTTGTTGTGTTTCCCAGTGGCGGATCTAGAAATTTTCATAGTCACGCTCCAGTGATTTCCTATGATAAGCAACCATTTTTTCCCCACACAGTTACTTGTATATAAATGATGTAAATATTCAATCAGTTCGTAAAAATACTGTGAAATCCTAACATAAGTACTGTTACATCGGAAATGAAATGAAAAATTCGTGATTTTTTGAAAGACCCCAATGAGTATCATCACGAATGATGCTACTATTAGAAAGAACAAAAATTATAATAATATTATTCATAACAAAAGAAGAAAGGTCAGTCTAAACAACGAGGAAATGAAGAAAAAAAACCTAGACAAAACAACAAATTTAGTCCAAGAAAAACTTTATAACATGTATAAGGCGTAGTACTTTTTTGCAATCACATAAACCACGAAAAGATATTTGATCATCGTTGGTATAAATAAGACCAGATAGCATATGCTACATTCAGTATTGCTATCTAAGGTATGAATATTTACTGCATAATAGTTCCAGGTCGAACATGCATGTTGCTGGGAGAGCCTATAAGATACGTATTCCTTTAAGTTTTTTAGATTCCAAATATCGGTTAGTGTCCCTAATTGATTTTTAAAAGTATCTCCAATTGATTTAAAAAAGAATCTTTGCCACCATCATCGTATCCAATGGTTACCAGTCAACAAAACATATATATAGTTTATATTATTTAAAAACGTTCGTGTGTAACACAGGTGAATAAGGAATATATTTCAATCCATGTATACTGTTCAGAGTTTATAATATTTGGAGTTGAACTTCCGTGTTTATTCTGTGTTTTATTTAATACAGGAACTTCTAAATTTTCCATGGCTGATTTGAGATTAAGTTAAAATGTACATAGATTCAAACTGTTTAAGCTAAAAATAATAGTCTACAGGTAAGGTCCTTTGCGTATTATATTTATTTATTTAATGTTTTGTGTGGCTAAATAATACTCTATATATATACACATATATACTTGGTACAGGCATTTTCTTATGTAGAAAATAATAAATTTGGTTTATAGCTAGATCTCTCACTTGTATTACAGTCGCATCAAATTACATTATATTGACAACGATGTGTGAACAAAACAAACAGACGGTAAAAATGTCAAAACTAGGGATACAGCAGTCAACATCGTGTTATCATCTTAATCACTATAAATACAAACACATATGATACCAAGAAGCATAAAAAGGCATATAGACAAAGCACATTAGCAAAAATTAAAAACAAGAATACAAAAATTTACAATAGCACAAGTAAACAATTACTGGATGTATAAGTATAGAGCCACGTCATAAACACAAAAGGGCAGAGAGATAATCACATTAGGTGGCACGGTAGTATTTGCATTCCAGAATTTAGGTTGCTTACTTAGGTAAATGTATCTAAACAGTGTGATTGGACAAAACATACAGCATCAACTGAACATACTTTCCCAAACTGAGGGACGAATCAGGTGTAGAAAAATATGAAATAATTTTACATACAGATGAAAATGAATTTTTGAGATTTTTTAAAAATTTTGTATTCACTGCACCATAAAAGTACTAGTGGCCTTAGGTTTTTAAAAATAGCAAAAAAGTAAACGGTCATGATACATATTCAAATTAATTTCTGAATAGTAAAATGAAAGTACTTTAGTAAACTGTGAATGTAGAATTTTTTGCAGTGTTAGAAAGTGGTGATAATTCTAAAAAGGCTATCATTGTCCCTTATGGGCCAGGAAATACTACCGTGACACCATTAGCAAAAATGAATGAAAATAATCATAGAACAATAACACAATGACGGGATGTATAAGTACAGAGCCACGTACGTCATATGTATCAATAAAAGGCCCCGGCTGGTCATGGTTTCAAGAGATAACTTCCAGCCGGCAACGGAAAAGATTTATCTATAAATTAATTGTTGAAGTGGAAAACGTTCATCGAAGGTACATACAAAGAGGCTCACAATATAAGGATCAACTAACTACTTAGGGGGTTTCTACTTACCTTATGCTTGAAACATAAAACCTTTTTTTTTTTTAAATATTCATCATTCATTTGAAAATCTTTTCAGAAAACAAAATGGCAACAAGCACTACGGCATGCGAGGAAGTTCTTGTATCAAACAGCACAGCCTGTGAGGAAGTACTAAGCAGTGATTTAAAAACAATTTCTATCGACCAAAAGGAAATACATTCAAAAAGTTCTGAAATAAAAGAAACCTGTGATTGTTCCAATCATATGTACAAGTATACATCATTCTGTATAAATCACGACTGTCCACTTTGCAAACAATGTATAAAGAAACATACCGAGTGCTGTGATATCATCCCTTTAGAAGATGCTATTTCAAACGTGAAAGGATCCGATGGATTGCAGGTCATTATACAATCACTGCAAGAGTTGAAAGAAAATTTAAAGGCGATAAAGAGTGAAAAAGAAAAGAACATTCTAGAAATTGCAGAACAGAGAAGAAATTTTGCAGAAGATATTATTGCTATACGAAGAAAGATTTTTGATCATCTAGATGTTATAGAAAAACATATGCTTGATGAACTTAAAGAAGCTGAAAGTAATGAAAGTAAAAGAATCAAACAACTTGTACAAAAAATTGGTCAAAATGTGGCAAACGTAAATGACATGTATACTACTCTTGTTTATATGAAAAAGAATGCCTCAGAATTGCAGACTTTCCTGGAAATGAAAAATGCACAAACTCAACTTGCTCAACATGAAGAATTTCTTCAGTCTTTTATTAATATCAACTTAAAGAAAACGTATATTGAGTGTATTATTCAGCCAGAGTTTCTAAATATAAAAAGTTTAGGCTCGGTAACGGTGCTTTCGAAGTCAAGTAATGTGAAAATTGGTAGAAAGCAACAAAAACAAGCACAAGTGATGATGTCACCATCTTTATTGTCAATAAGAAATATACAACAAGAGTTTGTTATCGCTTTTAATATTACCGACATGCTATCGAGTATTTCTGGGGTGTGTGTAACTGTGCAAGATGAATACATCATCACTTGCCAGGAGACAAGTGAAATTATGTTACTTCAAAGTGATGGGTCAAAGAAATTTCTAATTTCACTGAAATCGTTCGGTGCGTTCGATGTAGTGCTTCTCAGTGATACAACTGTCGCTATAACGTCAGGGGGTAAAAAGAAACATGGTATTAGCATCGTAGATATCAGTTTAGGAAAATCTATCAAGTTTATTAAACTTCCAGGCCAATCATACGGAATAACATCAAATGCAGAATTTTTATTTGTTGCCGTCAAAGGAAAAGGTATTCAGATGTTGAATAAAGAAACACTTAAGACATTAGAAATCATCCGTTGTGAAATTACTGAGGGGGCATTTATAGATGAATACAATGGTAACATTTACATCACAAACTCCTCGGAAAATAAAGTATTGTGTTGCGATATGAATGGTGTTGTTAAATGGGTATTCAAAAATGAAGATATTTTGAAAGAACCGTACGGGATAGGAGTTGATGGAAGGGGAAATGTATATGTTGCAGGTGGTCGTACCTTAAACGTGGTTGTTTTATCACCAGATGGCGCACAACACAGACAAATAATTACAGAAAAAAGACTTCAGATGACATTACCTAGAGCACTTTCGTTCGACAGAACAAGAAAGCGACTTAATTTTGCAAACGAAAAACGTTTATTGTATATTTATAAAATGGAATATTAAAATTCTGATAATTTTTCTGTTCAGTAGTCGGTGTCATCAGTGTTCAGTCTTTTTTATCCATCCATTCATGACTAAATTGAATACAGAATTGTCAATCGAAATGTTTTGTAAATTGATTACAGATCTCAATTTATCCATTTAGAAAAAAGAGTTGAGTTTAATTAATCTTGTCGTGACTTTGAAGAAACCATTTTTACCAGAATATAAAGTTAAATTAAAATTTAACTGGTGCTTTCATGACACCAGCTGTCAAATAATATACCTTGCGTTTTCAGTCTATGGAAGAAGCGATTCGATAAATGCTTTTCTTATATCAACGAGCGATATTGTCTTATATCAACGAGTTGCATTGTGGGAAATTTCAGACGAAAATTAGCATTTGTACGAAGAAAGGCAGATTTCTCGGTATAAAGTAATGACTCTTTTCTTAAAACAGGGTGACATTTAACATGACAATGTCACATACGTCTGGTGTATAATTTTCATGAGTTATTTTATGTGATATCAAGCAAGGTGTATTTAAACGAGAAAATTGAATTATTGAATAAATGAAACATAAATGCACGATTTATCATTTGTAGATGTACACATTCTATAAATATCATGTAGCAAATTCAGTGGAATGCAATTGAGATGAATTCAATTGTTTGCTACGCCAAAATCACCTATAAGTCAACGATACTGCTATATTTTAAAATATCAATGCGATATTTGTCTTATATCATGGCCTTGATTTTTTAATATCAAAAATTTATGAATGCGATACTTTTCTAATATAACTGCTATAGTTTTCTAATATAGAATTAATACGATGACACGTCACAATGCATGTCAAGAAAACTGCAAACATAATTCACAAACTTAGATTATGACCAGTTCAATGTTTTAGGATCAACATCACTAAAATTTCGTAACTGTAACACAATTAACGCTTACATGAACTTATCATTCCGAAAATGTTGCTTGACCCTATTGATAGTTGAAAGTGTTAACAACCTGTTCAGTCTATTGTTTTCAATCACATGGTTTAACCAACTAACTAACATGTTTAACCCCGCCACATTATTTATGTATGTGCCTTTCCCAAGTCAGGAGCCTGTAGTTCAGTGGTTGTCGTTTGGTTATGTGTTACATATTTGTTTTTCGTTCATTTTTCTTTTATATAATAAGGCCGTTATTTTCTCGTTTGAATTGTTTAACATTGTCTTATCGGGGCCTTTTATAGCTGACTATGCGGTATGGGCTTTGCTCATTGTTAAAGGCCGTACGGCGACCTATAATTGCCTGTCTGCGTTATTTTGGTCTCTTGTGGACAGTTGTCTCATTGGCAATCTTACCACATTTTCTTTTTTATAATTCTATTTGAAGTGATGATGCAATGGCGGAATTTAAAAGCGGTTGCAAATACTTCTACCGACCTATTAGATTCTAATTTACTGGTCACACTGCTATAGTCTATACCCACCTTGGTAATATCGAAATAGACAAAAAATATCATTACTTAAAAGAAACATTCATTCAAACGGGCGTATGACATTTGCGCCGATTTTGAAAATATTCATTCTTTCATTTGCGCCGATTTAATTTTTTCATTTGCGCCGATTTTATATTTGCTCCTAATCAGATTTACAGGTAAGTTAATACTTGTACATGTACTATGTACTGAACTATACTATTGGTAAAGTCTGGTTATAAATGCTGTTCATTTATGTTAATTTTGATTCATATTGTTCTGAAACTTCATATAGTAACATGATAGACATATTGCACACTGAAACGAGTCGAGGAGTCAATTCTTTAATCATCGAGGGCCATACATATCGGATGATAAGTGTCCTGAAACACATTTTACTAATGTACCATAAAATCGTGTACAGCCAGAGTCACCACGGATTCTATTGTCAAAACACAGAACGAGCATAACCATGTGGTAGATGTCCAAAAGACAGCGGGTACAGTCAATGTAAGGTCTGGAGATGTATCTTGTAGGACTCCTTCCACTACCCGTGGTGAGCAGGGGACAACAGTTATTATACAAGTTATGATTGATAACAAGTGGCTAACTGATGAGGTCTATAATGATAAATGAAAAAGAACATGACTTGGATTGAGAGTTCATTCATTGGCACTCGTACCACTTCTTCTAATATCTATATATTCACCTGTAATTTACCTGTAAATAAAAATCGGCGCAAATGAAGAAAAAAAATCGGCGCAAATGAAAGAAAAAATCGGCGCAAATGAAATGCAAATCGGCGCAAATGCAAAACGCCGATTCAAACAATCCAATCCAATACAGCTCCAAATTACAATGAATATTCAAATGGTAAAATCAATAATCCAAACAAATTAAAATGTACAAATGCTGATGTCCCGCTCTTTGAAGATACCCACTGAGTAGCCTCAGACTATAAAAACTGGACAACTTCAGATACAACGAAAATCAAAAATCTTGTCAAACAGAAAATATATTTATTATTAACATAGCAAAAGATGTTGAGAAGGAAGACAGTTCTTTTTGGATATCAAAGACTTTTCCCCGTTGGTAAATCGATATCTCTATGAACATAATCAGCTCGCCGCGTGGACGCTCTTTTACATCGCGATGACCGTGAGGGTATTCCGATGTATTGTTGCCACAGAGATTTGACTTTCGTTTTTGGCTAGTAGGGCAACCGATCGTATAAATACGCGAACTTTTCTTAGTGCAAAATAACAATAAAAAAATGTTTAGAACACAAATAAATAAGATGTAAATGTCTTTTGACGTTAGAAATGTGTATATTCGTTCATTTGTTCATTGTGTATTAATTTACGTTTTTTGATTGAGTTAAGTCTGTCAATTGATATTTTATCGTGTGTTTTTCTATGTTGTGATGTTATGCTATTGTTTCAGAAAAAGGGAGACGGTTTGGATCCATTTAAACGTTTAATCCCGCTGCAAATGTTTGCACCTGTCCAGTCAGGAATCTGATGTACAGTAGTTGTCGTTTGTTTACGTAATATATACGTGTTTCTCGTTTCTCGTTTTTTTTATATAGATTAGACCGTTGGTTTTCCCGTTTGAATGGTTTTACACTAGTAATTTTGGGGCCCTTTATAGCTTGTTGTTCGGTGTGAGCCAAGGCTCCGTGTTGAAGGCCGTATATTGACCTATAATCATGGTTTACTTTTTTTTTAAATTGTTATTTGGATGGAGAGTTGTCTCATTGGCACTCACACCACATCTTCCTATATCTATATATCTTTTCTATATTCATAAATTTAGATTGTTCAGTTGGAGGACTGGAAAGCAGTTATTTATAAGTGGAAATGTTAAAGATTTATAGATATAAGAAGATGGTGCATGAGTTCGAAAGAGACAACTTTCCATTAAAGTAATAATTTGTTTAAAGTAAACCATTATAGATCAAAGTAGGTCCTGAAACACGGAGCCTTGGCTCACAGCGAACACCACGCTATCAAGGCCGTAACTAGGCATCTTATTTTAGTGAGGCAAAATAATTGAGCCGAGCGAAGCGAGGCGAAAATTTTTTTTGAAGGGTATGAAATGAATGGTGCAAAATCCTGCATTCTAGGCATTTTTAGAGAGTCTGATAATGTTATGAATTAGGGCACTTTTTATATAATTTTTTTATATTTTAAGACTTTTACTAACACCAAAATTTTAACAACTTGATTTAAATTTATATGTAAGATAATCATCCAAATATCACTGATTTGAGTCTGCTGCTAAAACATAGAACAAACATCGATTTAGTAGAGTTTGCCAAAATTTTCTATTGCCGGTTCAGTCAAATCGTTTCAGAATCATAACTTGGTCTGCTGATATCCTTATCGCGATGAACATGGAGCATGGCAAGACCGCACAATCTCTCGCCAATCATGCATGGTCTTTTCCAAGTTTTCAGTCGTTTCAGGGCAGTCTGTGTTTTTAAAGGTAGCACATTATCATCAACACAATGATCAATGTCTTCTTCCAATTCCTTCTCCATCAGCAATTCGGTAGCAGCATCGATAGTAACAGTTTTGTTTGCAAAAGGGAATTAAGCTTTCCTGTAAGCACCATCATACAGTCGCAGTTACAAAATATTAAACTCGCTTTTATGCTGACAAAGAGTAGACAAACTATGGATAGAATGAGATAAGATACAGGTATATGATTCTATCTATAGAGTAAGTATATCTGATATGGGTACAGGGGAAATTGGAATGGAGTTTTTGACGTTTACATGTAGGTCCGTAATTTCCAATTATTTCTGGAAATAGTTGGTGGTATTTTAGTTCCAGAATCTATAAATTTAGGGGTTAGGGGTTTGGGGGTGTCCGATTCCGAAACCCCGAATCTAAAGAAACGAAATTCCGTAGTCCCGAATAAGTAAAGACAAAATTCTGTGTTAAAGGTTCTACCATTCCTCAATAATATCAAATTGGAATATGGGATATTCTTTCAATTTTAAAGGTTAAAGAAACATGGATAAAAACTAATCCATGCATGTTTCATATTATTTATATTTTATTTATCTGTAAAGAGAAAGATTAAAGTTCGTGAAATGAATACGCAGACAAGACTTCCCCCTTGCGATGCCCAGTACTTGATTTGTCAAAAGTTGGTGAAACGGAGAAATGAATACGCAGACAGAACTACCCCCTTCCGAAGACCAGTACTTGATTTGTCAATCTACTTATCGTTTTTGGATTGTTCTAATGAAATTGTATGCAATACTCTAACTCTGTTCACAAAAAAACTAGTATACTAGAATTATTCCTTCTTTACCTTCAGTGTCGCTTTTCCATTTTCTGCAAGAGCCTGTTTTTAACTAGAGATCCATGATGATTATCGTTACTAGGTTAACTTGTAATCGAGAAACATCACCCGTTGAGATGCTGAGTTATATCCAGGAAGAATTGTTTAAAAGGAATGATGACAAGTTATAGAAATCAAGGTTGAGACAGAACAACAAATGACTATTATATTTTTATATATGTACAAACAAAAAAATCAGTGTCGAAATTTTAGTGAGGCAATTGCCTCACTTGCCAGCCTCAAGGGTAGTTACGGCCTTGGCTATATAGGAACAAGAACATTGCTAGTGTTAAACCATTCAAACAGGAAAACCAACGGTCTAATTAACAAACAAAAAAAGAAGGAGATTCAAAAGTACAGGTCAATCATTTTGATACTTAGCTATTTGATTATTTCATTACGGCATTGTTTATTAAACTCTTATTTGATTAGATTTGCTTCCAAAACCAATTGAGAAATTTGTAAGATGTTACCAAAAGCAATTTGAATTTAAGCAATGGTCTTAAAACTGCTTATTTACATACAATCTACTAAGAAGTAAAAATTTTAAAAAATACTGAACTCTGAGGAAAATTTAAATCAGAAAGTCCCTTATCAAATGGTATAATCAAATGATAAAACACACCAAACGAATGGATAACAACTGTCATATTTCTGACTCGGTACTGGCATTTTCAAATTTTATTATATTAATTAATATTATTAATTCGTATATTTTAACAAATTTGATTCGTTTAGAGATAGTCACATGTTAAACTATATTTTCGAAGGTAGAGAGAAAACGGCGGATAGCAAAACGCATATTGACCTGCAAAATGCATATTGCACGGTTATTTTTAGAATATCTAAAAACCAGTATACTTTGTGACGTCATGTAATGAATTTCAGGATATTGTTTATCGTTTTGAAACACATGATATCTGTGATCGATTATTTGACGAAAAAAATCTTTAAATACATAAGATGTCAAAAAAAAAAGAGTAAACGTAATAACAACTAATATGTTGTTATTGTCAAGGAGACAATGTAATATCTATAAAATTCCAACAAACCTAAATGACGATTTTGATACAAATATGGTCAGAAATTAATAATATAACAAATATAGCCTTTGTATGAGGTCAATACAGGATATATCGACCCAAAGAAGTATATCGACCTTGGACTTCGTCCTCAGTCAATATACTTCTTTCAGGTCAATATATCCTTGTATCGACCTCATACAAAGGCTATATTTGTGATAATATACGAATTAATAATATTAGACATTATCGCTATTTTGTGCATTTTTCGTTTGATCTTTTTTTGTGATAATTTTCATATCATGCTACTCGCTTGAGATGGAAAAATGATCGCTAGAAACTAAGCAGACACGTGGCGTTGCTAACGAAATTGACATGAAATTGACAACGTCGTCATAGGTAAAATAGCGATAAACAGATCATCATTGGTCATCCCAACTCGATTGCCTTTCTCGCTTTCGACGTCCCGGCTCAAGCGAAAAAATCAATCTTGTTGAGATGATCAACGATAATCTATAAATATCGCTGTGTGATATAAGAAAAGTTTTTACCGATATGCTTCTTCCATAGACTGGTTTTTAACTGTTTGTGTAGATTGTTATTTTGTTTGTTTGAAATGATGACAGTATACTTTTATGGGGGTGGGGGTTCCTTTGATTGTAGTACAAGATGTTTTTAGGCTTTACAAGTTGTTAGCTTAAGAACACTGAAATTGTGCAATTTTATCATTAATTTTGTGGCAACATTGTGCTAATCAGTAAATAGTAAACCTCCAAGAGTTAATACTACTATCATCATCTGTGAGGGAAAAGCACCAGCAAAAGAATTCAGACCTGCTCAGCAGCAACATATATACTGCAACTGCCGTATCTTCCGGTTCATGAGATCCAAATACCAAGTTCAATGAAGCTCCTGAAAGATTTTCCCTACCTTTGAAACAGCACATTTGCTATAGTAAAATCTAAATCCAACTGAATACAATCCGTCCCACATGAAATAGCATCTGCTATGGCATTTCTTTTTTTTTTTTTTTTTTTAACATTAGAATATAAACGACTTGCATGTCCTCAGTCAGGTACCCATTGTTCAGTGGTGGTCGTTTGTACATGTGGTTCATAAATGTTTCACGTTTTTTATAGATAAAAGCATTGGTTTTCCACCAAGTCATTTTTGGGAGCCCTCAATAGCTTGATGTTCAGTGTGAGCCTAGGCTCTGTGTTGAAGACCTCACTTTGACCTACAATGATTTACTTATACAACCAGGTGCTCCGCAGGGTGCAGCTTTATACGACCCGTTGTTGAACCCTGAACAGTTGGGCAAATTTGTTCACAATATTCAAGCTTGATTCGGTCTGAATTTGGATTGTGATCAAATTTTTGACATAATAGTTTTGTCACAATATTAATGTGGTCAAAGATCAACAAATCTATTGCACAATACTTTGCAATTGAAGACTTCTTCTTGAAACTTTTCAAAATTCGAAATTTTAAAAATTTTGAAAAAAAAGAACCCCTTCAAAAAATGATAAACAAAAAGTCCCCCCCCCCACTTTTTGAAACCCCTTTGAGCAATAACCCTTAAACTCAATCCCATGCAGTATTGAACCTTGTAGTACAATTTCAGAGAGATCCATACACTTAAACACAAGTTATTGTCATGATTGTTTGGAAACTAGAAACATGCTTCTTATTGGCCCCTAATAATTCCTACATATTTTGGGCAATTAACCCAAAACTTAATCCCAGCCTTCCCTTTGTTATATGGTACATTGTGGTACAATTTCAGAGAGATCCATACAATTACACACAAGTTATTGTCTTGAAACTAGAAAAATGCTTGTTTTGACCCCTTTTTGGCCCTTAATTCCTGAACTTTGGCCCCATAACCCCTAAAATGAATCCATACTTTCTACTTGTGGTTTTAAACATTGCGGTATGATTTCAGAGCAATTGAAATACTTCTACACAAGTTATTATCCTGAAACTAGAAAAATGCTTGTTTTGGGCCCCTTTTGGCCCCCAATTCCTAATCGATTGGGACCATCATCCCCAAAATCAATCCCAACCTTCCTTTTGTGGTATTGAACCTTCTGAAAAAATTTCATGAAGATCTATTCCCTTAAACTAAAGTTATTATCCGGAAACCAATGTGTCTTCGGACGACGATGACGACAACATCATACCATTATACGATCCCAAAAATTTTTTGGGGTCGTATATAAAAAGTGACTTGGAAGGAGAGTTCTCATACCACATCTTTTTGTATCTATTATAAATGGGTGAATGTTAATCACAAGAACTATGCAATATGGGTTTTGCTCATTGTTGAGGGCTGTACAGTGACCAATAGCTGTAAACATCAACGTCATTAGGTAGATAAAGTATCTCATTTGCAATCATAGCACATCTTTCATTTATATAACATAATGTTTACTTCTCTTAGGAAAAATCAAGGCCTTAGATGGTTGAGCACTGCTCCTTAATGCTCTTCTGTTTGAGCTGCTGCTGAAATCCGACTATTCATGTTTAGGGGAAATGAAGTCATACATAGAGCCGATTTCTTGTCCGGGGTTAGTTTTACATTTGCATTAGGTTTTGGACTTGAAATTATTTTAGTCTCCAGCAGCACTGAAGCGTCTTGAATAGTTGAATTTAGAAATATGCATCTGGTGCAATAAAACTACATGTAGTACTGTTGAAGTTATTGCATGCCCAGTAAACCACAAAATCTAGGTCATAACCATTGTTTGGCACTTATCTTAAAAAGTTTATAACCTACGGGTAATGAATATCTGGACCAAATTGGTTTGACAACAGCATGGTAAAGTACCTTAAATCAAAACTTAACTTTATAGGGGCAGACTTAAAATGAAAAGATCAACATTTAGTGCTGCTGGAGACCAAAATACTTTTCCCCAAGTCAAAAACCTAATGCAAATATAAAACCTTTCTGGGACAAGGAATCGGCTCTATGCATGACTTTATTTCCGTATAACAGGAAAACACATCATAAGCAGTAGGCATTGGGCAAGTGTAGAAAACTTTTTGGACATGGAGCTTTAGCTATCTTCATTGTGGGATCATTATTATTCGTTGGATACCATTTTCATGGGTTTTGTGTAAACTGGTGAATTATGAGTTCAAATGTTCATTGATTAACAAATTATGAATAGACTTTGAATGCAGAGATCGGCAAAACCATGAAATCAAAATGTACATGTAAAATGCTAGTATTCCTCAATCCACGAAAATAAATAAATACTAGTAAACCCCCCAAAAAATGTTTAGTTTTAATGTTCCTCCACTCTGTAAATTATGTTGATGTTATGTCAATACAAATTTTATCACAATGTTATTGCAGAATCATGTAGTTTTGTGGAACATTCCAGAGTATTTTTCTTTAATTTTTACTTTCTCAAGTGAGATGGCAGTTTACATTAAAGACAATAATATAAATACATGTCCATTTTTTTATTTAGAATTTTCTGAATCCTTTTTTGGATGAACCTGTCTTCTTGATACCAATAACATTGAATCGTACAGTTTTACTCAGAGGTCTGCATTCTCCTACTGTGACAACATCTCCAACAATCAGATCTCTGCAAAATAAAAATAAATATTTATTTTTTTAGTCATCATAGATTCATATTACTAGTTCAAAATAGTGTATAAAATGTTGCACCTCAATAGCCAATGTTTTTTTTAATAAGCCTGTAAATTAACATCAAAGACATTTGAACTTCATTTATACCTACATGTAACTTGAAAACAAAAGAAAGGGGAGAAAATTGAATGTTATAGCCAGTTGGTAGATGTTCATAATGAGGAAAATTTTAGAATTAAAATCTCTCCTTTTTCAGCTAAAATATGCCTCAGACTGACGTGCGTTTTCTTCACAGTTCTGAACAGAATTTTCCTCATTGGCACAGAAATTATATTTCATTCTTTAATCATTGATGGACAAAACCTTCTATAAAAATTAGGAAGGCATGGTTTATAACTTATATATATATAATTTTTTTTAAATTCTGGACTTTATATGACTGTCTTTACGCTTGGCCATAAATGTTTAGAATTAGTATAATACAAGTGAACTAAAATATCTGCTTTTACAACTAAAATATGCCTCAGACTGACGTGCGTTTTCTTCACAGTTCTGAAAAGAATTTTCCTCATTGGCACACAAATAATATTTAACTCTTTAAACATAGATGGATTTAGTCTACAGCTTGAATTACCATGATTATATATGGATCTTTATTATGAATTCTGGACCTTAATGACTGTTTTCCTGTTACGCAAAAAGCCTGACAGCCCAGGCTTGTTAAATGTCTCTTGGGCCAGTATGAAATAGAAACTAGACAAATTTTCCAAAAACAAAGAACTTTCAAACAATAAATATAAATCACTCTTAAAATCCTTTCACATGAAACAATTGTCTCTTTCATTGACCTAAATATACACCAACATAACTTGACCCAATACCTCATCTCTTGGGATACTTCAGCAGTATTGATTTGCAAAAGTAAATGTCAATATAACCATTTTTTTTTTGCATGATGTTCTCAGTGAGAAAAATAATAGAACTAGTAGTAGTATCACATACATGTATAATCCGTTTGTATTTCAAGTCTACATTTACAACTAAAATATGCCTCAGACTGACGTGCGTTTTCTTCACAGATCAGAAAAGAATTTTCCTCATTGGCACACAAGTTATAGTCAACTCTTTAATCAGAGATGAACATAACCTTCTATTTAAATTGGAAGGCATGGTTATATATGCACCTATATTTAAATTTTTTAATTTTTAATGACTGTCTTTAAGCTTGGCTATAAGACCAGGCATCTAAAATGTCTATTAGGTCATTATGACTTTCAACTACATTCCAATAGAATCTAGACAAATTTCCAAAAATGAGGATCAGACCTCAAACCACAGAAGTTCATTGTCAAGACTTATGGTGCTCAACAATACTTATTCATAAAATGTGACGACCAAGATAGAAAGGAAGGAAGGAAAACGGGGTGAAAATTGAATGTTTTAACAGTTTTTTTAATGATGTTTATAGCCACAAAAATAAAAGAACTAGTATCACAATACATTTGTATTTAAATGTCTACTTTTACAACTAAAATATGCCTCAGACTGACGTGCGTTTTCTTCACAGATCAGAAAAGAATTTTCCTCATTGGCACACAAGTTATAGTCAACTCTTTATACATGTATGTACAAAATACGATCTTTGAATTAATAAAGAATGTGTATACATGCATCTTAAATTCCAGAATTTTACAGTGCCTATTACCAAAAAGTCTTGACTTTATGATATTTGCAGGCATGGCCATGGGCCCCAAAACACAAGCTTGATAAATTCCCAATGCAGGCCAAATTTTCTAAAAATGAGGGTCAGGCCTCTATCTACAAAAGCTTATTGTCTGCTTTAATAACAATATTGGTCGATAAAATTTGTTGAATAAGCAGGAAAATTTAAGATGCATATAAGAAGGGAGGAAAGAAAAAGAACTAAACTTTTAGCCTTACACACTTTAAAGTATTGTTTTTAAGAAAATATCCCATGTGGTTTTTCACTTTAATATTAGCCCAGCCTGCAAATCAACATTGAAAACATTTGTAATTTAGTCTATCATGCTTGTAAATTGAAATGTTATAACCCGTTTGGGTGATGTGCATAGTGAGAGAAATCATAGAACTGGTATCATGATACAATTAATTATTTATTGTATTTCAATGTCTACTTTTACAACAAATATATGCCTCAGACTGACGTGCGTTTTCTTCACAGTTCTGAACAGAATTTTCCTCATTGGCACACAAGTTATAGTCATTGTATTAATCAAGATGACACAATAACTCCTGAATTAGGAAATTAGGCAATATTTGTCACACGGATAAAGTCTATATAAAGGATGTATGTACATTGTATATCAAGTGTATTGACTGTATATAGATAATGTTTACTGTAAGGGATAACTGCCAGCTCTCAAGGTCAGTCAAGGAAAAAGTGTACATAACAAAAGATCCTGCAAGAAAAGCTCAGCATACCTGAAAGCTGGACTGCAATGGACAGACATGTTCTTGTGTCTCTTTTCGAATCTGTTGTACTTCTTGACGTAATGAAGATAATCTCTTCTGATAACGATGGTCCTCATCATCTTCATTTTTAGGACAACACCGGACAGGATTCTTCCTCTAATGTGAACATTACCAGTGAATGGACACTTCTTGTCAACGTAGGTTCCATTAATAGCCTGAAATGAAAGTTTATACATTATAGGATTAAAATGTTTTATCAATTTAATATTCATAATATGACTGGTAAGCAATCAATTTAATAGCTGGATCAGAAAAAAGCCATAAGGCATCTCATCAATGATATCAGTAGACCATCGTGATAAAACATCATTTACAGCTAGACTTAATACACTGTAGACATATGAAATGACAGTCATTTTTTTAAAATTTAATTTCTTTTATTCACTCCTAAAAAAACAGAAATGGGATAAGTTCTAATTTCAAAGGCTGCAACAATCAAATTTACCAGTATACATTTAAAGTTCTAATTAAAATAGGAATGATTTTGTTGCTGTATCAGAAAAAAGCCATAAGGCATCTCATCAATGATATCAGTAGACCATCGTGATAAAACATCATTTACAGCTAGACTAAATGCAATGTTGGCATATAAAAATAAAAAAGTCATTTTTAGGTCTTTCCACCTTTCCGTGGAAAGACCTATTGATTTTGTTTTGATTATTATTATTATTATTTTTTTATTTTTTTCTTCCGCCTAATTTTTTTCTTGCGTAATTTTGTTGTTTCAAAAGATGTCGCTTAGATATTTGAAATATGATATCGTATAGTTTATACGCTTTTAAACTGACAACCGTGTAACTTAATACTTTCTGTTGTAAGAGTTACCTCCCCAAACACTGTTTTTCTTTTGGCCACTACTCCTTCACAACCGTAAAAGATTACGACAAATTTATTTTACCAAATTGCTCGTTACATCTTCAGGATTAGGAGTTTAGTTTTGACCGAAGCTATCCGTAGACTCCATATGAGAGTTATTCCCCCTTATATGTATTTGATATAAGTGATTTGCATTTCTAACTGGTAAACCATAAGTGGTAGAGACCTAGGGTCTTTTGATTTGAGGTCCTTGGTCCAAAAAAATGAAAATTAGGTCAAGGTCAAAGTTCAAGGTCATATTCTCAAGTTTGATTTTGGCTTATTTTCCTTTATTTTCAAAAACCATATAAGGCCTAAATTAAAATATTGTTTGTTTGCCCTTTTCCGACCCTATGTTTTGAAACAGGGTAGGTAGGTAGGTAAAATATTTTATTTTTTTCCCCAAAAAAATAACTTGGCTCGGTATATTATTTGTCATGGGTAGGCAGGTAGGTATAATATTTTATTTTATAGATACAAACTCTGCAAAATGTTATTTGTGTCCGTTTTGTTTTTGCAAATAAGTTTTCTGGGAGTATTCAGGGTTCTCGCTAAGGATTTTTGAAGGCGAGTCCAGGGACTCGTCATTTTTGGCCATGGTGAGTCCAACAACAAGAAGAATATATTTTGTTGCAATATAATGTAATATTTTAGTTTCCATGGCCTAACAGAGCAATGAAATGACATTAAATTTAGATTACTTTTTAAACTTTTGCTATAAAATGATGATATTTGTGTTTAACTGTGTTCAGTTTATACAAAATATTTCAATATTGATGTATCTGTGGACTCACCAGTTTTGAAAATGGTGAGTCCAGACAGATTTTGATGAGTCCAGGACTCATGGACTCGCCTTAGCGAGAACCCTGAGTATTAGTTTAAAAAAAATATCACGTAGAATGTGAAGCTAATTCATATGCACTACTATTTTGTTTTCAAATATAAAAAAAATAGAGCTGTGCCGCATATCTTCAACACGTTTATATGCCTGGAACTTTGAAGAGTTTGGAAATCAGTTTGAACTTGCACTTTTATTCTGTACTACGTACCTTGTATGCTTACCTTAAGATTTTCTGTAAAAGATAACTTTGTACTGATAAGATATATCCGGGCAGACATACATTACTAGTAGAAAAAGTCCCTAGAGTGTTAAAAACATCGTGTGTGCCTTTGTTTCCAATAATAATGCTACAAGACTTTAAAAAACTCTGACAATTGTCACGTATTTTACATCGCATTCATAAATGATCTGTATGGACAACTTGGCGATTTTACTGCCAGATATTCTCCACTTTACAGGGTTGTGTCACTTTTGGTTCATGTCAGATATAAATAATATAGCGGCATCGTTAACATAATCATCCTGATCTGCGGATCACAAAAGGCCATCCCTATATAGAATACAACGTCCGTTACAAATTAGTTTGTACACACCTTGATAATTTTGTATCAAACGAACTTTTTTGAAAATGAACCCTGCTCTTTAAGTATAAAGGTACAGAGAAGCGTTCACATGCTGAACATCGATTTCAAACAAATGCTTTGAAACTTCAAATGCAAGTGTTCATGTCAAACGCTCAGGTGATACCAAACGGACTGGACCTTATACGTTGAAGATAAAACCCTAGAATTCCAGATAAAATAGTTTTGAGCGGGAAATACAAATATAAGATTTTTGGTAGGAACGAAAAAATAAAATAAAATAAAATCTTGCTGGTAAATACAAATAAAAGATTTTCAGGCGCAACGAATTTATAGGGTCGGTCGGTAAAGGGCAAACAATCAATATTTTAATTTAAGCCTAAGGTATCGACAAATTATTTTCACTAAATTGTTAGTTGCGACATGACGTTACTTATAAAATTTTGGTTGAAAGGGTGCGTAAACAATAAATAGGAGTTTTTGCCCATCTTATATTTAGTATTATGCGTAAAGTGATATAACTCATTAACCATACATAATAAAGGCCTAGGGTCTTTTGATTTGAGATCCTTGGTTTATGATCTTGAAATTGAGGTCAAGGTCATAGGTAATTTGCATGTTCTATATTTTGACCTTTGCTTTAAATTCATATTTATACATTATAAAGCCATAGGAACTGACATTTTAGATTGATTTTTAATATTTTGATACTAAAATAGATCTTTACTTGTGGAAATACCTTCAATTGTTCTTTGAACAATTGGTTTTTAATTATTTTTATTTCTTTTATTCAGACTTCTTAACTATGACAAGAAACGAGAAATTGGAAATCTGAACCAAACCCCTTTTTCCAAGTTCTAATCTTAAAGGCTGCAAGTTAAATTTACCAGTGCACATTTAGTTATTTTATTGCTGCATCAGAAAAAAGCCATAAGGCATCTCATCAATGATATCAGTAGACCATCGTGATAAAACATCATTTACAGCTACACAAATCTCTTTGGTCAAGACTTTTCGTAATGGTCCCAAATGAGAAATAGGAAATCTTAAAATTAAAGAAGGGATTAAATATTGTGAATGGAAGAGATGTATATTCATTGTGGCTAGGTCAGCTTAAAATGAATAAAACAATGTAAGAAAACTGTTATTCATCAATGAATGTTTACAATCAGGTCAGTTCTTAAAATAAGAAAAATTTCAAGAAATAAGGTCAGAATATAGAAAGTTCTCAAATTTTCCAGACTGCAACAAATACATTTTGTACATTGAAAATCTAATAGTGCACAGTGACTGATTTTAATCAGAATTATTTAATATAAGCTGGATCAGAAAAAAGCCATAAGGCATCTCATCAATGATATCAGTAGACCATCGTGATAAAACATCATTTACAGCTAGACTAATCACACTGTAGACATATGAAATGACGGTCATTGTGTTAATTCTTTTATTCAAACTGCTTCGATATCTGCTAGAAATGAGAAAAAAGAAATCTAAAAGTTAATGAAGTGGTAAAATATTGAGCAGTATGTACTTTTGGGCCAGGTGAGCTTAAAATGAATAAAACAATGTAAGAATACTGTTATTGATCAATGAATGTTTACTATCAGGTCAGTTCATAAAATAAGAAAAATTTCAAGAAATAAGGTTAGAATATAGATAGTTCTCAAATTTTTCAGACTGCAACAAATACGTTTTGTAAATTGAAAATGTAATAGTGCAAAGTGACTGATTTTAATCAGAATGATTTAATAGCTGGATCAGAAAAAAGCCATAAGGCATCTCATCAATGATATCAGTAGACCATCGTGATAAAACATCATTTACAGCTACACAAATATCTTTCTTTAAGACTTTTTGGAATGGTTGGAAATGAGAAATAGGAAATCTAAAAATTTTAGAAGGGATAAAATATTGAGATGTATATTCTTTTTAGCCAGGTGAGCTTAAAATGAATAAAACAATGCAAGAATACTGTTTATTCATTAAGGAATGTTTAAAATCAGGTCAGTTCATAAAATAAGAAAAATTCAAGAAATAAGGTTAGAATATATAGAAAGTTCTCAAATTTTTCAGAATGCAACAAATAAATTTGTACATTGAAAATCTAATAGTGCACAGTGACTGAATTTAATCAGAATGATTTAATATTAGCTGGATCAGAAAAAAGCCATAAGGCATCTCATCAATGATATCAGTAGACCATCGTGATAAAACATCATTTACAGCTAGACTAATCACACTGTAGACATATGAAATGACATCATTTTGTTAATTCTTTTATCCAAACTGCTTCGAAATCTGCTAGAAATGAGAAAAAAGAAATCTAAAAGTTAATGAAGTGGTAAAATATTGAGCAGTATGTACTTTTGAGCCAGGTGAGCTTAAAATGAATAAAACAATGTAAGAATACTGTTTATTCATCAAGGAATATTTACTATCACGCAAGTGCATAAAAATTATTTTTTTCAAGAAATAAGGTTAAATTATAGAAAGTCCTCAAAATTTTCAGACTGCAACAAAGACATGTTGTACATTGAAAATCTAAATAGTTATGTGTATCAAAGGTACTAGGATTATATATGCCAGTTGCACATTTAGTCTACTTGTAAGACTCATCAGAAACGTTGAGCACTCAGATAAAAAAGTGCACAGTGAACATTGTGATTTTATTCAGAATGATTTAATAGCTGGATCAGAAAAAAGCCATAAGGCATCTCATCAATGATATCAGTAGACCATCGTGATAAAACATCATTTACAGCTACACAAAATACACTGTAGGCATATTTATGAAATGACAGTAATTTATTTTAATGCTTTTAATTGGACTTCTTGAATTGGTTCTAAAAGAAAACTAGAAAATCTAAAAATTATTGAAGGGGTATAATATTGAAAAGTATGTTCTTTTGAGCCAGTGAATGAATACTATTTAATTTTTTTTTGGTTTTTTGTTTTTTTTAATATCTACACTCAGATAATGTCATATAATAAGACAAATGTCAAGAAATATGGTTACAAGATAACATTTCAGGACTTCATTTAGAGAAATTTCAAAGCTAACATGAGTGTTTTTGTAAGTCAAAAGTATTAAAATATCAAACTTTTATACAGATAGATTTGATAGGAAAATGAAAGATAATCAGAACACAAGCCCTAAGTGGAAGTTTTCAGATTTTAAAGGCAGCAATATAAATCAATCTAACAATGCACAGGGAAAATTCAAATTATATTTAGAATGATTTAATAGCTGGATCAGAAAAAAGCCATAAGGCATCTCATCAATGATATCAGTAGACCATCGTGATAAAACATCATTTACAGCTACACAAAATACACTGTAGGCATATGAAATTGCTAACACTTTTATTTCTTTTATTAATTTATTTGGACTTCTTCGATGTGTGAGAAACAGAAAATCTAAAAATTAATGAAGGGGTAAAATATTGAAAAGTATGTGTTAATATATGTGAATGCCATGGCTATTTTTAAAAAATAATGTTTTGGAGAACAAGAAGAATATCACAAGAAATAAAAATATCACAGACAAGTTTGCTGCCAAATCGTATCAAGAATTTGCGACTACAGAAATTAGCTTGTCAATATTATTTCTTTGATGTTATGCATGTTCATGACTGCTAAACAATATCCAAATAATCACAATTCAAGTACAATGTACATTGTACATGTGTTACAGAGAAAACAAAGGCAAGCCAGTATACGTACAATGTATACTTTTGGGGCCCTTTATTGCTTGCCGTTCAATGTGAGCCATTTGTAAAGGCTCTGTGTTGAAGACCATACTTTGACCTATGATGTTCTAATTTTACAAATTGTGACTTGGATCAAGATCTGTCTCATTGGCACTGATATCATATCTTCGTTCATCTATTCTTTGCACTTTGTTTTGAAAAGGGGTAAAAAATAAACTTTAAAGTACATGTATATGCATGGATATCCAGCAATCTTTTTGAATGAAGCTGTATCAGAAAAAAGCCATGAGGCATCTCATCAATGATATCAGTAGACCATCGTGATAAAACATCATTTACAGCTTTATTCAAACTTTTCCATCGACATGAAAAGTTAGGACAAGTGATTATTTCTTTTATTCAGACATTATACCCTTGTAGGCTTGTACTAGTGTAAAGTACATTTTGTACACCTTTAAACAATTGTGTTTGGAGTTCAAGTAGTCCCAGTAGGTCAAATTATCAACTTGACAACAACACTTTACCTTGGTCGAAGGACTAGGCTTGTGAGTATTTGGGATGACTGAATACATTTTTTGTAGTCCCAACACACTGGCACAATGTATATTTTGGTTGCAATAAATGTACATGTAAACGTTCTTACCTCTCTGGGTGTTTTGAATCCCAGACCAACACTGAAATAATGTCTAAGAGTCTTCTTTTTTCCAGCACCTTGCTTCTTGTTCAGAAACACTGTGGGCTGCTTTTGAAACGACCTTTCTGTCTGTTAAATAGAAATTTGAATTACATTTAAATTAGTCCAGTTACAAATGTATTAGTGAATGAATTGTTAATTATAAGGTACATGTTAGAATTCTGCTTTTTAAAGAGCAAAGGGTTTCACAAAATACTTATTTACCCCAATATTTTGCTTATGGTTGTTTATAAAATGTGTCTTTTGGGTTATTACTTGTACATTTGTAGGTCTAAATTCTTATCATTTTTGATCCTCATAGAAACGAAGATGGCGGAATTACAATGGAAAATATTCTGGAAAATGTGAAGGTCAGGATTATTACAGTGCGATCACTTAAAAGGTAGTTCAGTAGTGGTTTTTCTTTTTGCGATATATGAATGGAATGTGAAAAACTATATCTCGAGTGAACGCGATTGATAGTTTAGATTATTTTTACCGATAACCGCTACGAATTTCAGCTGACGGCGACTATACATTGTGTTCATGAATATTTTCAGTATGCTTGCAGAGAATTTTTTAAGGTCTTATTCAAACTATTGATTACAACATTGCAAATAATTACATATATAATATATAAAAGTTTTAATATAAAAGCAATAATCTTTGAATTTATCTTTGTATTATGTGCAAGATTATTTTTTAAAATCGCGTGAACGGCAATTTGAAAAATGTAAGAGGAAGACGAGGCTCGGAAGACTTATTGTTGTCTGAAATTTCAAGTTTTGCCTTTGGGAATACGATATATTGGTTTTAGAAAATTTCGTTTTTATGAAAAGCCTATTCCTTTTGATTTGATGAAGTGTCGGCGCAATACAGATTTATTAGACAAACTTATGTACAGACTTGAATTTGTGCCCCAGCAACCCCCCTTTTTTTGTTTCCTTTAACTTTTCATGCGTTACTTCTGTTGTAGAATGTTCAAATTCGTGTTTTATAAATTCATACTTTTTAATAATAATTAAAACTGTTAATAAAACACGAAAAATATATAGAAAACGTGCAAATAGACACATTTGTTCGACGGCCATGTGGACTGTACCTGTTCTGCCATCTTGGCTTGATGAAAAAGGCCGGAAGAGGGCGCTTTAATTATACGTCTGTTTCGTATTACCTCCCCATTAGGAGCACCATTGTACGATAAGCTGCATAATACTACTACTGTATCAGTTTAAATTTTTATTTATTGTTTTATTTTTAAATGATATTGAGATTTCTCCGCACAAACTACTAATGCCTCTTTCATACATGTGATGGACTGTGAAACTCAGATCAGGAGATTTGGAAATTTTGGTCAGGAGATTAGGACTCAGATCAGGAGGTTTTTTTATCGACATAAATTTTGTCGTAAATGTAACCGTCTAATGTAGAAATTGTATTTTCTCTTCAAATTTCCATCAAATTGTAATATGTTTATAGTACCCTTATTGCCTTTCTATTTGAATGAAAATAAAATTTTAAGAAGAATCTGTTTCTTCTTTTGTTTTGTTTTTGATAATTGAGGGGGGGGGCTAGAGGGGGTCTCATCCAGATTTCCCGGTTTTAATATCAGAAAATCCCGAAATCCCGAACATATTTTGTTAAAAATCCCGATCCCGATAAACAAGAAATCACCATTTATTTAATAAAGAGGTCCTTCACTATTTAAGATAACGAATAGACACATCTGACACAACTTTTAAAGCAGGCCGTCCTGGTAAACTTTGAAAATTAAACCCTCTGAGTAATGTTGTTCTTAATTATTTGCTTTCAATTTGTGCATTTTGACCAATATATTTAGTACGTACATTTTAAACACGTCAAATTGGGGTATTTGTTTTCTTCAAAATTGCAGAATGCCAGAAATATTTTTATATAATATTCGATTATAGAGAAGACTGTGTCTGTGAAATTATATGTGTAGTAAGGCGAAGAAAAAAATACATGTGTTTCAGGTAACATCCCCTAAAAAAATAGGATCGGTAGGAAAGCAAAATAGTTTTTTTTTCAAACGTTTTTGACTGGTTCATATGGGAGAAAAATTCTGACTTAACAAGTGCTTGTCCACATAACATCCAATAACCTTTTAAGAGTAGAGTTAGATTATAGGTACTTAAAATTAGATATATATATATAGGGGTACCGGAAACACATGTGTTTTCTTTTAGGTCTTACTCTTATTAAAAATATGGGAAGGGTTGTAAAGAGGCGTTATGTTCACGGACAAACGCGAAATAAAATTACAATTTCACGATGAACGAAAAATAAATAAAATGCTTGCACGTTGCCGTTTTTACTAATTTCACAGTAAAGCGTTGAAAAACTTTTTTTCACGGAAGGTTGTAAATTAAAAATGGCAAAACATGTTGCACGAAAAAAAACCTTTACCACACTCTTTGGGTATACTGATACTCTAAATCAGAGCGACACTAATACCAAGGAGCTTATAGACATTTATCATGAATTTTGGTTAGCATTTCATTCGCGTACAGTGGATATTAAATATGGCACTCAAAAAAACAAAAATAGCAATAAGATCTGGATCTACTCTGTTTCTAGATGCGATTCTGATTGAAGTATAATGAAAGGCAGTGGCTATTTTGCCGGCTCCGGCAAAATAGCGATTCATATAGAGTTTTGCCATTTTGCCGGTCCTATTTCAGATTTTTAATCAAGATGATATGAAATATATTTTTTCAGGAAACTATTTATGCACAAATGATATATGTGGCTAGATGTCAATAACCTTTTAATGTTCGCCTTGCATTCCTGGTCAGTTAAATTCGGAGAACTCTACTCATTTAATTACATGTACATACGTTAAATTCTGTCGAACATTAAACGTTCAAAATAGAAAACAACAAAATGTGATGTTATAAAACAAACTTGATTTTCGACAGATATGAAAAGCTTCAGCAGGTTTTAGAGCAATTTGAAAACGACAACTATGTGTAACTGAGGAAACGTGAAACGAGGGCTACAAAAAGTTAAAGATTAATACAAAAAAATTATTGTACACACAATGCATAGAAATCTAGCTAATGGCAGCATTTATTTTATGATTTTATGAATAATGAATACTAAAATGTATATTAATTATCTGCATTTCAGTCTGCAAAAGTGATGCAGACGCAAAAGAAACAGGTTTAGTAACGCTCATCGAGCAGTTTGAAGTTGTTGGGTGTTACTTTTTGTTTCAAAACTAATATAAATTTTTTATTAAAAGTTTTAATCAGAATGTCGATTTTTTTTATGGGTTTGTATGCTTTTCTTATGTGTATTTATTATATGTTTTTCTATTAAGAAATATATTTTAGTCTTCCTATCAAAGAAAAAAGTACTAGTATCAATTTTGATATTTATGTTTTTCTTTTTTAAATATTTGAAAAATACACATTTTTAGAGACTACTTATTCTAAAAGTAAAGAATATCAATTTAAATAAATTAAATAAATTTTTAAAGAAGACATTTTAGTATAGACATTCCTTATTAAAGTGTATGTTTCTATCTTTTTGTTATTCTTAATTTCTATACTTCTATTAAAATCTTAGTTAAGACCGGCAAAATAGCAAAACTCTATGTAAATCACTATTTTGCCGGAGCCGGCAAAATAGCGCCAAGGAGATGATGAAAATGGCACTTTTATCTGTCCAAGGTACAGTTTTTTGTCAATCCCGTTATATTTCAACATAAAAATCCCGATTTCCCATGGCTAAAAACGTGGGTTTCCCGTATCCCGATGATTTTCTATCCCGAATTCCCGATCTTTAAACAAGGCAATCCCAATTTCCCGTTGCTAAAATCGGCCAATCCCGGCGTCCCGAAAATGGTCTCGCCCCCCCTCATAATTGAGTGCTGACTGCTTTCAAATAAATCATTATATTTATTTATCTTATCTGTATAGATTTGTATTCATGTCTCCATCTCCTTATTATTGGTAACAGTATAGACAAATAAGAAAGAAATATGCTATTATACATGTATATTTGCAACATGATAAATTAATAATAAAAATAATAAACTCTAACAATAGTATTGCATGGTTTTTAAGCAAATATGAAAGTCATATTTCTAGAAAATTTAAAGACTGAAACAGTGTAAAATGATTTGCTAACTAAATCAATAAAATCTTATATACCATGTATACTGGCATAAACAAGTCTCAATCTCTATACATTTTTAAAACTAACTAGGATTTGTATTCTGTCTAATATAAATTGTACATATTGGGTACTTCAAACACAAAATTCACAGACAGACTTCCCATATAAACTTCAATTTAATCCTTGAAAAGAAGTCTAGATTGCTAAAATAATTTATAAATTTATATTTTTTTATTTGTCCCAAAACATTTAAATTTATTCAATTACCATCCTTTTATGATTATTTGATTAAAATATTATTCATTTATAGTCTTTTTACAATTTACATTTTTTAAAGCAAAATAACTTAAAGCAGGATAAATCAAAGGGAAGTAACCAAATACACAAAGTTTTTATAACACACCGGCAGTTAGCCAGAGGTAAACATCGTTGATTACCTGTATGTTTGACACCCAAGCTGTCAAATGAAGCCATATAATTATACTTCTTCTTTGATTTACAGGTAAAATTTAACACAGGTGTCAATTAAACCTCTATGGTAGTAACAAATTATCAAATATGGCGACTGAAAATTTTCATTCATGAAATATTTCATACACGGGAGGTTTTTTTTTCTAAACGGGAGGACGGGAGGAGACCCCTGAAAACGGGATTATTGTACTCCCGTCGGGAGGTTCACATGTATGCTCTTTTTTAGTCTTCTTTAAAGTGAAAATACACTTACCTGGCGCAGACTAAGCCGCTTTAATTAAGTCAGTGACAACAAACGGTCAGTATCTGCTAGTGTAACAAAAAATTTGTTCCGGCGTGACATTTGTTCCACTGGAACAAATTTCATAGGAAATATGTTCCACCGGAACTTATGTCACAGAAAATATGTTCCAGCACTATAAAATTTGTTCCGGAACTAATTTTTTAAACAAGTGTGAAATAAGTTCCGGAACAAAAATCACAGCACCATGAGTTTTGTTCCAATATTAAAATTTAAAAAAAAAAGTGAAATAAGTTCTTTTGATATTAGTTTTAAACGAAGGTATTTTATAGAAATCAATGAAAATGTTCTGCGCGAAACATAAGTTCTGTGCTTGCATGGGGTACATTTGCAATTGAAGGAATGACTGTAGGATGAAGATAAGAAAATGATGCGATGATAATGTATCTGTGTTTTATCGTTTATGTGGTATTCAACCTCCTTGTTCCTAATGACCTGTCATGGGTGTTCTAATCATACATGTACTTAGCTATGGTCATTGCACATTTTTAAAAGATTGTGTCTTTTGTTTCTTTATGTCTTTTAATAAAATTGATCAGTCACTTTGTCCTTTTTAAAAAAGTACAAATGTTCATCTTTAACTATAATACTTTTTTTCGGAGTGACTTTTATTATTGACATTATTATTTCTTATTCTACTTTTTCCTGGCTTATAAGTGCCACTTTTAGTATTATTAATTGAGCATGTTATTAAAATTTTGCTTTACTCCACATGATCCAATTGGATGTTTACACTTTTTATTTATTACATTATCAATATAATACATGTTTTTTATAATGACTTTAAACTCACTGATGACAAGTGCTCAGTATATATAAGATAACTTGTTTAACCAGTGGAACACATTTCACAGACAAGGAACTTATTTCACCAGGTGAGGAACAAATTTCACAAATCCAGAACTTATTTCACCAGGTAAGGAACAAATCTCACAAACATGGAACTTATTTCACTAGGTAAGGAACAAATTTCACCAACCCAGAACTTATTTCACCAAATAAAGTGTGGAACTTATTTCATAGAGATGGAACAAATTATATAGAAATTGTCTGTGAAAAAAGTTCTCCCAGAACATATTTCCTGTGAAATTAGTTCCACTGGAACTTTTTTCACAGGAACAAATTTTGGCTCACATTAGCCTATTATTTTGTTGACATGCCGGTCACGGTATATTTGTAGAATCTTTGTAGTATGTGAAATAAAGAAAAAATAATATACATATCTATTGTCTGGGTATTGCATATGTTATTGTTTATAATATTGTTTGTATGCTATATGCTTTCCTGGGGCCCTAATCAGTTGGTGAATGAAAATATTCTATTCTATACAACTCGGCATGGGGAGAGTGAACGTTCATCCACTGTAACACTATATTTTCAGTAACAAATTACATCCACTTGATTTTAACTTAGGTGGATAGTTTTCTTATTGGAAACCATATCACATCTCCTTAATAACACCGTGCATTCTATTTTTAACATTAAAAAAGGTCATTTTTTCTTAAGTTTTAGGAATCTCAAGTTTTAGTTTCATGGAGTATTTTATGATATCAAAGCTATATGTTCTCATGTATTGATTCTTATTTAAGTCCTGTACTTGGAAAGTAAATAGCAAATACAAGTTATTTGTAGTATATTTATGTTACAAAGTATGAAGCATCCAGGTCTTCTACATTCTAAAATATAAAGCTTTCCCTATGTCTGATGTCTAGCTTTCTGCGACAACAGTCGCTCGACAAAAAAGAAAAACAATTATTCAAAATTGTCCAAAGCACCAAAAAGTCAATTACACAATGGCAGAATGAGATATGAAAAGAAGATGTGGTATGATTGCCAATTTGACAACTCTCCTTAAGAGACCAAAAGGACACAGAAATTAACAACTATAGGTCACCGTACGGCCTTCGACAATGAAACTATGATCCCGGCCGCTAACATGTTTAACCCCGCCACATTCCAAGTCAGGTGCCTGTAATCCAGTGGTTGTCGTTTGTATATGTGTTACGTATTTGTTTTTCAAGTTGTTCATTGTTGTGTCCATAAATTAGGCCGTTAGTTTTCACGTTTGAATTGATTTACATTGTCATTTCAGGGCCTTTTGTAGCTGACTGTGCGGTATGGGCTTTGTTTATTGTTAAAGGCCGTACGGTGTGTCATTTGCATGTTCTCTTGTGGAGAGTTGTCTCATTAGCAATCATACCACATCTTTTTTATATTCATGATAGGCACCATTATAAGACTGAACTTTGCTCATTGTTGAAGGCCGTACGGTGACCTATAGTTGTTAATTTTTGTGTCATTTGGTCTCTTGTGGAGAGTTGTCTCATGCATTGCAATCATACCTCGATCATCTTCTTTTTTTATAATTACCGACCCTTTATATTTATTTATAAAAACTTATTTTGTAAGCCGGTTACCAGTTCATCACTGTAATTATATCTGTGACTATTGTTTTTATTGGTATTAATATTTAATCATCTCTTATCATAAATCAGTAAAAGCATACTAAATTTCATTGTTACATATATATATATGCATATTCATGCCTCTAAAATCTGTCGATACCTGTATCTTGGCATTGTACAAAGTCATGTTTTTCTCTGACTGTCATTATGAAGTCTTTATTCTAAATCCATTTTATGATGGATGCGAACTGATTGAAAATTTAGTCTTATATATGTATTTTAGTTGTTATTGGGTTTAAACTAGCTGTCAGTAACTGCGAGCACTCTCAGATCTGTAGTTTCGTGTCTTTTTGTTGATATGATGTACAAGTACCCGGCCACTTTATGATTTTGTTAGATGTATTTCTATATTCATTCATCTGATGAGTTCAGCCTTTTTCATCGGATTTTTAAAAGCTTGTTCTTTGGTTGTAATGTTACACCACTTTCCCAGGTTATCATCGGGGAGGATTGGTCGCCCGCTAGTATGCTTGACCCCGCCACATTATGTATGTGCCTTCCGCGCAAGTCAAGAAAGAGCCTGTAATTCAGTGGTCATCCTTTGTCACATGCTGTGTTTTAAAATATTTGTTTTTCTTCATTATTTTGTACATGAATCAACTTAAGCCGGCAGTTTTCTCGTGTGAATTGTTTTATATTTTTGATTTCGGAGCCTTTTATAGCTGAATATGCGATAGGTGTTGTTGAAGGCCGTACGGTATATAAAGAGTTGCCGCATTGGCAATCATACTACATCTTTTTTACATTCAAATTCGTTGTCATTGATTTTTGCGGTGCTCATAGACCAATTTGGCTCTAAGGATGTCAAGGTAGAGTAACGCCCTAAATCGTCTGGCAAGGCATTCCCACTTTTCTTACCGAGTTCTGTTTGTAAACATTTATTACATTTGTCATATTATGAAGATCAAAATTCGACATACATGACATTCAATACGAGGGTGGATTTTTTTGGGTTGTTCAAATCAGGGTTATTCGCGAGAGAAATATCATTTGTTATTTTGCTATTTTTGATAAGTTTGTAAGACATTGCGTTGCCAGTAAAGTAATAAATTAAATGAACTTTAGAGGAATTATTTTAATTAAAGGGGATTTAAAATTATGTTGTCTGATAGTCAATTGCTTTTATACTTTTTTTCATTCAGGAGGTTTTAAAGTTTTCAAGAGCATTTTGTTTTTTCGTGAGGCTCTTATTTGTGTGAATCAAATACTTGTTAAAAGAGGGACGAAAGATACCAAAGGGACAGTCAAACTCATAAATCTAAAACAAACTGACAACGCCATGGCTAAAAATGAAAAAGACAAACAGAAAAACAATAGTACACATGACACAAGATAGAAAACTAAAGAATAAACAACACGAACCCCACCAAAAACTAGGGGTGATCTCAGGTGCTCCGGAAGGGTAAGCAGATCCTGCTCCACATGTGGCACCCGTCGTGTTGCTTATGTGATTACAAATCCGGTAAATAGTCTAATTCGGTAGGTCACATTCATGAAAGGGAAGGGGATTGTAGTTACGACGTAAGGAACATATCCGATATCATTTGTGAAACGGTTATTCCAACCAACTCGTGATGGCGTCCGTAAAATTTACGAAGGGATGATTTCAACTTCACCATTCGGAACTCTTGGTTTAATAGCTTCCTTGTGAGCAGTAACCCTCTATCAAGAAAATCATGATAGGAAATGCAAGCACGGGAATATCGTATCAATTGGGAGATATATACCCCGTATGCAGGTGCTGCTGGAATGTTGCTACTTAGAAATGAAAAGTTCACAATTGGAAAGCTGAAATCATCTCTTTCGTCGTAAAGTTTTGTTTTCAACCGACCCTCATTGTCAATTTCTAGATGTAAGTCAAGATATGAAGCCGACTTAACTGTATCTGTAGTATCCTTTATCTCCAACTCGATGGGATAGATGCGTTCCACATAGTCACCAAATTTTGAATTGTTTAGTAAAAGAACGTCATCTATATAGCGGAAAGTAGAGTTAAAGGATATTGCTAACTTCTTATCTTTCTTCCTAAGAAGTTCCTGCATGAAGTCAGCCTCATAATAATAAAGAAACAAGTCGGCAAGTAGAGGGGCACAGTTTGTTCCCATTGGGATGCCGACAGTCTGTTGAAAAACACGTCCTCCGAACGTTACAAATATGTTGTCAATCAAGAAATCAAGCATCTTGATAATATCGGTTTCAGAGAATTTTTTGTTTGAATCAGAGTGATTCTTTACAAAGTATGATTTATCCCTCCCTAAGACAAGATACTTGTATCTACGTTGGCCATTCTTTTTTATGAAGCAAAGTAATACCAACTCTTTCAATTTGTCTTTTAGTTTGGAATGTGGAATACTTGTGTAAAGAGTAGAAAAGTCAAATGTTTTAATACTGTTACAAGATGAAAGAGAGTTAGATTGTATGTACTCTAAAAGATCTTTGGAATTTTTAAGTATCCACATCTGATTCACGCCACCTCTAGAATAGGCAGTTTCACAATAACTTTGAAGCCCGTCTTTGATTGCTGATAAAATAGATGTTAATAATTTAGAAAGAGGTTTCGTGGAGCACTTGGAAGACCCAGCAATATACCGTTGTTTGTAAGGACACTTAATATGTAGTTTAGGTATCCAATACAGTGATGGAAGATCCAGTTCTTCATCTTTGGTTGAAATACCAAAAGAACAAAGAACAGACCTATGATTATCCAGGATTTCCTCTTTGGTAAGTGTCGTGTTAATTTATATGAAGTTTCGTCTTGATGCATTACAGATCATGTTGGCTTTTAACAGCGCAACAAGGAACATACTATTGAATGCTTTTCAATTTGCACTTCTAACACTAATTAAACAAATTTAATCTATAAATGTTCAAAATGACATGAATAAGGTTTTAAGATGTGAATATTCGGTCTCAAAGTTATCATTAATCATCTAATAACCGGTGATATTTTAACACTACAAACAGTCTTTGTCACAAAACGGTAAAAAAAAACAATTTACATACATAAATATTGTTTGCCTATTTTTAACCTTCTGCCTTTTCTTCTTCAGTTATATTTTTAACAATTTGAAGATTATATACCACTTGCTGAATCAAAAACTTGTCAATATATGTATTATATAGGTGTCTCTTAAACATCAACCCAACAATGTTATAATTAGATCTGCACGGTAAATTTGCTTTGAATTCGCAATTTTTGGTGTTCTTCCCTCGCCGGATTCGAACTCATGCTAGTGAGATATCATGACAACGAACCGCCTTGCACTGTATCCGACCACACACCAACCTGGGCATCCATGAATAAGACATATATATATATATAATATTTGTTCCTTGCAATTGTTTTGCGGATTTAAATTTGGAAAGTCAAACTGTTCGAATTTGAATGTCTTGTTTGCCTTTTAGTGGAAATACAACTGTTGATCTAAGGGTATTGCAACTGGTTCAAACAGAGACATATATATAATACATTGGTTCAAATATAGCATCATAAATTGCGATTTTTTTTCTTCTGTCAGAAAAGATGCTTCATTCATGGTGATTTAATATGTTACCAACGCATAAGGCGCCAGTGTTCCTGTATTTGATTTGATAACAAAACGGACAACCCTTCTTTGGGCTCTTCCAATGATGTCTATGTCTCGTAAATACGGGTCCGAAACTGAGCAGGCATACTCTAGTGATGTCGGTCTTACCGAATGAAATATTCTGCATGTGCTATCTATAAAATTGAAAATCGAAATGGGGAATGTGTCAAAGAGACAACAACCCGAACATAGAAAAAACAACAGCAGAAGGTCACCAACAGGTCTTCAATGTAGCGAGAAATTCCCGCACCCGGAGGCGTCCTCAGTTCAGCTGGCCCCTAAACAAATATATACTAGTTCAGTCTGTGATAATGAACGCCATACTAATTTCCAAATTGTACACAAGAAACTAAAATTAAAATCATACAAGACTAACAAAGCCGGCCAGAGGCTCCTGACTTGGCACAGGCGCAAAAATGCGGCGGGGTTAAACATGTTTATGAGATCTCAACCCTCCCCCTATACCTCTAGCCAATGTAGAAAAGTATATGCATTGATATATATATATGTCCTGTCTGTCTGTATGTTCTTTTCTCGATCTTGATATCTATATCACTAATGGAAAGCTGAATACTAAAGTTTATGATAAAAGGGATGATTTTTCATTTCCTATCGTTAATTATCCGTTTTTAGATGGTGACGTTCCCTTGTCACCATCTTACGGTGTTTATGTTTATGTCGGATAAAAGCTCTACAGAGCTTATGTTGTATTGTTATATGTATAACCGACTTTAAATAAATCTTTTATGCTTTATGCTTTATGTATCTCAACTTGTACGATTCGCTCGTGTATGTAATAATGTTTTAGATTTTAACGAGAGAAATTTATGTATTACTGAAAAATTATTACACCAGGGTTTTCGATATCACAAACTAGTCAAAACATTTACTAAATTTTATCATCGGTATAAAGACATCATTCGTAAATATAGCTCAACATGCAGACTTCTAATACGTTCAGGTATTTCACATCCAATTTTTTATGGAAATATTCTTTATAAAGCACAAAGGTGTCAGTATTCACCTCAGAAACTTACAAAACCTTTGAATAGACTTATTAAGAAGGGATACAATTACGATACTGTTGTCAAGTCATTAAAGATTGCATATTTTGGCGTTAATATTGAGTCACTGATAAGGTCTTTGCATCGGAACTAAACACATTTATTCTAAAAACAGGTGTTGGCATGACACGGGTTATGTTCTTCTCATGGTATGCATGATACTACACCCCTAACGGGAAGGATTGTGCCTGATGTTCATATGATGAAATCATAATCTTTTAGTCAGTTTAATTGAAGTCGTGAGCTGGCATGTCAGTTAACTGCTAATAGTCTGTTGTTATTTATGTATTATTGTCATTTTGTTTATTTTCTTTGGTTACATCTTCTGATATCAGACTCGGACTTCTCTTGAACTGAATTTTAATGTGCGTATTGTTATGGGTTTACTTTTCTACATTGGTTAGAGGTATAGGGGGAGGGTTGATATCTCACAAAGATGTTTAACCCCGCCGCATTTTTGCGCCTGTCCCAAGTCAGGAGCCTCTGGCCTTTGTTAGTCTAGTATTATTTTAATTTTAGTTTCTTGTGTACAATTTGGAAATTAGTATGGCGTTCATTATCACTGGACTAGTATATATTTGTTTAGGGGCCAGCTGAAGGACGCCTCCGGGTGCGGGAATTTCTCGCTACATTGAAGACCTGTTGGTGACCCTCTGATGTTGTTTTTTATTTGGTCGGGTTGTTGTCCCTTTGACACATTCCCCATTTCCATTCTCAATTTTATTTTGTTGTTTGTGTATCTGATGTTATTACATGTATGTTTTGTTTATTTTAAATATCAGTCGGTTAAAGAGCTCATGTTCTTTGTTATTATGTATATATGCAACCCGACTTTAAATAAAGATTACTTTACTTTACTTTACTTTTAAATATTAATGAATATGCGTAAACTGTTCGTATCTTCACCTACATTATTTCTAAATTTATTCAGTCCCTTTTGGAACTCCTTTGGACTTACCTTACTACACAAGTACCTACCCGACGTACCGAAAGTCATGGCTTCTTCTGCTTTAACAAGAAAATTGGCAAGCTATTCCTGTGTTTTACGAGTAGGTTTAAAAGATATTGATACATTATAGCATTCCGTTTTATAACGAGATTAACCAACACTGCGCTTTCTTCTTTTCCTGTTTGATAAACACTTTGAAACATCATCATTTCAACATTTGACCTTTCCCATGCATGTTTTGAAATAAGCAAGAGTCAACCTTGAATGTTTTTGTACACAGTACAGTATGTCTAAGTATGTCGTTTGTATTTATGATTGATTGCTCTTTAGTCATATGGAAAAGCTCTTATATGTAATCAGTTAGTACAATAATAACCTTCCCTGATGCCCTCTGAATAAAAATATACATGTTTCCCATGTAGAGTGATAGTTATTTGTAATTTTTGACTTTCTTGATGACCCACTTTATACCAGTATATAAATGAAATATTTTTTCTGCCCCTGCCAGCCGTGTTGGATGGGGCATTAAGTTTTTCCCTGGTGTGTCTGTACGTATGTCCATCTGTCCCAAAGTTTGTTTTACAGTCTCTAACTTTAGTTTTCCTCAACCAAATGTTATGAAACTTATACACAATGCTGATTACCACAAAATACAGATCATTTTGAAATTTGCTGGCGTCACTATAAGAGTTCTAGAGTAATGCCCCTTTACAAATGGAAAAATTGCTAAATGTTTCGTTTTTGATTTATTACGTTTGCATACACTAAATCAAGGGTCCGGAAACGGTCATATATGCCAGTCTTGACCTAAACTGAAAGTAGTTTGTCCTAAATGAGTAATTGGGATTTAGGACAAATTTTATTTTTTTACAGAAATAATTTCGGTCATTCAATGTCATTTCGTTGAGATCGAGTTTCAAACATTGTCTTAATCGCCATTTTGAACTTATTTTTTGTTGTTATCCTTTTCCTGTAATAAAACTGCCACTCCAGTAAAGTGTTATAATCCTGAGGGCCCTCCTAATAACTATAGTAATGCCTCCGGGAAATATTGGCTAATGATCGCTAATCTCTTTACCTGTGTTTTTATTAAATTTTTTATTGATCAAGAGCTCAGAACTAATATTTTAAAGAAATTAAAAGTTCATAACAACTGTCTGCATTATTTAATTACTTTTCTCAGCTTAGACAATTGTCAATTCTGATTTAAAATTAAATTAAAATTAAATTAATTTACGTAGAACAAAATATTGTTTCACTACAAACACACGTGCTTTGTTTACTAATACGCATGCTTGAAATTCTCTTCCCCAAATTAGACACTAAATCGTAAACTAAAAATGATTTCATGCTAAATTAAACAAGTCCAACTATTATAATTAATATTCAAACAGTATTAAAGGTAAAGCAGTAAAAAAGCCGACGATTTCCTGTGAATTTGATAAACAAAACTAATCCCGGAAATGAGTCCGGAATTGGTCGTTTTACTATTGTCGTAAAACATCCGGTTATAATTTTGTCTTCAAAATCGAAAGAAACGTAAGCGAAGTTTGAGAAATTTATCGTTTTGAGTCATTAAAATCATTTCATTTTTAAACTGGTGCCTTCCTTTTATTGCTCAAGATCGATTTTAAGGAACATGGTAGGGAAATTTCTGAAGTAAATGCGATGAAACAGTTAAACAAGTTCGTTGATGCTACGAGTATGACTGTATGAGCATACACACACTTTTTGTTTAAAAAGGGCACCAACTTTTAAGTTATCCCAAAATGACCGAAATTAGGTGAAAAAATTTCCGGATCCTTGCACTAAATGTAATACAACTTATACACATTGCTGATTACCACATAATACAGATCAAGATCAAATTTGGGTGGCGTCACTTTTACAATTATTGAGTTTTCCCCTTTATGAGGGTAGTAATGCCCTTTAATGTCAGGCGTCAAACAGTCATTTTCGCCTACCGTTAGCGTCAAATTGGTTAAAATTTTACAGTGATTTGTCAAAATATCCTTTTTGTGATTCATCAGAGGTCTCAAATAATTATCGTTACCGTCAATTTGTAAAAAAATTAACATGATTTGTCAAAAAGAAAGTACATTTTATCGTCATACACCAAAAATTACGGTTAACTTTATTTGGCAAGAATTTTTACCGTTATTCTTCATGAAGGTACCCCCATTATGACCCTCCTTTATAAACATAAAAATAGCTGATTTTTTATTAGCTAATTTAGCATTTCAGAGTCTTTAAAAGATAAATAATGACTGAACATTTTGATACCCTGTTCTATAGGGACTCTCACTTCTTTTCACCATATACTGAAGAAACAGATAAAGTGGTTGAACATATTAATTCATCAAATAATAAATTAATGCAATATTCTTGACCTTTTAGGGTCCTTGACTAATAAATGGCAAGATTGTGTAAGGATAAGTGAATAAATGTGTCTAAAAATGTATCTAAAACCATACATGACTAACCATTAGATGTAGAATAAGATGTTGACATCATACGTTTTTTGATTGAGTTAAGTCTGCCAATTATATTTTATCGTATGTTTTTCTTTGTTGTGATGTTATGCTATTGTTTCAGAAAAAGGGAGAAGGTTTGGATCCATTAAAACGTTTAATCCCGCTGCAAATGTTTGCACCTGTCCTAAGTCAGGAATTTGATGTACAGTAGTTGTCGATTGTTTATGTAATATATATGTGTTTCTCGTTTCTCGTTTTGTTTATATAGATTAGACCGTTGGTTTTCCCGTTTGAATGGTTTTACACCAGTAATTTTGGGGCCCTTTATAGCTTGTTGTTCGGTGTGAGCCAAAGCTCCGTGTTGAAGGCCGTACTTTAACCTATAATGGTTTACTTTTTAAATTGTTATTTGTATGGAGAGTTGTCTCATTGGCACTCACACCACATCTTCCTATATCTAAAGATGTAATATAAGATGTTATTATACTTCACATTAAAATGCCATATTTTGATTGGATAATACGAGGGTGTAGATTTACTCAAATGGCTGAGCAGGTGACAATTTTTTTGAATGTCACCCTCTCGTCCAGACCAATCAAAAATCGATAATTTAAAGGACACTGAAATGAATTTACATAAAGTTATAAAAGAAAATGCTTAAGTTCTATGTTTTGGCTCAGATTTTATTATTTGACTCAAAATAAAAAAAACAAAAACATTTTGCTTCACTTCTGTTGATTTTTCTAATACCTGTAACGTAATTCTGTACGTGACATCATAGAAAATATATTTTTAAATAAAATTCATCTGTAAAAGACAATCATGATAAGACATTCAGTATAATAAATTAAATGATGTGGTTGACAATGTTTTCTCTGAATACCAATCTGCTCTATCACCCTTTCAGCTATGTGTTATTTATATATTGACAATGACAATAAAAATAAGCAGTTTTCCATTTACCACGATTACTGAATTCTTGCCAATCTCTTTACATGAACCAAACACAACCCACCTATTTAAGTAACAATGGGACCAGCCTGTTTTTCCACTGTTTAACCTCGATGAAAATGTTTCAAATATATTTAAGCTAATGCATGTAATTTGTATATAACAGTAAGACAGCAAGCCAAAATTATATTTTTATGCCCCACCTACGATAGTAGAGGGGCATTATGTTTTCTGGTCTGTTCATCGGTCCGTGCGTCTGTCCATCTGTCCTGTTTCAGGTTTAAGTTTTTGGTCAAGGTAGTTTTTGATGAAGTTGAAGTCCAATCAATTCAAACTTAGTATACATGTCCCCTATGATATGATCTTTCTAATTTTAATGCGAAATAAGATTTTTTACCCCAATTTCACGGTCCAATGAACATAGAAAATGAAAGTGAAAGTTTCAGGTTAAAGTTTTTGGTCAAGGTAGTTTTTGAGGAAGTTGAACTTCCAAGTACTGTGGACACATTCTTGTTTTCTAAATAGTTGTCTATGTCATGATCTAACATCATGTAATTAACATACATTACAGGGATATTTGCCACGGCTGTACAGTACAGGTGAAGATAAAGGTCCATCGAAAGAAAAGAAACCTGCCAAGAAGGAAACTGTTGCCAAAGCTAAAGAACCTAAGACTGGTATAATTAAATTTTACCATATAATTTTCATAGTGCATACTTAATATACAATACTCACTTGTCTTGTGTGACCTTTTTACTTTATAAATAGAGGTGTAGTGTTTAAATAGACAACAGAGTACAAACAAAAATAATGGGTCACAAAAAAGCCTAGAATTATAAGTCATTGTAAGTCAAATAGGTAAAAAAAAATCTTCAAATGCTATTTTTTTTTATAATTAAAGCTTCTGAAATTTCAATAAAGTTTTGACAGTTATGTATTGTCTTAAGGCTGTATGAAAATTATAGTTTCTATAAACCTGCAATTTCCACAAAATACAATGTGACATTGAAAATCGTCATTATGGGGAAATAACTTCTACAAGGAGTCTACTGATGATTTCAGCTATGTTGCGATATTTGGAGATCTCATCTCCTGAAAATTTTGCGATTCTATCAATTTTCACTGATTTCCACGAAAATCATTAAATTGAAAAATTATTAAAAATTGCTATTCAAGGCCAAGGGCAATAACTCCTTAGGAGTTGTCTGACAATTGTGGTTAGAGATCTTCACATTTTGAACAATTCTGTCACATCTAGATTTTTTTTCCAAAACAGTTTTCAATATAATAGACAAATTTTACTAACATTTTTCACCAATGTAAATTGTTTAAGGATTTTAAATATACATTGTAGCATTAATATATCATATTTTTTTCAGAGCCATTTGACAACTCCCAGTATAAATCAATAGAGTATTACCAGTATAATGATCTGTCCTATTATGATATAGACAATGATATGTCCGAGTATAGGCTACCACAACAGTCTAAATTTGTTCCAGCTTAAAAACAAGAATGTGTTGCGTGTTATAGAAGTGTTTACAGCTAATGAGACCTGATGCTTTCTACAAAACAACAATTTGTAATGTAACATGAACTGAAAGAGCTGATTTATTTGTTATGTTAATATTTATAGATTAAAGTATAAAATTTATTGTTTTTCTACTATTTATACTGTCATGTCAATGTCAGAAAGCTGTATACAATATTAAAGGAGATGTGGTATAATTGCAAATGCGACAACTATCAACCTGAGACCAACATGATGTAGATGTTAACAACTATAGTTCACTGTATTGACTTCAACAATGAGTAAATCCCATATATATCAGGGGCGGATCTAGCCATTTTAAAAAGGGGGGGGGGTTCCTAACCCAGGACAAAGGCAGGGGGTTCCAACTACATGTCCACATTCAACTTCATTGATCGTCCAAAAAAAAGTATATAGATGTCGTACTCATTAAAAATTTAATACTTGATGATTTTCATGATTAACCTTTGAAACCCAATTAAAATCAGTGAAGCATTACTTAGGGTTACTGATCTACTTTGGTTGGAAAACTGACAGACTCTCAAATATGTTTGTCCATAATGTACTTGACTGTTACACTGTATTAAAAAGACTGAACCTGAAACTTTTAATTTGCGAATTGAACATAAAAAAACTTTTGTAGTGAGCTCAGTCTCAGCTTGCAGATTATTCCTAATGCATTTCTTTGCTACTTTAACTAAATCTTGATATAAGTCAGTTAATGAAGTATATAGAACAGGATGCCATACTTTCAGACTCTTTTAAGAAGCATTTAAACACTTATATACATAACTGGGTTACACAGCAACTAAGAATTGGTCTAGGAAACTTTTTTATGTAACACAATGTGTATAAAGATGGAACAATCAATGGCTGCTTAAAGTCAAATCGCAAATATTACATTGACCATTTTTTTTGCCAGCTGACTTGGTATTAAATCATCTCTAAGAATACATGACATTATTCTGATCAGTTTTTGCGTATACTCTTAAATGTTATGCTTGGTGTAGAAGCAGCAAATGTAGATTTTAAAGTCTTTTATGTGTATTTATGTTTTTTGACAAGAATTAAATAAAACAGAGAGAATATCGTTCTTTAGGACACCAGACAATTAATCAAATAACATTTAAAAAAACAAAGCCAAACTATTGACGCATTATTCAGATCCTGATACTCTGATGTACCACTCATACCATGTTCTTAAATAATACCAAAGATGAAATTACTAATAGAAAATACTTTCGTTATGTGTATATAAAAAGAATTTATTTGTTTTGAAAAATGGTAAATGAATATGTATATGAAATGAATTTAGCAAAATGTATGTATGATCGTCAGTCCAAATTCAAATCAAATTGTTTGAAGTCCTCTTTAAACTTTGCCGCTAGCCGTGCTTCTTTATCTTTAGATATTTTACAGTTCCTCCAATCAACTCTCTCTGGCATGTTCAGAACTTGTACACTAGAAAGAACATCTCTGAAATAGAAAAGTTTTCATTTTATATATTTCACCAATAATATGAAAATGGAATAGATATATACGCGACAATTTTTCAAATATGTTGAGAAAGAATATACACAAAATTGATCTTAAGTGGATCAAAATGGTTACGATGGGAACTGTTTACCACCAAAGCTGCAAAACAATCAAGGTAAAATAAGAAATGTTAGTAGAAGGTTGACTTATCATCCATCCTGTTAAGCTTGGTCCAGTAATTTTAGGAATTTTTTTTTGTAAAGTTAAATGACGATGAAGACGAACAACAGACATCAAGTGATGAGAAAAGCTTAACTTGGTCCACTGGAAATGAAAGTTTCTAAAATATTAAAACTGTATAATATTCTAAGAGAAGTTTGTCTTTGCTTTACCTTCCAAACTGAATAGGAAACTGTTTCTTGATTCTGTGAAGTAACTTTTCTCCAGAAGGAATTTCAGCATAAAAATATGGTGTTCCTGATGGAACAATCTGGAAATACAAAAAGGAATATGTCATTCAATTAAATGACGTATAGTTAATATTTTAAGTAAATTTTTCAATTATTAATCTGAAATATACAATTTGAACATTTTTCATTATAAATTTTTAAAGAAACATAGAATATTAAATAACAGAGGACATTTTTCTTAAACATGCATGTTACTAGGATATGATTGAAAGCAGTCATAAATTATTACTACACTTTGAACCCACCAAAACAGTGGCAAAGAGTGCCTGTTTCAAGGAGATGGTTGAGAAAAAAATAGCTTAAACCTCAATTTTGTCTGAACCATGAATTCAGAAATTTAGCCCTGCCAGGTTAACTGATATTCTAGATGGTCAAATTCAAAATAATAATTCACTCAAGCCTGGATAATAAGACTGTGATGGAAGCCGTGCTCAAGTTTATAATACCTGTTTTAAGTCAGAATGTTTTGGTATTTCATTGAGTTCAACATTTTCCTCCTCTGAACACTGCATAAAGGCATCTTTTAACTCCTGAACACAATCTATAGGCACAGGAACTACCTGTTAAATATACAATAGTTGTTATTACCCAACATGACCAAAAAACATTTATAGTCTATGAAAGTAGATTTGGAATGCAATTTTTTTTTAGTTTGAAATTAAGAATAGTTGCTATATTGTAGGTTTTACCATCTTTAAAATCATGGTAACATTTTTTGAATAATTTGAAGTCTTATGAAAATAGTTTGGTATGTCACCATTAACTAGTCTCATAGTATAATGCCCAACCTTAAAATGTTGAAGGCAGTTTGTGATCACATCAATGTGAAATTCAGAACCCATATTCATTAAGAAAGTGAATTGCTAAAGATTAGGTTGGATAAATATTGGTCTTTAAAGGCATACGATACAGTTACAGGGGAGGTAATGATGTTGCTAACGTAAAATGTTATTTTCGCGACTTCAAACTGTGACACATCGGGAAAAGATGCATTTTTCGACTGATTTTTATCATTCAAACTGATTTAATTTGAAAACAAGTGTATGGAACCCTATTTTTAAAAAAACATTTTGTTTCATTTTGCAGGGAGATTATGTGGACCAAATTTTATAAAACTGTAAATAGTGCAATATTTTAATTTTGATAAATATCAGCAAAAAATGACATTTTTTTCTCAATTCATGATCATTTGATAAATATGAGTTATTTCTGAATAAATCTTTAGGATACTTATAAAATACAGAAATTACAAATTATTTAACAAAAAACAGTTTGTGTTTATCTTTTAAAACAAATAAGTTATGTCTTTCTTTCAAAAGGGAAAATACGGCCACAAATCCGAATTTTAAGCGAATATACAAAATTTCGACCTCATTTAACTCAAAAAGTAGCACATAAAGGTATATTTTTTATTACATATTTGATTTAATCAGGCAAAAAATAGCCTATATGTAAATTTTCATCAAACTTTAAATACGGGATCAAAACTGTTACGTATGCCCTTAAGGCAGTTAGCAAATGGTGTGAGCAATTTTTGATTGCAGTTGCTGTTGATCTTGCAATTTGCACAGTAATGTCAAATAACAAGTATTACACAGAACAATGCAACGTCAACACAAATAAACAATGAAATTCTAGGTGATATTCTGTTACTGCAACTTTACCTATACTTTCTATGTTGTGATGTTACACTATTGTTTCAGATGGGGTGAAGGTTGGTACCTTTAAAATGTTTAATCCTGCTGCATTTGTTTGCACTGGTCCCAAGTCAGGAATCTGATGTTCAGTAGCTGTTGTTTGTTGATGTGGTTCATAAGCGTAATTTGTTTCTCATTTTTTATATAGATTAGACTGTTGGTTTTCCCATTTGAATGGTTTTACACGATCCATTGTTGGAGCCCTTTATAGCTTGCTGTTTTTTGTGAGCCAAGGCTCTGTGTTAAAGACAGTACTTTGACATATAATGGTTTAGTCTTACAAATTGTGACTTGGATGAGTTGTCTCATTGACACTCATTACACATCTTCTTATATAAAAGCTATTTATACACACACATTAACATACCTGAATTTGTAAGTGCTGAGTTTTATAATTCCTTTCAAAGAATACAACTGATTTCCCTATTTGTTTAAAGAATTTGTTTAAGGCGGTTTTATACCTGTTGTGTATAAAAATAAACAATTAGGAAAAACTGCATACACATTAAACAGTGGAATTTGATTTCAAGTTTCTACTCATTAAACATCATCATGTTTTACTGTGAAAAAGAGTTTTTCAGATAGAACATCATAAAATTGAGACTAGAAATAGGAATGTGTCAAAGAGTCAACAACCTGATCATGTCTGATTTGCATTTAAACAAATTCAACTTGGTATGTTTTATTTTGAAACGTTTTCCATTTTCCTACCCACATGAATTGCTTGTATACTGCAGATTTCACAATTTTTATAAGTACCAATTTTTGAGGAACAAGAACTGTATATTTGTGGATACTTTAATAATTGATTCTGGATTCTTTGTTGTGTGGCGTTTGACAAATTCTGCCTAGTAGATTTAGGGACATTTGCGTTTGTTCTGAACATTCAAGTTCATGGTTCATTTTTACTAATAACAAATTACAGGTAACTAAATGAATAATAATGAATTTAAAAGAAATGTTAAACAATAAAATAAGGTAAAAATAATTAATTACGAAAAAAAATACAAAGATTAGTCAATATACTGTAAATTTAGAAATTATTGTGAGGTGTTTATAATTGCGAAAAATGGGACAGAATTGTAAACGCAATAATTAAAACTCTATTTTGAAATATTTTTTATATGAATTAAACAGGATTTTTCTTTAAAATCCTAAAAATTAAAATCACATTTACGTCTAAAATGACTAAATTGCAATAATAAATGCACGTAATAATTTCTGAATTTACAGAAAAAGATGAAAATACTTGTGTGAAATTGACTAAAATCTTGTATAGAGTATGATACACACCTGTTTATTTCATCAATAACTTCTGATGGCGCTGATGTTGTTGACTGGTGATGACCTATAGGTAATATGAGTATATGATCATCTACAAGACCTCCTTTTGCTAATGCTAAGTATGTCTAAAAATAAAATTTTTGATATAAGATTGTACAATGTTAATCTGTATTTCAAATATCATGATTTTGATTTTACTTTATTATTACTGTATGGTTGAATCAGTCTATTTTACACATTTTGTTTTTTTCCCATTAACTAAATAAAGGAATGTTTGAAACAGCTTGTTTGTAATCTAAGAACAGTATGAAACAACTATTGCATTGATTTTTTATAAATGTATAAATATGAAACATTAGGCAGCAACCATTTGATTTTCGGGGGGGGGGGGCTATGGGTTTTTTTTCTGGACAAATTATTTTTTTCGCCTGCAGCGAAAAACAATCTATTTTTTTCGCGACAAGTCGAAAACAATTTTTTTCTTTCAATTTTAGCATTACATATAGTGGCAGCTGAGGGTGAAACAAACAATTTTTTTTTCTCAGAATCAAGAACAAATTCTTTTTTTCTCCAAAAACTGGAAACAAACTTTTTTTCCAAAAAAAAACCATAGCCCCCCCCCCCCCCCCCCCCCCAGAAAATCAAATGGTTGCTGCCTTAGCAAGAGTATGTTCAAAAATTTATTTCTACTTATGTATGCTGATGATATGGTTATTTTCTCAGAATCTGTTTAAGAGTTACAAAATATGCTTGTTACATTATAGGAGTATACATCAAAATGGTCATTGAGTGTTAATATTGATAAAACTAAAATTGTAGTATTTAGGAAAGGAGGTAGAGTTCATATTGATGAGAAATGGTATTATGATAATAAGGAAATTGAAGTTGTTGATAATTTTACCTACCTTGGTGTACTTTTTAATTTTAATGGCAAATATAATATGTTACAACAGAAACTGTCAGAACAAGGTAGACCAGATGCTTAGCAGGGCGCAGCTTTATACGACCCCAGTTGTCGAACCCTGAACAGTTGGGGCAAATTGAGTCACAATATTCAAGCTTGATACTGTCTGAATTTGGATTGTGATAAAAATTTCCAGGCTTGCCTATATTTTTAAAACTTTTTTTAAAGAAAGATTTAACTTACATGTATGCCAACGCTGACCACAAGATGTTTTTCAACTTCTGGACTACCTAAACAAAACCAACATGGACCAGTGGGTTCCTCTGAAAATTGTAAAGTTGTGATACTTTAAGCACCAGATATAATGTTTAATATCAGTTTCTAAATTTAATGTTTTCTTGTGTAAATTTTATTACAACTATATTTGTGAGATACAACAAGAGTTTGCTAAATAGAACTGAAGATTACCTAATTGATAATACTACTTGTGTACTAGCACCACCATCTGCTTAGTATTCAATTTGTCTACTACCGTACTGATGTTTCAGTCATTAAATGTACTCTGCAAATAAAATTACTTCATCTAAATTAGTTTAGCATCAATAGACCACTTTCCAGTTCATACGTCACCGGAAAAAACTCGTCAATTATACGCGCCTTTATGACGTCATTTACCAGATAGCGGGGGTTGCCGGTATCCCTGCACAATTTACGTTCATCAAGCGTCTTAGTGATCGTCATTTGTGCAGGATAAACTAGAAATAATGGTTGTTCTGTAGGTACTTAATGACAATTCCCTAATGACAGCAATGCTGATTGTCAATTTTGAGAATTCAATTTTTGCCGAATAATTCGTACAATATAGAATTATAGTTTTCCAATCACTCGCTCAACATTGGAATGGAAGTGACGACGTCCCTAAACGCACAAATGACGTTCACTAAAACCAGAGTTTTTGACGGAAGTGCACCCAACTCCAAAGTTGTCTAATGTTTTTAACTTACTGTGTTTAATTTGCTTTCTATCAGGTCCTCCATCTTTATCTCTTTGTCTCTTTTTACCCTTTTCTTCTCTTGGAGTCATGTCATAGAAAAACTGTGCATCAGACTCTTTCTGAAAAAAATAATATTAAGCTAATTTCATATTACTAAACTATAAAAGAATTATACCTTACAGAAATCTTGTGAAAAATTAGTGGATTATTTCATCATTGAACTTGCATATTCCCGTTTTTTTTTTAGGATAATGAGGTATTCTAATAGTGTTAGATTTCAGTAAAGCCATTCAAGCACAAAGCATTAAAGGCTTTAATCACAAAATAATGTTATTTGAAATATTATAACCTGATGCTTCAGGGTGCAGCTTTATACAACCACAGAGGTCGACCTCTGAACAGTTGGGGCAAGTATTGACACACCATTCAAGCTTGATACAGCTCTGAATTTGAGACAGCAAAGGTTTCTGACACAAAATGAATGTGGTCTAAGGACTTAAATATATTTAATTTTACTTTTGAGCAATACATTTTGCTGTTGAATACTGATCCCCTAAAAAAAAAAATATTTCGAGAAATTTTAATTATTTTTTTTTTAATTTTTGAAATCTGAAATGAGAAAAATTGTACCATCCCTCCCCCCCCCCCATTTTTTTCACCCCCCCCTCCTTTCCCTCATTCCAAAAATATTCTCAATTAAAATTTCTAATAGAGTTCAATAACTACTCATTTAAATACATCATAAAATATAAAATGACATACAGTCATGTGGGTAAAATAGTAACTTCTAAAAATAAATTTACAGCTAATCATCATCTCTTAATACATAATTTTCAAGCAGTTTAAGGGAGTTTTAAAATCAAATATATATGTAGGACTCAAATCTATGGTAGGTTCCAAATCTATGGCATATTCCTAATCTATGGCAAATGTGACGAAATGCCATCCCAAATGTATGGCAGATTTTTTACAATCCTAATCTATGGCAGATTTTTTACAATCCTAATCTATGGCAAGTTTTGTAATTTCCAAATGTATGGTGGAAAACAATCCAGTACATATATGACCAATGACTTGTCTTAAACAATTTTTTCAATTTTAAATAGATTAGAGTTGGTTTTCCTGTTTGAATGGTTTTACACTAATAATTTTTGGGGCCCTTTATAGCTTGATGTTCGCTGTGAGCCAAGGCTCCGTGTTGAAGGCCGTACCTTGACCTATAATGGTTTACTCTTATAAATTTTGACTCAGGTGGAGAGTTGTCTCATTGGCACTCATACCACATCTTCCTTTATCTATGTTGGACAACAGGATCATGTCTATAAACATTTGTGAAATAAACATTTCATAATGGTCAACCAAAACATTTTGAAAATGCATTCCATTATGGTCAACCAAATCGTGATGGTAACCAAAATATTTGGTAAATGATGAATTCATATACCTCAATACAGACTTCAGTATTCAAATAATGAGCCCCGTAAAAATTCAAAAAAAATATAACATTGGTACCTATTTACCCAATTTATTAAACCAACTAGTAAGTCCCTTAACAAACAAGAAGGCAGTTTTTTTTACAAAAAAAATAAATAGAAAAAATATCAAAATATGAACAGTTTGAATTTTCAGATAATATTTATTTCATCGTTAATACATCATTTTTATTTGATGTCAATTTAAATCAAGTATCCATTAATTTTATCTTTTACTTAATAAACTTTGGCAGCTGTAGACAGTAAAATATTTACTATAACTCCTTTTCTAAATATTCGGTACTGAAAAAAGTGGTGCCCTAGCTGGTTTATAGGTTTCAGCTGTCACAGCACACATTGTCCCTCTTCTGAATATCTTCTTTAAACCATCCACAAATTGTTTTAGAGGGAAATACCTTCATCTAGAATCGTGTTCAAATCTATGAGCTCCGCAATCGTTTGTGGCGGCGAAGATGCAATATTGCGATATTCAATTGTGAAGCAATTTAAAGATCTACCATAGATTTGAAGAAAACAAAAATCTGACATAGATTTGAGTTGTTTGCGTTTGTAACGTAACATTTCCCATAGACTTGGAACCCACCATAGATTTGAGTCCTACATATATATTACAGTATTCTGTAAATGGCAGGGATGTAACTACATTGAGGCAAATGAGGCAAATGCCTCATGTTAAAAATTTCAAAAAAAATAAAAAAAAAATAAACAAAAGATTGTCTTTATATCAAATTGTTTTCACGGAAAGTGTCTAACAAAAAGCAAGTTCTCTTCACTCTCTGGTGTCGCCCCTGCATGTTTTTCGTGATCCATGTTTCTCTTTTACTTTTAGATTTTGGTCTATTGTTTGAACTTCTGTGTCCCAGGTTTGTCTTGTGCTCATTTATTGTCCTACTTTATGACAATAGTCTGAGAAGTGATTTTCATTTGTAAACGTGTGGTTTTACAATGTTGCATGCCAACCGATGTCCAGATATTGTGCGAGAAAATATTTTAAGAATATACAAGACACAGAAAAAAATGATCGTTTCTACATAGAGAATTAAATTTGATATCAAAGAATTCACAACTGGTTTCTTTTGGTTGATAAAACTAGATAGCTGACATGGTTTAAATTAAAGTAAGGTCACCAATTTTCTGGTATCAAATAATTTGAAAAAAGCAATAATGTATTGCCATATGACCATTTCCATTGATGAGTTAAACTTGGATTAAGTCATTTTCAGAACCTTTTACAGAAAATAAAGGAATATGGAGTAAATGTGCACTAAACCTAATAGCACACAAAGTCAATGCATAAAAAAAATACTAATGATCAATCATTTGGTCAAAGTTGCCGGAGGGTCTTCAACAATAAAAGAATCATTAATACCGTAAAACAGGGTAAAGATGGTCCCTAGTGTCGACTTAAGCAGTACTAGTATTTAAAACATAATACTGCACTTTCACTATATTTCAATCTAGTCATAAAAATATCACCCAAGTCTAAGCACAATACAAGACTAAAACAGACAGACAGATCCGGTATTAATGATTATCAGAATTACGAATTTTGCTTTGTCCTACATATCGGTCTTTTAATGTTGTCCATAAAACCTTAAAGTCTTAAATTACAATGAATCTATGCTTTTGCTTTCAGACCAGAATATTGTCGAAAAAAACAAAAAATTAATTGCGTTTCAATGTCAGAAAGAGTTTGGGAAACGCCTCAGAATGCACGATTTTGCGTTATTTTTCTCAGAGCTTCTGGGGGCCTTGTGCGGCCCCAGTTCCCTCGCCCCTCGTCTAAAAATTGCGATATATTTAGCCTCACTATTTGAAGAGGCTAGTTACGGCCCTGAATGGAATTGGATTACCTCCATTACACTGCTTTAAAATTGTCTAAAATGTCCTTTAACCAGAAAAACCCTTGTTTCCCTCCTCCCTTTTTGGCCCCTAATTGCTAAATGTTTTGTGCCATAACCACCCATAACCATCCCTTTGTAGTATGGAAACTTGTGGTATAATTTCAGAGATTTATTCACTTAAATACAAATTATTGACTGGAAACTACAAAAATGCTTATTTGGGCCCCTTATTCCTAAACATTTGGGACCATAAAATCAACCCCAAGCTTCCTTTTGCGGTTATAAACATTGTGTTGAAATTTGATTGATTGATTGATTGATTGTTGGTTGCTTAACGTCCAGTGGCAAATATTTCATGCATATTCAGGACGAGAACAAGTTCACAATAAATTTTATTGATTTCTATTTACTTTTGCTAAAGTTATTATCTAGAAACCATCTGTCTTTGGACAATGCTGACGACGAAGACGCGATACCAATAAACGATAAAAAATAGTTCTTTAATTTGAAACTACTATTGATGTGAAATACAACCAAAGTTAGACATGGTATGTAGGTTTGGTGCCATAAAAATCTTGGGAGTTGTTGCATACTTTAGTGAAAAATTGTTGCAGTGAAATATCATCAATATGGAATTCTGAGATATGCTCTTGACATATTATGTAGACATTTTTATATTGTTGAAGGTTATATGTTGACCTCTTTTTTTTGTCTGAACTGATTTTGCTGTGTGACGGATCTTTACCCCACATATTATTCTATTTTTATTCAGATTTAATTCATATCGATATTTTTACTTTTAACTTACCTCTTGTCTTGGTTTGCTCTCTTCCATATTAAAAGGACATTCTGTCACATCTGGTGTTTGTTTGGTTAATTCTGATTGGTCAATTGAAGAGAGAGGTGTGATACTAAAGGCATACAAATACTAAAAGAAAAAGATCAAATTAATGCAATTTACAAAACTTTTAAGTAATTTCTAAATCATAAATGAGGTTAATTCAATAATGTTGAGTTACAGAGTTAATAGAATAAATTAATACACAATCCAAAAAATTCTAAATACATAAGACTTTGAAATTTATTTATTATTGGTAGGTAAAAAAGTGGTTTCTGTGTTCAAATTATTCTCTTCAAGGATACAACATTCTTGTTTTAACATTTTCTTCAAAGGAACATAAATTAGCTTAATAAACCAGAAAACAGTGTCACAAATGTGCCCATGAAAGAGTAATGTCGATCTATGGACATCACTTTACAAACTATAATGCTACTTTTAATCAAAATTTAAATGTGGCATTCCTAAAATGCATTTAAAACTTGTAGTAGCTTTCAAAAATAGGTTCATTTAGACTTATTTAAAAAAAATAAAAAAAATATCCCAAAACTTATTATATCTGATGTATGTTTCAGTGTCTAAAATCACCTTTTTCTTTTGAGTATTACTGAGTTTAGCCAGTCCAATAAATCTGGTAACATGTCTCTCTTTCTCTGCTAAAACTTTGTGGTTTCTGTGAAAAATAAAATAAGGATAAGTAACAAATAAATTTATTTTCTTTTACCAGTTTCTGAATTGATCTATAGTATTAAGTGTATGAGGGACATGTATTGTCGAAATGCGCATCTGGTGCAAGAAAATTGGTACCGTTAATTGTATTACTACCACTGGGTCGATGCCTCTGCTGGTGGACTATCAGTCCCCGAGGGTATCACCAGCCCAGTAGCCAGTACTTCGGTACTGGCATGAAAATACGGATTGTTTTGTGTTATTAAAATTTGCTGTTACAAAATATTAGAAATTAATATAAATTAAGGAATGTATCTCCCTCATGCAAAGCTCTGATTCCTTTCACGGATTTGGCTATACTTTTTGGACATTTTGGATTATAGCTCGATCTTCATCTTTTATATAAGTTTTGGATTTCAAATATTTTGGCTACGAGCATCACTGAAGAGACATGTATTGTCGAAATGCGCATCTGGTGCAAGAAAATTGGTACCGTTAATTGTATTATCCTACAATGTAACCCAAGCAAACTGCTGAAACTATATACTTACCACAAAATATATTTATATATGGCGTTCATTATCACTGGACTAGTATATATTTGTTTAGGGGCCAGCTGAAGGACGTCTACGGGTGCGGGAATTTCTCGCTACATTGAAGACCTGTTGGTTACCCTCTGCTGTTGTTTTTTATTTGGTCGGGTTGTTGCCTCTTTGACACATTCCCCATTTCCATTCTCAATTTTATTCTATAGTTTATACAAGACCGACTTTTCATTTTTATCATACTCCACTTTTATTGAATATAATAAGCCAGAATATACAACCAAGCGTGCATAATCAAAAGTGACATATCAAAATTTAAACATGCTTCTTCTTATACTTAAGACAGCACCAGTTTTCCTTCCTGTCAAGTTATTGTAGAAAATCTTTTTATTTTGAGAAATATTGAACTACATTTTATAAGTTGACATTTTGTCAAACTAACTACTGTATGGATATTCCCATCAGCTTAAAATTTGATAGATTGACCATAAGGAGTTTTTTCAGAGACATAAAATGAACCTAATATTTAGCTACCTATAAGGCTGTCTTTCATAAAACACATTTTCCATTCCACAAAAATGATACCTAGGCCTGAGATTGATGGCTAGCTGAGAAACAAGACTTGACCCTACATTTGTTGTAGCAAGCTCTCCCTGAAAAGAGATACATATTTTTAACAGAAAATGTTAATTTAATTTCTCTTAAACATTCAACAAATTTATATGTAAAAACAGAAATTATTGTGTGCATTTATTATTGCAAATTTTGAAGAATGGACAAAATGCACACAATATATTATGATGATATTGAGAAAACTGTATGCAGATATGTTTATCAAATATCAGAATGTGAGTTGTTATTATAATAATACTCATCCAGTTGCATTATTTTCATAAATAAAAACCTTGATATATAATTTTATGAATTTACAGTATGCCATTTTACTACTTGATAAAGTTGCAGCAAAACTGGAACTGTGAGTGAACACACAAACATATACTGAGACATTTATCACATATTGCAATATTCAAGTAAATACATTGATTATCTCCCATTTATCAAGTAGTATTTCTATAAGAACATTCTAACTGTTTGCAGTTTCGTAAATATCCATCAAGTTATTCAGAAGGGATCACACTTACAAGACACATGGGCAGATGAACAGAGTGACAGACAGACAGGCAAACATGGGGATTCATATCTATCTCCTAAAACTTTGTTTGCTTGGGGTATTATTATTTCAAAATATATAAAGTAATGAAAAGTACCAGGCTTGGATACGCTAAACACGATTTTATCTACATAAGACTTAAAGGCTTGTTCAACATTTTTAAGTTTAGAAATAGGATAGAGTTTTAAAAAGTCATTTGTCAGTTTTTGATCATAGGGAAGTTGTTTCATTAACATTATAACCCAAATTGCCTTGTCTATATTGTAAGTTTTCATTTTTCATGTGATCTTATTTGCTTTAAAATTTATATGATGATGGACATTATAATATACAAACCACTGGAATTCCATATCTGTCTACTCCTTTAGGCCACTGTGATGTTATAAGGATATCAACCCCCTGGAACTTCGTATCCGTAGCAACAGGTAATAACAGTGATGTCACATCCTGTTGTGAGAAGTTTATTTCTTCAGATTTACCCTCGCTGCTCTCTGTTCCACTTAAGTAAGCAATGGTTAAACCAGAACTGCCATTGTATGTTCCTTTTTTCCCTGTTTATTGGAAAAATATTTTGATTATGAACTGTATAGTCAACATAAGAAGTAAATCATTATTTCTTTGAAAGAAATAAACATGAAAAGTTAAAAAATATTTCAGTGACATTTTTTTATATCAATTTTTGTTGATTGAGAAAAATATATTTTTGGGCTGTTTTGTCAAACATACTTTAGAAACTTGTACTTTGTTGAACTTTTAAATTCCTGGTTAACCTTTACCACAAAATACTAAAAAAACTGGTATTCCATCAATAATTATGAATCCAAAGTAATGCTGACTTGACATTTCACCCAATTTCACCATTTTCCCGCCAAAATTTTGGGTTTTAAGACAAAACATGTATTTTTCCTTATCGGTTTTTTATTTGCTAAAAGCTTGCTTTTTTTAGTTCACAAGATATTTTTTTTACAGTATCTGAACATTTTAAGCATCATACTTCTACTGTTCTACACTATGACAGACATATAGATTCCATAACTATAACAAGTGTGTTACAATATTTCTCCACTTAAGACAGTTAAATTCTAATATTTGAAACATGAGGCTTGCCAAACTTAAAATCAAACTGTTTAGAGTGGAGAAATATCGTAATACATGAGTTAAAGTTGTGAAATCTGTTTCTCTAATAATTTTTATCCTTCCTTTTCAAGAATTTACAGAAAGTTGTTTTCTTTATATGTGATGTCATCAGGCATGGTCACCTTTTATCATGACTTCACAACAGGAAATTCAGATGAAATCAATAAATCAATCATTTGCTGACAACAGATATTTCAGTTATGGAATCTATTGAAATTTATTCTTACATACTTTTGATTTTTTAACCTTGAATGCTAACATTGCCTAGGTAAAATTTGAAAATTGTTTGTATGCACATTGAACGACAAATATATGTGACGTATAAAATTTTCTGACGTCAGACACACAAATCAATGAATGTGTATGTAGATAGATGTTTTAGTGTTCTGTTAAATTGTTCCTTTTAAAATTGTTATATGATGATGACTGATGTACCCATATTTTGACTATTTTTAACCGGATTTTTGTGACAAAAATGTCGGTTATTGATTTGGGGATGTACGTTGGGCGGGCGGCAATCAAATGTTGTCCGTGCATTAACTCATGAACCGTTCAACCAAAGCTTTTAAAATTTAAATATTTTGTTACTGACAACTAAATGAAGGTCAAATTCAATAATGGCGATTTTGACATTTACCGTTCAGGAGTTATGGTTCTTGAAAGATTGAAAAATAGTTTCCAGTCGTGTCCGTGCATTTACATATGAACTGTTCTACGAAAGCTTCCCAAATTTTAATATGTTGTTACTGATGACAAAATGGAGGTCAAGTTCAATAATGTCGATTTTGACTTTTACCATTCAGGAGTTATGGTTCTTGAAAGATTGAAAAATGGTGTTTCCAGTCGTGTCCGTGCATTTTCTCATGAACCATTCAACCAAAGCTTTTGAAATTTTTATATGTTGTTACAGATGACAAAATAGAGGTCAAGTTCAATAATGACAATTTTGACTTTTACCGTTCAGGAGTTATGGTTCTTGAAAGATCGTAAAATGGCGTTTCCATTCACGTTGTTGCATTTACTCATGAACCATTCAATCTAAGCTTTTCAAATTTTAATATGTTGATACTGATAACAAAATGGAGGTCAAATTTGATATTGACGATTTTCACTTTCACTATTCATCAGTAATGGTTCTTGTGATATTGCCAGGACACAAATAAATGTTAATAAATCCGGTTTGCTGTCGTTGTGACAGCCTCTTGTATTTATTGTGTCTGTTTAGTTAACGCATCAATGTAAATATAACGGAATTTTATGAGACTGTCATCAAAGTGAGAGGGTTAGCGCTATAAAACCAGGTTTAATCCACCATTTTCTACATTTGAAAATGCCTGTACCAAGTCAGGAATATGACAGTTGTTGTCCATTCGTTTTTGATGCCTTTTGTTATTTGATTTTGACATGTGATTATGGACTTTCCGGATTGATTTTCCTCTAAGTTCAGTATTTTTGTGATTTTACTTTACACTAGTGATGAGAAATATCTTTTTACTCAGGAAAAGTGAAAATGACACAAAAGTTAGAGAAATCATTTTACTTCAATCTTATAAGTTATACAAAACATTTGATTCTTTCAGTCACCATAGTCAAACTGTACTTAATACTTGTATGGTTGGATAAGACAAATCATTTTGATGCACAATGATTTTTAAGAAAAAATTTACTCTTTAAGGTCAATTGGGACTATTCGACTGCGCATAACTTTACGCATGATTTACCATGCACACCAAAAGTTTGTGTTGAAAATTCACTGTCACAAATATTTTGATTGATTAAAAATGTTAAATTATGGAAATTTTGTCACTAAAATTTTTTTATAATTATTATGTGTATCTGTGAATGACTCAAAATGACATTTCACTCAATTTCACCATTTTCCAGCCAAAATTTTGGGTTTTAAGACAAAATATTTATTTTTCCTAATCGTTTTTTTATTTGCTCATTCTTTGAAGCTATATTTCAGCTTTTTATATTACAGTGTAGGACCAAGTGTCATAGAATGTTTTTTTGATATTCCGATTAAAATATGTCAACACCTCTATTTTCCTTATCATTTAGTTGAAAAACAGTCCCTTTTACATACCTCTTTTAAAGTAATATTTAGAGCTTAAATAGTTCGGGACGCCCTTTTTTCTCTCAACCAATTTGATTCACTCTTTGTAAAGATTAAAATAACAAAAAAAATATGGGTTTTCTGACAGAAACATCGAATAGGCCCGAGCCACCTTAAACGATTTCATCTGTACTTTTACTCTGGAGATTTCACCTGTATCTGTGTTTCTACCTATAACATTATATATACCTAAGTATGTGACATTGTCACAAAGATCTCCACCATCTTTATTATCCTTGTAATAATCTGTATGCTCAAACTTGTTTGGTCCAAGAATTAATGTGGCTATTGGCACTAAAATAAAAGTAAAGTTCATTGATTATCATTCTATGGGTGGTATACTTTTTCTAGTCAGGAGCAATATGACAGATTTTACAATGACTTGATTAATCTTCTTGTGTTTTTCTGCATTGGTTCTTATATCTACTCTGCCATTAAATAAGGCAATAAAGGAATTGAACATGCTTAACTGCCTGTCAAAAATCTAGTCTTTTAAGACTGTGTAAGGGGTTGTTTTTGTCAGTTTTAAAGTCTTAAAATATTTTGAATGTACATCAAAAGACATTTACATGTATATGTAATGTCATAAACATATTTTTAAATATTGTCTGTTCCTGAAATGTCTTTAAAAATCAGCTTGGAAGATGGAAGCCAACATATCTTGGGCATGCATATACATGCATGCTACATATAACCAATGTTTCATTGTAACTTTTTATACCTTTTCCAGAAGTGAACAGTATTATTCCATATTTTATAGTGTGTCTTTCTATGTTGTGATGTTACACTATTGTTTCAGATAAGGGAGAAGTTTTGGTACAATTAAAACATTTAATCCTGCTGCAATTGTTTGCACCTGTCCTAAGTCAGGGATCTGATGTTCAGTAGTTTTCGTTTGTTGATGTGGTTCACAAGTGTTTCGTGTTTTCTATATATAGATTAGACCTTTGGTTTTCCAGTTTGAATGGTTTTACACTAGTAATTTTGGGGGTCCTTTATAGCTTGGTGTTAAGTGTGAGCCAAGGCTACCTGTTGAAGACTGTACCTTGACCAATAATAGTTTACTTTTATAATTTGTGATTTGGATTGAGAGTTGTCTCATTGGTTCTCATACCACATCTTCCTATATCTAAGTAAAACTGAATATATCTTGTAGCTTATTAGATTTTTTTAGTATGTAACATATTTTCAAACACACATTATGTTGTTTATAATGTAAATTGCATATCACATATAACTGGTAAAGGATGCCTGTAGAATTGTCTTGAATCGATATTAATTTTCATGTCTATTGATAATGTGTATAATATCAAAATAAAAATATCCTCAATATACCTTTTTTCTCTCCTTTGACATAGCTTTCCCATGCCATAAAATTTGTACCAAAGAAGTCACCTACACATAAAAGAAGCTGAAATACAAAATTTCTTGTCATTTAAACAACAAATATCTTTAAAACTGGTTAACATTTAATTAAACAGACAGTTTGTTGTTTTGGTTACTGTTTTAATGGTATTTTGAATATCAAAACTTAAGAAACTATTGATCAGTTGAGCTATTTAAAAAAGTAAAGGCTGGATTGAATAAAAAACATGTTGTCAATTTTTTTAAACAAAGTTCACCTTTTGTCTTGCTGCTACAATTTTACATGTATTTGGCTTTATATATGTCTTTTTTTATATGTTTGCATGTGCCTGTTTGTTGTAGTTTATACATTTATATGACAAAAGGTTAGAGCTTGTGTTTTGATGTTGTATAAACTGACTTTAGTTTTCTCGCTTGAATTGTTCTACATTGTCTTATCAGGGCCTTTTATAGCTGACTATGCGGTATGGGCTTTGCTCATTGTTGAAGGCTGTACGGTGACCTACAGTTGTTAATGTCTGTGTCATTTTGGTCTTTTGTGGATAGGTGTCTCATTAGCAATCATACCACATCTTCTTTTTTTTATATTTAAACCGAACTTTATCCTGAAACAAAGACAGTTCTTTTGATAACTAATACAATTCATGATAATTTAATTTTAGACAATGTTACAAATATTCACATCAAAGTTTCCACTCTTCTTCTGTATATTTTTTATCCTGGAGAATAGCTGATCAAAGTTTCCTTCAACATCACCAGCTACAAATCTATAATAAATAAAGCATAACTATACAGTATACATAATTCTAGCAGACATCATTTTCTTGCCAATATACATTAAAATTTAAAATTGTCATGTTGTGCATGTAGCTTTTAAATTCAAGTACTAGCTATAGTCTTATTTATCTTTTGATTATACATTGTACATGTTGTACACAAATCTGAATTTCAAAATTTTACAGATTAATGTAGTTCCAAATTTTGCATCAACCTGATTATAACATGTGTAAGTTATTCCTGAACTTAGTGCAACTGTAATGTTTTATTCATTTTATTATGTTTATATATATTTTAAATTGTAAATTAGTCCATAAAGCAATTTCATTCGTTAAAGGGTAACTCCACAAAAAAATCAAAAATTGATATTATGTCCATTGCGTTTAAAAATGTTCAAATTCATAGATATTTAAGTTTTATTCTGCTAGATAAGAGATCACCATCAATTTTAAATTTAGAGAATCAACTCTCTGTGTTCGACCATTTTGATACCTTCTCTGTTTAGAGACCATGATATGTCTATGAACCACAAAGGACCAAAACCACAGTAACCTAAGTAGTCGTAATTGCGTGTCGATATTTTGTCAATCGTATGGTTGTTTTATCAGACTAACTATCTTGATACAGAAAATGTTTTTTTTAAATAACCATGATCTGTCGGTTTTAAGAGAGTTTATAAGGGAATCAGTTAAAAAGTTAAAGTTCTAAGTCATAAATGATCATAAAAAAGTGTAAGGTTAAAATTATTTTCGAAAATCTAATTTGTTCATAATTCTTTTATGTAATTAACTTATTTAAATAAATTCGGACCTTCCCTTATCTGATCACCAGCATGGCTTAAGGTATAACTCCCAAAGGAATTGTGACTGAGGTGACACGTCCAGGTATTCAAGCGATTTCCTGCCGGACTTGCAAGTTCATGCATCGTTTCACTTCTGAGGGTATTGATCAGTGTACACGGCCTGTAACTTTCCATTTTGAACTATTATAGGTGTATAATATACTGACATGTCTGTCTTGTGTGTCAGATAGTGATATCCTAGTCATTATACAGATTGACAACTCATGGTCCGATATGCATGTAATATTTGCCACATGACCATTGATGACGCTCATAGTTTTTTCTACCATCATCACCACATTCTTTAATATTGCTGTAAACATCGATGGTGCACACCCAAACAAAATGGGAGTTATGTACCTTCAGAGCTTCTACGTGATATATATTGTGAAATAATATAGACTAAATTCGGTATTGAAGTGATTCTACATCTCACAAACAGGATTTTTAAATAACGATTTTGAGTGAATACCTATCAAACCAATATAAACGTAGGGCATTTAGTTAGACAACTCTCCATCAAAACAACAATTTATAAAAGTAAACCATTATAGGTCAAGGTACAGACTTCAACACAGATACTTGTCTCACACAGCACAACAATCTATAAAGGGCCCCAAAATTACTAGTGTAAAACCATTTAAACGGGAAAACCAACGGTCTAATCTATATTAAAAAAAACGAGAAACACGTATAAATTTCATAAACAAACGACAACTTCTATACATTTACATCAGATTCCTGACTTAGGACAGGTGCAAACATTTGCAGCAGGATCAAACGTTTTAATGTTCCGTTTACTAACTGTGCAGAGTCAGACATGCCACTTATTCATTCTTGGAAGCCTTCATATTCCCCGTATGAAGATGGGAACTCTTTCTGACAGTATAAAATACAAAAGCTTGTATGGTGATTCTGTTATTTATCTGTACAAGTGGTTGCATGTCCTCTTCTTTTCCAACAAACAAACTAACAAAACGCTACTTATCTGCTTTCTCTGGAGCTCATCCTCAATGGCGCTTAAACGTCAGGAAACTTACATGTATACTAGTAAGATTGTTTCAAGAAGAATGATGTAGGGACGAACTATTCTAAAATCGTTAATATCAGTTAAACATGACTAAGATATACCTTTTATTACAACAACTGTATTACCAATTTGGATTAATGACGGCTATACTGTTCAACATTGCACAAATATCATCATAGAATTTTAAAAAAAACCTTGTTAAAAAATCTTTAAACAACATAATATATTAGCTTATATTTATATTGTATGTATATCGATAAATAAACGATAATTGGTATTCTTTTCACAAATAATTTGTGTAAATAATTGTCAAATGAATTCAATTATATAAGAATGATACGTTAAAAAGAAACTAAAAAAAATCATGCATGTTGTATGTTGTATTTTTTTTTATTACATGTAAAAAACTTTAAAACTGAGATAGTTTATACCATTGTTAGCATTTAAACATCGCAAGATTTAAATACAAGTTAAAACTTATGGAATTCCAGTAAATTATATGGGGATGAAGTAGAAAAATCAATAATAAAAAAAAAAAATTGGGAAAATTTTCCGCAAATTATCATTGTACTAACGAACTCAAAATCATTCAATATTTTGGATGTCATGTTTTGAATTCATGCATCTGCGCAGAAATCTACAATGTACTTCCTTTTTTCGGTCTCGTTTGTATAAACTTTGAGTAAAATATATATTTATCAGTCTAGTATAAAATAGGAAGGAACACAATACCAATTTCATTTTTTATAATTCCTTGATATGAAAAAACGTTACCTGATGATAGCGTTTCTTTGTTTACATTGCATATAACGTCATAACTTAAATAACGTCACAACTAAAATCCCTAACAGCAGAACCAAAATCGGCAATGTGACGGTATTTCCGTTTCTTTTTTTTACCAAATATTTAAGCTACATGTACAAAAAAATAATTCATACAGACTTCGTCCCCATTTACAGGTAATGCCCAGAGGCGGATTTAGGGGGGGGGGGGGGGGGGGGTCTGCCTCCCTTTTTCAGAAAAATTTAGTTTGGTTATATAGGGAATCACTGAAGCGTGACGGAATCTTTTTTTTAATTGAAAGATTTTTTAAATCATATTTTAATTTTATGTTAATTACCTCAAAGAAAGTCATAAAAAATTGTGTCATTTTAATTTTATTCACTTTCAGAAATACGAATCTGAATTTAATTATTGTATCTTTATTCTCATTGTGTATTAAATCTTAGTTTATTAAATATGGCGTACTCTTTCCGTTTATCCTTTCCAAATAACAACATTTATACCTGCTTGAACAGATTTTTTTTCCATCAATTTGGGAATTGAATATTTTTATTATAAAAAAGAAAAATACCATACTCCCTCCTGCCTTTTGAAGTTCAATGATTGTTCCCTAAACATTTTCCATCAGAACTTATCATTTTATTCTAGACAAAAACTATATGTTAATGTGCGGTATCTGGATGATTCGTTCCAACTCTGATTCGTACCAACAAATTCGTCCCAAGTTGCTTGGTCAGTTCGTTCCAACTTTTCCAAAAACTGGTCAGTTCGTTCCAACTTATTCAAGAACAGTATTAAACAATATTAACCATTTAAATAGCCTTATTATTTTAATTTTTAATGCTGTACTTATAAAAAATGAATATAAATACGTATCTAAAAAAATCTATGGTTTATTAATTGGTAAGAACTATATATGAGGGGGGATAGGACCTTTATCGGGACTCCGGGATCGGGTGTTTTTAAGCTCGGGATTTCGGGATTGACCCTTTCGGGATCCGGGAATTCTTTTTTCGAATCTTTATTTATAACTCATAAAGGACAATGCTGTTGATTAAAAAATACTCCTTTCCAGGCCATTTTGTTTTCCAAATAAATAATAGTACCAATAATTGATAAGTTCCAGGTCGACGGATTCAAACAGAAAGATGTTGAAAGCAGAGAAAACTGTGCATCTTATAATCGGCATGACTTTATCAGATGACAATACCAATACTAAAATAAGGCTTACGCATAGTTATATTCTTTAATTAGTCATAGACCCGCGATATCACGGGTGTGTTCTAGTACATTATAAAAAGGTTGGAACAAATTGTTAAGTCTGATTTAATAATGAACTTTATCAGGTGGAACACATTGTTAAGTCTGATGAATAATGAAATAAATCAGTTGGAACGAATTGACAATTGACTTGGTACGAATTGTCCAAATCTGGAACGAACTGGCTTGGAACGAATCGGACTTGGAACGAATTGACTAGCATTCTAATGTACCCTAGGACATTCGTCCTGAACATGCATGAAATATTTGCCACTGAACATTAAGCAACCAACAACCAATCAATAAGACAATATATATATAGGACATTGTCTTGGTATAAAGCTGGCATTTAAGGTAGCACCTTCCTGATATTGTAATTCTAGGTTTCCGAATTTACTGTAACTAATGCCGAAATAAGGCATTAGGAGAAAATTACTGTTCTGAATGAGGGGAGTCATAGAATTAGTGCAGTGACACTTAGTGATGATATTTTAGATTTTAATTTGTACTGTGTTTATATGCCGTGTCAAAATTATTCCATGGATTTATTTGAAAGTACTTTGGACGAACTAGGTGAAATTATGACAAAGTATAGTAACTCAACAACTATAATATTAGGTGACATGAATGCCAGTGTGATTAGGTCAAAGGGTTATCGCCAAGATAAAGCTTTAAAGTCATTTTTGAATGAGAAAAATCTGTCCGTGCCAAAGGACTACCCAGAAGCGCATACATATTACCACCATGGCGGGAAACAATCTTCCCAGATTGATTACATTCTCATATCCTCAACTCAAATAGATAAAATTTCAGATATAAAAGTCATGATAGATGAACCGCTTAACACTTCATCTCATAGGTCAGTTCAGGCAACCTTGTCATGTTTCTTTTCAACAAGAACTACTAAGTCTGGAAAATCGATTTCAACACTGAAGAAAGTGAACTGGAAACAAGAGGCTCTCAAGAGCCTGAATCGCTCACCTGAATTTTTTTGGTTTAATCTCTCATCAATGATTATTTTGGCTTTTCAATTTATTTAAATGTTCTTTGAATCGTCCTATTTTCTTCAAAAGCAAAACAAAAATCATTTTCTCCTATGTTCTATTTTAGCCATAGGAGCTATGTTTCTTGACATACAAGGAAATGAAATATAAAATTTATACTAGATACTCTGAAACTCTGAAACTCATTTAGCCTAAGTTTGGCTGAAATTGATACAGCAGTTTCATAAGAGAAGATTTTTTAAAGTAAGTCAACATGATGAACAAATTGTGAAAAAAGTCTTTAAAGGGCAATAACTCCTAAAGAGGTCAATTGACAATTTTGGTCAAATTGACTTATTTGTAGATCTTACTTTGCTGATCATATTTGCTGTTTACAGTTTATCTTTATCTATAATAATATTCAAGATAATGACCAAAAACTGCAAAATTTCCTTAAAATTACCAATTAAGTGGCAGCAACCCAACAATTGGATGTTTGATTCATCTGAAAATTTCAGGGCTGATAGATATTGACCTAATGAACATTTTTACTCCATGTCAGATTTGCTCTTAATGCTTTCGTTTTTGAGATATAAGCCAAATACTGCATTTGACCCCTATGTTCTATTTTAAGTAACGGCGGCCATGTTTTTTGACGGATCAAAAATCAAAGCACACAATTTGTGCAGGATAATCTAAGGAACAACCATGCTAAGTTTTAACCAAATCCATTCAGTAGTTTCAGAGGAGAAGATTTTTTAAAGTTAGCAAATATGATGAACAAATTGTGAAAAATTGTCATTAAAGGACAATAACCCCTTAAGGGGTCAATTGACAATTTTGGTCATATTAACTTATTTGTAGATCTTACTTTGCTGATCTTTTTTGCTGTTTACAGTTTATCTTTATCTATAATAATATTCAAGATAATGACCATAAACTGCAAAATTTCCTTAAAATTACCAATTAAGTGGCAGCAACCCAACAATGGTTTGTTTGATTCATCTGAAAATTTCAGGGCTGATAGATCTTGACCTAATGAACATTTTTACCCCATGTCAGATTTGCTCTAAATGCTTTCGTTTTTGAGATATAAGCCAAAAACTGCATTTGACCCCTATGTTCTATTTTAAGTAACGGCGGCCATGTTTTTTGACGGATCAAAAATCGAAGCGCACATTTTGTGCAGGATATACTAAGGAACAATCATGTTAAGTTTCATTCAAATCCATTCAGTAGTTTCAGAGGAGAAGATGTTTGAAAAATTGTTAACGACGACGACGACGACGACGACGACGACGTCGACGACGACGACGACGACGGACGCCAAGTGATGAGAAAAGCTCACATGGCCTTTTAGGCCAGGTGAGCTAAAAACTTGACAATGAAAAATATGAACAATTACTTCAACAGAGACTAAGTTATATGTTTATTGATAATAGTATTTTCTCATTTATCGAAATGAGCTGTGAATAACTTTTTAATATCTTGACTACAACTGCATTTGAAAGTGCACCAACAATTTCTGTTGGAAAAAGGAAACGTTCATGGAATTCTGTGCTGCAACAACTCTGTAAACAAAGCAAGGATGCACATTGGAAATGGAAATCTCTGGGGAGTCCGTCTGACATAAATGACCCTGCAAACAGAAAACGTCTCGATATGAAAAGAGAACTTAGAAAACTACAAAGACAATTGAATGCTGAAGAGCGACATTTTCTCTATCAGAACATTATGAATGCTCATTCTGGTGACAACGCCACATTTTATAAAATTATTCGCCGTCAGAGACAGAGTGGAAAACGCCTTCTCGACTGTCTAATCATTGATGATGTTCATTTTGATACACCTGATCTTATTCGTGAGGCATGGACAAATTATTTCACGGACTTATCTACTCCGTCTGAAAAACCGCAAAATCAACAGTACCGTTCTCAAGTTGAGCTAGACCGTATTTTGCTTCAAGACATATTGGAACATGATGATGAAAAAACTATTGAATTTGATATTGGAACAATTCAAAAATGTATTTCTAAAATGAAAACGGGAAAAGCTACTGACCAATTTGGAATTTCTGCTGAGCATTTTAAATATGGAGGTGAAAAAACAGCCAAAATACTTACAAACTTGATAAATGAAGCATTCAAATTTAAGCGTGTACCACAGTGTTTCAAAGAAGGTATTGTTTCACCTTTGTTCAAAGGTCATGGGAAACCTATCTGCCTACCAAAATCTTATCGACGTATAACAGTATCTCCTGTAATGGGAAAACTGATGGAATCGGTACATCTCTGTTTAGAGGAACCTAAACTACTAAAGGTACAGAGCAGACTTCAACGTGGCTTTACTGCCGGGGTCAATCCTACTTTTGCAGCACTTCCCCTTACTGAGGCAATCATAGAAGCAAAAGAATTAGGACAAACATTATATACTACTTTTGTTGATGCGTCATCTGCTTTTGATGTTGTTTGGCATGCCTCTCTGCTAAAAAGTATATTTCAAAGTGGAATTTCTGGACAAAGTTGGCAAATCTTAAATGATTGGTACACGAATATGAGCTCTGCAGTTCGATGGGAAGGCAAGTTATCTACTTCGTTTGCTGAACTCCAAGGCGTCCGACAAGGCAGCGTATGGTCTCCCTCTGTCTACAAACTCTTTGTTAATCCGCTAATAAAAAAGTTAGAAAGTGACAGTTTGGGTTTTAAAATTGGAAATGTGTTTGTGGGTACTCCAATGTGTGCAGACGATCTGCTACTTATCTCTTCAAAACCTGATGAACTCCAGACTATGATTAGCTATACTGCCCATTTTGCAGAGACAGAAGAATATAATATAAGTAAAGAAAAAACTAAAGTTATGATATGGAACTCATCTTTAAATTGCAACCTTTGGAATCAAATGGAAAAGTTCCACATTGGCTCAGAAACATTAGAAACTGTAGAAAATTATAAACATATAGGAATTGATAGAGACTCTCGTGAAGTAGAGGCAACAAGAACAATTATTGGAAATCGTCTAAAAACTGCAAGACAGACATCATACGCACTTATGGGCTCTGGACTGCATGGTTTAAATGGACTTAACCCAGAGGTGTCATGTAAACTATGGTCAACGTATGTGGTTCCACGTTTGTTATTTGGACTTGAAATTGTAAATCTTAGTGCTAAAGATATTTCCCGCTTAGATATTTTTTGTAATAACTTTCTGAAACAAATTCAAAATCTACCCGCTAGAGCCTCCAATGCTGATGCTTATCTACTTTTAGGTCAATTACCTATTATTGCACTTCTACATAAAAAGATTCTGATAACGTTTGGTACCATAGCTAGAAGTGACTCTGTCGAAAATGATCTTGCTAAGCGTCAACCGTCTACAAAAGGAAAAAACTCGAAAAGCTGGTTTATTAGGGCTGACAAGATTTTGAAACAATATAACTTACCGTGTGCCTCAGAGGTTTTACTTAAACCAGAGACAAAAAACAAGTGGAAAATGAAAGTAAAAAAGTGTGTTGATGGCTTTTGGTCCGAAAAACTGTTTACTGAAGCAAAATCAAAACCGTCATTACGGTACTTAAATATCAAAAACTGTAAAATTGGTGTTGTTAATTCTATATGGAAAAGTGCTGGTTCAGAACAAATGTGTATACGTAAAGCCTGTTATAAGATCAAAATGCTTTTGGATACATATATTCTACAGTACATGTACCACCGTTCAAAATTTTCAAATGGTCAAAAAACTTCAATTTGTCCGCTATGTGAGGAAGGAACTGAAAATTTAGAACATTTTCTTGTCGTATGCTCTGCCTTAACAAGTATTAGAGACATCTTTATCTCAAAGCTTTATGCAGTTGTTGTACCAAAGATTGGGACTGCCTCATGGACTGACATATGCGTTAGCAACTCGAATATGATACAATTAATCTTGGACTGTAGTCTTTTTGACTGGTACTATGTGTTAAAGAGAAATGACATAAATTTGGTGGAATCAATCACTAGAAGCCTGTGTTACTCGCTCCATGAAAAGCGTAGTGCGCTCCTTGAAAGTAAATAAACATTTAAAAGTAGTAAGGTTTACCAAACTCATAGGCTGTAAATAGATAAAATTGTTTAAAGATAATGTATAGTGACTGGAAACAGATGTAAATATAAAGTAACAAAATTTTACTGGATGAACTCCAGGTTCTCCTGATAGAGGAGGGATCTACAGAAGGTAACAGGTGGCGATTTCCGCTTTTTTACAGGTGCCGATTTGACTTGTACAGTCTTTGACTTTGTCACAGTTCGTCGGTCTGACACTGCGCTGTTTTGTGTAATCAGGTAATAGTATAGTAGTCTCAGTGTCTGAAGGGACGGCAAATTAAAGGGTTAAGCGAAATTCTTTCAAAATAGCATTTTAAACCAATACATTCAACAAAATATTTACATTTTCAGTTGTGTTGACATTTCTACTACTTTCACTGGGCGCAGACACATTGAAGGACCGCACTTAAAAATCATATAAAATTATCATTATAAACAATTTAAAGTTTGTTTGAACGAAAATGAATTTTCAACAAATAAAGATACTAGAAAAAATCATAAGATTTAGATATCTATAAAAAATAAATAAATTATTTACTGCGAAACTTGTTTGTTTACAAATGGAGGACACCGAGGCGGCAAGATTTAACATGTCATAGAAAAAGACGATGATTTCATGCCATTCCATAACATTATAAGACAATGACGGATCAGTTTGGTACAATCACCTGGTGGGGGTTCACCCCGGCTCTGGATTTGCAAGATACAGGTGGATAACATTTGATTTTCGATAAAGATTAAAGACAGTGTGTTCCAAATACTAGAATGTTCTAAATCCTCTCAAAATTACTACCACAACTAAATGAGGCTGCATACCCAATTATTTTCTGTTCAGCTTTAATTCTAGAAATACTTCCATTAAATCTGTAAATATCTTGGTATATTCTTTCAGCAATATAAAATTAGAAAATGTGCGATTGCCAATGACAAAGAGACAATTTTCTCTCCTCCTGAGAGACCAAATGACATAGAAATACACTAGTAGAGATAACCTTCAACAATTAGCAAAACTTACACTGCATAGAAAGCTTTGAAGGGACCTGAAAATGACCAATTGTAAACAATTTCAACGAGAAAACTAATGGTCAGCTGTCAAGCTAGTTTACATGCATGTTCAAAAAATAATAAAACAACATATTATATACAATGCAACAACATATGAAAAACACAGAATGCAAACTCCAGACTTTAAACAAGCACCTACAAAATATATCCGAGTTAAATGTGTTAGTGATAGCCCAACTTTGGATCCACAAAACCTGGGACAGTGGTCATGGTGGTGCAACAGAACAATACAAGAACTAACTGTAAAAAAAATTAACAAGAAAACGCAAATATGTTAAACAACAACCACTCAATTACAAACTACTGGCATAAAGTGTGTAGGGGTTATACATATTTGTTTTGGGGCCCTTTACAGCGTTGAAGACCTACAATGTAATATGAGGCAGGCATAACCTGTGAATGGGGACGAAGTCTGTATGTATTATTTTTTTAATTCAATCACGTTGATAAAAAGAAACCGAAATACCGTACGTAACGTTCCCGATTTTGATTCTGTTGTTAGGGAATTAGCTGTGACGTTCTTTAAGTTATGACGTCATATTCGATGTAAACAAAAGAAACGCTTTCATCAGGTAACGTTTTTTCATATCAAACAATTATTAAAATTAAATTTGTATTGAGATCCAATCTTATATTTTACTAGACTGATAAATATAAATTTTTTCAAAGTCTCATGCAAACAAGACAGATATCTGCGCAAAAGCGGAGAAAACCGGAACAGGAAGTAGATCTGATAAAAAAAGTTAACGATTTTGAGTTCATTAGTAGAATGAAAAATTCGGGAAATTTTCCCGTTTTTTTTTTTTTTTTTTTTTTTTTATTGATTTTTCTACCGTAACTGGGGACTTCGTCCCCATATTATGTTTTTGTTTTTTTATAAAATTGTGACTTGGATTTGAGAGTTGTCTCATTAGCACTCATACCACATCTTATATCTATTGTCAGTTTGTGGGTGACCAACCCTCTAACCAACCTGGAACAGTGTTGTAACACCACAAATTGAGAAAAAAATAATGATGTATTTATTTACCATGTTTACATGTACGTTAAATGGGATTACAAAGAGTATATAATATGTAACAGGAGGGCTGTTTACGTTGTGTGTTTTCTGTGTCAACTTTTACATATTTTACCCCAGACTGTGTAAAGAGTAGGTATCAGGTTTTTAAGTTGTGTATTTCCGTATCATTGTCATTGTCAACATATTTTAATCAACTGTTTACCCCTGTCTGCCTAAAGAGTTAAAATCTAGATCCTGAGTCTCTGATCCTTCATATCATCATATGTGGCTTTGTAGAACTCAACACTAGCAAGTTTTCATAGTTTATTAGCAAATTATAATTCAACAAGTATCAACAATTTTGTAAAGATAAAAACATTAAACATGTATACGAAAGACATTTAAAAATTCACATAAAAGTGACATAGCTTTAACTGTCATTTTAACCTTGTTCTAGATGTATTATAATGCTAGACACAAGAGCGACATTGTCTCTAGTGGCAGTAAAATGCATTACACCTTTCGTGTAGACGGTGAGCAATGTCTGTGCAAGACCAGTTAGTCAGCGAAGTCTGTGCTGGACCTTTCATGTAGACAAGGACTGAGGTCTATTCAAGACCAGTAAGCTCTTAAATAAAAGCTAAAATGAGAGGTTGTTATATCAACCAGAGTGGCTTATGAAAACAAGCCCAGTACAATTATTTATCTCCGCAATTATTTAACAAATACTATTCAAATATAAACAGTCTATAACTAAATTATAAGTTGCAAATTCAACAAAATCTGAGAATAAATTCAATGAATTATAGCACAATAATGTAACTAAATTTATAGACATGTTAAACAACAATTTTTATCAATAATTCATATTAACAGTAGTAACTAAATGACCATTTTAGAGGGACATAATACTGTTCTAAAACATAGGATCGCCATTACAAATATAAGACATTATTTTAAACAGCGACAAAAATAATTATCAAGTATTATATACAAAGAAAAAAAACCAGTTTGAACATGTATAAACTTCATACACACACATACACACACATGTATTTTATATAACAATAAGAAAATGTGGTAAGATTGTCAACCAAAGTTTTAACCCTTTCCTCCATTATGATGCTTTTTGACGCCTGTGTAGAACTTCAGTTGAAACGCTTTGACTACAAAATGTCTGCATCAAACTTTAAAAAAATTGTATCTAAAAAGAAAATTCGTGAGAATATCTGACTTGAATTTCATTGATGAAATATTCGTTTTTGTAATGCATTAAATACTTTAAACCTGATTATTTTTTTTTTATTGAATAAATCCTATGCGAATCAAGTATTTAAAAAAAAAATCTCCATGGAGTAAAGGGTTAATAAAGTGGATGAAAGCAATTTTAAGGCAACCACACATGTACAGCTTCCAACAATGAGAAATAACCATACTGTAGTTGACTATGAAAGGCCCGACATACATAAAATGATTCAATGGAGAAAAGGAGAAACCTTATTTATAACAACAATTTGCCAAAAAAAAAAAAAAAAAAAAAAATGACACAGATGGACCAACAATAACCATGATAACTACTGAACTACAAGCTCTTGACTATGAACAGGTTCAGCTTAAACCATTCCAGATTCATTGTAAACTATTGCAATTACCTTCAGGTGAAAACATCTCTATGTCAACAGTCAATTTATTCTTTTTATATATTTACAGATACGATCTCAGCACTGAACAATTTGAAACTAGATACAGACGAAGGAAAAGGTAAAATAATTATATGTTTTACAGGCAATAGCAATGAAACTGCTGGTGCTATTTGCACAATCATGTAAATTTCAGGTTTAAACTATCTCTGGCCTTGATCAACATTTCTACTCCTCACAAGATCCCCTTTTTATTTCACTCTCATTCGCTTGTCACTTTTTTTTATCAAAGAATCTAAAAAATAGGCCATTCTTGCAATATAATACTCATTTTATCTGAATGACTTTATTATGTATATTAAAATGATTTTGGTTCAATTTTACATCAGATGTGACCTTGAGAGGTCATATCGTTGTTATGTTGCCCCAGAAATTTCCTTGCGGTTTTGGCTGATAACTGAACATATTTGGTATAAATACACAGATAATATCATGTTCAAAATAACATTCCTTATCGCTTGTAATAAATTCATTTCTTCAATGAATACTTATAAAAATATTTTTTAAGAAACATAGATAAATGATATGAAAATGTTTTGTTGTGAGGAATATATATTAATGTTTACACTGTTTGTACAAATGTATTAATGTTTACACTGTTTGTACAAATGCAGTTACTGATACAAATTTGTACTTTTAATGCATTTACAATTTTCATTGTCACTTTTTTTCAAAAATAGATACATTATCATAATTAAATATGCTTTTGATTGTATTTCTACAATTACATTAAATATACTTTTGATTGTACTTTTACAGATACATTGAATATACTTTTGATTGGAGCAGGTGATATCAGACATGTTTTACAAACCATCGCCAGATCATATAGACACAAAAAACGGAAATTACATGTAAGGTTCTGTGTGCGTTAGTTAAATGAATTCAGTCAGACAAATAAATATATACCGGTACTATTTCATTATGGGGTTTGAACTCAAAAAAGGATTTAAGGATGTACTTAGGTGAGGGTTTGAAATAAGTGTCAAATGTTCGGACTCCTTGGTGTTTTTCCATGCGATACAAGGTAAAATATTTTGCCCCATAACACCTATTTATCTTTTAACATAAGATTTAATAGCTTATAAAAGGTTATTTGGCAAAATTTAAGCAGATTCTTAATTTTCTGTCTTTCCATTTGAGACCCAAAAAATACCAATGCAAATATAAGGTAAAAGTCTGAGTCATCCTTTTCCCGCCATATTTAATAAATCAAATATCTCGAAAAGGAGCTCCATGATGTATCCATATTTTTAGGTTATTTTGATCCTCAACTAATAATCTTCCAGCTTAAATTATCAATTTTGAATTCTTGATTTATTTAATTTTACCTTTAATCACCTAAGTTTATCCTTAACTCTTTGAAAATTACAGAAACTTTTGTGTCAACCATAGCGCATTCTCATAGATATAATATGTAACACAGATTATATGAGTTCTGTTTTACATGAATGCTTAAACCAGGTCTACCTAAGTTAGTATAAATGTCTTATCATATTGCAACAATGACACTTAGCTATAGATAGCAAAGATTTACACCTCAAAATGTGTTTGATTAACATGTTTGTCAGTATTGCAGCAACTATATTCAAGAAAATTAAGAACATGAGCTATAAACATTGATAAAACTACAAACATGAGAATGAAAACTTAAACTCAATAGCAGAAGGAGGAAAAGACAGCAGAAAAGGGAGAGTTTTTTGTTCAGAATTAAAAACCTTTTTTTTTGTAAAGCACTTGTTTCACTTACTGATTTCTTAAAAGACCTCTGATCAACATTAGCCTTTGACTAATTAGATGTGTATTGTAGTTTCTAGTCTTGTGAAGGAATTGTAATATATAATTAGAATATCAATTTTATGTTTATTTCAGTTCTACATCATTGAAACACAATGTGAACTTTACTGTAGAGACTTATTGTTTATGTCATTGTTTATGGAACCACCAAACAGAATGGGTTTACAAGGTTAGATATTATTCTCTGATTGTTTTCTGCTTCTAACAAATTATGCTTTCACACAAGATTTAAAAAAAATTATATATGAATGTAATTGAACCATTACTGTATGAAATTTCATTCATAGGGAATGTGATTGCAAAAATAACTTGTCAGTCATAGCAGAAATAATAAAGAAAAAGATCCGATACATAGTGTGCAATGAGAAATCATGTCAGAAGTTTACATTAATGAAACAATAATTGGGCAACACAAACCAAGAATGTATCTAAAGGTTATTACACAGTTTCAATGAATATAAAAAGATGTATGATTGTGTCAATTTAGAGGATTCTCCATCGGAGAACAAATAACTTAAAAGTAGACAACTAGAGGTCACTCTTAATGCCTACAATATTGAGATAAACTGGAAAACTGGAATTGCATACACGTAGTCAGCTATAAAATGTCTCGAAATGACAAACATAAAACACTCAAACAAGAAAACTATAGTATTCATACCGTCATGAAATGTCTAAATTGCCTATGTCTAGACATACTATAGTATTCATACCGTCATGTAATGTCTAAATTGCCTATGTCTAGACAAACTATAGTATTCATACCGTCATGTAATGTCTAAATTGCCTATGTCTAGACATACTATAGTATTCATACCGTCATGTAATGTCTAAATTGCCTATGTCTAGACATATCGGACAGCACCAAATTCATTAACGTACACAAAAAAACGATGAACATGGATTTAGTAAATTACAGATGAACAGCTTTTAATTAAAACCACTGACAAGGCAAGGTTCCTTACATCAGCAAGTGGCGGAGTTAAACAAGTTAAAGTGAATACTTTATGTTCTTGACTCCCCTATTGTAATAATCATTTGAATAACTAAAGCTACAAAGAAAATGCAGATTAAGAATAAGTTCTGAAAAAAAACCACTTACTAATACATGCATACCCGTACCACGGGTGGTTCGGAAGAACCTCCCCTTGAATCCAAATGAGCACTGTTAAAGTCAACGTTCTGTTCAAATTGTGACTGTTAAAGTTGAGTTCATGAGTCCAAATACCTTCCCTTGGAAATTCCTGGCTACGGGCCTGCCATGTAGTAGTTAGTATTTAATAAAATATAAAGTATCCAGTTTTAATAATCCCAATTCTTGGTAGTTAAATATAAAAGAATTCTTAGTTTCTAAAGCAAGCTCTAAATTATAAAACTTGCCTTGGCCTCCTGATAAGGATATTGTGGCTTATACTTATATGTGTTGTCAGTTGTTATAAGTATATCTTAATTTTATACAGCAACATCATGAATAGTGCATTGGAATATGATATTATAGGATTAAACACATTTTTTTCTAGAGGTTATTGATGTGTAAACAGGGGTGATTAACTCACAAACTGAATAAAAGTCTGAAGGACATTTATGTTGAGTTTGTGAGTAAGAGCCCTGGTTTACAAATCAATAACCTCTAGAAAAAATGTGTTTAATCCTTATAATTCTTCAGTCAAACATTTATGATATTTAATAAACATTTGTTTTGTTGATGGCTACTATATATATTTACCATCAAAAGCACAACGGCAAGTCGTAACTAAGGAGTACGCCGCCTTTTTGACTTTCTAAAAACCATAAATGTCCGATAAATAAAACGGAATTTTAAATGAAATAGCACCTACCTCAAAAACTACATTTTAATTAAATGTTATCCGAATTTGAAGCGTACACGTAACGAAATAATCTTTCCCTTGAAAATCTCCATTCGTATGACGTCGTGTTTTGCCATGACGTAAATTCGCAAAATCCTTCATGAAATTTCGGGGAATTTTATTAAATTTTATTATTATACATTTTCGAAGCTTTATTAATGCTTTAATTTTATATCATTTTTTTGTTATATATTATGCACTAGAATAGTCACAACTGTTATGCAATTGTTTTTAAATCTCAATTAGCTGAAAATCCAGGGATCACTGCAAGCTTGTGTATCGCGCATGAATAGATTACAAAAGTAGTTTCGGAAACATGGTTTATCGAAGTGTAAACTTAGAGAAAAATTCTAATTGACCAATCTAAGAATTATTGTACAGTGATTATAGTAAAGTTATATATAAACTAGATTTGATTTTTTTTGGTAGAGAAAACAGAACTATTTTTAGAACTATATGGGAATTTACTTGTAAGGCAGCAGTCCATGGAATATGTACAGAAGATGTCAAATGAAATGATTAAGTATGTAGATATGTAGATAAAGATTAAGTATGTAGATATGTAGATAAGTCTCCTTGTTGTTCATTGGAAGGAGAAAATCTAGTACATGCATCTAATATTTCAGGTTATAGCAGTGGAATCTATATATATTTCTTATATGATTTGCATATCTACAAATTCTTGAATGTGATTGGACTGTTAGACTTTCTTTATTTGGTTTGCACTTCAAATGACCATTAAGCAGAAACTAGTTTTGTATACTATGTAATCACTGTGTTGATTTCTATGAGATATATTTAGCATGATACACACAAAGAAAAAAAACCCCAAAAAATCCCTTTCAGCAAAGTTTTTTTTTAAATTTAAGGACTAACATACCAAAAACTGAAAATATGAAAAAAACCCAACTAAAACACATTTGTTTCCAATAACAGTAGATAGTTTAAAAGGAAAGTTCCAGAAAAAGGCTTGACTGCAAATTGAATATGAACCTAACTTTGTGCTAGACTTACACATGACAAAGATTACAGTACTAGTGTGCAGATAAATTTACCATCGAATTTGGACATTTTAATTAGACACCAACATGACCAGTCTTTTTCTTACTTGTACATTGTAAGTAACATGCACCTAAGCAGCAAATTTGAGTTCAGTATTTGTTTTGAACTCATAAGGATCAAACCTTTGACCATCAACTTTTTAAGACAAGCATGCAACTGTTATAATAGAAAGTCAGTTGATTTATTGTATAAGACAATGCCATATTAATTAATGTGTTCATATATATTTTTTTTATATAAGGGAGTTAATTATGCTCCTAAATATTTGCTTTTGTTCATTTCAGGATGGTTACAGATTTTGATTATTTAGAGAAAAAATTACCTTTTATAGATTTATCACAACTTAAGGTAATGGCAATACAGATCATTTAAGAATACAAATTTTCTTTAGTTTTGCTCTAAATTACAAAATACAAAGTATTAAAACCACAAAGGTTGGCTAAGATATAGCAATTTGATAATCGGAACATCTCCAATTCAGAATAAAGCCATGCTGAAGAAGAGTGTCATTTAGGAGATAACTGTATTGTATTTTAAGCTCCGACGGCATCAATTGGGGATTTGATGGTGGCAAATTAAGTTTACTGGCGATGCGTTAGCGGAGACAGTAAACAGGTATTTGCGACCATCAGATTGATGCCGTCAGAGCTTAAAATACAATATTGTTATCTCCATTCTAATGAAACTGACAGAAAACAACGTTAAAACATGTAATGAAAATCTGTCATATGCCGTCTGCGCTTGCACGTACATCCCATAGCACCAATTGTCAATTGATGCCATGTAAAAAAGTGACATTATCCACTCAAAATGAACGTGACAAACATTTTTGCATTAGAATTAGTTATGGTATGTATAAAGACTCTGACTCATCTAGATGGAATAGGGACATTGACTCTGATGCCTCCTTTAGAGAGACTAGTGCTGACTCTCTGTACATTAAAGAACCCTTTAAAAAGTTGGAGTTCTGTAAGTGGCCTAATGAAAATTATTTTTTCTTACTCAACATACATTTCAGTTATCATATCCTGCAGTTTATCACAGTCAACCCTCTTTACAGATTGTATTAATCGAAGTGTATTGAATGTTAATTTGTTCTGGTCCTGAGGATGTATGAAATATTTGCCACTAGAGAATAGGCAAACAATAGTCAATTATCAAAGTTTAATGCTTTTTATGCCCCACCTACGATAGTAGAGGGGCATTATGTTTTCTGGTCTGTGCGTCCGTCTGTCCCGCTTCAGGTTAAAGTTTTTGGTCAAGGTAGTTTTTGATGAAGTTGAAGTCCAATCAACTTGAAACTTAGTATACATGTGCCCTATGATATGATCTTTCTAATTTTAATGCCAAATTAGAGAATTTATTCCAATTTCAAACATAGAAAATGATAGTGCGAGTGGTGCATCCGTGTACTGAGGACACATTCTTGTTTCAAATATTTCAACAATATGAAAAATTGAAAAAAAAACAATAGTTACTGTAAATCACTACTGAATTAATAAATTTTGTACTGTTATATTTTTTGCAATTGTAAAAACATTAAGATGTTGGGTTTCTAAATATTTAAAAAAATAATTGTACACATTAATTCTTTATATTTATAGCATGACATGTTTATCTTATTTTCAGTTTAAAGAAAGAGATTTCATGGAAGGAATATTTAAATTTTGGAGAAATCCTGATCCAAAGCTTTTTGATGTAGAAAAAATGTGGTATGTTAAACTCAGGTCAATTATGTAAATTTGTTGATTGTACCTTTAGCATTTCATTAAATAAATACTTGAAAGGAGTAAATAAAGCATTTGAGATGTTTCATATATTTTATATCCACATGGTTTTATGTTATTAATATGTTTTAAAAAGTAGATACATGTTTATGAATATTACTTTAATGTTTTGAAAAAAGAACTGAAGGAATTGCATACCTCACTCTTTAGTATAGTTTTAACATACTTTCTACAGATCATATGCTTACTCTGATATAACGGGCAACTGGTACCTGTTTGGTATGTTTGTATGATGTATTGTGTCTGTTATTGTGGATTAAGACAAAAACTTCAAATACAAAATGAATTTATGTTTATAAGGTTTTTATACGGCCGCAAACAAATTTTGGGATCGTTTAATGGTATGCTGTCGTTGTCGTCTGCGTCATCTGAAGACATATTTGCTTTCCGGACAAAGCAATTAATTAAGGATTGGTCTATTGACCATGTAATATTACAATAGTGCTGTAAGTGGTGTTGAACACCAATCAATTAATCAATCAATCAATATTGACTTCTTTTACAGGGACTTACGATTACAGCGAGATTTAGGAGTACGATATGACACAAGAGATAATGTATTTGACTGGGACTATCACATGAGATTAATAGAAAGAGAGGTGAATATTTGATGTTTATTTTTAATTTGAAAATTAAAGAATATTTGGGTAAAAAAAATCTATCAAAAAGTTGTTTCAGTAAAAGGAGAAGATACTTAGGAGTCACCTTAGATAATAAGTAAAAAAAAAAAGACAACACCATGGCCCAAAAAAACCAACTTACGGATGTACTTGGGTGAGGTTTTGGAAATTGGTGTCAAATGTTCGGACTCCTCTGTTTTTTTCCATCAATACAGGGTAAAATATTTTGCCCCATAACACCCATTTTTCTTTGTGTAAAAGACTTTAATAGCTCATAAAAAGCCATTTTCCAAATTTAAGCAATTTCTTAATTTTTGTTCTTTGAATTTGAGACCCAAATAATACCAATACAAATGTAAGGTAAAAGTCAGAGTCAGCCTTTTCGCGCTTTTATAAACTCAAATATCTTTTTAGCTTATTTTTTTCCTTAACTGATGCTCTTTCAAAATGTAGTATCAATTTTTATTTCTTGATTTTTTAAATTTCACCTAAGTACATCCTTAAGGCAAAAAATTCATGACGCTTTTGACCAAATTATTTATTAGTCTTAATACTTTCATAAATTGTGAGATACTAATTTTTATTAAATTTATTGAAGTGACAAATGAGTACCGTAACTGGTTCATATTTTGAGTTAAAAGAGCACATTTGATGGAATTATTTACCATTGTAAGCCCATAAAATTATGTGACAAATGAACCATGATTATTTTTACTGAATGAGCTGGTTGAATTAAAATATTCTAATATCATGAAGTTACATATAGAATTCAACGAGTTTCCACTAAAAGAACAAAATTCATAGATTGAAAAAATCGTTTTTAACCAGATTTACTAAGTAAAAATCATTTATTGATATGGGGATGTACGACAAGCTGGCGGCTAACAAACAATTTCCGTGCAATAACTCCTGAACCGTTCAACCAAAGCTTTTTGAATTTTAATATGTTGTTACTTTATGACCAAATTGAGATCAAGTTCGATATTGACAATTTTCACTTTCACCATTCTGGAGTGATATTAAAAAATGCCAGGACACAAATAAATGTTAAAAAATCTTGTTTGCTGTCTCGCTATGACAGCCTCTTGTTATTTTATGTACTGTGATATATGTTTACATTTTCAAGCATATCTGCGTTATAGGGAGACATCATACATGCACGAGAGTACAAGAATTGGAGGAAATATGGTATAGCTTATGAACCAAGAGATGGAAATTATGACGTACCTAACAGAACCCTGGCATCTGGTGTTCTTGTTAAACATGTATGTACCAAAAAACAGTTTATATACCTGTTACTCTATTCACAAAAAATCTGAAGATAACAATTGATCGTAAATTATACTGAAATGTGTATGACTTACAAATATTTTTGCTCTTAAAATTTTCATGAAAAGAGCTGCTCAGTCTGTACTATAATTTGTTTCACTATTGTGATCAGTTTGTCTTATCTGATCTCCAAATTATAGGCAGTGAGCCAATTGTCATCCTGGTTTGACCACATTTAACCCTTTCACGGATTGCTGCCCAGACAGAAGCTACTCTGAGACCATGGCTTCACTGGCTACTATTACTCAAGTGGGAGATCTTCATAATAAATGTCAATAAAAACTTGTTTGTAGTTATTTGTGTATTTATTTCATTCACTAACACCATGTTCACAGTTTTGTTCATGTTTTGATAATTTTTTCTTCATAAAATATTCAAATTTCAAATTTTCGGCACAATCTAGGTGAAATTCTTAAAATTCTGCTCTTAGACCCCAAATCGTAATTTTTTTTACCCAAAACGGCAAAATTTTGAAAAAATTTATGAGGCTGTACAAATTCCTTAAACTGAACGATGTCCATTCCAAGTGTTTTGTACATAAAACGACATTTTATGTCAAAAACGTATACTAGTTTGGCTTCAATTCTTCCATATTCTTTCAAAAAAAATGTTCCCTCATTTCAAGTTCTCGTAAATTCCGTAAATTTCGTTTGATTTTGACACAGTTTTCAACAAACGGAAGCGCTATGTTTACACTTTCATCCGGGTATTCATCAAAGAAAGATAACTCATGTTTGCACTGTTTTGAGTGGGAAATATAAAAGAGGTATTCTGATCCCGGTAAAATGGGACTCATCGTCAGCTGTCTGAAGCGTGAATACCGATAAACCGGGACTCATTCGCTAAAGGGTTAAATGTAGTCCAGGTTTATAAAAACATATTTTTCAGTTGAATACCTATTTAAGGATTGAAAGTCCTTTGAAAATGTATCCTTATCAACATATCTCTTGTTTGGGGAATAATCTGATCCTTGATTCTTATTTAATCTATCCCTATCATCATACAACTCATAACTTGGTCTCCTACTAAAATGTGGTTCTTGGTATCTTTTTGGAGTAAATTTTCTATCTACTTTATAATCTGGAGTTTTCAATATAGATTTATTCCAGGGTTGGCAAAGTATTACCCACCCGGGAATTCCCGGGCGGGAAAACCCGGGTTTTCCAGGGCTGGGCAATACTCCCAGAAATGGGTAATAGTGGGCATTACTGGGCAATATGATTTTTTAAGCTTATTTTAACACAAAATAGCAAAGACTTGTTATAGTTTCATAGTATAACAGCTAAATATATACTTTTTATACAGATAACCATATGCATTGACAGTCATTTCTAGAAAATTCAATTTCATTCTCTTCTCTATTAATTTTATTTGTAGGCAGAATACAAGATTTGCACATTTAAAGATACCTTTTAATTACCAAGTATTGTTTTAATAATCCAAACTTTGAAAAAAACTTTTATTGCAGTGTTTAAGTGAATTGTTAATTTTAATTGGTATACATTCATATTGCTAAAAAAACACCCTACAGGGTCATGCCATTAACACTTATAAAATTGAAAGGACTGATTATTGTTACATAAACAAATTTGTGTTCTAATCTGAATAATTACTTATTAATTAGTGACAGTACATATACATTATTTAAATGTGATGTTTCTTTAATACATGTACATGTAATTGTTATTTCTTAATAGGAGCTAATATTCATTTGAAAAAAAATGATTTATTTGCTTTCTATTTACAGTTTGCCAATCTAGACAAATGCTAAACAAACAAAATAGGGTATAAATATCATAGTAAATGTATTGCATTTGTGTTTAGCACTGAATCCTCTTTAAAATTCAGACAAATATCTTATATTACCCAGTATTGCCCAGTATTACCCACTTAAACCCAGTAAAACCCGGCTTTTCCAGTATTTCCCACTGGGCTGGGCAATACTCATAAAACCCGGGTTTTTGCCAACCCTGATTTATTCCTTACAGAATCAGCATAGGTTTCAGATAAAGTAACAAATGATTTTAATGGAGTACTAAAATTGAAATATTTTTCATGTCTATACTTAACTTCATCTTTATATGAAAATCTGTCAGAATGCTCAATTTTTGCTTTTTTGATTCATAATTATTATACCCCACCTACGATAGGAGAGGGGCATTATGTTTTCTGGTTTGTTGGTCCATTCATCTGTCCATTTGTTCGTCTGTCCTGTTTCAGGTTAAAGTTTTTGGTCAAGGTAGATTTTGATGAAGTTGAAGTCAGATCAACTTGACACTTAGTATACTTGTTCCCTATGATATGTTCTTTAAAATTTTAATGCCAAATTATAATTTTGACCCCAATTTCACGGTCCACTGAACATAGAAAATGATAGTGCAAGTTTCAAGTTAAAGTTTTTGGTCAAGGTAGTTTTTGATGAAGTTGAAGTCCAATCAACTTGAAACTTAGTAAGCATGTACCATATGATATGATCTTTCTAATTTTAATGCCAAATATATTTTGACCTCAATTTCATGCTCCACTGAACATAGAAAATGATAGTGTGTGTACTATGGACACTCTTGTCCTACTTAATCTAAGAAAATGTTTAGAAAATGATAAAAAAAAATACAAAAATTTATTATTTTCATAAATATATAAGAATTGTCAGTATATTCTGAAAAAAAAATATGTAATAAGTTAAAAAATAAATCTTCAGAATAAAGAAGAATAAATATATTTTTTTTTTTAATACTTTGTTCGAGATTTTATATAAAAATGAATAGCGATGTGTCTAATGTCACAGTACCCAAATTGCACCTATTTAGCAAAAATAGCAGCAGAAATCTTACAAGATTTCCTAGAGACTAAACAATTTGTATTTTAAGATTTGATACTATGCACGTCTTTCAACATAGGTAAACATATTTAGATATACACAAATCGTTCACCACAGTATTTAGCAACAGGTGAAGTGTTTACTGAAAAAGCAAAATGTATGTAAAAGGTCGCCATGCGACGTCATCTTTTCAAAATTAGCAAATACTATATGTTACAAGTGTCCATTTCTTAAAAAATGAACAGTAAGCATGGACAAATATCCAATTGTTCAAAATATTTGAAGAAATTAAAAAAAAAAGCTCTGTTATTCGACTTTTGACAATGCGAATTTAAGCATGGATGCAATTTAAGTACTCCTCATTACAGAATCGTTAATGGTTTAGAGGTTAGTTCAGACCAATTTTTCTATGATTCCATATGGATTAAAAATTAAATTGGTGAAACCATATAGAAAATAATGACACATCTACAAAATAAACACATAATGGGAACTTTTGTCTAAAGCGTATATTAACGTAGGTTAAAAAAGTTTCAAAATAGGTGCAATTTGGGTAAGTTACGGGCCATAGATGCTCACACTTGTAAGTATACAAGAGTTGTCATCCACATACAGATTTTAAGACCGTTTTAAGATTATGAGCATTGTGTATAAGTTTTAGTATTTATAGTTTTATTGTCGAGCCTGAAACTTTTGTTGCAGAAAGCTCAACATAGGGATAGTGATCTGGCGGCGGCTACAGCGGCGGCGGTGTTAGCTCACTTCTTAAAAGCTTTATATTTTAGAAGGTAGAAGACATGGATGCTTCATACTTTGTATATAGATGCTTCATGTTACGAAGTTTCCGTCAGTCACATGTCCAATGTTCTTGACCTCATTTTCATGGTTCAGCGACCACTTGAAAATTTTTTTTTTTTGTAACTTTGAATTCTCTCTTATTATAAGTAATAGGATAACTATATTTGATATGTGCATACCTTGCAAGGTCCTCATGTCTGTCATACAGTTTCTACTTGACCTCGACCTCATTTCATGGATCAGTGAACAAGGTTAAGTTTTGGTGGTCAAGTCCATATCTCAGATACTATAAGCAATAAGGCTAGTATATTCGGTGTATGGAAGGACTGTAAGGTGTACATTTCCAACTGGCAGGTGTCATCTGACCTTGACCTCATTTTCATGGTTCAGTGGTTATAGTTAAATTTTTGTGTTTTGGTCTGTTTTTCTCATACTATATGCAATAGGTCTACTATATTTGTTGTATGGAATGGTTGTAAGGTGTACATGTCTAGCGAGCAGATGTCATGTGACCCTGACCTCATTTTCATGGTTCAGTGGTCAAAGTTAAGTTTTTGAGTTTTGGGCTTTTTATCTAATACTATATTTGGTGTATGGAAATATTTTATGATCTTTATGTCAGTTGTGCAGGTTTTATTTGACCGTGACCTCATTTTCAAGGTTCATTGCACAGTTTTAAGTTTTTGTGTTTTGGTCTATTTTTCTTAAACTATAAGTAATGGGTCAACTATATATGTTGTATAGAAGCATTGTTAGCTGTACATATCTGCCTTGCATGTTTCATCTGACCTTGACCTCATTTTCAAGGTTCATTGGTCTTTGTTTAGTTATCTTGGTTAATGTTAAGTTTATGTGACAGTTGTAATAAAGCTTAGCTTTATACCTAGGACTATCAACATAATATCAATGATTAGTATAGAAGGCGAGACATTTCAGCCTGTGCACTCTTGTATTATATTGATTTTGAATTATCGAGAAGAAAAAGGATTTATTTATTATTTATCTTTTATAATACATGTTGTAGTTCAAATAAAAATGGAACTACAAAATGAAAAATACCTGAATATATTTAGATATCACAGATAAAATATATACCTATAAAGTTGGAAAAGACGATACAATTGTTTACTCATTAAACAATTTGTCTTATTTGTTTTCTTTACTAATAGATAATTGCTATAATTAAATGATCCATAATGTTACAATACTCATAAATATTTCAATTGATTCTTTTACTCATAAGAATTGTAACAATAATTTAAATATGTAGTGAAAGACAATCTGTTATATGCAAAGTTTGAAACATCGGAGAGACAATTATTAACTAATGATTCTTCATAAATTATTGTTTAAAAGTGACATATTTTTTAGTACAGCATACAGAGAGATTTTGAATTCACGAATTATTAAAAGAAATAATATATCCAATAAAAGGTCATCAGTAATAAGTACCTTTTTTGAGACAGTTCATTATAACTTTGATAAAATATTACACAAGAGTTGCCACAGAAACCTGAGGCATGAGGCATATATGAAAGGAATTTATTTTCATTTTGCTGCAACAGCATTGAAATTTGATCATGTAGTTGCGTATGAAAATTAGTAAACATCAACCTACAATTTTATGGTTACAAACATAAAGTTTAAGGTGGTCAGATGTATTTCTTCTATGTGATTGTATTTTATATGTTTACCTCTTGTTTTACATGTGAATGGGACAGAGCATTTTTGAATAAAGCATATATATTGTGAGTATGATAGTCTAGGCACAACAACAGTCTGTTGCACTGTGCAAATTGTTATAAAGTACAATTATTTTATTTCTTGACTTATTTTTGTATCACTACTAAGATTATGACTTATTTTACAGGAAGGAGAGAGGTTTGCCAAGAGAGGATTCTGGGGTGATATGTTAGTTAGTCCATATATTACCTTTGGTATACAGTCAGAAGATAAAACGTTGTTTAAAAAGAATAATAATATGTATGCTAAAGTAAGTTTATAAATTAGAGTTATCTCCCATGTAATATTAAAAAAACAAAATGTGATATGAGTGCCATTGAGACAAATCTCCACCAGAGACCAAATGATGTAAAAGTTAGAAACTATAGGTCACTTAAAAGCCTTCAACAATGATCATCATAGTTATTTTTGCTTACAATTATATATTTATGATACTATTACTTTTTTATTAGGATGATTGCAATATAGGGTTTATTTTGTATATATAATAGAAACATTTGTTTACATATTTTTTCTTAAAAAAGGTGGACTCATCCTGTTAGTTTTCTTAACAATTTTTTTTTTAACTTATTCCTTTGTTTAAAGATATGAGGCAAACAAGAATGTAAGAGAAGTTAAGTATCTTGATGAAAATTTTATGTCAATGAAATCTAACATCTTTTTGCAAAATGGATGAAGCTCACATATTAAAAGAAAATTGACAAACATGCTAAAATCTAATACTGGCTTATGACAATACAACGGTTTTGACACAATTTAAAATAATTCCTTCATTCAGTCAACATGCTTTATTAAAAGTCTGATAACTTTACAATTACTTTTTACAGTTGTCGTGGCACGTGTCAGAGTTCAATATTCTGTCTTTGTTACACGAAATTATTAACAAAGAGAAATATGTACCACCACAAATTGAGGAAGCGAAAGAAAATAAATCTGCGACTATAACAGGTATTTGTATATTTACCCTAAAACATTGTTCTAAATTTTATATTCAATGATGTCAAACCACCAGTCATAGTTTTAAAGTAAGGGATTTATTTCTATTAAAAAAGTAAGTAAGTAAATAAATTTGATTAAGAGTCGGACATAAATTATGTACAAATTTGCACAGTACCACAAACTGAGGAAACAAATGAAATTTAAAATAGAGATTTAAAAATAAAAAAAATCCTTATGTTTGTCCAAAAATATTAATTGCCAACACAAACATACAGGACAATTTTATTGTTGTTTGTTACATAGAAATTTCTGAAGAAGATGAAAATGAGGTAGACAATAAAGAAAAATCTGACAGCACAGATACTGCATCACAATCTAATCCTGCTAAAGATGAATATGGTAAGTTATTGTAGAATTCATTTATTTTTCCTTTTTTGTTATGTCCCCTTACAAGACTGGTACATTATTGTATTTTGCTATGTAGCCATCTGTCCATTTGTGTTCATGTCATTTATAGACTTGCAGAGAGATTTTAAATTTGCATAAGGTCAAAGGTCAGCATAATTACATGTTATGTTACTTCTACAACAACTCAAATCCAACAATTCTTAACTCAATCCCTCATTGATGTATGCTTTGTGGAGAAGCAATAAATATAAAGTTTAAAGTCTTTGGTTTTATTGACTTGGGCTCAAATAGCCAACTTAAAAAGATACATGATGGCCTTCTTAAAGGTTTTAGAACGTTTTGATTTTTTGCCTTCATTCTGGTTTAGTTGGACTCCTAATTATTTGTCAATTTACTGAAAGAGATGTGTATTAGCTTTGTTGTCCCAAGAAATGTGGGGCTATCTGTATCATGTGTTTGTCTTTCTTTGTCTGTCTACGCTTTTCTTGGAGGGGGGAGGGGAGGTTGGTGTGTTCTGTCTTTTCTTTCCAATATTTTGTATACATCCTATGTAAAAATTTAAAATGTATGCATTTATTTTTGATTGTTGAATGATAGATATACAAATGTATAATGATAGTTTTGTATGGTTTTTGAATTAACAAAAGATATACATGATTAAACCTGATTTAACTACAGGGTTTACATAGCCAAATTATAGGCTAAGATATATACCAAATGGAGAAATGCCCCCCTTCCATCTCATACCCAAAACATCTGAAACAAAATATTGTGATTTCATGAATTTTTCTTGCAGATCAGTGCAGAAAGGGCAATGTTCACTTTATATAGTATTCATTGATCAAATGACTTAATGGGTTCAAATACCTGTTGCCACTTTAATGCCATGATAAGCATAAAATAATCCTAACCTATGTCATAACCTGCATTACCATTTTATGATTGAATGGTTACTGTAACAATTGAAAGGCTTTGCAATACAAGGTCATCCAGTGAATCATGTGAACGAACATATGCATTTAATGAATGCCCACAAAAAAAATTGTCTGAGGACGTTAGCTTAGTTGTACTGCTCAGCTTTGCAATACAAGGTCATCCAGTGAATCATGTGAACATATGCATTTAATGAACGCCCACAAAAAATATTGTTTGAGGACGTTAGCTTATTTGTACTGCTCATAATATTAAAAAATCTTTTTTTTTTAATTTTGTATTTTTGACATAAAGACCGAATATTTCAAGCTTGATCTACAGTTTTAAGTATCTATAAGATATCTCCTTTCAAGTCTATTCTACTATAAATAGAAAACATAATAAATGATATAACTATATAGTTTTTGTACCAGTAATGCATTATTTAAATAATGTATACTGGTATGAAACCCACTTCATTTTTATGCACCTGTCCTAAGTCAAGAGACTGTTGTTCAGTGGTTGTCGTTTTTGGTGTGGGTCATAGGTGTTTCTAGTTTCACATTTTGGTCTTGCTTGACGGAGTCAAAAAGGGAGACATAGGTATGCTGTTTCTGGCAGTGGTGGCAGCGTCAACGATGTATTAGTTTGTGATAAGGTCTAGTTTATGGTGAACCACTAGTGGTAAGTCAAAGATATTTGGTTTGTAGTTGTATTATTATTGGTACTTATCATATGTTTAGTACAAAATACAGCAATTTTGTATATCTAATAAAGGTTCTTTTTTCCAGTCTGTATCACCTACCCTGTATCGCATACCCCGTATCGCATGGCTAAACCCGTATCGCACACCCCGTATCGCATACCTGGCATGACGTCACAATTCGAATGACGTCAACGTTTGACATATGACGTTCAGTTGCTGTATTTCCTAGCATAGGAAAAAAATGAGTTCCGATTAAAAAAAAAATTCCTATCATTTCCAAAAATTATTACCCAGTAACTTTACGAACGATTTTTACATATAAAAAAGACACAATAAGATATAGAAATATATGAAGTTTTATTGTTTATTTGGTCATAATTTTGGTGAAGTTTGTTTTCATTGCCTGATGGATTAAACACAAATGCAAATTTTTACGGTTTAAATTTTAGTTAGAATACATGTAGATAGCAATTTTTTCAAGAAATATTTGTCTTGCTGTTCAACTATTCAGCAAATTAAAATGATCATGAATGATATATCATCGCCAAATAAACAATAAAACTTTTGACATTTCCACATCTACATGTAATAAGATTATAGGGGGCATTACGATGTGGATATTAAGCAAATAAGGATGTCTATAAAAAAAAAAACAAGTAAGCTGGAAAAATACAGAAAAATCATAATAGAATTGAGAATGGTAATGGGGAATGTGTCAAAGAGACAACAACTCGATCATAGAGCAGACAACAGCTGAGGTCCACCACTGGGTCTTTGCTAACTTATAATTTCAGACAATTTAAAAAAAAAAAATGGATATCCCATAAATCTGATTCTATGAAAATATATGATAAACAGAATAATACATGGCAAAATCCGTATCGCATGCTGTATCACCACTCGACCAATATCAGCCCTCGGGACCTTCGGCCCTGGGGACTGATATTGGTGTCTCCTGGTTATATAGCATGCGATACGGATTTTGCCATGTATTATTCTATATATCTCATTATTATGGAGGTTATTTGGCCCTGCCCCCTCAGTTATGGTCTTGACTTTTTATGCCCCACCTACGATAGTAGAGGGGCATTATGTTTTCTGGTCTGTGCATCCGTCCGTCTGTCCGTTCGTTCGTCCGTCCGTCTGTCCCGCTTCAGGTTAAAGTTTTTGGTCAAGGTAGTTTTTGATGAAGTTTAAGTCCAATCGACTTCAAACTTAGTACACATGTCCCCTATGATATGATCTTTCTAATTTTAATGCCAAATTAGAGTTTTTACCCCAATTTCACGGTCCACTGAACATGGAAAATGATAGTGCGAGTGGGGCATTCTTGTACAGAGGACACATTCTTGTTTAACTTTTGCTTTTTTTCATGTATTAGTTTGTGATTAGATCAGTTTATGAGGAACCAATAATTATAGTTGGTATGCAGTTGTATAATTAGCATTGGCATATCTCATTTCCAAGGAGATTATTTGGCCCTGCCCCCTCAGTCATGGTCTATTGACTTTGAAACTTTTGCTTATTTTTGATGTATTATTTTGTGATTAGGCAGGTTTATGGGGAATCACTAGTGGTAGGTCAATGATATTTGGTATGCAGTTGTATTAGAATTGGCACATCTCATTTCCATGGAGATTTTTTTACCCTCCCCTCAGTTATGGTTTATTGACTGAAATTTTTCTTAGTTTACATGTTCATGCATTAGTTTTTGTTTAGGTTTGTTTAAAGGGAACTACTTATGATAAGTCAATGGTATTTGGTATGCAGTTGTTATAGCATTGGCACATCTCATTTCCATGGAGATTTTTATTGCCATGTACCTTAAGTCATGGTTCACTGTTTTTGAATATTTACAAAACTTACATCTTAAAGTGTTGCTAGTTTGATTTCAACATTTGCATTATCAAAATAACAAAAAAGCGAGACATATATCTGTGAGAAAAGTTTATATTGTAAGTATCAAATGAATTGTCTTGCAATTGATCTGTTCAGTTTGAATTTTACCTTAGAGCTACTTAAATGTGTTACATGTAGTTGAATTTATAGGATTTTTTTTCATTGAATCTAAAATTTTACATATTTTCACTTTCCAGAATCGTTGCCATTGGATGATGTGAAGATAACATTTTTACCTGTCATGTCAGTAGCAGATCTCTCCAGAAAAAGCAAATATCAAAAATTGTTTGACATCATTTATTTCTCCAACAGGTAAGAACATATATTTTTGAAAATAAAAACCCAACTTATATTCAGTCAATTTTGTACCTGTCCCAAGTCAGGAGCCTCTGGCTTTTGTTATTGTATGTTTTTTTAACTTTAGTTTATTTATATGTTTTTGAATTTAGTCTGATGTCCATTTTCACAGAACTTGTACACAAATTTATTTAGCTGAGGACCACCTCTGGGTGTGGGATTTCCCCGCTGCATTGAAGACCCATTGGTGGCCTTTGGCTGTTGTCTGCACATTGGTCAAGTTGTTGTCTCATTGACATATTTCTCAATTTCCATTCTAAATTTTATTATCACTGTTAAACAACTTATTTTCAAGTAAAAATAAAACTGTGTTGAGGTTTTTCTAGCAGAGGTTTCAGCAATTTATTTATGTGGTTTTCTAACTCTGTTGACAAATTTCCGTAAAAAGAATATCCAATTTTGTCGTAATCCCTACAGTTTATTTTTACGTTATTTTTGTACTTGAAAAAGTAAATTCAATACTGAAGTGATTTTGGCGATGTTATGATTAAAATGAAAATTGCAAAATTGAAGGTTTTGTTCAAATGAGTAATTTGCCTTGTAAATTTTGAAAGCATTGTTTGTATGTACCAATATATATTACTGGAATCACAAAATTTATTTGTACATTTCTGTCCATGGTTCAACAATCATTATAAAAATGGCAAACAAAAACTTCTGAATTTACAATAAGTATTTCAAAAAATTTGTTTGCTTACAGCATATCAGTACACTCTGCCTTAAGTTTAAGCTGTTGTCTTAAGATCTTAATAGGGATAAGGCATGTGACAGATTAAAACCTAAGTGAACCTCTTGGACTAGTCTTCTAGTTGTATCATTATCCTGTTTGGTAATTCCCTCATATTTGTTCTACTTTTTCCACAATAACGCTAATTAAACTCTATCATTATAGGTAAACTTGCTGTTGGTGTGTAATCTATTTAATTGTTCTGAATCTATCATGTCTATAGGTTCTGACAGTTAGTCAATAAGTTTAAGCTGTTTTTAGTTCATATGTTTGATAAACATTAAATATGCAGCTGATGTATTTTGATAACATGCCTGAAACCAAACTGATCATTTGATTAAATGCATATTGTCCTACTGGCATATATTTTTTTATGGAACTGTTACAAAGGACATGCTTCATGGACCAGTGTTAGATGAAAGCCGTATTGTCCTACAGGCAAACATTTGTATGGTTCTGTTACATAAGACATGCGTCATGAACAGTGAAAGCTGTATTGTCCTACTGGCACATATTTATAAGGAACCATTACAAAATATATGCTTCATGGACAGGTGAATGCCATCTGTACTACTGACATATATTTATTTGGAACTCTTACTAGGGACATGCCATATAGACAGATGCACGCCATACTGTCCTCCTGCTAACATATAAAATAAAATGCGTCAAATAAAAATCAACCTTTTGCCAATGAAATATTAGTACATCTGTTGACTTATTTAAGACTGGAAACATATTTATTCAAAGCCTGTAACTGTTTGAAAATTGAGGTGATATAAGAACCATACAAAACAGACCTAAATTTGTCTTTTATTTTGTATTTGAATTTTCTAAAATCAATAAAAAATTTATACAGATATACATATATGCACATTCATAAGGTCAATTGCTATCCCACTGAGTTAATATGTTTATATGAAACTGTAACAAAAAATGTGCTTGATTATAGACAAATAAATGCCAAACTGTCCTACTGATTTATATAGGTAAAGAACAAACATTATAGTATTCATTTTGATACTGAAGATAAGAACTTTCAAGTGATATACCTGTGAACAGTTCCACTATTTTGGTTTTCGCTAATCAGGTTGGCTACCATCATTGAACTTTTAAGGGCAATATTCTTTAATGTATTCTTATTGATATAAAATCTCTTGCATAAGTATATTTAGACAAATGTTAGAACATTGTTTATTCTTTTATCCAATAGGACATTGAACTGTAATTACCATTTTCCTCATAGGGCATTGAACTGTATTATATAACAAAAAACTAAGTGCATAAGCTATATAAAAATAAAATTCCTAGAAACTGTGTAATTGATCATTCATTGGCAACATTATTTATTTTCACTCATCTGGCCCATAGGTGTCTATCTTTGTTGTCATTGCCATCAACTTTATTAAAAAAAAATAATTATGGGACAACATCAAAAGTACAATGAAGGATAAAAAAACTTAATTCACATAGTTTTTTCACTGACCCACCCACCCCCCTCTTAACTTAACTTGGGAAAAATTGATTGACCGATATGGATATATGTAAAATCAATTTTGGATTAACAAACCTTGCAGCAATGTTAACCTCCCCACCCCAAACTATTTGATTTAAGTTTTTTATCCTACATCATTCTTTTGATGTCGTCCCTAATATGTAGAAATTGTATAAAACACCAAAAATTGTGACAACAAATATAAGATGACTCCTTATGCCTCGTTCACACGTACATTTAATTCAAATTAGATTGGAATGGAATGCGAATCGAATTCACTAATCGCATTCACAAACTCTACTTTTTTTAATTTGAAGTGATTCGAATTGGCTAATACGAATTATCTAATTCACATTAGAAATACGTTTTTGTTGATACGAATTAAAAGTTAACATAGTTAGGACAGTAAAGTGAATTTGATGCGCATTGCATTTCGAATTAGAATTGACGTTAGGACGTAAAACATTTCGAATGCGAATTAAACTAATTTGAATAAGTTAATTTGAATCAAATTCGAATTATGTGTGAACTCAGCATGACAAGAGTTATTGCCCTTAAAAGACAATTTTATTTTTGCACTTACTTTTTGAGTATTTGTCCCTAAATTTAGAAAAAAAATAATAGATAGGTAGCAACTGTTCACAGAAAAAATATTGGTATCCATACTATACAAGATCTGTAAGAATGCAAACCTGATAGAAACCATAGTCCTTTACAGTTGCAGTTGCCTGTAAAAGACAAATGTTTACTTACTTTTGAGTTTTTTGGCTAATATTTCATTTTTTATAGGTTAACAATATAGGCTCTTAGGAGCCTCTTGTTTGAAAATTGATATTGGGAGGAAAAAATTAAAAAAAGGATGATATGTATATTTTAGATTCTTTTGTGATTTTTCTTTATTTTAACAATACCTATTGAATTCACAGTAAATTTGCCATTATTTTCATCATAACAAATACAAATCTCAGGTCCTTGGTAGTATTCTTTTCAGGTAAAATTATCATAGATAGTCAGCTATTTTAATCTCTGTCATTTTCCCTTTGCAAGATGACTGCACACATGAAACGCTATTTCATACATTTGTTTGTACAATGCCAAAGTTGCAGTTTGTAGGACCAATAGGACCATTGAAAACTTGTTATTTTTTCTCTCACTTTTTAACATAAAACTATAATTAATTAAAAGTTAATTGCTAAACATAGATAATTAATAGAGGATGTAAAGTGTCTAACAATGCTGATTTTATAACATATTTGTATCAAGGTAAAGTCGTTGACAAGTACATCTGTCCTTCCTCCTTATGTAAATAAAGTCTTTATTTGTATACAGTAATAAATACTTTATATCCATAAATTAAGGTGCTGCATTAATCTTTATGTAGGATATTAAAATCCAATTTCAAGTACTGGCTCATAAATCATATTGGCATATTAACCTGTTAACCAATATCAATAACAGGGGATCAGTCACCTGTAGTAATGAATTGATATTATATAAACCAAAAATTACATAGTGAAAATTATACATCAGTTTGAATAACAATTTTATATACTGAACAACAAAAGAAGTCTACTATACGGTATGGGTGTGTCTGTTATATTCAGACATATTGGTATACTCCCTGGATAAAATGATTTCTTTATCAGTCTATGGGTCTGACACTAATACTTTCCAAATGGTACTTTGAGATACAAATAACGGAAGAGAATAAATCTATTGATTTTGGGCAAAGAAGGTTAAAATTTTAAGGTTAAGTTTAAGAAAAACAACATTTTCCAAATGATAGTTGATGATTCCTTTATGAAACTAAGAAGATGTGGTATAATTGCCAATGAATTATACAAATCTCTACTAGAGACCTAAATGACATAGAAGTTAAAACTATAGGTCATCATAGAATCTGCTACAATGAGCAACACATATACTGTGTATCTAGCTGTAAAAGGGGATGGTTATTATCTTATATGAAATGAAATGTTATGCGAAATTTTCACTGCAGTACTGGACAGGTTAAAACTTTACTTATGCCATGTATTTCTTTATTTGAAACAAAATATAAATTCGTCACATTTTTTTTTAAAGTCCCAATATAGACTATTACAATGAATTAGGGGAGAAAATGATGGTACATGTATTACTCCTTTGAACTCACTGAAAAGAAGCCTGATGCCACAGGAGCATACAATTCTTGCTTAGACAAGTTGTTTTAGGATGGTCACTTCAATTGATGGATTTGAGCTGTGACCTTGATAATTGTAGTATGCAATTATCATTTGTAACACTTTTTCTATAAGTGAAAAATAAGCGATGGCGGCTTTAGCACACTTCTTAAAACCTTTATATTTTAGAAGGTGGAAGACCTGGAAGCTTTATACTTTGCATATAGATGCCTTATGTAACAAAGTTCCCAACTGTCATATGTCCATTGTCCTAGACCTCATTTTCATGGTTCAGTGACTACTTGAAAAAAAAGTTAAGATTTTTTATAATGTTAATTATTAGTTAGTGGTAATCGTGTTGGTTCACAAATATTTTTTCTTTTGTTATAAATTAGGCTGTTAGTCATTGTTGAAAGACAGTACGTAACGATTACCTGTAATTGCTTACATTCATTTTATTTGAATTTTCATAGATATATAGTTGTCTCATTGGCAATCATTCCACATCTCTTTCTTTTATTTTATACTTTTTATCAAAAATAACATTTTGTCTCCTGTCCTTATAGATATATTTTCTCTGATATTCAATATGTAATAATAGAACATCTTTATCAGAAAACCGGTAATTGTTAATATGAAACCTTATTATTATTTTTTTTTATGCGTATTATCTCCAGTCATATGTCAATGAAATGAGAGATATGTGATATATTTGTCTATAGAACAGGTATAATCCTCATCATATATAATGTATTGTATTAACTTTATGTAAGCTTTTCAGCTTTGAACTTGGCATTGATGTTCTATCATTACCTTTGTTTTATGGTTTATCTTGTTGAAAGGGTCATTTACATCTTATATACCATGCTAAATTTTAATTATCAGGTAGCTATACACAGGCAATTTTTTCCAACGTGTTTTTCATGTTTGTGCTCACAACGTGAGTATTACGTTTCTGCTCGTTTCACGTTCCACACACGTGGTGTGGACAAAGTGAATATCACGTGATTCTCATGTTAAAATCACGTTGGAAAAAATTGCCTGTGTAGATGATAGCTTTATTATTTTAAGTGCATCTGTTTTTGCTAAAGATTTATTGATTGTTGGCCGCTGAATGTCCAGTGGCAAATATTTCATGCATATTCAAGACAAGTTTTGGCTTAAGAGATAGAAAAAGGAAATTTAAGTAAATGTTTAAATTAACCATCCCTATTGCTGTAAGTTGTGATAAAACAGTTATGTCATATTCAGAAGAGTTAATTGCGAAAGTTATCAGTTGATAGACGGTAAAATTTCCTGAGCCAATTATCTAAAATACGCCTACTAAACATGATATACTTGTTCATAGTCATGATTTAGTTGGTAAATCTGTTGATCATCTATTAACTCCAATAATTTTGCACCCTTTATTGGTCAGTGTCCTCTTTAGAAATGGATAGTGAGTGGGAATAGTCATCAATCTGTTTCATAATTATAATAAAATTGAGAATGGAAATTGGGAATGTGTCAAAGAGACAACAACCCACCAAAGAGCAGAAAACAGCCACATGCCACTAATGATATTCTGCTTTGAAACTTTGATGTTAAATGAAATCAATTTTGGCAGGAATTGTGTATTACAAATTATCTGTTGTTCCTATAAAATCTTTTTTTCTCTGTTGTGAAAAATATAGGAGCATATATTCTCCGAATCCCTGTTCCCCTACTTAAAAAAAAGTGACTAGTAAGTTGTTTTTACATTTCAGTCTGGTTCATCTGCTGACTAGTGACTTGACACCAATATATGCTGATGCTGCTACAATTATTGCTGAGTCAGCACGGTAAGTGAAATTTTATGTGCAAGTGAAACAGTAAATCTTTTTTCTAATGATTAAAAAAATTCCGTGACATATTGTAAGTAGGATTTCATTTCCAATGGAATAGAAAGCACAACTGTGAAGAAGAGTTACAGCACAAAATTTTACAAGTGCTGCCAACCCAACACTGTACACTGTAATTGTGAATGTACTAAGAATTAATTTCACAGTTATGTATTTCACAGCATGTATGTTGGATTTGATTTTTCCTCATTACATTATATATATGACATGTACTCTACTGGAAAAATAACAACATTTATGATGGAGTATCAATGATATTTTTATGCCCCATTTATTATGCCCTTATTATGGGCATTATGTTTTCCGGTCTGCGTCCTTTCGTTCGTTCGTCCGATCATTCGTCCGTCTGTGCCGCTTCAGGTTAAAGTTTTTTGTCGAGGTAGTTTTTGATGAAGTTGAAGACCAATCAACTTGAAACTTAGTAAACATGTTCCCTATGATATGATCTTTCTAATTTTAATACCAAATAAGAGATTTTATTCCATTTTCACGGTCCACTGAAAATAGAAAATGATAGTGCAGATGGGGCACCCATGTACTTTGGACACATTCTTGTTTCTCTTTTTTTTTCATAAATGCAAAGTACCTCATAAGTGGGAACAAAGTCTTAAAGTTGACAAATGATTTAATAAAGTTCAAATGCTTTAAACAAGTTTCAAAATTACCAAACTACTTGTTCAGTATTGTTATAATTGTATAAGAAATTTCTAATGTTTTGACAGATACATGCTTCAGTTAAAAGACGATAAAGTAGAAGAATTTTTCCAGAAAGTCAAAGGCATGGCAGAAAAGGCTGGTTGTCAGGTAATCTAAATGTTACTCACCCATTTTGTCTTTGTTTGACATGAAGAAACAAATAATTAGCATGATTTGTTTTAGAAATTTTTATACTTAATTGATATGTTTGCCTTTTGAGTTTCAATCATATAGTTTTGACATTTGTATACGTAACAGATACATTGTTTTACAGTTATTCTTCACATTTGGACTTTTTTGATTCCGTTGAAGAGTTTTCATTCTGAATCAAATATTGATGTATTTTATAACGTATTAGAGTAGTTTGACATGATCGTGGAACGCATTAAAAAATCTTACAAATTAGTTGGTTTACAGTATTAGAAAAGAGATCAAGGTTTTCTAAATGTCTCACACATGCTGCAATGATGTGTCAGCTTGACATGTAATTGTATAGCACACTGCAATAAAAGGTAAAAAGTTCTGATCTAAAACTTTGTATTTGACCTTGTCAGTATGGCATTTATATACAGTACATTGTTAAAATAGCGAAAAGAAATAAGTCTAAAAGCTTTTATTTTTTGTTGTTGTCAAGGATATCCATTTTATCCATTTTACAATAAAATTTTAACTTGTGCCTTAAAGTACACTGACCTACTTTTGATTTCTCGACTAAAAGTGCTAGGCCTAAAAAAAAATTGTGTTGATATTTTTATGAATTGATATATTTTTATTCCACATTAAAGCTGGTGCACTTTTAAGACAATGAATAATTTCAATTTAAAAAGAACCTGTTCAGTTTTCTTTTTCGTTTTGTTTGAAATATTGTTTGTGTTCCTTTGAAGTTGGTATTTTTAAAAGTTATATAAAAATCTTGTTTTGCCTTACATAACAATGGCAGACAGCATGGAAGCATCCCAATCGTTCAAAACTGATCAAACAAAATGATCAATTGAAAATTTAATAGTGTTATTCATATCTCAATTTTTCATACAGATGTTTTTTTTTCCAAATTAGAAAATGATGTAAAACTTTTGTACATTTAGGAATAAGTTTTTTTTTAACCAGTCTCTTTAAATATAAGAAATTGATTTTCTAAACTAGATAACCATTATGTATTCTATAACAAATATTTATTTTTTTGGACTTGAGCAATTTTGAGTTAACATATTGTATAGACAATGGTTTATGGTACAAGACTGCATGTTTCCCTCAAGATATCATTTTGGTCATTTTGATTGGTATGCTGCTTCAAAGATGAAAACTCTATATCTTCTTTTACATATACTAGTATTTACAGAAAAATCATCTATAGATTAATACTTTATTCCTAAAAATGTTTACTTTTCTACATTTGAAAATGTCTGTACCAAGTCAGGAATATGACAGTTGTTGTCCATTCGTTTGATGTGTTTTATCATTTGTTTTTGCCATTTGATAAGGGACTTTCAATTTTAAATTTTCCTCAGAGTTCATTATCTTTGTGATTTTACTTTTTTGTCAAAGTCATGGACCAAAAGAGAAATACATAACTTGACCTTATACAGTTCATAGGAACTTGAGGATACTTTGTTCACTAAAGTAATTATAGAAATGGACGAAATTAACATCCATTTCCGACTGCAGGACCCTCACGGGTAATCAAGGCTGTTAAAAATTCCCCTTGCTCGATCCTTAATAAAGCTGTCAAAATACTTTTAACAGGAAGGAAATTTATCCTTAGTACAGCATTTTTCGCTTTAATTGCATTGGTTTTTGATTTAGTCTCTGAAAAAAGAGGGTTTCCTCACAAATTATAGACAATTTTATAACTTTGCGGCAATGAATTTTTATTAAATTGATCTGATAGTGTCTTTCAACAATAATTAATAATTTTTACATTGAAAGATTTCCCTGTGGAGACTACAGTTTAACCAAACTTTTCTTATTTCCTGTAATTGCATTTATTGCAAAAGTACCTTTTATTAAACATAAACATTTGTTGCATAAAAGTACTCAGACTGCACGAAATAAACTACATTATGCATTTTTTCTGCAATTTTATGGACGATTATAATAACTTTATTGAAAGCATAAGTAAGTTTAATACATCAATAAAGGAATTTTTTCAGTAATGTGCAGTTTAAATTAATGATCAAATAATTGCAGCGTACTCCATATCTAATTTAATATGCATTCTTAATGCATATTATAAGCATGCAACCACATGTTGAAAATTATTAAAAACAGTAAACCATTGAATTATTATGCCTGTATTGAAAAGTGTTTATAATGGTATAAAAAATGTGTCATTTAGTTCGGTAAATTGTATATGTCAAAACTGCTTTAAAGTTAGATAGGTTCAGACTGAATTGTGTATTTTATACCAATGAATGAGATAACATGTATACTTGAGATTGTGAAATTTTGAACATTTTAAAGGCATGAATGTGAAGCACTATCTAAAGTTTAGAATGTAACTGTATGGTATTATATTGCATGAGATGCATGTAGGGGTACATATTTTATCTGTTTCTCTAATTACTAGAAAACATGTAAACTAATACTAAACATACTTTATTTTATTTTTCAATGCAAAGGTTGTGTTTTCTCTATGAAATGTCAATAAACATGGTCTTCTTTTTTAGCTGACTTCTTTTTTTAGGTCTTAACAAAAACCTTATCTGAAATTACTGAGACAATTGGAATTAAACTTGGCCACAATTGTCCATGGGATATGTCTAATTTATGAATGGGATCAATGTTTCTTGGTTAAATGCAAGTATAGTCATTTTTCTTGAAAACCGGATAGATAGATATGCAAGACAGAAACATTTTTTTTAATCTTCATTCCAGATGGTTTGAGACCTTGACACTTATTTTACATATCTTGTAAACAGATGCCTTACACCCTTATGTTCTGAAGATTTCTGTTTTGATTTTGTTGTTTGACTATGACCTCATTTTCATGGTTTTAGCTACTTCTTAATAAAAAGGCTGTAAAAGAAAAATACATTTTCTTGCTTATGAGTAATTGTACCATGTACCACCATATTTGGTGTCTAGCATCAATGCAAAGTTTACATGTTTATGACCTAACCTTGATCATATATCATTAAGCATTGGTCAAAATTTAATTTTTGTTGTTAGGTCTCAAATACTACTAGCAATTGAAATAGGTCAACTATGTATGTAGTATATGATGATATTAAAGTGTACATGTTTGTCTGTCTGGGTCTATCTGGCCTTTTCTTGTGGAGAGTTGTTTCATTGGCAATCATACCACATCTTCTTTTTTTTATATTGACCTGATTTTCATTGATGTATGAATAAAATGATTTAATATCCAGTGCAGATACATTAGCAACCTTGAATCTTTAATATTATAACATTACAAAACTTAACTGTATCTTTATAAAAAGGGTGGAGTACAGTATGAATAATTTCATTGATCATTGATAATGTTAAGTTTGTGAGATACTTGTAGTAAAACCTTATCTTACTATATTACCCTTTAACATAACATCATATTATGATGAGTAAGGCAGGAGAGGCATGTGGTTGTCAGGGTGTTCACTCTAGTTATTTTACTCTCTGAGCATGTATGTTTTTGTCAGATTTCAAGCAAGAAGTGGAAGATACTTTACACAACAGGGACTGAGATATTCAATTGGGAAAATGTATAGTTTCTTCTTTACTCTTTGCAAGAATGTTTAAAAACATCTATCCAGAATTCCTAATTGTACATTCTATGAATTATCTTTTCAGAGATCAAAATTAAGATGAGAAAAGCTTTCCAAAGTCAGGATTTAAATCACTGATTGTGCAGGTCTTTTATTGTTTAGGAATTTCAGTTTTGATGATATTTGATGGTAGAATTCTTTATCTTAGTCTCATTGATGCATACTTAATTTCTCTTTTTATTCATATCTAAATCTAGTTTCATTCATTATTTTTTGTTTTTCTGTCTGTGACAAAAGTTTCAGATAGAAAGCAAGATATATGGATTGCTTTGCTCTACTCACTTATTTGACAAGTGAAATACTTAGTAATGTTGCTGTCTTTTTCCAAATTTTATGCAGACAGACAAGACATATCTCTGTGTCAACAGTTTGTTTCACATTAAAAATGGTTGTATAACATAGGCCGATCCAAGGGGATGGGGGATGGGGACCAGGCCCCCTCTTTTGTTGGAAAAAGTTGGTTGATTATATAGGGAATTACTGATGCATGACTGGAGTGGCCCCCCCCCCCCCTTAAGTCAGTCAGCAGGCCCACTCTTATGAAAAGTTCTGGATCCGCCACTGTATAACAATGTGATTTCCTCATTGAATTACTTATATATGGTAAATTAGGTTTATTTACAAATGATTATCTAAAGTCCCCAAAAAAACGCTGAATAATAACCTTGTATGATAATTTGAATTAAGTTGCTCAAGATGTGAAAAATATAGATTCTTACACTGCAACAAGTGTATTACGATATTTCTCCACTCGAGACAGTTAAATTTTATTATTTAAAGCGCGAGGCTTGCCGAGCCCTTTAAATAATAAAATTTAACTGTCGAGAGTGGAGAAATATCGTAATACACGAGTTATAGTGTCGGAATCTGTTTCTCTAATGCTTTTTATCGTTCTTTTTTAAAGATTTCAGAAAATTGTGCTCTTTATATGCGACGTCATCAGGCAAGGTCGCCTTTTTTCATGACGTCACAATAGGAAATCTGAGAAGAAAACAAAACATTTTGACGTCATAATCAAATTTCGACTAATCATTTGCCGAGAACAGATTTTTCACTAGTGAGGAGAAATATTTTTCTCACACCGGTCAGGAAATGTGAAAATAGCACAAAAATTAGAGAATGTAGATTTCAATATTTACCTATTAAACTATTTTATTCGGTTTGATGTTCACAGTTTTATAAAAAAAAAATCAGCTGATGTTTGAAGTTTAATGAACCATGAAATTTCCGCCAGACATTTAGTTGATGAATGATTTAATATCCAGTGCTGATACATTAGCAACCTTGAATCTTTAATATTATAACATTACAAAACTTAACTTTATCTTATAAAAAGGGTGGAGTACAGTATGAATAATTTCTTGTGACAAGGCAAAATTTGAGAAAAAGACAAAAGTGAAGTGGGTGATTTTATTAAGTTTGTTTTGAGAAATTTAACTTGATTAAGTTGTATGATTTAAGTATTGTTACTGATTGTATAAATAAGTTGAAAATTTCTCTTTGCAGGTCTATGAAGTGGATGAACCAAAAAAGGAGAACTATCTTAAGTTCACATTTAGGAGACAAGCAACAAGTTAATATATATATAATGTCTGTATATTGGTACTCTTCAGAGATATCTAGTTTATGTAATTTTTTGTATCTTCCACATTCCATAGTCAAGATGAACATTTCATTGACTGAATTAAAATGTGACTTACATTTAAGGACAAATTTGTACTGGTTGCATAAACAGTGAATTTAAGTAATGCTATTTAATCTACCAGAAATGGGGCAGTGCAAGAAGTGTAATGAATTGTGTCTTTTTTTAACATAAAAAAGTTATTATTGTTACCTTTGTAAACAATATTGAAGTGACCTTGCAAGAGGTCAAGGTGTATATAGGACCCACCTACTTAAGGATTCTTTATGATTTGTACAGTCTCTAATAACAACATCTTACTTGTAAAGATATTTTCTGCCAAAAACACTTTTCAGTGGTATTAATAGAACTTAAAAAGTCATATGACACTTCAAACTTAAAAATGAAGTTGAATATGTTCTATATTCTTGAATGGATAAGTTTCACTATAAAACAAGTGTAAGCAGAATTCTTTAAAAGAAAATCCTTTGTGTTATCCAAATCTTTATTATGGTCTTCCCCAATATTTTCCAATTGCAGTAGCGTGAACTGTGTGACCTCTCGTGAGAACTTCAGCCACCTCACAGCGCAAGTGCAAGGGGAAAACCCTGATGAAAGAATGTAAACACATTTTCCCTGGATAGTAAATAGTAATAACTGATTCTTTAAGAAAAAATTTAATACAACAAATCATTTTACAACTGTTAAGGGAAAGTTTGAGTAACAAATGAGAACGAAAGGTAAATATAAAAAAATATTGCGACTATTAATTCTCCTATTTGCCATGTGCTTTGTGTTGATTGTTTTTCAATGTCCCTATCTTTCACAATTCGGCAACTAGGTTGCAAGTAAATAAGGTTGTGATCAGCAAGCAACAACTGAATGAAATATTATCTGTTGATCTTAAATATAATATAGATTTTTAACACTTATAAATCACATGGATGCAGGACTTATTTTTGTATATATGCATTTGTTCAAAAATTTCCAATCACTGATTGCGAAGATCTTTTTTGTTAATGAAATTCAGTGCTGATGGCAGAATTTTGATGGTCTTCTATCAGTTAATGACATTAGCTCCACACCTCAATTAAAGTGATCGAAAGAATATGTCTTCTTCATATGAAAATCAAGCACAATCCCTCCCTTTATTGATTAAGTATCATGCCATCATAAATATATGAGAAGAACATCACCTGTATCATGCCAATAACTGGTTTAAGAATACATTTGTTTAGTTCCAATTTAAAGACCCTATGAGTGTATCAGAATTAAATTGAAAAAATGCCATCTTTAATAGATTGACAACAGTATCTTACTTATCCTTTATTGCAACACTATATCAAAGCAATTATGATAGGAAATGCAAGCAATGGACTGTTAATTTGTGTCAATATGGAGAAACATGCTTCAAATTCAGATATGTTGTTATAGAGAAATGGAAAGTCCACAATGGGAAAATGAAAACATCTCTTTTATAAAGTCACAACATACTCCTCATTGTCAATTTATAGATATAGGATATAAAATAGACTTATTTGTATCTGTGTTACCCCTCAATTCAAGCTCATTGTCGTTGTCGGTTTCTATGTATCAGTAAAAAGTAAAATCAACAAAATGTACTCTGAGCAAAATTCAAAATGGAAAGTTCTTTATCAAATGGCAAAATCAAAAGCATAAACACATCCGACTAATGGATTACAACTGTCATAGTCCTGATTTGGTACAGGCATTTTCTTATGTAGAAAATAATGGATTGAAACTGGTTTTATAGTAAGCTAAACCTCTCACTTGTATGCCAGTCACATCAAATTCCATTATGTTGAAAACAATGTGTGAACAAAACAAACAGACATAATAGTTAACAAGAGGCTGTCACAACGACAGCAAACCGGATTTATTAACATTTATTTGTGTCCTGGCAATATCACAAGAACCATTAATTACTGATGAATGGTGAAAGTGAAAATCGTCAATATCAAATTTGACCTCCATTTTGTCATCAGTATCAACATATTAAAATTTGAAAAGCTTAGATTCAATGGTTCATGAGTAAATACAACAACGTGAATGGAAACGCCATTTTACGATCTTTCAAGAACCATAACTCCTGAACGGTAAAATTCAAAATCGTCATTATTGAACTTGACCTCTATTTTGTCATCAGTAACAACATATTAAAATTTCAAAAGCTTTGGTTGAATGGTTCATGAGAAAATGCACGGACACGACGGGAAACACCATTTTTCAATCTTTCAAGAACCATAACTCCTGAACGGTAAAAGTCAAAATCGTCATTATTGAACTTGACCTCCATTTTGTCATCAGTAACAGCATATTAAAATTTCGGAAGCTTTGGTAGAACAGTTCATGCATAAATACACGGACACGACTGGAAACTCCATTTTTCAATCTTTCAAGAACCATAACTCCTGAACGGTAAAAGTCAAAATCGCCATTATTGAACATGACCTCCATTCTGTCATCAGTAACAACATATTAAAATTTGGGAAGCTTTGGAAGGACAGTTCATGCATAAATGCACGGACACGACTGGAAACTCCATTTTTCAATCTTTCAAGAATCATAACTCCTGAACGGTAAAAGTCAAAATCGCCATTATTGAACTTGACCTTCGTATAGTTGTCAGTAATAACATATTAAAAAGCTTTGGTTGAACGGTTCATGAGTTAATGCACGGACAACATTTGATTGCCGCTCGCCCGCCCGGCCGCCGTACATCCCCAAATCAATAACCGACATTTTTGTCACAAAAATCCGGTTAAAAATGTCAAAAATAGGGGTACAGCAGTCAACATTGTGTTATAATCTGAACCACTATAAAAACAAACAAATATGTTATAAAGAAGCACATTGTCAAAACTGAAAGACAAAAATACAAGAGTTTACATTACACAATAACGGAATGATAAATCCAGAACCACGTCATATGTATGAAAGAAACACAAAAAAGGCATAAAGTACATAGGCAAAGTAAGTAATTTTTGAAGTTTATTTGTTTTATAGAATCTGAATCATGACATGATGTTTAAGAAGAGCATATTGGGATAGTTCAGGACACAAATCCCATGCAGCATAACTTTGAAAATACCCCACAACAAAGTTCTTTCATTACTGTTCTTAATCTCAAAATCAGTGTTTGGCCTTCAATATGAGCAAAAGATTAAGATTACACTGTAGCCAATTAATGATTGGCCAAAGCTCTTGGTTTCAGCTGGATTTTGTCTAAATTATCATTTATATGGTCATAACTATAAATTAACTTTACAAAACTGAATTTTTGAAATACTTAGGCTCTTTTTACCTCAGGAAAAGATTGCCTCAGCTGTATTTGGCAAAACCGTGTTGGTCCTCTATGCTCTTTAACTTCGTATTTGTTTAAATTCGAGCGTCACTTATGCGTCCTGTGTGTACAAATACAAAATTCAATCCTGGTATCTATGATGTGTTTATTTACAGCCTACAGGATAAATGACCGTAAGTTCAATATTATTCAATGTTAAGTTGTTATCATTAATTTATCTTTAAATTAACCTGACTAATAGGTGAACTTTATTTGCTCTATAGAAACATTGAATGGTGAAAATGTTATTTAAATCTGATTTTGACATAATTTTTATGTTTTTTGTCAGTATTTCATTTTTTTTAATAGGTCAATTATATTTGGTACCGATATGTATTTTACATGTAAATCAGTGTCATAACCATCTGATACTAGTCAATGATTCTGGTTGATTTAAGTTACAACTATCAATAATATGCTTGGTACAATAAACACAATTGTATAACACTAACCTGAGTTCACTAGCTTTTCTGCACTGAAATAAATTTGTTCATTCACCTTCATATTGCTGTTTAACAGTAAAAGTTTTGTATACACTATTATTACATAACATTTACTTCTTCTCACTGAAGAATGAACACCCTATTGAAATAAAAAATTAGTTATTCAATATTTTGATGTTAAAAAAGTGCATTTTCATCTCCTCTGTTTGAAAATTATTAAGTCAACTTGACGATTTAAAGATTTTTCTACATTCGTGTCAAGATCATTCGATTAAAAAATGTTGGGCTATAGATGCTTAAAAAACCATTTCACCTTCTGAAATTGAAATATTAGAATAATTTGCATCAATATTGAGAAGTTCTCCATATTTCACCAATAGAATTTTTTTTTTTTATAGGAATCATGTAGAAATGAAAATTCTATAAACCATTCATCCTCAGTTCATATAATTTTTATCAAAAACTTAATAAATGACCTTCAGATGAGTTATACTCTCAAAATCAACCATTTACAAGAAAATTTAGGGAGACCAGCATGTTTTATCAACTAAAAAAATAGGTCACGTATCTTTCTTAACAAAATGCAATAGTGATATATATCAAGTTCTATTGTTTTTGTTCACCATAATAGACCACGATATCTGAGAATATACACACAGCTCTTGCATGCCTTTTCATAAGTGATTTCAATCATTTTGAATGTCTTAAGTACCCTAGAAGAATTAATTAATTATCTCAAAATTTCTTGAGCTGAAAGGAATGGTTCTAAAAAGGAAAAAAGATATAAATAAAATGATGTTCAACATTTCAATTCCTGTTTTGTCTGTTTTTAGTAGATTTATGATTTTAAATTTTAAATTTTAGTAACCAAATTAGTTTCCGTGAAATCTAAAATGTCTCCTCCTACACGAGCATAGTGAACCAGCTAGTTAATATACACACTGTAAGAAGAGACAAAAAGAACATTGCCATTCAAAAAAGCAAAATGAACAATAGGGAACGAAGAATCGTCTATTTTGTCGTTTGATTTCTACATCAGTCAGTTTATCAAACAATATAAAAAATTACTATCGCTTGTTTATAGAATCATGTCAATATGTTTGAGGTTCAGCCAACTTTACCTTATTTTCATGGTTCATTGTTTAACATTAGTGTTTAAGCTTTCTGGGTTACTCTTACGTTTTGTATAGAGCTTTAATTTCAATGATGCAATGTCCCGTTCAGAAATAGTTACATATATGTGTATGGCCTTCATGTCATAGATATTCAACATATTATTCGGTCATTATAAATAGCAAAGCTGATAAACAATATGCCTACTCTTGTTTCATACAGGACAATACAACACTTAGTCTATTTATAAATACAACCTTCAGTCTGTACCGGAAAAAGAAAGATGATAAGTTTATAAATATATTAAAACCTATTTTAGTTTATAGTATTCTAGTCTTTCATTTTTGCTAATGTTCTTTGTCTATATGCCTTTTATGTTTGTCTGATACATATTTGTTTGTTTTTATGGTGATTAAAATTATAACACAATTTCGACTGCTGTACCCCTTTTTAGCTCACCTGGCCCGAAGGGCCAAGTGAGCTTTTCTCATCACTTGGCGTCCGGCGTCCCTCGTCGTCCGGCGTCGTCCGTCGTCGTTAACTTTAACAAAAATCTTCTCCTCTGAAACTGCTTGGCCAAATTTAACCAAACATGGCCAAAATCATTATTAGGGTATCACGTTTAAAAATTGTGTCCGGTGACCCGGCCAACCAACCAAGATGGCCGCCACGGCTTAAAATAGAACATAGGGATAAAATGCAGTTTTTGGCTTATAACTCAAAAACCAAAGCATTTACAGCAAATCTGACATGGGATAAAATTGTTTATCAGGTTTAGATCTATCTGCCCTGAAATTTTCAGATGAATCGGACAACCGGTCGTTAGGTTGCTGCCCCTGAATTGGTAATTTTAAGGAAAATTTGCTGTTTTTGGTTATTATCTTGAATATTATATATATATATATATATATATATATATATATATATATATATATATATATAATTTTATATTATTATAGATAGAGATAAACTGTAAACAGCAAAAATGTTCAGCAAAGTAAGATGTACAAATAAGTCAACAGGACCAAAATGGTCAGTTGACCCCTTTAGGAGTTATTGCCCTTTATAGTCAATTTTTATACGCCCGTCAAAATTTTGACGGGACGTATTATGGTATACAAATGTCCGGTGTCCGTCCGTCCGTCTGTCCGTCCGTCCGTCTGTCCGTCTGTCCGGCGTAAACATGTCGCACCGTAACTTGAGAACGACTTATCCAAATTTCATGAAACTTAATATAGTTGTTTCTTATGATGGTCAAATGATCTGTATACTTTTTGGTGAAAATAAGATTTAAACTTTTTGAGTTACGGCACTTTGTAACTAAAACAGGGGTGTGTTTTTTTTCACATGTCGCACCGTATCTCAAAATTGTTTCTTGATTATTGCTTAAAACTTTACACACTTCTTAGTTATATTAATCTTAATATCTGTATACTTTTTGGTGATGATTCAAAATTTCATTTTTGAGTTTTTGAGTATTTTATAAAAAAGGGGGAGGGTTTTTTTACATGTCGCGCCGTATCTCAAAAACGATTTATGATTATTGCTTAAAACTTTACACACTTCTTTGTTATATTAATCTAAAGATCTGTATACTTTTTGGTGATGATTCAAAATTTCATTTTTGAATTGTTGAGTATTTTGTAAAAAAGGGGGAGGGTTTTTTTACATGTCGTGCTGTATCTCAAAAACGATTTATGATTATTGCTTAAAACTTTACACACTTCTTTGTTATATTAATCTAAAGATCTGTATACTTTTTGGTGATGACTCAAAATTTTATTTTAGAGTTATTGAGTATTTTGTAAAAAAGGGGAGGGTTTTTTTTTACATGTCGCGCCGTATCTCAAAAACAATTTATGATTATTGCTTGAAACTGTACACACTTCTTTGTTATACTAATTTAAAGATCTGTATACTTTTTGGTTTGATTCAAAATTTTATTTTAGTGATATTTGTAAAAAAAAAAACAGGGTGGGGGTGGTTCACATGTCCCGCCGTGTCTCAAAAACAATAAATGGTTATTGCTTAAATCTTCCTCAGAACTATTTATGATTATTGCATAAAACTTCCACACAAGACGTCGGGCGTATCATGCGCTCATGGCGCAGCTGTTTATTAGTCATTTTTAGCTCACCTGACCTGAAAGGTCAAGTGAGCTTTTCTCATCACTTGGCTTCCGTCGTCCGGCGTCCGTCGTCCGTCGTCCGTAAACTTTTACAAAAATTTTTTCCTCTGTAACTACTGGGCCAAATTTAACCAAACATGGCCACAATCATCCTTGGGGTATCAAGTTTAAAAAATGTGTCCGATGACCTGGCCATCCAATCAAGATGGCCGCCATGGCTAAGCATAGAACATAGGGGTAAAATGCAGTTTTTGGCTTATAACTCAAAAATCAAAGCATTTAGAGCAAATCTGACAGGGTGTGAAAGTGTTTATTAGGTTAAGATCTATCTGCTCTAAAATTTTCAGATGAATTGGACATCTGATTGTTAGGTTGCTGCCGTCCCAATTGATAACTTTTAAAGAAATTTTGCCATTTTTGGTTATTATCTTGAATACTATTATAGATAGAGATAAACTGTAAAACAGCAATAATGTTCAGCAAAGTAAGATCTACAAATACGCGAACATGACCAAAATGGTCAGTTGACCCCTTAAGGGAGTTATTGCCTTTATAGTCAATTTTTAACAATTTTCATTAATTTGGTTAATTTTTGTAAATTATTACAAAATCATTTCCTCAGTTACTAATGGGCCAAGTTCATTATAGATAGAGATAATTTTAAGTAGCAAGAAAGTTCAGTAAAGTAAGAACTTCAAACACATCACCATCACCAAAGCAAAAATTTTTCATGAATCCATCTGTGTTCACATAGACCAAGGTGAGCGAGACAGGCTCTTAAGGGCGTACGATACAGTTACAGGGGAGGTAATGACGTTGCTAACGTTAAATGTTAATTTTGCGACGTCAAACTCTGACATATCGGGAAAAGATGCATTTTTCGACTATTTTTTATCATTCAAACTGATTTAATTTGAAAACGAGTGCATGGACCCCTATTATTTATCATTCAAACTGATTTAATTTGAAAACGAGTGCATGGACCCCTATTTTTTATCATTCAAACTGATTTAATTTGAAAACGAGTGCATGGACCCCTATTTTTTAAAACGACATGTTGTTTCATTTTGCAGGGAGATTATGTGGACCAAATTTTATAAAACTGTAAATAGAGGATTTTTTTTTTAATTTTGATAAATATACAGCAAAAAATACGATTTTTTCTTAATTCATGACCATTTGATAAATATGAGTTATTTTTGAAAAAAAAATGCATATTTTTTTAGGATACTTATAAAATACAAAAATTCAAAATTATCTAACAAAAAACAATTTGTGTTTATCTTTTAAAACAAAAAAGTTATGGCTTTCTTTCGAAAGCGAAAATACGGTCACAAATCCGAATTTTGAGCAAATATACAAAATTTTAACTCAAAAAGTAGCACATGAAGGTATATTTTTAATTACATATTTGATTTAAGCAGGCAAAAACTAGCCTATATGGAAATTTTCATCAAACTGTAAATACAGTATCAAAACTGTATCGTATGCCCTTAAGAGCCTCTAGTTTGATATTTTTACCTAATATGTCTGTTTTTTAGTTCGCTTATCGTTGTCAATATAATGGAATTTTATGCGACTGTCCGACTGTCATTCAAGTAAGAGGGCTTACTAGCTATAAAACCAGGTGTTATTCACCATGTTCTACATAAGAAAATGCTTGTACAAAGTCAGGAATATAACAGTTGTTATTCATTCGTTTGATGTGCTTGAGCTTTTGATTTTATCATTTGTCTATGGAGACTATGGACTTTCCGTTTTTAATTTTCTTAGGAGTTAGGTATTTTCGTGATTTTACTTTACTCAAATGAAAACCAAAATCCCAAAGCATCTTAAGTTATAAATGACGAGTTTGATATTTCATGCAATGTTTTTTTTAAGTAACTAGTAGCAGAGATTCGTGTTGAGTATTGATCTTTTAAATACCAAGAAAGACATATTTTTATTATGAAACGTCTTTGCATTAATGAAATTATCTAAACGTAGGGGAGCTATTTTGAAGAACGGCATTTTCAAAGTTTCTGTTTTTGTTTTGCTTTAATAAATAGACACATAATATATACCAGTATTAAAATTTTGTATTAACCCCAGACGCGCGTGTCGTCTACAAAAGACTCACCAGTGAAGCTCGAATCCAAAAAAGTTACAAAGGCCAAAAACGTTGAAGAACATTGAGGACCACAATTCCTAAAAGTTTTGCCAAATACAGCTAAGGTAATCTATTCCTGAGGTAGGAAAGCCTTAGTATGTCAAAAAATCAAAGTTTTGTTAATTTAATTTATAATGATAACTCATTTCAGCACAATGGCTGACTACTGGGCTGGTGAAACCCTCGGGGAATACAAACTATCATAGAAATACAAAGATGTGGTATGAGTGCCAATGAGTTACAAGTTGTCAAGTACCAATGTGTTAAAAGTAAACAATAATAGGTCAGACTACGGCCTCCAACACGGAGCTTAGACTCACACCGAACAGTAAGCAATACAAGACCCAGCATTACTAGTGTTATACAATTCAAACAGGAACACCAACGGTCAAATATATATATAAAAAAACCAATCGAGAAACACTTATGAATCACATCAACAAACGACAACCACAATATCATAACTTTATCATAGATATACATGTATGTTACTAGCATAGAAAGCAAGTATAACCAAGTCCATCTAGGGTTCATAGCTCTTTTTCAAACCAATCATTAATAACAAATGTAAATGTGTTATCGTGTGACAGTCCTTAAATGTATCATATCCAACCTGTGTATTGTAAACAATGTGTACTAATATGTTTACATCTTTTTAAATACTAGCGTACTTAACTAATATACGTACATCTTAATTCAAACTATTTATATATATGTAATAACTATAAAAACTATTTAATAAAAACATAGCTGTCACAGATAAATCCCTTTACATCCGTTTGTGAAATACGCATTTTAGCAGGTGACCTTATTTATCAAAAGTCAGATTTGTTTGTTTATCTTCTGTGTGGTATTTTTAGCCAGGGAACAATAAGTACCATACATGGAAACCAAATAAACAATACCTGTGGTCAACTAGTCTTGAACTTTGAAAACAAACTGAAATAATGTCTAGATTTGTATTGTTCTATTGGATTCCAGATAACGTATCATAGTCCATCATTAGAAACAGAATTCATGAAAAAAATTTGGAGATGTATGTATAACTGCCAATAAAACAAGTATGAATTAAAAACCCAAAAGAACACTTGTGAACAATCGCAGCTTCAGCAATGAGTAATACGCAAACTATGTAGCAACTTTTGAAAAGCCCAGAAAATATTCGATGTGAAACATTAGAAAATATTAAAAAAAAAAAAAAAAAAAAAAATTGAAAATGCCTTATTTATTCTACATTGATAAACGAACAATTATGACAGAAGACCACAATCAAAGCAATAACTGGACTACATGTTTCTTTCTGGCTTTGAACAGTTACAATAAAAAAAAGGTTAACCACACTAGTGCGTGCTCTGTTCCCCTCTTATAACATGTATACACATATGGGACGGTGGTGTAACAATAAAAAGACATAAATATCATTTATTCACAGGATATCACCAGCCCAGAAGTCAGCACTTTTGAGCTGACATGAATTATCATTGATATGGTTATATTTATAAATTAACTGTTTACAAAATTTAGAATTTCAGGCATAGATTTCCTTAACTGTATTTTGCAAAACTTTTAGGAATTTTGGTCTTCAATGCCCATAAACTTAACTCGTACTTTATTTTGGCCTTTAAAACTTTTTTGGATTCGAGCGTCACTGATGAGTCTTTTGTAGACGAAACGCGCATCTTGCGTATATAAAAAATTTAGTCCTGGTATCTATGATGAGTTTATTCACAACAAGGGATTATACTCATATGATATATTATATACTGTGTTACAACTCTAGATTCTACCGACGGGGAAAGGTAGCACAAGGCCACCAAAAGCTCAATTCTTTGTTCAATCAAGGTGGGCGAATAATCTATAGTGCTGGATTCACTGCAGGTGCTGATGGCTCGATATCCCAATAGCATGAGTTCGAATCCTAGCGTGGGAGTAACAAAAATTTGCTTCCACAAATTACAGATTAACATTGGTGTGCTGATATTTATTGTAATTATGAAAGTAAGATTTGTTTCAACCGTGTATCACTAGTGATACATTGGATTGATACGTCGTAGGGTAAGCACTTGTTGCACAAATATGATAAGATTCTATTTTTATCATATATAGATATGAGATGATATATATGTACATATACCATGACATTAAAATAATATGAACGTGACAGAAGAAATAACAAACAATTACGATAAAGCCTTTGAAGGTTAAAGACAACGTCAGATTCTCAAGTGAGTCTGCAGTAATAAGAAGGGGTGACACAGTAAAAATTTTAAACAAAAAGGTGAAATCTTAGATATATATACATCTATGGTCAAAGTATTTGTTCGTCATAAATAATCTTATGAATATCATGTTATCATATTCTTAAAGAGTTTTTGTCAATATAGACCATGGTTTAATTATCGTTGTGAGATTTGAACCCACTAACTTTTGATAGTATTGTTTAAATTCTGCTCCATTTAACTTTCTACAACTTCATTCATTTTATGTAAATATAATCTGAATAATATTGCGGAAAAGTTTAATCGGATTATTTCAATTAATACACAACCAAGGCCATAGTAGAAGAGACCAAATAGAAGAAAATAGATGTAGAAAATAGACATATGCCAACATGAATTGTCAATACAACGAGAAAATCCCGGATGCGGCTTCAGCAGGCTCCTAATAAAAAATATGTATTAGTTCAGAGAAAATGGACATCACACTAAACTCCGAAACATATAGATGAATCAAAATTTAAAAAATACCAAACAAGACTAAGAAGAGGTTACTGATTGCGTACAGGCGCAAACATGCCACTGGGTTAAATGTGTTTTGTGAGATCTCAACCCTCCTTTATACTTCTAGTCAATGTAGAATAACCAAACACATAGCAATATTCACAGTAAAACACAGTTTAAAACACTTCTGAGTCCGATGTCATAATAGGTAACAAAAGAAACTAAGTAAATGACAATAATCATCATAGATGAACAAACAACTACTAAAGCTGTTACTAACATGTCAGCCTCGGACCTCAATTAAACTGATTGAAAGATGATGTTTTCATCGTTTAAAATCAAAATGTTCAATCACTCCCGTTATGTGTTTAGTATCAAACCTTCATCACCAATACGAGAAGAACATAAACCGTAACTTGTTTAAGAATGAATATTTTTATTTTCGATGCAAAGATAAATGCTACTTCCAAAAAATGCCATCTTAAATGACCTGACAACAGTATCGTTACTATATCCCTTCTGAATAATATTCAAGTAGTAAATCTTTTGATAACACATTAGCATGAAAGAGTTTGTCAAGCCTTGAAATCTTCATATGTATTTTCAAAAAATGTCTCTTAAAATATTTCTCAAAGTAAATTATTCAATGATTGTGTATCTGTTACATCAATAAATGCATTGGCAACAGAAAAAAGTATACCAAATTATATTGGTATTTGCATTGGAATTTAAGTCTTTATATTTAGAAGAAACCAATGACTTTTTCTGAAAATCAATTCTGTATTTGGGTGAAATGATCCTAAATAAAGCTAATGCAAACAAAGAATACTGCCCATTACTGTATTTTGATATCTATATTTTAACGGGAAGCTCAATATCAAAATTCATGAAAAAAGAGATGGTTTTTCATTTCCTATTCGTATTGTTAGATATCCATTTTTAGATGGTTACGTTCCCTTGTCACCATCCAACGATGTTTATATATATCAACTTGTTCGATTCACCCGTGTAGGCAAGAACATATTTGATTTCAACGAAAGAAATCTCAGTGTAACTGAAACATTATAACAACAGGGTTTTTGATATCACAAACTAGTCAAAACATTAATTAAATGTTATCACCAATACAACACGGCCGACACTCGGATAACCTAATTTAGCCTTCAAAGATGGTTTATAAGAGCATCAAGATTATTTTTTACATGTTTTATGGGCTGTTTTCTGTTTGACAATCCGTATTTTCATAGCTAGACCGGCCATTGGTCCAGCAATTATTGTAATGTTTACAAACACTTTTTTTCTACACGAAGTTTTTAGCGCAATTCTACAAACAAATAAGATGAAAGACATATGATTTTCATTGGATTTGCTGAATGATATATGTACACAGCTTCAGAAAAGGTATTACTTCAAGCGATTGAAATTCTACTTTTAGCCAAATTTGGGGGAAATATGTGACATCTTTTCCCCCCTTTTTGCAATATTTTATAACAAATAAATGCAGATTGGTGCCATGGATACACCCAAAAGAAATGATATTTTACCATTGTATATACTGGATATAAAATCTATGGAAGATTCTGATTACATACATATGCCCATATATGACACAAACAGTTAGCTTGATATTGAAAGAAAGCAATGAAAAGGGGATGGTAAAATTTATAAGGGCAAATTTTAATATTTTTTCCTAACTGTTTATTGCTACCAAAGTCTGTTAATTAGGTGTTATCGAGAAAATCATTGCGCGTTCAGTATGTTTCATTGTTTAACTTTTTAAATATACTTTTATCATAAAAATTATTTATGTCTGACAAAACAATTCAATGTACTGAATCCAGTGGTGTAATTATTTTTTTTCTGGCTTCGATAAACGATCTATAAATTGAAAAGGCGGGCTACTCATCAATAAATTATACGCATTTTACACACACAAAATGTACACAAAATGACACGTTGGTTGAATTTACTTGTATGCAATATCTTGAACGTCGAAAAAAGACAGGCATTATGTGTGTTAACCATATCAATATCATTGTGTGAAAAATCTACACGAAAATCTGTAGTTTGGTGACATTAATAAATTTTGTCGGGTTGGCTAAAGCTAAAATGCGTATAATTTATTGATGAGTAACCCGCCTTTTCATTTTATAGATCGTTACATTTAGCACTGAATGTGTTATTAACTAGATAATATCAAAAACACAATTCAGCGTAAATTCATCAATCGACGAGAACTTCAAAACTTTGCACTTTAAGTTAAAAAGAACGTTTCATCTCAAAAGGTATTAAAATTAAAAAGAATTATAAAAAAGATATTGTACAGCGTAAAAGTGTAATTGTAAAATAAGTTCACCTTATTCAAAAACACAAATGACAAATATTGAAAATGATTTACATATATATATATATATATTATGCTGAAACGTAATGGTTCACATTTTTCTAGACTTATAGTATATACTCAGAGACATGCATGACAGAATCTAGCTAAAATAGATATAGGAAGATGTGGTGTGAGTGCCGGCTATATTTGTTTTAATATCGTTTCCAATACTACAATTTACCTTAAAAAAATCAAAAACTCATCAAGCCAGGAAATTACCGTATATAGTACTGTTCTTGCTTGATAATATTCATAACAATACACTAGTAATCAAATTAACATTATTTTCTTTAAACAAAATGCTTGATAACAATTAGGCAATGATAAAAACAAAGCGAAGAAAGACAAACTACGCAATCACTAAACAAACCAAGATAAACACCAGCCAACACAACACTTCAAAGAAAACATATGATTATGTAACAATAACATAACAAAATAGAAACCCAATAACTATACAAACGAAGAAGCATTCCCTGCTTCATTAGTGGAATCTGTCGATTAACTCATTTAAAAAAAGTCGCATTTGATTATGTATTAAGAAGAAAATTATCTCTTGCATTTTAAGTGTGGAATGTAACATGTATATTAATAAACAAAATTTATTGAAATTTAACAAAACAAATCCAGACTTTCCTTTTTAGTTGTCCTATTATTTTGTTTTTTATTGTATAGATATTGTATGATGTAAAATCAAGAATAAAAGCAAATTTGAATTGTATGGAAATTTCTGGAGAAGTTTCCGGATTGTTTATTGCTATATCAAGTTTTATACTAATACATTTAAAATTATCATTTTTTTAAATATATGATTCGTTATATGAACACTGAATTAACTATGTATATGACCCAAATTTTTAATGTGAACAATGCTCTCATTTCTCTGCAATGTAACACACAACAGATTAAGCATAAATAAACAAAGTTGCGTCCATATTTTAAAGTTAAAATGAGTACACACAATCTACCTCTAAATTTTGTGTTACTATTATGTCACATTAATTGCAAAAATGTTCAATACATTAGTACATTGGTACTTTAATGAAAACATCCACACTCACCTATGTTACTTGAATTATCGATGGATGGGCGACTGGCACGACTAGCTTTACTTAATGGAGAAGGTTCTGTTAGAATTGTGACTTACAGAGGATTTTTGGTGGTCGGCAGTGTCAATTGTGACCTATGTCGCTGAGTTGCAAACGACGACACTCTTGATAAGTATTTAATATTGTAGGACTATCGGAAAACCGGCTTTGTAATTGCAGGTGTGTGTTGTTTTCGCTCACTAGGCAAATTGTGTAAATAGATGAATTTTGGTGTAGAAATATCCTTAGAATCTTTCGAAGCATTGACCGACCCGATAACGTCTTTTAAGTCGTAAAAAAACCTTTCTTTTTTTAAATTTTCAATAATGAATCAGAATTATTTTGTGTATACTTGTTTGGTGTCGAAGGTACATTTCTAGAAAAAAAAAATGACGCACATCTCAGGTGAAATTTATGTGGCACTGTAAGGTGTATTTCAGTACTAAAGCACGGTCAGTTTAAATGCATCCGTGTCGAGACCAACTGTTGAACCAGTACTAACAGCATTCATGTGTTTAATGGTGTATTTTTAATGTTCGTGTTGTGTTTTGAATACTATTGTTGTTCTTATGGTCTTTTTGCTAAGCTATTATAACTTGCAATTGTGTTTGTCAAATTTTGAAAAATCTCTTTTCCCGGAAGTTAATTGCGTCTCGTCGATTTCACCAATAGAACAGTTGATGTTTGTTGGAAGAGCAAAACAAGCCTTGTTGCTGATAAAAAGCTTAAAACTAGGATCGTGATATCTTTATTTTGGCAGGACAGGAATTGTATTTTTTTTTTATTTATTTCAGGTAGATGGATGACCTTGATCCCCACAAGGAAGCTCTGACATTCTTTTTTTATTTATTATTTTTTACTTGTGTTTAATGTAATATGTCAAATGTACCTATATCTACCATAGCGCAAATGCAACAGTAGGTTTTTTCTTCAAACCGAATGTTTCAGAATCTTACGCAGAATTGAATTTGAATTTCAGGATCAAAAATGCCCTGTGCAAGAACGACCCGAATGATTGTCACTGTATAGCTTACATATGTTTTATAGGTAGGATTGTGTATTAAGAATTTGGCCTGGTATCGCAAAAGTGCACAAAACTGCCTACTGGTGCATGACGGTCTTGACGTATGTTATGAAGTATGAGTCTGGCCCTCTCATGTACTCTGTGCGAACAGCAAGTTTATTGATTGTGGGTCGGTCAGGTGTATAGGTTATGCTACTCCATGCTAAAGTTGTGTTAATTATTATTATGTGCATAGCAACTTTCGCTGTGGATCATCGTCATTCAAAATATGTTAATTTCTTACGATTTCCAGCTGTTAATCTAACATATTTTTTTTCTTACTTTTTTCTTCTTGCACAATTGTATCTGGTCCCGAATCAAGTGATGTTCTATGAGCGAGGATGAGTGCAGCAACAATAGGTACATCAATATCGTCAGTGACAATCGAATTCAGGTATATAATACTCGACTGCAGGCATTGTCGTTTGAGTGTCGCTCGCTAGACATCTTCAACGATCAATACGACAATGTCCATTTATTCAAATAAGTCTTTAATGTTGTACAATGATCCCTATTTAAAGGCACATTGATATATAAGCATTACATCATCCGTTCCAATTTGTAAATTATCAACCAATTCTTTATCATTTAAATGAATGATGACTTTAAATGGAAAATAAATTATAGTTAATAATTATAGAATGTGTGGGATAATCTCCTCGTACATGCAAATTAAAAGTTTAATTGCAAAGTGAAAACACTAAAAAAATTGAATTAAATGTTAAGTTAAGTTTATTTTCTATCTTTGAGTTTGACTATCCCCCTGGCATTTTCGTCCCTCTTTTAAGAAACCCAGACAGAGCATTTGTTAATTCAGTAATTTCTATTTTTCTGTAAATCTTTGCATTTTTTGCATTTTACATTAATAGGTAGATAATTGAGTGAAGCTCTATTGATTCAATTCAACGGAACAGGATTGTAATAAAAGACAAAGAAAGAAGCACAAGCAAGCAAAGATGTCCATGTAGTTTAAAGGGGTACTAGCTGTCAAATTCATGGTCACCGATTTGACTCAAATTCTCATATTTGATTTATAACAATGTAAAACATTTATCCAAACTATCAAAAGTCTAAAATAAATAGTTTACAGAGCATGGGGTAGATAATATATAGGTTCGTTTCGTGTGTATTTTAGTCCAGACGCCATCTAATTAACTATCGATTTGACCTCAGATGACCATATAAGCGACGTAAACATAAATAAAGATATGAATAGATTAAACCAACACGTGCAATTGGATTTTTATAGGTCTGTTTGATTTTATTTTATAGATTAAAAATGGATGTTTCTCATTGTTTTTAACCGTATTTATAAGAATGATTTTATGTATATCAAATTAGTAATCAAATGATTTACAGTAGTTTCATCTCCATTGTTGTCATTCTTTTTCTTTAAATAACCAGTACATGTACAATGCAAGCGTTGTCAATCTCTAGCTAGGGGTTAAATTCAAGTTCACATGAATACGGATTTAAAGATGTCGACTCATTCACTTGCAAAAGAAATCTAATTATCAATGTTTCTTAGCGTAATTTGACAAAATGGAACCTTTTTGGCTGCAAAAAACGAATTGTTATTTCACTATTTCACTTTCATTATTGATTGAACGGAAAAAAATCAAACTTTAGATTTTTTATATATCTCGTAGCTAGTGCCCCTTTAAGAAAATAAGGTTGACCGGCATAACGAAAATAAAATAAAAGTTGTGGAAGGAAACGACAGATTAAGCAAATGTTTTATGTTCAAAGGGGCATAGCTCATAAACGATTTGATAAACGCCACCCTTTTTCGATGTTGATCTGTGTTTTGTAGTAGATAACACTGTGTTCAAGGTCCATGTAGTTTAAGAAAATAATGTTGACCGGCATAACGAAAATAAAATAGAATTTGAGAACGGAAACGACAGATTAAGCAAATGTTTTATTTTCAAAGGGGCATAACTCATGAACGATATTATAAACGCAACCCAATTTCGATGTTGATCTGTGTTTTGTGGTAGTTAACATTGTGTTTACGTTTTACATCATTTGGTTGAGAAAAACTAAAGTTCAAGATGGAAACGAAAATTTCAGCAATTTTAATGTTTATAAAGGGACATAATTCACGAACGGTAAAAGTGATGCTGTCCAATTACGAACTTAATCTGTGGTTTGTAGTAATAAGTATTGTTAATAAGTTTTATAACTATTGGTGAAAGCAAATTCAAACTAGAGAATGAAAACCATTTTTGGAACGTTCGGACATACGGAACGTGCGTACGAACGCATAGACGAAAAAGGGTAACACTTAATACCCCTTCTGCTATGGCGGGGGCATACAAATGAAGAGATCACCAAAATATAGATCTTTCGAGGGTAGTTTCGTCCAAGAGTGTATCACCAGCCTAGTAGTCAGCACTTCGGTGTTGACATAGATATCAACTATAGGGTCATTTTTATAAATTTCCTGTTTACAATAGTATGAACTTATCGAAATAATTAAGTTTTTTTTTATCCCAGGCATATATGATCTTAGCTGTATTTGGCACAATATTCTGGAATTTGGTCTTCAAAGCTCTTCACCTTTGTACTTGTTTGATCTGAGCGTCACTGATGAGTCTTATGAAGATGAAACGCGCGTCTGGCGTATTAAATTATAAGCCTGGTACCTTTGATATTTATTTAACCCACTCGGTCGATGCCACTGCTGGTGGACGTTTCCTCCTCGAGGGTATCACCAGCCCAGTAGTCAGCACTTCGGTTTTGACATGCATATCTATTATAGGGTCATTTTTATAAATTTCCCGTTTACAAAAGTATGGATGTTTCTAAATAAATAAGTTTTTTTTTTATCCCATATTACCTTAGCTGTATTAATATGTCTTCTTCCTAATATGCAGGTACATTGGTATGATGATCTGTTCCTTTAATATATGTTGCAATTTTATTCGACTGAAATTTACGTACGTTTATTTATTTATGTTATAAGTTAAATGTACCTGCCAATTCTTTTTCATCTTTTTTTTCTTATTATGCTTAGGTATGAAACTTTAAAAAAAAAGGGTACATATGAAATATATTATTTATGTAGGTCATGATTATTTATGAGGCATTATGCCTAAATGGACTATGGTTTTATAACTGTAATGAATTTTTACCCCCACTTAAAATGTTTTACTAGTCATTATTCTGTGTTTAATTTTTCTCAATTGTCTCGCTGTTTTTCTTGTTCGTTTTATGTAAATAGAACGATTAAGATTATTCGAACTATTAATGATAGAAAAGTAAGGCCTAGGCCGTAGTACGATTTTCATTCATCGTTACATCTCACGCTAACACGTAATTTTATATGATTTTTGATTTTTATCAGCGCATTATTTACGTGTAATGACTTTGTATCGGATAAGTAAACCAAAGGTTCGTTTTAATAATTTACTTTTAAATGCAGAATGCAGATTATAAAAAAAGACTTTCTATAGAACACAGTCAATTATATTACAACTTGTTGTCAGTAACGCACGACAAGATGATTCTAATACTTCATTAAAGTATACCGGTTTAAAGTATTACCAGTACATATATATATATATATAGATACAGTTCTATTTACAGGGGATATTATATATACGATTTATAAAACGTAAACAACTGTGCATGCATAAATTATTCTATAATAAGATCTAAAAAGTTATGGGAAACTATTTAAAAGTACCCATGTACTATGTACTATAAAACCTATCCGATCGACGAATACGGTGTTGCTCCTTTTGATTAACTAGTCTTTTTTGTTGTTGTCTTTATTTATTTCTTCTTTGTCCATTTACGAGGTTTTAATTTCCGTTTTCTTACATTGCTTTAGTTAAGAAGATGAGCAAAGTTGCAAACTCAATCACCTAAAAAACAGACTATCACATACGGATTCATTATTTATATTATTTTCATATCTATTCAAATTTTATTTTAAACATAGTATAAGCAGTTCTTATTCCATTTACAAAGTAATAACTAGCTAGTTATTTCAAGAAATATACTATTTACTTGATTTCAACTCATTTTTTTTCAGCCGTTTACTAAATTTGATTATATAAATATTTAGTAAAAGTATGATTCCATCGGCAAAAAAACTTAACAGTGGAAAATTTAGGATTTATTTTTATAAGTCTTAAGCTTACAAGATCTTTCAACTTGAGATATTGCTGTCAAGATATTTTTCGTCGTTTTAACAGACGTGGGAGTAGATTCAAGCTTGATGTTCACACATGACGCCATGTATTTGGTTATGACTTAGTTCAATTTCCTTATTAAGATTAATACAGAGCAAATTTATTGTGTATGCTGTATATGTCCTTTGTGTCTTAATATTGTATGTGTTGTTATTGCTATCATTGTCGGCAAAAAGCTTTACAGAGCTTATGATTGTAGTATTTAATGTAACCCGACTTATTTTATTTTATCTTTTCTTATCTTATCATCTTTTTTTAATTGAAAGAAGTTCTGTGCAAGATAAGTTTGATTTCACACAAGATCTTCAAATCTCCATTCATTTTTTATTTCTTTGCTGTATAGAATAGTACTAAGTACAGACTCTGAAATGAGAATGCAGGTTGGTATGAGTTGACAATAGTTGGTTTAGAACTTTGATATACTTTTAGTAACTGCTAGTACTAGTTAATCAGTATTATGAGGAGCCGTTTAACTTGTGCATGTGGATGTGTTGTCTATAATGTTGGTATTACAAAGTTAAGAGCTTTATCTCTTCTACATTTTCTATATAACGTTTGTTATTATATTGGTTATATGTAAAACAAATGCAGTGCTCGATTAATTAAATGACATCGCCTCAAGTATAGTTACCTATACAAAATTTGTCCCAAGTTACACGTTTACGTGTTTTAACGTATAGATATACGGACGCCTAAACTTATAAAATGTTATTTTTAATTGACCAATTTATTATAAGTCCTGAAGGGAGTACAGGTGAATATGTACCGACAACGATCCAATTTTTAACCTTCACTTGAAAATAAAACTGTTCATGATGTGTATGATTATATGACAACATATCATCTCATATTTAATACCGTTCAGTACACTTGTACTATAAATCTTTTAATAAAAAAAAATCTAGAAAACTTCGCAAAGTGCTTTTTCTTTTTGTCTTTTAGAATGTTCTGTATGAGTTCTGCTTCATACGAGTACAAAATCAAATCGGCCAGTAGGGTGCACAATTTGTATCCATTGGAATCCCCAGAGATATAACTAACAGTAGGAGGCACAATTCGTATCCAGTGGAATCCCCAGAGATATAACTAGCAGTAGGATGCACAATGCGTATCCCTTGGAATGCCCAGAGTTATAACTTACAGAAGTCATTCTAGTTTGATTTGTTCAAGTGAAACTTGAATCTTTTTGTAGTATTAAGGTGGTACCCAACACTTTCACTCAAATTTATTTGACTCGTTTAATTTTCATAAAATTTTGACAAAGTATTTACTTTGACCCTTTAACAAAAAGATATCAATTTCAAAAAATTTGAACCAACCATTTTATCAAAAAAATTACACTTATTATATAGTAGTTTGACAAACACTCATTTTGATCACTGAGAAGCTTACTATTCCCTTAACATCACAATGTTATTAAAACGTTACGCTGACTTTACGGAGTTATCTCCCTGTAGTGTTAGGTACCACCTTAAGTATTTTTCCTTCTGCGTCTGACACAAAAACCGCTGAAACGAAGTTATGAGGAAGATCTTCTGCAATCGACACTACAACGGTTAAACGGTCCCCGTCACAAAGTGGTTGGTCAATAAGCTATGTCGCTGTCTTAGCATAGTCGTATGATGAACACGCTTACCTAGTCGACGCATTCGGTGTCGCTCCCTTTTAAGTTCATGCGATTAATTATTACATTTGTCTTACCTTGATTTGTTTCTTTTTTGTTCATTCAGGAGATTTCAACATCTGTTTACTTATGTTGCCTTATTTTAGAAAACATCACAACGTTTTAAACTTCGTCAACTGAAAAAAATCAAACATACTATCATACATAGTTTTATTATTTCAATCATATTCATAACTGTTACAATTTTTTAAAAACATAGTAAATATACTGTAAACCAACTTATTTTGGCGGATACTTTATTTCGCGTTTTACCTTTTCTAGACAACTTCACAGCTATTAAGTTTCGCGATTTTCTGACAATTTGATGGAGTTTAATAAGGAAAGATCCAACTTTAACATCTTTGCAACGATTTATATTCGCGTTATTTTTCATTGCGAAGGTCGAGAAATAAATCGCTCGCGAAAATAAGATGGTTTACTTTAAGGAATTTTGGTCCTCAATACTCTTCAACTTTGGAATTTATTTGACCTTTTTAACTTTTTTTGATTCGAGCGTCACTGATGCGTCTCTTGTAGACGAAACGCGCGTCTGGCGTACTTACAAAATTAAGTCCTGGTTTCTATATTGAGTTTATTTACAGTAGTTTCAATTCCATTTACAAAGTATTCAACTTATTACAAAAATATTCCAATGACTTGATTTAAATTCTAATTTGATAACGCCGTTCACTAAAATTGATTATAAATATTTTTTGAAAGTATAATTTTATCGGCAAAAAACAAAAGAGTGGGACATTTTGGATTGTTTGTTATATAACAGCTTACAAATTGAGATGTCCTTGTCTTTACAAACTTCATGTTAAAAAAATTACGACATGTGTTTTGTTATGACTTATATCAATTTCCCTATTTAGTTTAAAAGAGAGCACAAAGTTTTGTTTTATTCAACGAAAATTAAGTTTGTCTTAACACGAACTTTATATCACCTTGTTCTCTTTATTTCTTTGCTGTATGGAATCTAGTACTAAGTACACAGACTCTGAAATGAGAATGCAGGTTGGTATGAGTTGATAACAAGGTTAAGAGCTTTATTTCTTCTAATTGTTATTGTAAATTTTCTTTGTAACTTTTGTTACTCTATTGCTCAAATGTAAAATGGATGTAGTGCTCGATTAACTAAATGGAATCGCCTGCAGTATAGAGTGAATTACTCTGTTACTCAAACGATATAAAGGTTTTGAGATCACACGTTTCGATCATTTGTTTCTAACATACGTTTGTAAAGTTTGCCTAAACTTTGACAAACTTTACACTGGTTGAAAATGCGTCTACAGTTTGTTGCTCGTCGTTTGTAAGTACAAAGTACAAACGTTGCATTTCTTTCGATTTTGAACGAAATTGAATTAATTATCTGCACATATTTGTCAACTCAAAAAGACCTCTTGTGGCATAAAAAGAGGTATGCTCCTTATTGCCGTTCTCAATACAATGTCACAAATGAGTATTTAGGTATTGCCCACCTTTTTTTTATTGCTGCTATTTTCGATAAAAAGGCTTTATAAATCACTATCTTCATACATTCATCTGATGAAGACGATAAACTGCAACAAGTTTTATAACCAACAACATGTAAATGCATTTTGACAGTTCAAACAGGGTCTGTAAACTCTGATTTATTAATGCATTTGTTACTACTTTTGTAACGATTAGCAAACTATAACAAACGGCAACAAAGTTTGTCCTGAGTTATTACCAATGTTATTTCAACTGATCGAGAAGAGCGTACATTTTAATATGCATAAGGAGAATATATTTGAAGATGTGTATAATAAGGATGAGTGCCGTAATAATCATTATTGATTTCTAATCACCTTTCAGTGTCGTCAAACGAATTAACAAAAGAATTACCGGACATTTCATTTATGAGTTTATCCCCAAAAAACACCTATCTTCAGACGGACTGGTCGATGAAAAGTAAACCTCACGGCCGACACTCGGCTAACCGAGAGATTGGTCGGTTAATTTATATTGAGTATGCGGCTATATGGGCGATTGGTCTGTTAATCGGGTTGGTTATACGTTTGTTAAGAGTTTATTTAATGTTAAACTCTATTAAATATACAGATTTTTGGCATGTTATAAGAACCAAATCAAAAAAAGAAAAGTGTCTGACAAAATGATATCTATCATAGAACATTTTGCATTTGTAAAAACATTTCTTAGTCTGCGCAGTTTTCAGTAAAACTAAAGGGCGTCGCGCAACTATGTAGTATTTATGCTTATACGCATAGCAATTTTTTGAATAAAAGGCGAAACAAACAAATTTAGATATCATTTAAAGGACAAAAAATAGTACTGTGGTTCTAAAAAATAAATTGACATTAGTAAATATTTCATAATTGTAAAATAACGTGAATAATACCACGTTTTAGTGAAAATTATGGGAATAAAGTCTGTTAATGGGTTGGACAATTAAAATTGTGTCAGTTAAGAGTTATTTAGCCACGACAAATTTAAGAATGAGATGTTCCTGAGTAAACACAAATGACAATACTGTGCCACAGTATCCTAGAAAGAGCATTTTTTTTTTACTTTCTTTGCATTTTATTGAAGGGTGTGTCACTTCAATATAGCGTGATATGTATTGGCCTCTGGAATATGCATGAATTTTTTATTGACGTTTTCAATCAGCCTTAATTTTTGCGTCTGTTTGAAGTAGCACGTTCTCAATTCCGACTGAAAGTGTCTTTCTAATACAACACAGGGTACATATAACGTGTTCTCGTTCACATATGAACATGATATTTGTCACTGGACGTTAAACCCTAATTCGTCAGCATCATCCAATTGGTTCTTTTCTTCTATTACTTAATCATATGTTGTTTACAAATCACTCTAAAGAAGTAAACGGAAAGGAGCGAATGCAGCTACATTTGGTTATTTAAGTTTCAATTAATTTTATTCCGTTTAGTTCCTTTCTACATAAGTGCAGAGCAGAACTACAGTTGTCTATGGTGGTCGGTGAAGTCCATTTCGCATTTTCGCGATTTCGCCTTTCATATTCTATAGGGCGAAAACGCGAAATATCGAAAAGGCGAAATCGCAAAGTCGAAAACGAGAAATCGGTTTCGCATTTTCGCGTTTTCGACTTCGCAATTTCGCGTTTCCGCCATATAGACTATGTAAAGCGAAAACGCTAAAGCGCTAAAACGCAAAATGGCATTAACCTGCCACTTTAGTTGTCCGCATGTAAACTTCTAGAATGTGTCACCAATATAAGTACATCGCAATACGTTACTGTTTCAACAGCCATCGGTGTTTCATGTGTGTATTCTTAAACAAGTATTATTTTTCTCTCGTTTTTAGCAATGTATCACTCTCTACTGTCCTTATATATTATTCTATATTCTGCGTTTCCATCCAGATTCTCGTGTATACCATGAGGGTCCGGATTGGGGGTTTTGTTGATTTCTGTACTCTTTAAATTATTATGTAATTTTTTTCTACATTTTGTTTATCTTACTCATTATTCTTTCTTTCTTTTCATATTTTGTCATCCCAATATATTTTACTTACTGATGTTTAGTTACATTACGACGTTTATCTCTGATTTATATATATTGGTTACCAATGTACATGACAAATTTGTGTCATGCATGACAATTAAGCAGAATCAACATGATATATGCGATCATTCTTGGATGAAATTAATATTACTTTAATATTACACTTTTTGAAACCATTTTTATCAATTTTCAATTTTATGTGTTGTTTCCGTATATGCTATGTTTTATTGCTCATGTGGTGTTTTCGTACATTTTAGCCGCTCGTCTTGAGCCTACTCATTTGATCCGATAACACCCCATATAGCAATAAAAATATACTTTTATTGCCATTCATAACTCTTAACAGACCAATTAACAGACCGAGTTGTATACATCCGACCCATTAACAGACCAGGTTTTAAATAAAGATTGATTTATGTCACCAAAATACAGATTTTCGTGTAGATTTTTCACACAATGATATCAATATGGTTAACAAACATAATTCCTTTCTTTTTTCGATGTTCAAAATATTGAATGCAGGTAAATTTAACCAATGTGTCATTTTGTGTACATTTTATGTGTGTAAAATGTGTATAAATTTATTGATGAGTAACCCGCCTTTTCATTTTATAGATCGTACATCGAAGCTAGAAAAATAATAATTACACCACTGAATTCAGTACATTGAATTGTTTTGTTAGACATGAATACTTTTTATGATGAAAATATATTTAGAAAGTTATACTATGAAACATGCTGAACTTTCAATGATTTTCTCGATAACACCTGATTAACAGTCTTTAGCCAACCCGATTAACAGACCAACCGCCGATATAGCCGCATACTCAATATAGATTAACCGACTAATCTCTCGGTTAGCCGAGTGTCGGCCGTGAACCCGGCCAAGTCAAGTGAAATAAATAACGTTATACACCTTTACGTGTTTTACTTATAATTATACGGATGCATAAACTTATAGGGTGTTATTTTCATTTGACGTATTTATGATAAATCCTGAAATAACTAGCTGAATATACACGTGAATACAGGTACATATGTACAGCCACTGACCCATCTTTTAACCTTCACTTTAAATAAACTAAAACAGTTCATGATATATATGAATACATGACAGCATGTCATCTCATACTTTATACCTTTCAGTACACTTGCACTGAGAACAGAGTACTCTAAAGTTTTGTATTAAAAACAAATTGCAAAGATAATCTGTCAATGTTTGCATTCATCAAAAATGTGTTCCTAATTTTGTGCTCATTTTTAGTTTAAAGTATGCAAAAGATTAATACAGCATGTTTGTGATTCGTATGATAATATAAATATTAATTACAAATGTATTTTTAACATATTTGCATACGACACTTTTTTCAATTGACCGGTGTCAACATGCAGTTTTATATTTTGTATAATGCACAAAATATACCTTTTTTTCATTGATATTTTCCGATTCGTCTCTAAGATAGAAAAATATCCGATCATCATCACAAGCAAACATAAAGGAAGTTGAGAAACTATTCATGTACAACTTTTACTTTGCTATTCCTGATCCATTTAAAATCGTACTTTAATAATCTTGATTATTTTCGTAAGGGATTAAATATGTAAACTTTCGTCTTATCTTCTTTCAAGTATCTTAACATGTTTTAAAATGGAAATTAGCTACGATGTAGACGAAAAACATATATGCTTTTTTGTTTGCTTTAAACAACTAGAAAATCCGAATATAGATACATATTTAGCTATTAGCAGTCCATTAAGTCGAATTCCTTAAAATATTGTAGATTCATCTATGTTTTTAGGTATAAATTATCGGGAAAAGTTGAAAGTTGTATTTGTGAATATTTGATTTAGTGTGTTTTAGAAAGTTTACCTACAATTTATATAAATTTTGAATAACGTTGAACTTTTAATTTAAATTCAAGGTTTACATGTAACCAGCAAAACCTTGTAGATCATGGTCATTCATCAAAAAGCTTCCATGACATGAAATCAAATTACCCTAGCAAAATCGTCATTTTAGGGATGACTGTGCTGGGATTTTATATTTAACTAAGGTCATTTGACCACATTATGTTCAGAGGTCATCTTGACGGATGATTGGATGACATATAGAAAAGTACGCACGAAGTGCTAAAGCATAACATGAAAGATCATGTACTGTCAATTTAAAAAAAAAAAAAAAAAAATAAAAAAAATAATTTACGTTTTAGTTTGTTACAAATCAAATATGAGAATTTTTGTCAACTTGATGAATATCAATTTGACAGATATTGCTCCTATAAGTGTACAATTAGAATCGTTCAAAGAAACTTAAACTCACTAAGTTAAACCTTGAGAGTGATCGTAGGCTATTACTTATACTCACTAAGTTTAACCTTGAAAGTGATCGTAGGCTATTACTTATACTCACTAAGTTTAACCTTGAGAGTGATCGTAGGCTATTACTTATACTCACTAAGTTTAACCTTGAAAGTGATCGTAGGCTATTACTTATACTCACTAAGTTTAACCTTGAAAGTGATCGTAGGCTATTTTCAGAACTTGATAACAAGCATTCTCATAGTTCTTCACTCCAAATTGATGACTAATAGGAAGACCTTTTTCTAATCTTTTCTTAATTTCAGTTTTCCCCTCTTGGTGGTTATTGTCCGTTATCTTCCTCAAATTAAGTGTTAATTTCTCAGGTGCAATTTACGTGTTGACGTCTCAGATTTCAATGAAAGCTTAATCATTTCAAAAGTTTACAACAAAAAAGTAGAATAAAATTAATGTTCTAAATCTCTTTTACTCAGTTTTTTTTCAGGAGTAATGCCCTAAAATTCTTTCCTTTGCTTTAAAAGATAGTTATCAAAAGTACCAGGATTATAATTTTATACGCCAGACGCGCGTTTCGTCTACATAAGACTCACCAGTGACGCTCAGATCAAAATAGTTAAAAAAGCCAAATAAATACAAAGTTGAAGAGTATTGAGGACCCAAAATTCCAAAAAGTTGTGCCAAATAAGGTAGTCTACTCCTGGGGTAAGAAAATCCTTAGACATATTGCTTCAACTTTGTTGTAAAAAAATGTCTGGTATTTTTTTGTACTAAGATATCAATGTCTTTTAAAAAACAAGACGAAATGTTTCTTTTGTTGTTGCAAACAAAATACTTTTTCTATTTCACTAGAACATATTTTTCGTCGCGTTTTATTTTTGTTGTTGTTCAATATCTAGTCTTAAGCAGCGCTCGATGCTATCAAAATCGATGTCGTCATCATTTGATAAAATATGATTAAAAGTTTGCTATTGCTTTAAATAAATGCAAGCACACTTTCAATTTTTACATGTACGTATATGCTGAACTAGTATACTTTATTGCTTTGGGGCCAGCTGAAAACCGCCTCCGGATGCGAGATTTTTTCGCTACATTGAAAACCTATTGGCGCACTTTGGCTGTTTTCTGCTCTTTGGTCGGGCTGTTGTCTGTTTGATATATTTCTCGGTAGTTTGTTGGCTGTCATATTGGTAATACATAGTAATCACATCATTGTCCCCCAGTCTCTTGTTGCTAATTGTTTCACAAACACTGCTTCTGTATGTCCACATTATTTGTTTGATATTGAAAGCTTTCTATAAACGGCGATTTTGGTTACTTTTTCTATGTACCTTGCTATTGAAAGCCTTTTTACGAACCGTTGTTTTTTCTATGTAACTTGCGTTTTATAATGACCAAGTTATTAATGTAAATATAACGGAATTTGATGAGACTGTCATCAAAGTGAGAGGGTTAGCGCTATAAAACCAGGTTTAATCCACCATTTTCTACATTGGAAAATGCCTGTACCAAGTCAGGAATATGACAATTCTTGTCCATTCGTTTTTTTATGCGTTTTGTTATTTGATATTGCCATGTGATTATGGATTTTCCGAATTGATTTCTTCTAAGTTCAGCATTTTTGTGATTTTACTTTTTACAAATAGGAAGGGATCATTGCCCACATAATTGAATAAAATCGCTGATGATAATTGCTATTATTGCTTTAATTTATCCATTACTACGTACCACTTATCTGTTTCTTTATTCACTATTCATTCTATACACGGAAAAGTAGGTACATTTGTACTGCCTTATTTTTCACCTGTGGCTGTAAGCTGAAACAGATTATATATAGTTCTTTATAATATGAATGTATACATGTTAGCATGTTATCGTATTTGATATATTTGTCAGTTAATATCATTAAGTACATATGTGCTCTAAATATAATAATGTGAATGTTTATTCAAAATATTACGTTATACTAACTTCATGTCTGTAATATCAAATATTCTGTTTAATCGTGCGCCCTGGTTTAGTTGCTTGTATGGTATATTATAGATTTATAAAGTCCTTTATTGAGAATGGTATGCTTTTTGTGTACTTAATTGTATAAAGCAGGACTTTGGTTTTCCGTTTTGAATTATTTCACAGTTCTATTATAGTTAACTATATTAAATGAGTTGTGATAATTATTAAAAGTCGTACTTCAGTTTGTAATTGTTAACATCTGTGTCCTGTTGTCTGAATTGATACGTTACTTTTAAAGGGAAATTTTGCGCAAAAATCTCCGAAGATACCAGGTCTCTGATTTTGTATGCCAGATGTGTTTGTCGTCTTCTTCAAACTTATCAATAGTAATCGAATTAAAACATTTGGAAAACCAAATCTAAATTGAAGAGCATTGAAAACCAAATAAAACCAAACATTACGAAAAATTGTGCTAAATCTTGCTTAAGCCATCTATGCCTAAAAGGAGCAATTAAAATTTTGATTCTGGAATGTTTCCCTTTTGGTGGCATTTAATATAGTTAAACAAATATTCATCGGATATACAAAGCATTGACACGAGCGAACACATACTATAGGAAATATTACTTTTTGTTATTTTTGTCGTTGGGTTAAATTTTCATTGATATATAGCCCAGATTCCGTTGTATTCATATTTTGCCAGGAAACTCGTTATTCTTGTGATATATAACTTTAGATTTGAACTTTTTAATTTAGGTTGACATTTTGTTAGCTTGGTATAAAATATCTGTCAAAATAAGCTTTTCCAAAAAAAAAAAAAAAATAAATAAAAATACAACTGTTTCTTTTATCAGTCTTTTGTAATTTATATTGTCGCCTTTTTACTGTTTATAGACGACACACATGTAAACCGCACCGCGATCAAATTCAGAGCTGTTTTGTAATCGCATTTCCATTCTTGCATAATTTACCTATCCACGTGCAGATGTTTAAAAAAGGTTCTAATCTTGAAAGGACAAATTATCCATTCCAAATGTAAAAAAAATTATGTAATCATGCTGTTGGTTTTGGTTGCAGAAAAAGTGGTAAGAACGCTTTTTCATATATATTTATTTAGTAGTCTTGCTTACGATGTTTAAAACACTATATTGTTTTGAAATTCTCAAAGTATACTCAAGTGGTACATTTACAAGTCAATTTAAAAGTAAGGTCTTTTGCAGTGTGGTTGAAGCCATTGTTTGTGATTGCAGCATTATAAGTTGTTAAGCAATTTAAAAATTTCAAATGATATTGTCAATGAGCTACTTCCCTAAATATTTTCTATAGGGTACATAAATGGCAAAATGTTTTGAAAAGCAATGAAATTTAAAAAATACACTTATGAACTATTGAACATGAAACTAATAATCTATGGGGCAACCGACTTTGATTACTGTTTTTTTAAGTGGATATCATATATTTCAAAAGTAAGTAAACATAAAATACAACCAGGGATTTATTGTCTTATCTTGGAAATGATCGTGTTTAAATTTTTTTATTGTTATTCTTGAAAATATACTCATATATGTTATGATGGTATGATACTAAACCCCTAACGGGAAGGATTGTGCCTGATGTTCATATGATGAAATCCTAATCTTTCAGTCAGTTTAATTGAAGTCTGGAGCTGGCATGTCAGTTAACTGCTAGTAGTCTGTTGTTATTTATGTAATATTGTCATTTTGTTTATTTTCTTTGGTTACATCTTCTGACATCAGACTCGGATTTCTCTTGAACTGAATTTTAATGTGCGTATTGTTATGCGTTTACTTTACTACATTGGTTAAAGGTATAGGGGGAGGGTTGAGATCTCACAAACATGTTTAACCCCGCCGCATTTTTGCGCCTGTCCCAAGTCAGGAGCCTCTGGCCTTTGTTAGTCTTGTATTATTTTAATTTTAGTTTCTTGTGTACAATTTGGAAATTAGTATGGCGTTCATTATCACTGGACTAGTATATATTTGTTTAGGGGGCCAGCTGAAGGACGCCTCCGGGTGCGGGAATTTCTCGCTACATTGAAGACCTGTTGGTGACCCTCTGCTGTTGTTTTTTATTTGGTCGGGTTGTTGTCTCTTTGACACATTCCCCATTTCCATTCTCAATTTTATTTTATTGTATTTAAAAATGCAACAGCTATCGATTATTCATGAATCAAAAAGTAAAATAACAAACATACCGAACAAGAATGAAAATTCAAAACAGAAAGTCTCTTAACAAATGACAAATCAAAAGCCCAAACACACCAAACAAATGGAAAACAACTGTCATATTCCTGACTTGGTACAGACATTTTTTTAGTGCAGAAAATGGTGGATTAAACCTGGTTTTATGGCTAGCTAATCTTCTCACTTGTATGACAGTCTCATATATTTCCATTATCTTGACAACCATGTGTTAGCAAACAAACAAAGTTAACAGGTAGAAATGTCAATATACAATGGATTTCAGGGAATGTATTGATATGTTCCATTTCTTTGGAGATAAATCAAATTGTAAATAAAGGCAAATTTTACGCTTTATGTGAAATAGCAATAAAACAAGGTAGCCATTTCCTTAAAGTTATTAAACCTAAATGACAGCTCGACCCCTTTCCTAAAAAAACAAACTTTTCTATAGATTAGATTTTGTTTTTTTCTTGAAATTATCATTTTCCCTGTAAAATGTATCTAAAATTGCATTAAGCGTTCGTTGAAAATAGGTATAAAATCGGCATAAAAACTAATGTCCTTAAAAATGGATTCTATCGTTTATTATTTTTAAGTGTTTGTCAACCTAAAGAATTACTTGTGAAGTTAGGTTGTTGTTTCTCTGACGTGAATCACGAATCTATATGCATTCCTTTCTGTTGCAAAAGAAGCACCTTAAAGAAAAAAACAATTAGCAGAAAGCTAAATGTTCTTTTGATGAGCGATATAAAGCATAAATTGTGGTACATTTTTAAAGAAGAATACGGTAATTATTTAACTTTTGAGATCCCAATCCATATAAAGCTATACTTAATTACCATTGACCCTAAACCTTGCCCTAACCCTTACACAATCCCTAACATTAAAACCTAACCTTAACCTCGAATAACCCTTAACCTAACCATCACCATAATGAACAATGCCCTTAAAGTATAGGGACCCCTAAAATGAAGGAAGGCCGAGAAATTTGGTATGGAGATCTAAGAATAAGCATTATAATCTTTAGGATGACGATATTGGTAACGAAAATGAAATATAATAGTTGTCATCTTTGACACTGATAAACGGTCATCCATGTCATAAGTGCATTCTTAAAACTTCCATAGTTGTGATTTTCAAGTTTACCAATGAGAACCCTTTTAGCAAGATAGGAAATATCTAAAGAACGAGCAGAAATTACAAATCAGAAGCAGCTAGAATTTTATAGTTCAAATGCAATGGATAGGTGCGATCAATACTTTGAAAGTGAAGGCATAGAATACTGTTAGTTTTTTCCCTTTTTTTGAGAATCAAGTATTTAATCGCAAATGAAGTCCAGCTTTTTTACGAGATCAGTTTTAGAGATTGCTTTAAGAATCTGACAATCCAAGAACAAGACATTTTCTATAACAAAAATGAAAAAAATACCACAATACAAATTATTCTATCATCTTTAAGAAAAACGACTGTGCAGGGATACAGGCGATCCCCTCTATCTGTTAAATGACGCCATAAAGGCGTGCAAAATTGACGAATGTTTTAGGTGAAGGACATAACTCGAAAGTGGTCTATTGGACAATCGAGTATTATCAATCGAAGTAGGCAGACAAGGCCATGACAAAAAGAAGTCAAAAATCCTAAAAAGATGAAAAGACAAACAAGTCCAAATAACACAACACAGAAAACAACTTTGAGTAGCACGAAACCAAATAAAACATGAACGTATACTCAGATAGTGTAATACATGGTTGGAGGTACTTACATTTGTTCCATTCTTATAGCAACTGAATTGTACACTTAAAAGGATACTAGTTTTTGAAATTACTACTCATATTGGATAGTTAAACATACGTCACCACTCACATGTACCCACAAAAAGACAAACACTTTCTAAAAGCACAGGGTTCAGATAGCCCGAATTTGTGAAGGTTCACAATGTTGTGGTTTTAACAATTTTTGCGTGAGAACAAATTACTCCCTTAATTATCAAAACCGTTTGCATTAAAGTAAACCCAATTACAAAAAAATGAATTATAAATCCCTTATATCTTTATCAAGCAGTTGCATACAAATACAATGGGTTTTATTCTTGTCAGTGTATTTTTGACTTATAAGATTGAATGTCCCTTCGGTAACTTTCGCCTCTCTTTAAGGGACAATAATATATTTATGTATGTAGCCGCACAACTCGCCCAGACCTTAATTGCATTGCACATTATGACATAACATCAAAGATGCTTGATCCGGCCTTAATAATTTTGAACCGGACTTATCACTGGCGTTATAATGTTTGTCTCAATGCTGATAAGTTTGACCCGAACTTATTTTAAAATTCCTCTTCCGGTTTCATATAGTTGTTAACATAAATCTTAATCCCGATTGTTAAAACCTAAAGGAGTTCGAATGCTGAAGAGTACTATAATATACTAGTAAAGCAGTTCAACAGTTTTAGACATGTTCATAAAATCAACATACTGTTTCGCACTATATAATCATGTGGATGACAATGGTGCAATAAGTACATGTGCACTTAACGGACGTTTTTATCCTAAACGAATTAATTTGTTTCTGAAATATAATATACAGAACAAAATTCGATAGAACTAGAATTTTTGTTTAGAATGTCCTTCATATACATTTGTTCGATAATAACTAATAAGACAACCATTTTCAGACAACTATAATTTTTCCACATGTTCAGAATATGCTATAAAGTTGATATACCCTTGCATACACATGAACTTATAATTTTAGTAACGATTAAACGACTTTAACAAAACGATTCTGGTGGTAAATAATTCAGGTGGAAATCGGTCCTACATTTTTTACCCTTTGAACTTTTGTTTATCTATAGACCAGATCCTAATTGTATGCTTAATGTATATCATATTTAGATGGATGACTTCAAACGATAAAATTGAGATCTACTTCAAATACACTTTTATAATAAAATAAACATAAATATTGACATATAACTTTTGACTCAGTTTTTAAGATAATAATTGCAGGTTATATGTTCCTGTTTGTCATATTATGGTACATGATTCTCAACAATGGTGATACATAAACTCTGTATGGCAACCCCCATTAGACTGATTCGACACAATTTGTGAATAAATTTAACGACTGATTGTAATAACATTAAAAGTTCCAGAATCATATATCAACACATTTTACCTTGATATCAACAGTAAATATCCAAAATGCTCAATAAAATACTCCAAAATAATATCAAAGTTAAACATTACAAAAATGGAAAAAATATTGGTCAAGAAGATAACAGAGATCAAGGCGTTAGACATGCAAATAATCAAAACCTTCATAAAAGAATTAACACTTTTGTTTTACATTCGGTAGTAGAATAGCAAATGACAAGAAGTGGAAATCAATCAAGAAAAAAAACTCTGATATCTGTCAAACAAACGACCCCTCCTCCATCATAAACAAAAAAATCATAACACCACAAGACTATTTCAATATTTTTTTGTAGTTACAGATAAATAAACTCATCATAGATACCAGGATTAAATTTTGTATTTACGCCAGATGCGCGTTTCGTGTACCTGAAATATTCTAGTAAAATATCTTTTGGGTTTTTCTCATATCTTGATATTGATGATAAGCTCTTAAACATGTTAAAATAAGGATATTTTTGCAGTTTTGCATTGAAAGCAAGAATTTAAAGCCCAAAAGCTAACATCTAAAATTCCAAAAATATAAATACTGACAATCTGACAGAATAAAGTCTTGTGAACATGTGAATGATGTTATTTGATAAAAAGTTTATACCTTTTAATTTTCGAATTCAAAGGACAGAAAGTGGTCTTACAATACCTTCTCGTCAGTTGTCTTTCTGATTACACTATCGATAGTTTTGAATTTTGCATTTCATATTTGCTTTAGACCTTCGATTTTTTAAATTAATAATTGTAGAAACAGACAAAATGATCGCTTTTGGAGATCTTGTCACGTAAATTTAGATGTAAAGAGCAATTAGCCTTATCTTATCCATTTTTTTTTAAACATGACTTATACTTATATTCTTATGTGGTTGACTATTATTTAAAGGAGAAAGGTTGTTTGCAACATGCCATTTTTTATATTCAAAATATATTTTAATTTTGACTTGTTAACGATGTTCCAGTGACATCGCCCAACATTGCTGCACTAACATGACCAGACTATAGCTTTCTATTCACTTAAAGTGGTACCTTACACTACAGGGAGATAACTATGTAAAGTAATCTTAACGTTTTAATAACGTTGCTGATGTGGGATGATCAAATAATTGCTAAATCTGATAATATTAGTAAGAATGTCAAGAAATGTTTAAGTGAGAAATTTATGTTGAACTGGAGTAATAATGTTATGAATTCTGCAAAATGTCTTAATTACAGAATATACAAATCTGATTTTTGTTTTGAGAAATATTTATCGTTGTTACCATCTGATCTAAGAATGTATTTATGTAAATTCCGTTGCCTTAGTAATAAATTGCCCATTGAAACGGGCAGATTTTTTAATATTGATAGAATTGAAAGACATTGTAATCTTTGTAATGCTAAGGAACTTGGTGATGAGTTTCATTACTTATTCAAATGTACCTTTTTCAACAATATAAGAGCTAAATTTTTACCTTTAAAAATATGTAATAACCCAAATGTTTTAAAATTTAAAGAATTGATGAATACATCAGATTTATTTATACTTACTGGAATAGCAAAGTTTTGCAAAAGTGTTATTAAAACCTTTTAATACATGTGCTTAATCATGTTACTATAATTTGTACTTCCTGTCAAATATCTGCATTAATTATATATACTATTATTGCACCTTTGTTAACCATGTTGTTCTAATGTAAATATGTTCACACTTTTATTGTTTGTTAAAAATGTTGTACTAACATACCCAATGTGGGGGCTTTAGTGAAATAAAATGTCTTATGTCTTATGTCTTTTATGTCTTATGTTGCGTTGTAAAGGGAATATTAGGCTTCTCAATGATCAAAATTGGTGTTGGTTAAACTGCTATATAACCAGTGTTATTTTTCTGACAAAATGGTTGGTTGGAAATTTTTGAAATTTTTATATTTTTGTTAAAGGGTCAAAGTAAATACATTGTCAAAACTTTATGAAAATTAAACGAGCCAAATTAATTTCAGTGAAAGTGTTGGGTACCACCTTAACAGTTATAGTTTTGTAGATAGAAATATTTCACTGTATCTACATTTTAGAGTCAACTAAAGGAACGTGGCATACCTCATGAAAGAATACATAGAACATAATGTAGACTAATAATTTAATATGAAGCCAACTTTTAATATTCTATGATATTTCCTGTTTCCTCTCTCACTTTTGTCTGCTACCGATTAATTTCAGTCTGCTTTATCCTTTTAACTAAAAAACGAAAAACAAATATGACAAAAAAGCAACCGACGTGACAACCCCTGAATTACGACTTTGGACACGAAAATACAGAATGGGGTTATGTAAAACATGTTTGTTACTGCTCAACCATTCCCTAGCATGGGACATAAAACAAACAACAGTAAAAGTCGGTTTGAAAGTGCTATACTCCACAGATCGATACATAGCACACAGATAAATTTACAAAAAGACCAAAAATACAAAGTTCCGAAGCAGAGTACTCGCAGTTACTGGAAGCTCGTGTTTTAGTCGATGTCAACTAATGAATACACCGAGTCTTCCCAGACAAATATTTCATCAATACAAATCTAACGGGCTGTATGTAAGGACGTCAACACGTCTGATTAAAAAAAGGCCGTTTACAATGCAAAACAAAGAAGTATTGGCTGAATAGGACCATATAATATAATTGTACAGCAAAACATAATTAGTTATGTTTTAATTTGTTAAAAACAAAATCAACCGATGAATATAATAATCAAATATATGACTGCCATGTTAAGTTGATGTTATTTCAGAATAATTATAAAAATAAGAAGATGTGATATGATTGCCAATGAGACAACTCTCCACAAGAGACCACATGACACAGAAATTAACAACTATAGGTCACCGTACGGCCTTCAACAATGATTAAAGTCCATACCGCATAGTCAGCTATAAAAGGCCCCGCAATGACAAATGTAAAACAATTCAATCGAGAAAACTAAGTGTATTGAAAGGATCTGTATGTTAACACGGAGTGTATCTAAACTGATAGGCTCTATAAACAGTTTCACCTTAACATTAAGATGCGATGTCTCGTTGTCATCAAATTTATACAGGTACAATAACACTTTCAAACTAACTATCTTTAGTAGAGATTTCAAGTAATTTGTAGTAACGAATACCCGACTTACTAAATTAACAGTTATACATAGATTATACATAGATCGTACCGACATTGACATAGCGAACGAGTTTGGAAATATACACACCGTAAGAAGGGGCCACAGGAATGAATTCCAGTTATCTCCCGTTTGATGCTAGTGTTTTAAATGAAGAATAAATAGCGAAGCATGATGTTTCGTATACTAGGTAGATATTACATTTCATTTACATGAACTTCCCAATACCTTACTAAACAATTGGTAAAGGCATTTGAGGTAGTTTTTTTTTATCAACATAACTAAGGTACCGAAATAAGAACATAAGACACAGGAAACGAATTTATGAATCCTTGTAAAAACACAAGTTATCTTTTGATATTTGCAGTTTTCATTATTATATAGTGTATTCCCATATTTTTCATGTTCTGTACTTATGATGTTTGTACCTAAAGGATAATGTGAGTGTGACATAAGATCATTTTCCTTGAATGATCTCATCTATTCATAACCTTGACAGTACTTTATTAACTAGAACTCAGGCTTAGGTTGTGAACGTATGTAATCTACTGTTGCCGCCTCATTAATATACGTTCGATACAACTCTATATTTTTATATCGAAAATGAATTGGAACATGAGCACAATATGTGGGTTGAACTTTCTTGGAAAACATGTTAATAAATTCAAAATAGGCGGTACCTTTTTGCTGTGCAACATAGCATATGATTATGATAATTTAAGAAAATAATAGTCAGTAATGAAATGAAAATCTATTATTGGAGGATTATTATCATAATGCTGTATATATCCATATATAAATTGGATAATACACCTAATGAAGTACAAGCAGTATACCATTCGACAGTCTACTTTTACTTTCATCGAGTATATTAAAATCGTAGAATTGATCAAACTATTTCATTCATACGGAGTTTATTTTGTATAAACGAAAGTAAGGTATGTTTATTATTCTTGTCTATAGTAGTGAACACATTTTTCGTGATTACATAGAACATTAAGTACAAGTTTGATACATGATAAAGTCTTATTGTCGATTTGTATCCCCTTTTTAGAATAAAATGTGCATTTGGCATCATTTTACGAGGTGATACTGTGACACCTTCAATGTTTCCATTTATACACGGCGTTTTGAAAAATAACTGTAAATAATTTGTTTTTTTTTATAAATTCCTGAAACACTGACACAATTTATATTAATTCTTAGTTACTTTTAAAATTTTGTCGTTGTTTAGTTTACGTTGAGGGTTGCCCATGTATAACTTTTTTTCTACTATATTTTTTGTTAAAAAAAATAAAGTTCAAATTAACTACATCGGACTCAATTATGCTGACAGTTCAGTATAAGATCATTTTAGTTTACCTTTTATTTTTGTTATATTTAGTGTTCAGATTTCTTCGGCTTCTTCGTTTTCCTTTTAATGCTGAATGTATTTTAAGATTAGAAGAAAATATGCCATAGGTCAATAATTAGTCCCAGTAAAAATATTCTGACAAGAATCCCTCGCGTTTGTTATAGACATTTATTTTATTAGCATGACATGTTTTATTGTAATTGTTGTTAAATATTGTAGTTCCATTGCACGAATGAAATGGCGATTATATAAGAGCGTTCTATTTAATTCTTGACGCCTAAAAAAACGTTTCTACTTTTTATTCGTGGCGCTTAAAAGATCATGTTTTTTTTTTATTCTGCCGGTCATATAATCGTGTTTATTTTTTTTATTCGAAGCATTAAGATGACCATGTATACTTTAATTCGTTGCACTTAACCACAACTGCTTACTTTTATTCGTGGTGCCTAGGTCATTGTGAATTATTTTATTCATGAGGCTTGGATGACCGTGTTTCTTCAACTTTGTACTTGTTTGAATTTATAACTATTTTGATCTGAGCGTCCCTGATGAGTCTTATGTTGACAAAACGTGCGTCTGGCGTATTAAATTATAATATTGGTACCTATTCACAATTAATCGTTTGATGTTTCGTTTTTCTATTAAAAATCATTGTTTCTTTGGTAAACGGCAGCGAATGTTTGTGCAATGGTCTTAGGATTTTATTTTAATTGTCTGCGATGTCTAAGACATAAATTCACTCATTATTTTCTTTGATTCTGTAAACAGACTTTTTGACAGAATAATGAAAATCGTCGTCATAAGACAAAAAGTTGACAATTAACAAAAGAATTCGTCAGTATTGTTAAAATAAATTATTTATGCTCCCAATACAGGGAACTATGTCACAAGTCGAAATTTGTGTGGTCTACAGATTCCAAAGGTTAACGAACAGACCAGTTTTGATATCAATTATTTTCTTCTTCTATAAATGAAAGGGAACAGAATTTTTAAAATGTGAAGATGAAGTAAAATTTGATTTAATTGACGATGTCAACTATTTATGAATAGATAGAATCAATATTGTATTTACGATTTGGGATAGAAACACATGTGTTTTTATCATTTAAAAAATCAATACTATGTACGGAACATTAAATACAAGAAGAACTTTGTTAACAATAATTACTTACTGAGCGTTATGTATTGACTAAATGTGACAAATTATAAACCGGGTCATATAATATTGTATACTTATATATATACATGTATTCTACGTCTCGTTATTCTTACCAAGGACGTATGTACTATTAGAATATATTTATAGTCATATTCGTGTTTGACCAAATGAATCTTTGGATTTTGTTTAAAGAATAAAAAGCAATTATTACAATGATATTTATAATAAAAATAGGAATACAACTTAATCTAGATGCAAAGATTAAGCATGAGAACAAATACGAACACAATTAGGAATATGTACTGAATGAAAAAAAAGAATATAGAAAATTGATGCGATTTTATTGGCAAAACTACTGATTTATGTAGGAACACAAAATAGGACACATTTGTAAAAAAGGCAATTACTTATATATATATACAATGATTAACAGAAATTTCAATTAATGTCGGACTAATGTGTTTAATTGACTGACAAATGTATAAGATTTAGGAGATAACTGTATTGTATTTTAAGCTCCGACGGCATCAATTGGGGATTTGATGGTCGCAAATTAATTTTACTGGCGACGCGTTAGTGGAGACAGTAAACGGGTATTTGCGACCATCAAATCCCGAATTAACGGTCGGTTTTTATTGATGAAGGAATGCGGAGCGACCGGAGTACCCGGAAGGAAGCAACGAGAATCGATAGAAACACTAACAGTCCTAGTTAATTCAGATTGAAAACTAGCACACCTACCACTTACGGGGATTCGAACTCATAACCTCAGATTTGACAGGCTATTTATAAAATATTGATGAACTACTTGGACTAATCGGCCACAGAGGCTCCCCAAAAAAAGAGGAACAATGAACATGACAGAGAAATATGAGCAACATATAACGACAGATAACTCTAGTTCCGGATCATTATTTTCTTCCCCGAGTGAAGCTTACATCTTGCAACTTGTAGGATAATAGATACAGTTTAAATTTTTTTTATTTTCTTTTTAATCCAAAATTTCTATTAAAGCTTATCTTGCAATCATTTGTTTTATCGTACAACAATGACAAAATGGTCAGCAAAGGGTTTTTACTACTTAGAAAAGTATCAACTTGATTTTATTTTTACTACAAATGTACCTATCGATTGTCTTTAAATACAACAATTTAAGCACATCTGATTTTGGCGTGTTTTGTTTGTCATGTATAGTAAAACATGCATAATATTACTCCGATACCGATAACAGAAACTATTTACTGTATGGTATACATGTAGGTTGTAAGGTGTATTTTATTTCACAGAATGTTAAGATATATATTGTTTGATCGCGAGTGCATGGTCATTATTAAATTCGTTAGTACATGAGTACTTGTGGACAAAGTCGGTGTGCAAAACAGTATTTAAAGATATGTCGTTTTAAAACTTTTGCATTTAAGATAATTACGGAACAATCCACGCGTTTAAAGTGGCAACAGACAAAATAATATTGAATTATATCTTTTTGGATAAAGCAAACTCGTTTGTTTATATGTGAGTATTAAATATGCACAATACAACATTTAATTGATTATGATTTAAAATTAATTCATTGAGAATACTTAGTAAAAAAGTAACTTTGTTTAGTTCAAAAGTAAATAAAAAATGTTTATGTTAAAAATGTAACATGTGCAGCATCTAAACCAAACAAGATAAAATATTTTACCTAAGAACTTAGTCTTTGATTGTTTGGCTAGAATTTGATAGAAGTTATCGCATAAAATGGGATAGAATTTTTTTTAGTATTTTTCAATTTGATAGTGCGTTGATATTTTGACACCTTCTAACTTTTCATAGAACTTCATAAAGACATTCACCCGAAAGAATTCATAACTACGTTGATGGTATTCCTTATCTAAAGAAGAAAGCATCTTTTGGTGTAGAGTCAAATTATTATATGATTATTGGGAAAGGGAACTGAGACTATAAAACAACAATACCACAACCAAACAAAACCTTCAGATAACTGACAAATGTAAATCCCTGACAATTTTCCCGTTTGTGAAAACGCACCTGAATATGTGACTGCTTAACTCTTATATTTGATGTGTTTCCCTCAGTTTTAGTTTGTAAACCTGATTTGATTTTTTCTCAATGGATTTATGAATTTCGAACAGCGGTATGCTACTGTTGCCTTTATTTAACTTATATTTAATAGATCTTAAACCTCTTTTTATCTCGCGATAATTGATCAGAAGAAGCGTGGTCTTGGTCTTATCTATATTCTTTATGAACTTGTCCAAGTCCATCATTTGGTTTACATGCTTAATGAACTTGTTCAAGTCTTTCATTTTGAATACGAACCTTTTACAAATGCAATTTATTAATTTTGGTTAAATTGTGATTGAGGGCTACAACTTCACACGATTTAAATCATCTTATTTATTAATACGTCATAAATGATGTTTATTGATTCAGTCTATCTACCACAGCTTTATAGATATCGTTTAAAGCACCAGCATTGGTCAAAAGTACTTATTTAGAGCATTTATACCTAAATTCATTCGTATGGCGATTATGCTTATTTGAGTTCTTTGTAGATTTGCTTATCAGTTTAACTGGTTTTTATGTATTGCCATACTTTCCTCTAAGAGAACAAACACATTTCAAGGAAATCGGCATTTATGGACAACTTCTCTATACAGAATCATCAACTGACGATTTCAGCGGTGATGACTTCCTTGACCTTGCCATGCTGGTCATCTTTTTAGTTTAAATTTTTCAATCTTTTATAGTTTAAAGATTATTGAAAACCGTTTTTAACCAGTCTTTCAAGGACAATAACACATATAAGGGACCACTGAGCAGCTGTATGGCAATCACGTTTATCAATAGATATTATCTGGCTGATCTGCAAAGTATCTTTCCGTTTATGAAAAATTTTCAACTCGAAAAAGCAATAAATTAAATTGGATAAAACGTCATTCAAGTGCACCAACTACTATAAAGAGTCTAATAGATATAAGAAGATGTGGTATGAGAGCCAATGAGACAACCTTACATCCAAGTCACAATTTATAAAAGTAAACCATTATAGGTCAAAATACGGTCTTCAACACGGAGCCTTGGATAATGACAATTTCAATTCTGATGACTTATTTGAAATTCAATATTTGCTGAGATTTTTTTCGATTTTGTTTTGAATTTGTTTTTTTCTATAAAAAAAAAGTCTAGATAGTAAACTCAAACCAAATTTTTTTTAAAATATCGGTGTTTGGTCATGTGGAAAATCTGCCTCCCCTCTTTGTTATATTTTATTAATGATTTGCCGGCGTGTTCATTGGACACGATTTAAAACTAGATACCGAAATGATGATTGTGACAAAGTTTGGTTGCAATTGGTTAGGTGACTTTATATCTGTCCAAGATCCCACTCCCACTTGATAATGTAAGTACTGTATACTTTGACTATAAAATAATTTTGAATTCAGTTTTTTGTAGCTTTTCATTTTCAGTTATGATAGATTGAGTTATATATATATATATCACATATGATTCTATCATTGTATTGTTTACATCTTGTTTTCTAAATTTCCCATTGACAAAAAAGAAAAAAAAGGGCTGCTTATCATTTTTGTAATAAAGTTCTACATTATTTAACGGAACACAGTGTACAACTGTATTTGTTCGGACAACGGTATACTACTGTTGCCTTTTTCTTACTTAAATTTGGTAGATTTACTTTATCAATCCAAAAGTTAGGTCTTTTTATTAATTGAGAGGGTAAGCAATAATGAGTTTTTATGTTTTGCGGTCAAAATAAAGTACCACATGATCAAAAGGTTTTTATTATTTGAAGACTGTTTCTTACACTTTTTTATGCTCCGTTGTCTAAAATGTGTTTGTCTAAACAATATAAATTGTCGATGAAAATTTCAAACAAAGATATAAACTTGTTTTTAATTTTTAATTTTTCTCATTTAAATGAATATACATATAGTTCTGACAAAGTATTAGAAAGTAGTCGGTACCATATTCGACTAATAACCCTTTTATGATATAGTAACTAATATGTAACCAGCATTGAAGATAGTTCGTGAATTCCTGACGCAGTATCCATTTCTACCATCTTGTTTATCTCTTGTCTGTCTGTATGCAAATATTGTCTTTATCGGAACCTCTCTTGTGCCGACGAAATTTAAAGAGAGTATGGAATGAAATATCGGTCAATACGCAATATCTTTAACTTATCACAAAAATGCTCTATAGGCACTTTAAAGATATATTCATAAAGAAGAAATATTTAAATTATCGGCAAAAAGTGCTTTTATGTTTATCCAAAAATATAAACTTGAAATATATGTGTACGTTATTAAAAACTGTACCATTTAAACTATTGCTAAATCTCGATAAAATACATTCTGGCAATCATTGAAAATTGTCCAGTTAGACCATAAACCACCATTCGTACAATTTTATAGCAATTTTTATTTTTATTAAGTTTCTATTTATTAATTAAAACAGATAAATATCAAATTATTTAATTCAAAATGCAAGACATGAATTCGTCCTGAAAATGGTCAAAATGGCGTTTAGCAATCAAATATGAATCTTAGATATATCTTAAAATTCTTGGTTAATTATTCCAACTATGAAAACGATTCTAAAACTATTGTCGATTTACATAAATAAAAGAAATATTAAGTGTTATAGTACTTTAAAAGTCTATTTTTCTCGTTCAAGTTCAATGTCAATAATGTTTGGATAAGGTAGGTATTACAAGGTCGTCACATAAGTTAAAATATGTATCCTGGGACAAATCGAGTACAGTTGGACATATTCTAGTTTTCATTCATGACTGTACAGGTGAATTACTGGGTTATTTAATATAGATCAACAACGTTCAGTTACCTGCTGTGATATGTCTATATCAATGAATTAAACTTTTAAAAGTAAACATCGATTTTCAAATCTTTTTTGTTTTGAATAATGTAATCATAAGATGGTATAGTTTCAACTTTAGCATTTATGTGTTGTCACGCCTATTAATTTCAATTTAAACGCATCGTGTTAAATTCTTGTTTATTATTAATTTTTTTATTGAATAGTAACTAATTTTTAATGCATTTATCTTTTGTACTACGTTTTGTTCTGACGACTCATTGTACCACTACGGTAAACATCATGTATAACAGTTTGTGTTTATAGTTTATAACTTTCATCGCTTGACTTGGTAAGTTATGCTCGTGCGCAGCGAACTTTGGTGTTACATATATCACCAGTATATTCATATAAATAAATATAGACTTATAATTATGAGTCCCAACAATTATTAAAATCATTTGGACTTTTTCACACTGAGGAAGTAAGTCGATAAAAAGTTATTGCAATGTGCTAAAGTTAAATTAATAATTAATTATTCAATTTAAGACGTTGATTGAAAAAAATACTAAAACAAACTATTTTTTTAATCTTGTATAGATAAAGCAAGCATTAACCTCATTTTTATATATACATCTTGGAATTCATTTTTTGATTCAGTGCTAGTTAACAATTTTTACTATTCTTCGGTATAGTTATATCGTTTGTTATTTTCATAGTATCACATTAAATGAGTACGATTACAAAAAGCAAATAATTCTGTACAAGTCAATGTTAAGCTAACCAACAGCGTCTTTAACTATGAAAAAAACCAACGTGTTTAATTTATATTAAGATCGCAACTTTTAATACTTATCGAAGGTACACAGTTGTCTCCCTGAAAATCTTCTCATCTTCTTATTTTTAAGCGGAAGACGGATAAAGGACACATATATGCCAATCGTTTGCCTCTCAATCGCTCATAACGACATATGAACAAAACATAGCACAAACTACTACTAAGAGATATGCCATCAACAACACTACAAGGAAAAAAACTTGCAGTAAAGCGCATGCTCAATGTGAACGTTTAGACAGCCAATAATACAATGACAAATTAAATAATACTCAATAATATAGTCAAAGAATCCTTGTAGATACTGAAGCTAACCCCAAACCGCCTAGTCTGCTTGTTGAAAAAATCCTCCCTTCAAACTTTTTTTAGTTTATCGTTGATTGCATCTTCAGTCAGTCGAAGAAGCCTACGACATATTAGGGTCTAATTCTGAAATTGACTCCCACATAATACATCAAGGGATAAAAAAACTGTCATGCCCTGCTGATTAAAGAAAAATACTCACATGGTTCAGTCTGATTGAGGGAATACCTGCTGTGAATTACTTTTGTATTCTCAAATCTTTGGATCAGCTAACTCCCACCCACTGTCATATAAGGTACTTTTTTTTTTAGAAATAGTCATCCAATCATTTGTCAAAAAATAATCAAAGAAGAATCTAAAAACGGATTCACTTTGAATTCAAACAACCCTTAATGTCTTTCACCGGAAATGCCATTTACAGTTAAGATGATTTGCAATGGGAAGTAAAAAATATTGTTGGATCATTGATTTATCTGACATTAGAAATAAGAATATTATGATATCATATAACCGAAAGGTTAAGATACCGTCTTCATATATGACAATAGCGCAGGCTCTATGCAAGGCACACACAATTTCGATAATTTAGAAAAGTTTAACATTTATAGACAGAGACGATCATAAATCTGTTATGATACCAAATAATTGGAAGAACAGAACGGAATGAGAAATCACACAAATATAAGACACACCTGACATGGAATACTTAACATTGTGTATAACTAATTATCTCTTTTGAATTTCAGAGATATCAACAATGACAACAACTTGCTGTCGAAGATACATTGGTTCACAGTTATATAAATATGCTAGTTGTCGATTTAAGGCCACGATGGCAGCCATTTTGACATCTGAATGTGAAACTGAACATGTAAAGTCGTTTGAAGATATTCCAGGTCCGCCATCGCCGCCGTTTTTAGGAGCACTTGTGAATCATTTTCCTTTTGGTAATAATACTCATATTAAAAAAAACATATTTAAGGTTTTCTCTATTTGGTTTTATTCATAAAAACTTTTAAAATGTTGAACTTAATTGATTTAATAAGAATCAATTCAAATTGTTAGGACCTCTAAGTATGTTATACTTTGGATGTTAAAAAGACTTTATAAATCTATTCATTAAAATATTCATGTACAGCATAATTTTTTTCTTCTAAGAAATAATCAAACTATAATGTCATAATCATAGAAACATAAGAAACACTGAAGCGACAATATTAAAAACGACTATCACTGTTGAAGGTCTTGCAAAATACCAACGTGAAGAAACATTTTCAAAAACACCAAATCACAAATCAGGATAATTATCAACGAAAACCAAAATTTCATCACTACGAACACTCCTTAAAACTGCATATGAACATACAATGATGAACCTTTAAAATTGCAGATGTTATTATATTTCTTCTTTTTAGGTGCATTTCACGGGAAAACTCCCCCACAAATTTATGAAATGTGCCGGCAGAAATATGGAGACATATATAAAGAACGCATTTTTCACTTCTCATTCGTTCATCTATTTGATCCTGATGATTTTGAAACTGTTTTTCGAGCTGACGGGAAATATCCAATCAGAGAAGCATTTATGACCTTGACCCATTACAACAAAAAGTATAACGGAAATGTTCAAGGCATTATAACCAGGTAAATTTACTTAATACAGGAATAATTTGATTTGAATTAAAAAGCGAAATAAGAACATATCTTTCGTCTATTTTAAATACTTTTGGAACATTTTTACGTATGTTAAAGATTGTTTTTTGTTCTCCCAGTTTTTTCTATATCGATTATATCAACAGTTAGGGCAATGTCAATGACATGGAATTTTGGATAACTGGAGCTGGAGAGCATGTTCATGAAAACGATAGCTCACTTAGACTTATTAATTTAAACTGTTTTGATGTTAATGTGTGCTATTTCATCTTTTTTGTAGTCAAAATGAAACATGGCAAAAGCTTCGAAGTACTTTTCAACAAAAAATGCTACGACCAAAGGCAGTTGCTGCTTATTTTGATGAACAGTCAAAGGTTGCAGACGAACTTGTAGAAAAAATCTCACGAACCAAATGTGTAAATGGCATTATAGAAGATTTGCGGAGTGATCTCACAAAATTTGCAACTGAAGGTAAGTTCACGTTTGAAATGATCATCTGATGGTTTTCATGCCGTATAAGGTGTTTCCTTGAAGTTAATTGTCATCATATTCCAATATAGAGTACTGGGAAAGTTAGTTATAAAGTGGTATGATTACCAATGACATATTTATCCACTAGGGATCAAATGACAGTATATGTAAGCAATAACCCCATTTAATGATTACGTATTTTTTTTAATTATTCAGGAGCCCTGGTCTTGAAGTCATAAACTTTCGAGTCAGTTTTTTTGTACTCATACTCTAAATTCAACCAATCAAAATGCTGGGTTTTATGTTTCGAGAATGATTTTTGTGTTCCGAGCGCTGACCAAAGTTTTATGACTTCAACCCCTGAAGTTAATTTTGAGTTGTCGTATTTGGAGTATGACAAATTGTTTCACAAACTTTTTGTATGGACCATTTGGAGCTTCATATTATCACGATGTTAATATCGTTTAACCCCATGTTACGTCCTTATGAAATTGATAAATTCAGGAACTACTATAATGATTTTTTTCTGTTGCTGATTCACAGAATTTCAATACGTATTTTTATCAGTTTTGATTGGACCTGTCATTTAAAATGTTTGAATATTTGATCTATTATATTTTATTTTGGTTTCTTTTGCAGTCATGAATATGGCACTTTAAAACAAACTGTTCGCTGCTGTATAAGTCAGTGGTATTTTTTAGCTATTGACAGGTATGGCATATATCAGTCTCTTTGTCTACGCTAAATCTCCATACACAAATAAAAAATTAAGAACAGGTCCATAAGATGAAAAATGCAAAAATCAGTAACATTTTTGAAAACTAAAAGATATGTTTTTGTGTTTAATATTTAAAATTCTTTTCTATCTGACTTTTTGTAGATGTATTTCAAAAGGATACAAGACCATACAAACATAAAGTGTATTGTTTAACTGCCTCAGTTAGTTCATACAAAATTTACGGATGCTAAGTGTGTCAAAACATTCGAAATTTGTTCATAAAATATATTTTTCTATTTCCTACAGGTATTGGTTTGGTGTGCTTTAATAAAAGATTTGATCTGTTATTGAGTAAAGAGGAAAATGCTGAAGCACGACAGTTCCTATATTCTGTACGTGTAATTATGGAAACAACACACAATGAGTTTAGAAGACTTCCATTTTACAAACTATTCGAGACACCCTCATACAAAGAATTTGTGAAAGCAAAGATTTTTGTAAAAGAGTACGTATAACTGTGTATATTTTCTTTTTAAAGTGTAGCGTTATTTTACAGGGAGAACAGTCCAGCTTTACAAATATTTTGAAATTGAATAGCGAATAACTTATAAGGATAATGATTTTGTAATATCAAAGCTTTTTCACTTATTTTTTTGCCAAATTTGCGATGTTCCTTGAATAGAAGAAAAATACAAAGGTTAAAATACTTGATACCGCAATATCATCAAATATTTGAAATAACTATAAATTAAGGATAAAAACTTCCATCATCTTAAGAGTTACTCAGAGGGGTAAATAGGTGAAAGTGTCAACAGCTGATGGAAAGATCATTGCGGTCACAAATATTTATCAGAAAGACAACAGTAAACAATCCATGGAATTGTTATATCAAATCAACATTCGTCCTTATTTTAGTCCCTATTTTAGTACTAGAGGCCTTTCTACTAAACAACGTGTTTGGTGTTGCTTTTTATGATATTTTACTTTAAGAATAATACTTTTCAGAATGGCAAATAAATACTCTAAACAAGCTTTAAAAGAAATGGAAAAACGGTCAACAGATGGTACAGAAGTAAATGGCGAGAATGGCGATCTCATTCCTTATTTAATGAGCAAGTCATCATTAACAGAAGAGGAAGTTTTCAAAGTCATCAGTGAATTCATATTAGTAGGAGTCGATACAGTAAGCATTATATACTATATAGTAAAGGTTACAGTAGTAAACCGGTTTTCAAAAGCCATTAATCGATTGAGAGAAAACAAATCCGGGTAACAAACTAAAACACAGGGAAACACATCAAATATAAGAGGAAATCAAAGGAACACTGAAGTGCAACTCCAAAATGGTACAGGACATTTTGAGAAAAAAAAACCCGCTTAATGACAATTTAAACTAATATTGCTTAAATGACAACACTATGTGACAGAAATACAACAAACACACACACAAGAACACTAATGACAGCGAAACGAACAAACAAATATAATAAAAGTCGACACAACATGCAACTTATATCTAAAATTCATTTCCTATGTGACTGACCAAACATTTTTATCATATGAATAATATATTACCAAAACAACACGAGGAACAGCTGAAAAATACCCATTAGTGGTAAATATATCCTAACTGAAGAATAAACATGAAGAATACATAATTTCTCCAACATTTAATACACGTACTTTGATATATAATGGTTTACTTTTATAAGTTGATACTTGAATTTGTCTCATTGGAACTCATATTATATTCTATATCTATGAACATGTTTATCGACTATTTTCTGCAACACATAACGTTTATTTTGTAGACAAGTCACCACATAGCCTATATGTTATATTTATTGGGAACTCATCCTGAGGTCCAGGAAAAGCTGTACGAAGAAATGTCAAGACACATTGACAATACATTGTCTATCGACAATTTACAGCGAATGACATACTTAAAAGCAGTAGACAAAGAAGTTCACAGGTAATCAATCAATCAATCAATCAATCAATCAATGAAATTATCAAACAATTAATCAATGAACTTATCAATCAATACATCAATTATTCAATCAATTGTCGGTTATTCATTCAATTATTCAATTAACCAATCAATTAATCAATCAATACACTAATCGGCAAACAATGTATGGTAAAACCTTCTTCAGCAATTTATCAAGTATTGTTTTACATCCATACGTATATATCTGTGAACGACATTAAAGTTACCAAGAGATTTAGTTCAATAAAAATGTATATATTAAATAATAGTTAAATCCATCGAATGTTAGTTTGATTAGTTTCAACATATCCTTTATAGAACATAAATCATTCAATTAAAGTTAGGCAATTGTTTCAACCAATAAAATTGAGAATGGAAATGGGGAATGTGCCAAAGAGACAACAACCCGACCATAGAAAAAAACAACAGCAGAAGGTCACCAATAGGTCTTCAATGTAGCGAGAAATTCCAGCACCCGGAGGCGTCCTTCAACTGGCCTCTAAACAAATATATACTAGTTCAGTGATAATGAACGCCATACTAATTTCCAAATTGTACATAAGAAACTAAAATTAAAATAATACAAGACTAACAAAGGCCAGAGGCTCCTGACTTGGAACAGGCGCAAAAATGCGGCGGGATTAAACATGTTTGTGAGATCTCAACCCTCCCCCTATACCCCTAATCCAGTATTAAGAATGACAACAGTTAGACATTTTTGTTAACTGGTTTTCAGAATGCTGCCAGTTGCTGGTGGAACTATCAGAAGACTGACACAGGATATTAATCTACGGGGCTATCATATACCTGCTGGGGTAGGTTTGCATATAGATACATAGCAAATATGCATGTGTTTAATGCGCATGAAGGTGTAACGATTCTGTTTGGATTCAGTATGATTTTCACCCTATGCTGTTTGAATACCCAACATTATTAGTTTGATTTCTGGTGTCTGAGGGTCACACTAATCAAATGAGGAGGCCAATTTATTGTCCCATGAATTTCAAAATCATAAAGTATCATAATTATTTTTTCTTCAAACTAACGTCTTTCATATGTTTCTACGACCTGAGTCTGACGGATATTAGTTTTTATATTTTTTAAGGTCTTACAAAATGGCATAACGGCTTCATTCTCCTTAACCATAAAGCGCATGTACTTTTGGCATAAGAAGGGTAATCACTTATCGTTTATTTAGCACGAATCTAATTAAAGGGATAATTTGATGACTGTAAAATACATTAACCGATCGATAAAGTTAGTTTTAGATGACATGATGGCAGGTTCTGTCCCGGTTACAATGTTTGATTGTCCTTATGCACAACGATGAATTTCAAACATATCACCTACCTGTGTTGTGTTTTCTTTAGAGTATGGTCAATGTATTCTTCTAAATTTAACGTACAATACAAATGATTTATACAGTAAATAAACTTATCATAGATGCTAGGATTGAAATTTCATATTAGAGCCAGACGCGCGTTTTGTCTACAAAAGACTGATCAGTGACACTCGTATAAAAAAATGTTAAAAAGGCCAAATAAAGTACAAAGAAAACCAAGTTTACGATTTGTTTGCATAACACCTGTAGTCGTTAATATTGCATTAAGATTATGAATATAGTATGAATAAAAAAAACTAAATTTTTTCTCCAATTATTACAGACAACTATTGCAGTTCACTGGGAACAGTCGATGCTAGATGAGGTCAACTTTAAAGATGCTCTTTCCTTTAAGCCAGAACGATGGTTGCGAGAAAACGCTGATAGAAAGGAAATTCATCCATTTGCTGCAATACCATTTGGAGTAGGCCAAAGATCTTGCATTGGCCGACGGTTTGCTGAACAAGAGACATTTCTTGCAGTTGTTAAGGTAATTTTGAGATGAAATATAGTAACGTATTCAGTTATTGCACAATAATTGACAAAAAACAAACACAGCATTTCAGAATTTCACAAACTATTCCAAATCTTTATCATTATGTGATTATAATTGTTTGAAGTTTTAAGATCAAAGCAAAGCCTTTGTCATTAATATAAACAAGCTTTATATTCAAAACTATGAAAAGTTTAAAAGCTTTTCTTTTGATATTGTAGAAAATACGAAATTATTGCACTTTAAGAGAGAGAAAAAAATAAACACAGCTCTTACCACAAACACAACCTCATAACAGTTATTTCAAATTTAAATTTACCCTTTCACCTAGCATACCTATTTGTGTGTCATTTTCGTTCCATTAAAGTTTCAGTGAAAAATAATATTACTATGAATTTTGATTTGTTTTAGATACTTCAAAGTTATGAAATAGAGTATGTTGGAGAAGATCTGAAATTAGACTATGGCGTCAATGTTGCTCCTGCTACCAAAATGAGATTTCAGTTTACACCACGAAATCCAAAAGACTGAACAGAAAATGGAATGACAACTGGTAATACATCCTGACGTTTACATGATTGTCCATTCCAAAACAACGTAAATGTGATATGATTCCCATGGCCGGATGACAACGTGATAATTTTACTATGTACAATGATTGAAATATGGCTACCCCTCTCTTGGGACATTTCCGGTCAGATTTATGAATGAATTTGTGACTTTTATTTAAGTGCATTTATTATTTAACGTAAAGCATTCTATAAGGATGTGTGCCTTATGAGGAATAAAATCTCAGAGTAGAAAAACAGACAGACACCCATAATAGTAAAATATATATTTTACTATTGAATAAGAGGAACTTATACTGGGTTCGTCCTTTGTATAAGTTCTTGTTTTTTACTGCGACAAATATTGATTTTATGATGCGAACAGTTTTCCAGATAGAATGTAAATACAAAGCTTATAATGTTTTCTATGTAATATTTATCAATTTAAAAAAAAAACGAACTCAACGGTAGAAATATCCATAAAAAGTGACAAGACCACACGCATAATACTATCAACCAAATAGGATAAAAAGATTGCAAATATCGCCCAGTAAAATCATTAGGGGTCTTTAAAATTCTTTTGGTCGTTTGCAAAAGTTTAAATTACACCAATAATCCGTCCATTGTAAGTTTCTAAGATTATAATATGAAACGATTGACTAATTTTTCTTTTGCTGCCTTAAGAATCTGATGCAATCATGAAAATGAGAGAGAACAATAAACAAAACAGTCGACCCCATAACAAAGGCGTAAGGATTTTGGGGTTCTTATGAATAAAATGAATTTATGGTAAAAACTGTTGAATTTAGAATAGGCAAATTGATAAAATTTGTAATGTAAATATTTTGACGCGATATTGTACAAATATGACAGTATATTTGATTATAGTTATATATAAGAGTATTGGTCACACAGCCAAACTACAAATTTTGACGCGATATTACATACATATGATACATTATTTCATTAGAGTAATATTTGAGACTCACCCCAATAACGCAAACATAAATCGATATATTTTGACGCGATATTGAACACGTATAACATTATATTTTAGTAGAGTAGTATTTAAGATTTGCTCAATTTGCAAAAAACTGTACATATCAATATAATAGGACGGGCTGTTCAAGCTCTTATGTAAAAAAAGTAGTTTCCTGTTTATCAATTTTTTGTTACAAGAATTGTACATTAATATATATATATATATATACATATGTGTAAATACAATTTTATCTGTACAAAGATCACTTAAAATTCACTTTAAAGCGATTCTAGAGAAATAAACCTCACCTTTAAGATGTTGTTAAATGTTGGAGGAAGTTTGTAATTTTTTATTTCAATCTAATTCCTTTTTATCTATGACTTTCAATACTTAACAATAGTGAAAATATCATTATAAGAGGTTTGATATTAATGGAAGATCATAAAACTACTAGCAAAAAAATGAAATTTCTCTAAAATCGGTGCCATCACATACATTGAAACAGACATTATTATAGAGTGCAATATATCAAAAATTTATTTGTGTATTTTGTTAAAGTATTTGTTAAATGTTGTATGTAAAAGTTTATTAAAAAAGTTATCAAAGATACCAGATTAATCATCAGTACGCCACAAAAAATAAATAAGAATTTTTTTTTAAAGAATCCAAGGTGATTGAAAAAAAAAGGAATGTTCATTACACTTTGCATCTCGACTATGTCGTCAACAAACGAAGCAACTGTAAAACAATTGTCATATTCATGTCCGTACAGGACAATTTCCAAGGAAAATGGTTACCCAAACCTCGATTTAGAGCCCTCAGCCTTCCAATTTGACATTTGTTGTTTTTAATACTGTAACATTGACACAACTGTGTGAGGAACACAGACCGACATAGATCGTTAGCATGACTGAAGCGTGTTAAAATTAAATGGTTTTCAATATGAACTTTGGTAAATGAACCCCGAAAATAAATAACGTCTACTGCCTAAGGTCTTTACCTTAACATCACCAGGTATTGGTTGATCTACTAGTTTTCCATAATCTCGAAAAGTTTTTTTCTTCTTCTAATACATGTTTCTCCTGATAGCAAACTGGAGCTGACTTGAATTTCTGTTTAGTCGTTGATAAATACACACTGTCACATTGTTCATCATAAAACGCTTTATTTACTATCTTAATAAGCAATACCCTTTGTTATGATCAAAAGGCTTTATAATTTATTTTGAAGGAAACATTGACGTTTCAAAAAGCGTATATGAAGTCATCATTAGAATAGTATTGACTATTAATAACTTTTGGCGTTCATAGTCCACCAATGAGATATATAGACACAGTGGTAATATAAGCGTTATAACGTATTGGTATAGTGCACAAGAAGAACACTTATATATTGATTCATCATGGACAAATGAGATATCCAAAAAAAGATATTAAAAAAACCCACTTAGGAACATTGATACGTATTCTCCTTAAATTTATTTGAATATAAAAATAAAATTGAGAATGGAAATGGGGAATGTATCAATGAGACAAAAACCCGAAAAAGAGCAGACAACATAAATGTTTTAGTTATTGTTAATTTATTTCACTGGACGAGTCAACAATTGAACCAAGCAATCAATAATCGATAATTTGTTATTCCGTTACTATACAAATGACAATACATTACACAGGCGAACATTAATAGATTTATCTCCTGTAAAGTGTATTTGTTTTTGTAAAACAAATGTGATGGTATGCTATCCATACGAATTTTGCCAATTCATCTAACCCCCTAGAAATGATATCGTTCCAGTAGACAGACAACATTCAAAGGTCGAAAAATGTGTGAGGTATAAGTCAATATTTGTCACTCGGTGAATTAAGGTATCTATCGATCAGAAACCTAGTTTAAAAAGTAAATAGGACAGTTCAAATATAATTGCCCTTATAAGTATATTTAAGTGTAATCTATATATATATGTCTATATACATACCCACTTTTGAACTTGTTGTACCCAATTTTTCTACATTGAATTAAAGATATTTGTGACGTCACACTTTTAAATTGTACAACAGTTATAAAACACCGACTAAAAATTTAAACATACAATAGTGTCTTTAAAAATCTAAAAACAAAAGAATATCTATTTATGGCTGCACTAAAAAAAGTAACTCTTTTGAAATGCATACGTTGTACATAAAAATCATCTAAAAAGATGCACTCAGAAACAGATAATACACATAAAAATATATTTTCAGAATTTCATGAAGATGTCTTAAAGCAGTAAGTACTATTATAGGCAATTTGTATGCGCAAATTTATCGCAGATATATTCAAAAATACCCCCAAAAAATCGGCCTTATGTGTAAAATATCAGTGTCTGATGATACAAATATTATACATAACTATCAATTACCAACTAAGCTAGAATAAGTTTTATCATTACTGAAACGAACCACATAATGTAATAGCATACACACATTTACTTATATAAAACATTGATCGACAAAAATAAGGATTAAAATTTCAAATTGTAAATTTCCCATTTTTGAAAAGTAGCATGCACACATCTTCTATGTGAAGTATAAGCTTTCGCAGAAAATGCGTCATTCAAGGTCGTATGATAGATACAACGAAGTCCTTGTCGGAGCAAATACCTCTACTAATCAACTTTCTAAAAAGTAAAATCACAAAAATGGAAAGTCCTTGATCAAATGTCAAAATCAAAAGCTCAAACACATCAAACGCTTGGATTACAACTGTCATATTCCTGACTTAGTACATGCGTTTTCTTAAGAAGAAACTGATGGATTCAACCTGGATTTTTAGCTAGCTCAACCTATCATTTGTGTGACAGTTCCATAAAATTCTCTAATATTGACCACGATGTGTGAACAAAACAAACAGACATAATAGGTAAAAATGCCAAAAATAGGGGTACAGCAGTCAACATTGTTTTATAATCTTAATCACTAAAAAAAGATATGTACACAAAAATTTAACAAGGCACAATACCGGAATGCCGGGATGAACAAGCACAGAGTCACGTCTTTTGTTACATAGACCATGGAAGTTATATTTAAAAGAATAACATCGTCTTCACTTCAAAGGTTTCATCTGCGTTACCGCCCATTTTTCGATAACTCGTTAATTGGTTCAATATCTGGCATGGAAGTTGATTCTCCGCATTTGATCGATTAAATCACTGACACTTTTGGGTCATTTTCGTGTTCACGGAGAATTACGAACAGACACATTTTTGTCGTATATACGTGCAAAGTAACCCGAATAGTCCATGCGTTACATTCCGTTGATGTACGCTACCGAATAGAGTCATTCGTTCAATTTTTATTTTGGTCCAATTTTCCTATTTCTGGTTTGTTCGATCTTAATAGTTTAACCATATATGTAATATCAATTACATCTATGGTTTAACCGACAGCTATCACATATTAAATTTGAGAACAAGGCTTAGTCATTATCAATTTTAATATTTTCAGTTAAAAAGCCATTTCCGTAAGTTAAAAGATGATAAAAAAAATACGAAAGCAGCAAATACTTTCTTCTTTGAACTTTTAGAGTGATCAATAATGGATTTTTTTTCGTTTGATACCAAAATTATTGCAGTACTTTCCCCATTTTTAAGAGCTTTGATAACCTTACTTATTTCATCTGTAGTGATATCTACGTCTAAAATGTTATTAGATGGGTCATTATCTAAATTATCTTTTAATAGCTGGAAATGTTCCATTATGGTTTTATGGAAACTACTACAGTTATCATCACTTTTTGTTTTAATTTTTAAAGAATTGGACAAAATTGTCACGAGGTATGTCCTGAAGGGAGTCAGAACTGGCATGTATTTTATCTAACTTATTTAACATTGCCCAAAATGATTCTTTTCAATATTATCATTTATATCATTACAAATTTTTTGTTAATACATTTTTTGTTCATGTTTACAATGTCTTCTGAATTTTGATCTATATGTATAATATAATTTCTATATTTTCTATTTAGTGGAATTTTATTAACTAGTTTAACATAACTTTTGTATTTCTTAAGTCAGTACAGGAATGTAAAAACCATGGTTTCCTGGTTGATTTTCTTCAGTTTTTGTATGGGCTTTTTATGAATGAATTTAGCTGATTGTTTAGCACAGTAAAATTCAATTAAATGACTCAGTAATCGAGTCACTGTCATTGAAACTTTTGGCTATAAAATTTGCATATTTATCTTTAAAAATTTGACTTTAAAATTGAGAATGGAAATGGGGAATGTGTCAAAGAGACAACAACCCGACCAAATAAAAAACAACAGCAGAGGGTCATCAACAGGTCTTCAATGTAGCGAGAAATTTCCGCACCCGGAGGCGTCCTTCAGCTGGCCCCTAAACAAATATATACTAGTCCAGTGATAATGAACGCCATACTAATTTCCAAATTGTACACAAGAAACTAAAATTAAAATAATACAAGACTAACAAAGGCCAGAGGCTCCTGACTTGGGACAGGCGCAAAAATGCGGCGGGGTTAAACATGTTTGTGAGATCTCAACCCTCCCCCTATACCTCTAACCAATGTAGTAAAGTAAACGCATAACAATACGCACATTAAAATTCAGTTCAAGTGAAATCCGAGTCTGATGTCAGAAGATGTAACCAAAGAAAATAAACAAAATGACAATAATACATAAATAACAACAGACTACTAGCAGTTAACTGACATGCCAGCTCCAGACTTCAATTAAACTGACTGAAAGATTATGATTTCATCATATGAACATCAGGCACAATCCTTCCCGTTAGGGGTTTAGTATCATACCATCATAACATATATGAGAAGAACATAACCCGTGTCATGCCAACAACTGTTTTTAGAATAAATGTGTTTAGTTCCGATGCAAAGACCTTATCAGTGACTCAATATTAACGTCAAAATATGCAATCTTTAATGACTTGACAACAATATCGTAATTATATCCCTTCTTAATAAGTCTATTCAAAGGTTTTGTAAGTTTCTGAGGTGAATACTGACACCTTTGTGCTTTATAAAGAATATTACCATAAAAAATTGGATGTGAAATACCTGAACGTATTAGAAGTCTGCATGTTGAGCTATATTTACGAATGATGTCTTTATACCGATGATAAAATTTAGTAAATGTTTTGACTAGTTTGTGATATCGAAAACCCTGGTGTAATAATTTTTCAGTAATACATAAATTTCTCTCGTTAAAATCGAAAACATATTTTCTATGTATGAAGCAATTGCTTCATCAGTCAAAAGAAATGTACCCGGCAAAAAGTCTAGTTTGTGTGAATCACAAGGCACGGATGAAAAATTAGCAAACATTGCACAACTAATTGGGCGATGGTTAGAAAGAGAAGTAAAATCATGAACTACAAAATATCCTATTGAATCAATTAATTCTTCTGAAATAAGTGTGTAATCTACAACGCTACTACCGTTGTATGTTATACAAGTTGGTTGACCATTTAAATCACCAGTTGTTCGAACATTTCAAATTCTGATTTTGGCTTCTTTGCACATATTTAATAATAATTTGCCAGTATTGTTAGTGTTTTTGTGGTCAAGATTATTCCTTGACAATACCCTATCAGGATGATATTCTTAATCATCTAAGATTACAAGTTCAGGTACATTATCAAATTCAATACAATGAAGTTGGTTGTTCGTTTAGGGGTAAATTCAGTTAAAAATCTCCCATTGACTTTATTGCTAATCTATGTATGGAATTAAATTTATACTTGATTTACCTTTAGAAATTGGAAACTTTCATATAACATTCATGAAAGTACAAATGTAGCCCTATCTTTTGCAACAATAGAAACATAGGGTCATGCGGCATTTTTGGGCATTCACATGGCCTTGTTTACAAACAATGTAGATTCGCACTGATTTCCTATACGGACCCCCATTACTTTTCAACACTGTAGTAAACAAATTTCAGTACATTCAGCATTTTTTTTTCCAACTCTAGTTTTGATCCATCTGCCAAAAAATATTTATTACAAACATTATCTACCAATTAGAAGAGCATATGACTTCAGTGTTATACAGAAAGCTCTCCCCTAAATGGGAGGTCCCTGATGACGTATATTTATTTACTGAATTTACCCCTATAGGCATTAAAATCACCTTGTATAATGATGTCACCCATACTACTATATTTTTTTTACATCACTGAGCAGAATAGAGTATATTGATTCTATATCATTATTTTTATTATTATAACTTGAATACTCAGGAGATATATAAACTACAGCTACAAAAACATCTCTACTAATACTTAAAAAACATATGGTCTAGTTTTATCCAGAGTATATCAGGATGACTGTTTATCAAAGATTTCACCCCTTTGGAAATTGAACTTTTTGAAAAAATAATAATTCCTCCAGAATATCTTCTTGCTTTCTTATGCCTTTTCCTGCTTCTAGAATGGACTAATTCAAAATTAGGAATGGAAATGTCCTGGATATATTCATTACCTATCCAGGTTTCTACAAAACTAGCAATACTAAATTTAGAAACTATATCTTGAAAATGCGGGTCATTTGCTTTCTCACTTGAGAGACCCTCTATGTTCCACATGCCAATTTTTAAAGATTTTCATTACTTTTAACTTTTTTTGCTAAAGGTCTCATCATGAAATAAAATATAAAAAGATGTTGAATAGAAGATTTTAGAGTTAAATAATGATACAATTATTTTATCAAAATTACAAAGAAAAAAAAATCAAAATATACAATGTATACACATGTTGTACTACATGCACATGTATTTATGAATAGGAATAAGAACATTTTCCTAATTGAATGAAAAATAATGATTATTACAAAATTGAATTAATTATATATATAATGACTAACAACCATGTATGACTAGAACTTTACAATCAATGCAAAATAACAAGTTACATTTGTGCATGTTGTTGATCCGGAGGTGGAAAATGAATCTGACCAAAAGGAGGAACAGACCATGGATTTCTACAATTATTAAAGTTCGGATTATTCATTGCGTGGTTTGTTGGTAGGAACCATGGCATCATGTTTTGTTGATTGAATGATGGTGAATACTGGTGGTCAAAACTATGCCCATGATGTGGATTTACACTCTGTTGTGAATTCATGTTTGTATTATGGTTTGCCATGTTTGGTCTATCGCGGCGATAAAATGATTGGTGAGTTGATCTGCTAAAGTTGTTGTCACCCTGTCTTCGATTTCGTTGGTTTTGGGTGTTATTTGTGTATGGAATGTTCAGAGCGATCTTAAGGTGTTTAACAATAGCTGGTAGCCCCTTTCCATAGTTCAAGTGGACATAATCATGAAACATATCATAGCTTGGATCAAATCGTTCAATATTATAGATACTAGGGTACAGATCGCATACCAACTCGATGGTATTATTGGCCTCATTCACGATATCATCATATATGTCCTTTCTATAGGTGATCGGTAGGACATATATGTTTGAGTTATTCCACGTTTTTGTACACTGATCCAAACATTGGGAAAATTCATCCTCGTGCATTCCCTTCCCTTGTAAATCCCTTGCGCCAATATGAATAAGAATATTCTTTTGTTCATATCTTTGTCCGTTTTTCAGAACAAAGCTTTTACATGTTTTTGCACCTCCCCGAATGTAGCGAACTACAGTTTTACCTTGTGGGGTAAAACGTTTAGGTTGCATGCGACGTAAATAGAATCTCCAAGAATCAATACATTACACTTTGTTTTGGTCACTTGTGACAATTTTGTTGAAGTATTGTTGATATCTGATATTGGAGTACTTTCTACCTGACTTATGTCATTATGTACGGAAGGGCTTTCATTATCATTACAGGTTCTCCTGTTATTTTCAAGCTCTTCCACACGGTCCTGTAAACTAGTGACTATTGAAGAAAGAGATTCAATTGATGTTGATTGCTCATCTCGTTTTGAGATGACCTGTTTTATCTAGGTATCTAAATCGTTTGATTCTATGTGAAGAGAGTCCAGACTGTCATTGCAGTGCTTCACCTTATCATCAATGGATTTTCATTTTTTTGAGTGTTAAATGAATTTGTGATGACTGACTGGACGTTTTGTGGCACTTTCTCTTGAATACTATATATTTGTGCTAGCTTCTCGACAAATGATTTCATTGTTTGATCCATCACGGACAATATTGAGTTAATTTCATTAAATTTTACTTCAATGGTTTTACTGTGTTGCAGTTCTCTGTTTTTTGGTGTTAACTTAGTTTCCCTCACAACTGACTTTTTAATAGGCGTGGAAGCAATAGTGAAATCATCTTCATCATGTAAATTATCAAGCCCTTTATCATGTGAATCATTCAGAACTTTCGGAATAGTCTCATCTACATTGTCTATAATACTGGTGTTATTCAAATTTGGAACAGATATTTCATTGTTAATGTTTTGATAAATTTTGCCCTTGATTACCTAAAGGATCTGTCGGAGAACTAGGTGCAATTTTGTCCTTAGATAACAATTGATCATGTTTGTTAAAAGTTTATTTTCACGGTAGAATTATGATTCTTTTCGGATTCAAAAACAACTTAAATTACACTGCCCTTTTTTAATAAACATGCCTTTGCTGGGCCAAAGTGGTTGATGATAGCTTGCTTCCAGCATTCAGAACGTAGCGACTTGAAAGTTACATTGTTTGTTTTTCCATCACACTGGGTGTGAATTACAGGTGTTTTAATTTTTGCATCTGTTACATTTAAATCAGAATTTATATGTTCATTTTCATCTGATATGTCTAGATCATTGTCCGTTAAACAATCACGCAGTTTAGCTTGGGGTTTCGATACACGTGTATTTGTCGCGTCCGCCATTATGTGTGTGAATTTGGTGAGACATCAAAATTAGAAATAAATGTGTACAATTGATAACTCTTATCTCTTCATTCCAACATATTCTAAATAAATTACAGCATTTGCATCTTTGATACTGATGTTGCAATATTAATAATGTCGATTCATACAAATAATTTACATTTTTTATCGGACAAAAATATCTACTTTTTGTTTACTTATTCACCGGAAGTTCATTTTGATTTTTATATGTTACAGCTTCTCATTAATAAATCACGGATTTCACACAGGTGCTTTATAATTACTGGACTCGATAAAATCACGTGACTGATAAGTAATTCCAGATGCTATTATACAACCGCGGTATCACAAATAGTTACCAAAGGGGTGTTATCGCTAAGACTATAATTGGATAAAATCATATGACTTTAGCGTACTAAATTATAATCCTGGTAATACATGCTAATCAGTCGTTGTTATTCCTTTTAAATATTACGTCCATGCATAGACACACAAAAAAGCATATTGGGGCCCTTTATAGCTGACTATGCGGTATGGGCTTTTGCTCATTGTTGAAGACCGTACAGTGACCTACAGTTGTTAATTTCTGTGTCATTTTGGGTCTCATGTGGAGAGTTGTCTCATTGGCAATCATACCACATCTTATTTTTTATATATAGACAAAATGTATTAGCGAAAATGGAAGATACGAACACATTAATGAATATAGAACAATGAAAAACTACGTGATGTATAAGTACAGAGCCACTTCATATGTAACAAAAAACCACAAAAAAGGCATTTAGACAAAGCATACTAATAACAAATACAGAGAAGAATACAAAAATTATCAAATAGATATTCAAGAACAGACTTAGCAGTAAAAGCAATATTTACAAAGACAAATAAAACAATACTTTAACACGTAATTAAGATGACAAACAACGTCAGTACACAGATCCTATATTTCTAGACCATCGTGTATCATTTGTAAAGTTGATACGGAATATTTATCACAACTTTTGTTGGTGAACTTTTTGGCTAAAACGATTTCATTTGAAGCATTCACGCTACGTTAAAGTATTCGACTGGTACAGTTATGAACATTACTTACTTTATTAACAAAGAAATACAACAGATGTAGGATAATGTCACATCTTACAGTATTTTATCTATGACGAGATTTCATTTTTCTGATTTTTCTGATTAAGATAAGAAAAAGAGGAATCGCAAAAATGTTTTAAGGTTTAGGAGTGTCTTGGCTTTTTTGTTTTGTTTAGGAATATTTGGTCATCAATGCTTTTTCACTACGTACTTTATTTAGCCTTTTAAACATATTTCGAGCGTCACTGATGAGTCATTTGTAGATGAAACGCGCGTCTGGCGTAAAAGAAAATTGTTAATCATATTGAGCTTATTTACAACCACTGGGTCAATGCCACTGCTCGTGGAGTTTTAATCTTCTGAGGGTATCACCAGCCCAGTAGTCAGTACTTCTGTGTTGACTTCAGTTATCATTGATATGTTCACAATTATAAATCAACTGTTAACAAAACTTTGAATTTTTGAAATACTAGGGCTTTTTAACCTCTGAAATAGATTACCTTAGCTGTATTTTGCAAAACGGTTAGAAATGTTTGGTAATCAATGCTGTTCAACTCCGTCCTTTATTTGACCTTTTAGACATTTTTTTATTCGAGCGTCACTAATGAGTCTTTTGTAGATGAAACGCGCGTCTGTCGTAAATATTTTTTTTAATCCTGGTATCGGTGATGAGTTTATTTGCACCGATCATCCGCCACACGAATCCTCATTTATTCAAAATGTATAAAATAGGAAAAATAAGTGATTTATCAAACCACGAGCACATTACACTATTTGGTTAGCCGCATACACATAGGTTAACTCACTTTTGAGTGTGCACTCAAACAGTATGCCTTGTCGAGCAGGTATCATGTCGGGAGCACACATCTGATAATTAAATATGAACATACACCAGCATTACAAATTTATTATGGCATTTTACGATTATTAATGAGATAGTTGACAAATGTGAAGTTGAGATCACCATGTTTTTCATAGATTTAGGCACATATTTAGTTAATTGTCAATATCAAAACAAATGGATTAGGGCAAGAAACAGCAATATTCTTAATCTAAGGTTCAGTAGTATATATATTAATTTATATCAATCATTCGTTAAGGTAGTTCGCTTCTCAGTTTTGAAAGTAATTAACTTTTCGAAACACTAGTTTATATTGATTGGGGATTAATGAAGGAATTCAAGGAGCAAAAAAAAATAAATAGGTAACCGTGCTCGTTTTCGATATATTAGCCATTGAAATTTTTGCTGGAAAATGTTCTCTCTTGACTTTTCATGGCTTTATTATTGACAAGTAAAAGTCCTCAAAAACTATCAAAAAGTAATAAAATTAAAAAAAAAAATTAAAACAGGCAGCTCATCATTATACATGTAAAAGAATTATAAAAAGAAAAATGGGGGTCACCGGGCAAAATTTGTTAATGCATTCAAACTGATAAAACCAGAGGATTCCGAAAATCTGACCAAAATTCCAAAACATGACAAGCCAGCTACCTTAAAACGTGGGTTATTAAGTGACTAGGCACGCCCAATATATCTGAAAGTTCACTAAACCAAAGGATAAGTTCTGAATATATATTATAGAGTAGTACTATGAAACTTTTTGATTTGTAGAAATTATAGATTTAATCTATGAAGGACAATATGTGAAAATAAAAACTCATCAACGATGAAAGGCGTATAAGTGTATAAGCTAGACACGTGATTCATGTACATAAGATTGCACACAGACATCATTTTCTCTCATTTTCTGACCGGTGTGAGAAAAATATTTCTCCTCACTAGTGAAACATCTGTTCTAGGCAAATGGTTGGTTGAAATTTAATTGTGACATTAAATTTTCTTGTTTTTTTCTGAATTTCCTTATTGTGACGTCATGAAAAAAGGCGACCATGTCTGATGACGTCACATCAAAAGTACACAGCTTTCCTCATATCTTTGAAAACGAAGAATAAAAATCATAAGAGAAACAGATTCCACCACTGTTACTTCTGTATTACGATATTCCTCCACTCTCAACAGTTAAATTTTAATTATTCAAAAAGCTCGGAGCCTCGCGCTTTAAATATTTTAATTTAACTGTCTCGAGTGGAGAAATATCATAATACTCTTGTTGCAGTTATGGAATCTATATATAACTGGCACCTTCTGAGTGAATAAACTATTAACAATAGACAGTAAATTTGAACACGTCTTTATTTATTGTTTTATATGTTTGATATATTATTTAAACAGTAGTATTTTCTATATCATACAAGTATATTTTTTACATTTGAAAACGAGTTTGGGTTTTGTTGTGCATGTCTCAAATTTATTTAAACAGAACACAATCAACAACTTTGCACAGAGTATGTTAAAATACATTTCACTTCATATGAAACACAGAAAAGAAACAGAATATGGAGCGGACTGATAATATACAGGTAGTTTCTAAACTCTTTTCAAGTTATGCAATTTAAACGTGTATCTTTTATAAAAGTTATCGTATTGCAATACTTTGAATGTAACTTTATTTTGTTGGCAGTTGTAGGTTAAAATGGTTCTATCAAAAATTTCATTTTAACGTTTGGAAAAAAGTAATCACCGAGGAAAGTTCAAAACCGAAAGTCCCTAATCAAACGGCAAAATGAAATGATAAAACACATCAAACGAATGGACAACAACTGTAATATTCCTGACTTGGTACAGGCATTTTCAAATGTAGAAAATGGTGGATTGAACCTGCTAAACCACTCTTTTGTACGACAGTCGCATCAAATTAAATTATATTGACAACGATGCGTGTAAAAATGTCAAAAATAGGGGTACAACAACAAAAAACAGGGGCGGGATTTCATGTGCTGCTCCACATGTGGCACCCGTCGTGTTGCTGGTGTTATTACAAAGCTGGTAAAATAGTCTTATTCGGAAGGTCACATTCGTGGAAAAGGAAATGCTTTTCAACTCAGAATCATGTCAGAATCAGAGTATTGACTAAGGATATCTAACCCGAGAAGTGCATTTCATTGAAATATATTTGAAACAGCAGTGGCGGTCTAATCACAACAAATGAATGACATATCATATACATTGAAATATCTTGAAAGAATAGTTTCAAATCACAGATATTCACCTCCTGCCGCCTACACTAAAATATAAACTGTAGCTATCGGTAAAAAATAATGTGAAATTAACTTAATTTAGAATAACGCAATAAACGTTTCAGTTTTGACTTTATTACTCAGAATTCCTGAGAAATAAGCCTTTCTACAATACAATACAATATTTTGAACACGATTTGCTATTCCATATCCAAGTGCCTTTTATTTTACTGTTTATGTTTAGTTTAATTAGAGTGTGATAATTTGTCTGTAAAAATTATAAAGATAATGACATTGCATTTCATGCGTTTGTATGGTCATTTGTCACGCTATTAAAATAAAAATAGTTATGGTTTGTTTATATATAGTCACCTTTTTAATAAAATATTGGTACTAAACCATTGATGTATGCAATTATCACCTTTACAAGGCCCTAGTTTTCAGACAAGTACGTTCATTTTGCCCACTTGGTAGATTAGAAAATATAGTTTTATTCAGTTTAAAAAAAATAGTAAACAAGATGTTAACTTTTAATAAAAGTCAGATAAAAACTGTAAACACAGTAAAATGCTGGTGTTGCGGAGAATTTAATAAAAAAAATAAAAAATCTTTCAAGTATTTTTGTCAAGTAGGCACTTATCTTCTAGTTTCACATCACACATTGAATCAAAAAAATAATAACACGTTGAAACAGCGAAAACTGTATGTATAATACTCTTGACCCAGAAGACCAAGGGAAGCTGGTAAAGGTATACAGTTATAGCCTGCATGTAGAGTGGACCCTAGTTAACCAATTGACCCCAACAGTTGATAAGTGGGAGTGAATTTGATCTTGGTTCAGCCGTCTACAGAAGGTCATTGGACCAAAAATACCAGGAGTCGGTAATGCATGTAATCATGAATTGATGGTCGATATTTTAGTCAACATTTTTTTTAACAGTTGTTGGCATGAATATCATTATGTGGTCATTTATAAACGTGCTGTTTACAAAACTAAGGATTTTCTTATCCCATGCAAAGGTTACCGTAGCCATATTTGGCACAACCTTTTTTTAAATTTTGGATTCTAAATGCTCTTCAACTTTGTAATTGTTTGGCTTTATAACTATTTTGATATGAGTGTCACTGATGACTCTTATATAGACGAAATGCGCGTCTAGCGTACTAAATTATAATCCTGGCACATTTGATAACTATTTAGACCACTGGGTCGATGTAACTGCTGGTGGACGTTTCGTCCCCGAGGGTATCTACAGCCCAGTAGTCAGCATTTCGATTCTTAAAGGTCAATTATGTGGTCAGTTTTATAAATTTCCAGTTTACAAAACTTTGAATTTTTCAAAAAACTAAGGATTTTATTATTACAGACATAGATTACCTTAGCTGTATTTGGCACAACGTTTTGGAATTTTGGGTCCTCAATGCTCTTCAACTTTTTGCTTGTTTGGCTTTATAACTATTTTCGCGTCTGACGTATTATATTATAATCCTGGTACCTATTTACTAATAATTACACTATTCATATTTCGATTAAAAATTTGAAATCGATTATTCTTATTGGTATTGACTCTGAACGACGTTTTGCAATAAATGTGTATGGAATGACTTTGTTTTCTTGAAACGGGCGTCTGACGTAAATATAACATTTCATTCCTGGTATCTATGATGAGTTTATTCACCTGATTGTTGGTGAGAGTATCTTGTTAATTAATTCTTTTCACTCAATGCCAATTTTCCTTAACAACTTTGTACGAGTGTTTGACTAAATTTCGCGAGATGATTCAAATTGTCAGAAATTTAATAGTCTATGTAATTCACGTCATTAAAAGAGTGGTGAAAGAAGATCAGACGGTTGTTAATCTGTGCGATATATAAACATTCAGATATATTTGTAGGCAATGTTTTAATTTTCACTTTAAATTTTTTAGAAGGAAAATCTGCAAGTGTATATACCAATAAGGAATCAATAATATCAGTAATTGTGAAACAAGCCTCACATTCACATGAAGACTTTCAAAAGTACTTAATATTGTTAAAAAATTATCAGTGCAAATAACAGGAATTGCAATAATTTGGTGTCCAAAGTACTTGTGAAATATTGTCTCGTGGGAAACTAATATTTTGATCTTTGTACATGAAAAAAAAAGAAAGTATATAGCCGTTACAAAACAAAATGAACTGATCAACAACTACCCATATTGTAATTTATTTGAATGCGACAATATAAAAAAAAACCTCCAGAATATTGGCATTCTCTCTTTTTTTCCTATATTGTCATCAAATCGTTGAGAGACAACTATACCCGCTCCAGAATATTGGCATTCTCTCTGTTTTTCCTATATTGTCATCAAATCGTTGAGAGACAACTATACCCGCTAATGGCTATGCCTAATGTCATAGTGTGGAAAATTGATAAAAATGATTTTAAGGTATTTTCCTTTCAGATTTGCACACTTTCCGTATTTAGCATTGCACTGATATTAACAGTTAAATACTGACGTAACACAAAGAAAGAATCATACGATGGAGCCTCATGCATAGGAAAAAAAGGTTTGTAATAAAATTCAGCCTTAATGTCACCCAACAAAATGCATTAAATACTTCGCCAAAGTGAATTAATATAAACACATTCCTGTATACGCTGTACGGATACTTAAACAAATTGAATACCAGAAACCATATCATACTTTAATAAAACGTTCAAATGCTCAGCATATGACATAAATAGAAAGAGCAAACATGTTATAGTCACTAAGTTTATTTTGTTTAAGAAAAAGTAAAATTTCAAAAATACTAAATTCCGAGGAAAATTCATGACAGAAAGTCCTTAACCAGATGCAAAATCAAATTCTGAAACACATCAAACGTATAGATAACAACTGTCTTATTCTTGACTTTGTGTAGGCATTTGTTATAAGAAGTATATAAAATAAAAAAAACTACATGACATTGCATCCTGTGTGCACAAAACGAATTTACTATGGTTCCAGTTTAAAGCAAAAAAGTAACTTAGCTGATATACAACAAAACAGCCCAAACAACCTAATAAAATTGGACCTACCATAGTGTGTGTACTTATATCAGCAAAACAGAACAAATGCCACATGAGGAGTAGGATCCGCTTACCCTTCTTGATCACCTGATATCATCACTGTTGGGGTTCATGTTGGTCAATCTTTAATGTTCTTTGTTGTGTTTTTTGTAGCGTTGTTTTACTTTCTGTCGAATATTTTTACAAGGGCATTCTTGGTTTTTTTTTCTCGATTTATGAGTTATAATCATCGTCTATCTTCTAAGATTCTTTATGCATACAACCCTGTCTTTGTTGGGGGGCCGTGCAGTGACATTAAATTATAAACCTCTACGTCGTATGGTCTCATTTGAGAGTTGTTGTCTTTGCAATCATACCACATCTTCCTATTTTGAAATTATCTTGATTTTGTCATTAATATTAACATATAAACCAATGTTTTCCCTATAAATTTGAAATATATCAATATAGTAGATATATATATTTGTCATATATTTATATATGCCTGCTGTTTATTCCATATTGCGCAACTTTGACTCGCACCTTTTATCATACCCTGCATCACACCTTACTCATTTTTTTCTTCCTTTTCACGTTCATTTAAATTTATACAAGCTTCTCAACAAATACTTTTCTTCAAAATTGGTCCTAAATGAACATTACGGTGATTCGTGTGTGACGCAATTTATTGAATGACATCATTGTTTGGCATATGACGTCACACACATCGTGTTTTCATGTTTTTTGGCACACGAAATGCAACTATAACAAAGAATGCATTGAAATGCCATACAAAACACACAAAAAATACAAGAAACAAAAGTAGAACTGAAGGTTACCAAGGTGCTATATGAGAAAGCGTATAAATATGGCAAAATCCGCATTACATGCCGTATCACCCTCCAGCAATATCATCCCTCGGGCCTAAAGGCCATCGGAATGATACTAAATATGATACGGATTTTGCCATGTATTATTCTCTATATATAGGAAGTTGTGGTATGAGTTCCAATGAAACATCCTCCATCCAAGTCACAATTCATAAAAGCAAACCATTATAGGTCAAGGTACGGTCTTCAAAACGGAGCCTTGGCTCACACCGAACAGCAAGCTATAAAGGGCCCCAAATTGTTTTTGAACATGTTCATAACTTTTGTGTTAGTTGTCCTGCTTTTTTAAAAATTTCATTCGAATGTCACTATTGAGTCTTCAGTAAAGGAAATGGATCGTCTAGAGTTCCCAACATTAAATGTGATATCTATGAGAAGTTTATTGATAGTAACACCACAAGCGACTTTTATGCACTTAATTGACCAGATTATATCAACCAGTTCCTTAAGCAGTGCAATAAGCATGATTTGGACAGGCTTGAATAGTTTCATTATAGTTTCAACGACTAAATAATGGCTGATATCATACCAATAGCATAGGTACCAAATTTTTCCTCAATTCATAAACCATTTCTGTTGTTTTGCACTTTTCATGACATATCGCATGTTCTTCAAACCCTATTACAAGTATGTACAGTTAGATATAAATTATGAATAAAAAAACTGATTTCTGACGGACTGATGTCTTCGAATATCTGAATGATATGTTGGGTAATACGATAGAGATAAAACAATACCACCACATATGTATCACTAGCCCAGTTGTCAGCACTTCTATGTTGACATGAATTGATTAACTGTTACAAAAATGTTTTTGAAATACTAAGGCTTTTCTACCTCAGGAATAAATAACCTAGCTTTATTTGGAAAACCTTTAGGAATTTGTGGTCCTCAATGCTCTTCAACTTCCTACTTTATTTGGCCTTTTTACAAATTTTTGATTCGAGCGTCACTGATGAGTCTTTAGTAGACGAAACGCGCGTCTGGAGCAAATATAAAATTTCAATCTATGATGAGTATATTAAATCTGTACACAAATCTGAAATGTATATATTTTTTAAAATGGCGCCTTTAAAATTATTCCAATCAAATTTGTTATTGTAACATGTAAATTTATTAATAATTTTTTGATAATTAGTTATACTTGATTGACTGATAATATTATGTGCAAATTCTCCCGTGTATAATTATTTCATCAATTTAGTGTTTTAGTCCTTGGTAATACTTGGATAGTGAACAGTCTTTCAGTGATCTCGGCTGGTACAACTTCTGAAGATGAAGAGTGTGAAACATAGACAAGGTAAAGCATGGTTCTATATAGTAGACATGGCTCGAATACAATGTTGAAACGAGTTTAATTAAAGATCCCTCACGTCATACTCGTAAAAAGGGTATACTGATTTGAACATATCATATAAAGAACCATAAGGAACATACTAACATTCGATGTGAGGAATTGGATTTTATACATACTTTACCGTTTTACGAATTCGTTTTCATCAACTTGGTAAAAACATATTTAAAAAGACATCAGCGTGTGAAATATTTCCCCGATTATTGATGACAGACACACAAAACACGTATCTACATATGTCTTTAACATGAAAACAAACAGATGTTAAAAAAAAATTCTCCACTTGATGTTCAACCTAATTTTTCGAGAGGTATAATACCGAAATAAACAAACTGTCCATATTTGTTTACTTGATTAGCTATTTTTTAACATACAAATTTTATAGATCTTTTCGAGTCACCAGTTTTTGTATTCAACACATAATGGATGACATTATACATGCAAACATTAGTTATTTGAAAATAGATTTGGTTTTCTTAATTACATATCTAAAAGAGAAAGTAATTCAGTATTATGTGAACACTCGTTCATACCAATGTCAATTACAAGAACAAGTGCTAAATGCGAGTGCGTATACAATCACAAATGTTTAATAATGGCTGTTACCACGCGACAACGTGCATGGACTATAAGGTTGTACTAAATAAGAACTTTAGGTACGCACAAACTAATCAATAAGAAGATACAGTTCTAATGTCCTTATTCTAAAATGCATGTTCCCGAAAGAATATGAATGATAAAAGTGTACAATTTGTGAACTTTTTTTTAACTTCAACACCTGTTCGAAATATTTATGCAAGTTAACTTACAAATATTTTTGAACGAACATCAAGTGTATATAATTTCATAAGCTATGTACATGTTTTATGGAAAGAAAACATATTCATTTCCTGTAAGATTAACATAATTCATTACCAAAATAGCATAGATGTTAATAGTTTCATAGCGGGTTAAAGTGAAATCAGCAGGAAAGGGGCGTTGTCACGGTGTTCACAAATTTTGTTTATTTGATGGCTATATTACCGATGAAAAGTGTAAACAAAATAAACCTAGTAGGAAACATTTTATTATCGGTTTTAAAATGCCATTCACAGAATATTCCAAAATTCTTCTAGTTGTAATAAATAAACCATTTAAAATGAAATATATGAGTTTGTCAGAAAACTTTGTTGGTTATTAAATATCGATAAATGCATGTTTTCATCATATTTTGCTTTCATACAATTTGAAAAAAAACAAGTTTAAGTTAAACTAACCTAGAAATAAAATTAAAGAAAGTTATAAAAAAAACCCATCAAAAACAACTTAAGTGTTTACAAAATTTTGTAAGGATATAAAATTGAGAGAAGAAATGGGGATGTGTCAAAGTGACAACAACCCGACAAAGAGCAGAAAACAGCCATTTTTTTTTTATATTATTTCCTTTCTGTCGTATATGGTACCAATATGTAAACTTCTATAATGTTTTCCCTGGGTTTTGTAGCATTTCAATGTGATTGGACACCAATAATATTTGATATAGATTCACAACTCGATCTGAAGAGGTGAGTTTTTGACAATTTGCTTATTTCAGACCTCTAATAAGATTAAATAATTAAAGACCAAATCGAAAATGATATTAAAGGGCATTGCAAGCCAAAACTTTAGAATTATTGTTCTAAATATAAGTCTTAAAAGAGGGGCGGAAGGTACAAGAGGGGCGGAAGGTACAAGAGGGACAGTCAAACTCAAAGATTGGAAATAAACTGACAACGCCATGGCCGGAAATGAAAAAAAGACAAACAGACAAAAAATAGTACATACAACATAACAAAGCTTAAGAATGAACAACACGAACTCCACCATAAACTGGTGATGATCTCAAATACTCCGGAAGGGTAAGCAGATCCAGTTCCATATGTGGCACCCGTCGTGTTGCTCATGTTATTACAGCTGTGACAGAGTCATTACAGAGAATATATACGCGAATGTTTCTGGACACAACTGGTCGATCTTAAATTGAGTAATGAGTTTATGTTCCGACATATTCAACAAAATACACATTTTTCTCCTTTAAATATATTGGCATTATCTCTATTGCTTCGCTGTTGTCATTCAATGCTTTTGACGTTTCAACATTTTTGTTCACGCATTATTGTCAATGTTATGGAATTGATTCGACTGTCATGAAAGTGAGAGGTCTAGCGCTATAAACCAGGTTCAATCCACCATTTTCTACATAAGAAAATCCATGTACCAAGTCAGGAGTATGATAGTTGTAGTTCATTCGTACGATGTGTTTTATCGTTTGATTTTGCCATTTGATTAGGTACTTTCCGTTTTGAATTTTCCTCGGAGTTTTGTTCAAATTATTTTCATTCCCGCGCCGCTGTTGCATGCTATGCACAAATACCGTATCGAAATGAAATCGTACTATGTGGATAAACAGGACGAAAATCATAATGAAACATTTGTTCATAATAAAATGCCTGCTCCAAGTTAGGAATTTGACAGTTGTTGTCCATTCATTTGATGCGTTTGAGTCGTTGATTTTGCCATTTGATTAAGTACCTGAACTTTTATAGGAGTTTAGTATTTTTACGATTTTTTTATATAGATGAATATACGTAACATAATAAAATTTACATCAAAATATGCATATTTGTTTACGCCTTCGGAATTTTAGCATTAATAAAACGCTAATTCACAGGTCCATTTTGTTTTTGGTTAAATAAATTTAAACACATGCCGACTATGACTAGCAACAGAGGTACCACGCAGCAATGAACTGCAATGAACTGCGTTCCAGCAAATTACCATGATACGAAAGACATTAACAATCAAAACCAAAGAGTAAACAAAGACTCACAAAAACCAAAGGACATTTACATCAACAGTTATAAATAATAATTTGGAAACAACAAGAACTCCACTAAAAACTGGAAGTGAAATCAGGTGCTCCGGAAGGGTAAGCATATCCTGCACCGTATACGGCACCTGTCGTGTTATTTCTTTGTTCAGTCCGGTAATGATGGAAGGTTATTATGACTGAGATAGAATATCAGATATGATTTCTGACACACTTTTGTCATAATGTCCAATCAGATTATGATGGTGACCGTAAAATTTCTTGAGTGATGACCTTAATTTGATTGATTCATAAAGATAAACGAATGTTATAACTCATAAATCGAGAAAAAAACCAAAAATGCCCTTGTAAAAAAATTTGACAGAAAGTAAAACAACACTACACAAAACACAACATAGAAAACTAAAGATTGACCAACATGAACCCCAACAGTGATGATATCACGTGATCCAGAAGGGTAAGCGCTTGTTCTGTTTTGCTGATGTAAGTACACACACTATGGTAAGTCCAATTCTATTAGGTTGTTTAGGCTGTTTTGTTGTATATCAGCTAAGTTACTTTTTTGTTTTAAACTGGAACCATAGTAAATTCATTTTGTGCACACAGGATGCAATGTCATGTAGTTTTTTTTTATGTATATACTTCTTATAACAAATGCCTACACCAAGTCAAGAATAAGACAGTTGTTATCTATTCGTTTGATGTGTTTGAGAATTTGATTTTGCATCTGATTAAGGACTTTCCGTCATAAATTTTCCTCGGAATTTAGTATTTTTGAGATTTCACTTTTTCTCAAACAAAAGGCCCTCTGGCTGAAATTGGTATCTCGGAATGATACGGATAGTATTAGCTTCATTTAAAGTAAGTTCAACGGGATAAATTTCTTTAGTATACATACTGAAGTCGTCATTATTGAGAGCCAATATATAATCCATATATCTAAAAGTATTGTTAAATTTTTGTATCAAATGTTGTTTCGATGGGTCTTTGCTAATTTTAGTCATAAACTGTAACTCATAACTATCTATCTTTCTATAAAAGTGAGAAAACTTCATATTTTCTCGTAAACGTTTGTGCCTTTTAACGGTACCGGTTTGGCCTTTGTTCGGTTTGTTGTTTATTTTTAAATGTTTCCGGCATACGCTTTTTTCGGGTTTTGCTTTTGAACGGTTTCTAGTTCACGCTTTCGAAGTTTCGAGTGGATTATAACTTTTAACAGTTTTACACACAAAATCTCGAATAATCACTTGTGTATACGCCTGAGAGCATGAATGCGATTGTAATTAAATAACCTATATTATGTTGACTAGCAACCATTAGACTAATACATATAAAATCATTCAATATAGTGACTTATAATGACCTACCGAATTAGACTATTTACCGGATTTGTTATCACATAAGCAACACGACGGGTGCCGCATGTGGAGCAGGATCTGCTTACCCTTCCGGAGCACCTGAGATCACCCCTAGTTTTTTGGTGGGGTTCGTGTTGTTTATTCTTTAGTTTTCTATGTTGTTTCGTGTGTGCTGTTGTTTGTTTGTCTTTTTCATTTTTAGCCATGGCGTTGTCAGTTTGTTTTAGATTTATGAGTTTGACTGTCCCTTTGGTATCTTTCGTCTCTCTTTTAAAACGGACCATAACGGTTAAAAAACAAAACCATAATTCGCCATTCCTCAAGACTAAAATAAAATGCAAAAGAAAATGTATTATATAGATATAGGAAGATGTGGTGTGAGTGCCAATGAGACAACTCTCCATAAAAATAACAATTTAAAAAGTAAACCATTATAGGTTAAAGTACGGCCTTCAACACGGAGCCTTGGCATGCATGCGACAGACACTGTTAATAAGCAGGAAACAATTAATAATTCATAAGGTTGATTAGAATATAGAACAACGTATCCGGTACAAACGGACTTAAACGGTTAGATGCACTGATGGAACCAAACAATATATGGGTGATTCCACACAAGGACGTAGTTTACGGAGTGCTACAGTTCTTATTTCTAAATATATACATTAATTGATACTACTGACATGTGTTTTGAAAGGATGTTAAAGTGTTAATCATTAAATGCATAGAACTTTCCATTTCATTACATTTAACATATTTATATACTATTTTTGTCAGGTAAAAATATCAGTAATGTGGAGGTATATTTTAAATTAAAACTACATTTTCAATGTTACATTGTTTCTGCATTCAGTGTACAACAAACTTGTGCGGTGAGATTTACGAATTCATAATCATATAGACATTGCAAACAAATAGCTGCCTTAAATTAAAGTACATAAAGACAGTAATTGTTTTTTTAATAATTTTGATCAAAAACAATTTCCATATATCATGAAATGAACGTATATCTGTTTCATAGATAATGAAGTTTGTGTACACTTGCGTTATAATAAACGAAGTTTATGTGTACTTAATTCATAGTAGTTGAAGTTTATGTACACTTGCTCTATAGTAAATGAAGTTTATGTACACTTGTTTCATAGTAAATACACTTGTTCCAGGGTAATTGAAGTTAATGTACACTTGTTCCAGGGTAAATGAAGTGCATGTACACTTGTTTCACGATAAATTATGTTCATGTACACTTGTCTCATTATAAATGAAGATTATATACACTTGTTTCATGGTAAATGAAGTGTATGGTATGAACACTGGTTCCAGAGTAAATGAAGTCTATGTACACTTGCTTCATAGTAAATGTGAAGTTTATAGATGTATTCTTGTTTCATGGTAAAAAAAATCCATTTGTGTTTTTGTTTTATTTGAAGGAACATATGACTTTTATTAAGTATAAACTCACATAAACTCAGTGCTATTAATTCTCATAAATCGTTATATTTTTCTTAATTGTAGACCAAGACCCTTCACAAGTTTATCAGCATCTCTTTTAATCATTGACCAGCCGCTTTATCTGGTAGTAACCTTTCTAGATGGGATTGCATGAACTGTAAATAAAGAGATATGTAAGCTAGTACAAACATCAAGTGATATTTTTGCACTTTTCTATTCAAAAAGTCCATAATTTGTTGCAAATACATGTGCATTGATGGTATACATAACTGAGGATGTGCGTCCTTTACTTTAAATTTATGTCCATGTTTTATTAAGCGAAACCAGGAAAGTCTTCTAAATAACAGGATAATAAATACATTTGTATATGCACAATGACATAAGATACTGATAATCTTTTGGAAATTATCGTTAATTTATCTCGCTGTCTCTCTATCTCTTATATATATATATATATATTTGTGTAGGTAAACGAGTCTCATTACTACTATCGACATTGATATTGCACTTGCTAAATCATTACTTGTATTTAATATATTTCCCTATTCATTTTCATATTATTAGCAGCAGATGAATAACGAAATTAATAAGCATACTTTATTATATGGTCATAATTGTTTCACTGCGTAGGCACATATCTGGTTACATTATTATGTGGTGTTGTGTTAAATATTCAAGTTCATTATCAGTAGTACTTACAAAATGCTATTAGTACGTTTTTGTTGTTGTTACATGCTTTTATAATATGTCAGATTAAATTCTATATTATCCAAAACTTGAAAAGAAAAAAACAATTTTAAACTGAAATATATACATTTGATTTATCAAAAACTAAATGAACTTAGAATAATATATAGACTTTCTTAAATATTTGAATTTCAGAACACCAGTTGATATGAATATATTTGAACCATACAATATACATCTTCGAGTATGGTCTTGAGGAAACGATGGTAGTCCGTCGGAAGGGGGGCGATAAATGGCTGATCCGTGTTAAGAGAGAGACATATCTCTTGCATGTTAAAGACACCCTTGTAGATCTCGAAAAAAAGTAGGCTAATGCCGCTACAAGGCAGCACTCGCACCCAAAAAGTGGAAAGGGATTAATAAAAGTTGCAAAACCTGTTTCCCAATCCACTATAAATAAGTATGTTTAAACTATATACAATAACTTAAGATTGTCTTAATGTTTTGAAATTAGCTTCAAAAATTTAAAGTTCATCAAATTACACATTAGATCATCTGAATTATTCGTATGCAGCTTTAAGTGTTAACATATCCATCGAAATTTGAATGGAAAAAAAGACATACAAAATGTTTTTATTATAATAATTTTGTTCTGTTAAACAAATGTTAGAAATCGGAAAAAAAAGCATCAACAAAAAAGTAACAACCAAAATAACAACAAAAACCATGGACCAACAAAAATTAAAATATGATAATTATCTATTTATTTAATTGATTGATTAATACATAAATCAATAAAAATTAGTATATTAATTAATATCAATAAAAAAACTATTTGATTTATTAGTAAAAAATTAATTAATTAATTTCTAAATCAATCAATCAATTAACAAATGAATTATTGGTTTAATTAATTAATTTATACATCTATCTATTTATTTATTTTTTATTTGTAAATAAAAAAATTAATACTTAAAAAAATAGTTTATTAAATTTTTTTTTATAAATTTCGTGCGTCCGAATACCATTCCTATAATAAAATAATATTTTTTGAATGTGTAAACAAGTTTTTGTTTTTCTCAAAATCCAAAGTATTTTCTAATTTAAGCCCCAGTCCCAGTAGACCACGATCGCATCACGCTCACCGCGATCTACAATAAATTCAGATCGTGGTGAGGTCGCGGTATGAGCGGCATGAAAATTTGAATTTTCGTTGCTTTCACGATGGTACTACGTTGTCATTACGCTTCTACGACGATCCTTCTACGATTGAACCACGTTCTCACCGCGTTTATTCTGCGACCTCACTACGCTTATCAAGATCTTTCTACGCTCATCACGTTCTCACTACGACCATACCACGAATTATCCGATTGAAACACGATCTAACCACGCTTCTACAGCGATTATAGCACGTTCTTACAGCAATTATACTACGTTCATTCCGCGATCTTACTACGTTCTCATCATTAACGTCAACATCGTGTTCCATATCATTACAGTTCCATTCCTTTTATTTTTAATTTATACGTAGATTTCTCGAAAACAATACTGTCATGCCACCAAAATCTACTAGAACACGTGGGCGTGGTGTTAGGGGTTAATGTAAAAGGCAAATGGAGCTCTGATAGTAACGAATCCTGATCCAGCAGAGTTGTCGTACCGACCAATCCAGCCTAAATTAAAACCTATTTCTGGTCCATCAAGCTCAAATGACGATATCTTAGTGAACGATAGCAGAGATGACACAGATGTGTCAATGGATATAAGAAGATGTGGTATGAGTGTCAATGAGACAACTCTTCATCCAAGTAACAATTTATAAAAGTAAACCATTATATGTCAAGGTAAGGCGGAACCTTGGATCACACCGAACATCAAGCTACAAAGGGTCCAAAAACTACTTGTGTAAAACCATTCAAACGGGAAAACCAACGGTCTAATCTATATAAAAACGAAAAGCATGGTTGAGCCGTTACAAAAAAGAAGTCCTAATTACATACAGACAAATAAAACCTGGAGAGATTTAACATATTTTATATGAAAATGACAATGAGAATGATGGTCGTAGTATGAACTTAGTGAGGTCGTAAGAAGAGCGTGATGAGGACGGCAAGGGCGTGCCAGATTCGTACTGTGGTCTTGAACAGCGTGGTGTAAACGTCCTATGATCGATGTAGAAGCGCACTTGTGTCGCGGTGAGAGCGTGATGATCGTAGTAAGGTCGTAATAACGTCGCTGTAAGATCGTAGTGCAGTCTCTCTGAATAAAATCACGCTTTCGCTACGCTCTCGCTACGATAGTGCAGCGACCTTTGCGATCTTACAACGACCTTAGTGCGCTCTCACTACGCTTCTACTGCGACCTGATGTCACCACGACCGCACCACGATTGTTTTGAACATGTTCAAAGTTGGCCATACTCATCACGATCTTGAAGACCTCACCACGACCGTGATACGACCTTACTGCGATCTACACGATCGTACTACGATCATCAACATTTTATTTTTTTCACAGATAGTAGTGCGATCGTGGACTAGTGGGACTGCGGTATTAGCAACTTTTCAAGTTGTATTAGTAGTTAAAAAAATGATGTTTTAGATTTCAAATTAATATATGTTTCGGTAGTATGTAATGTTTTTTAGTCCCATTATATTTTAACGAGCGAAGTTTTCCATTCATCCTTATCAAATTAAACAATTGATAGTAACGTTGTATGCATCGCGGGTGATACTTTTAAGAAAAAAGATTATTGCAATTGAGTTATGTTGCTTTGAACAAACACCACACACATTTTATAATGATTTTTGAATTTTGAATCTATGCTTTGAACAGAAATTTGGAGTGGTTAAATTATCATTCATATGGCATACTGAAAAGGGACCTTAATCGAATTTCCCCTAACGAATCTTTGGTTCTTTTTATAAATTCACATGTATCTCTGACCAGCTTATGACTTGTGGGAATCAGATTACCAGAAAAACAAGGTTTGATTAATGATAGATAAGAAAATATTTCACTTATTTAAAAAGTGATTTTGTAGGGAAACTGTATGTACTCAGCAATATAATTAGTTATCAAAGGTACCAGGTATAGGAAGACAGACGCGCGTTTCGTCTACAATAGACTCATCAGTGACGCTCATATCAAAATATTGATAAAGCCAAACAAGTACAAAGTTGGAGAGCATTGCTGATCCAAATGTCCATGCTGTTGTGCCAATTACGGCAAATGTAATCTATGCCTGGGATAAGAAAATCCTTATTTTTTCGAAAAAATATAACATTATAATTACGAACAATTGACCTGGGTGTTATAGTAGCGTCAGTGAAAATTTGCATCAAAATATCTGGTAAAAATTTTAAAAACAGTATTCAATGGCAGAATCTGTTCTTCTATTTAGAACTTTTTTTAAGGTCTACTATATGACATTTGCATGAACCATCTGCTCTGATGTTGTCATATTCTTTTGTCTTATGTTTTTGCAGTTTCTAAATGAAATGCTATTGTTCTGACGAAAAAAACAAATGATTTTTTTTTCAATTTTTCACGTCGGGGCATTAATAAGAATGAGATAATAAAATGTTACTACGTGCATGGTTTATATATGTTGGTTTTCCCGTTTGAATGGTTTAACACTAGTAGTTTTTTGGGCCATTTATAGCTTGCTGTTTGGTGTGAACCAAGGCTTCGTGTTGAAAGCCGCACCTTGACCAATAATGGTTTACTTTTATAAATTCTTATTTGGATGGAGAGTTGTCTCATTGGCACTCATTCCACATCTTTCTATATCTACTTATAGTTAGACACTAGATATTTGACAATATTATACTGTATAAGGCCTTATTTTCATTTACAAATGCCTACAGGAGTAACATAACAGCTGCAACTAGTTTAAAAGGAAATGTTTGTCTCACCTGAGTACCCATGTTTTCACCGCTGAATTTTGAGGGTTTGTCTTCTTCAACCTTTCTTCTCTGTGTGGTGTTTTTCGCCCAGTTTCTTTCTTCTAACGAAGAGGTCTGTGTTTTTTTCTAATTTCAATGTTTAATATCTCCCCAACCCAGTGTATGTATCTTCTTTTTTTTTATAGTGTCATTTGAAGGCGTTTTTAGGTTGCAATATTAACTATCACATGATTTAATTTGATACTCAAATATTTGAGTATGGACCTTGTTTGTAGGAAAAACCATATACTGTCACAAAAATGAATCAGTTGTTATTTGCTCTCTTGTCGGGTTGGTGTTTCATTGACACATTTAACTTTTTGGCATTTTGGATCCTCAATGCTCTTCAACTTTGTACTTGTTTGGCTTTATAAATATTTTGATTTGAGCGTCACTGATGAGTCTTATGTAGACGAAACGCGCGTCTGGCGTACTAAATTATAATCCTGGTACCTTTGATAACTAATTATACCTATTCCCATTCTCAATTTTATTCTGTATTTGACGATCGATTTTTGAAAACGTGCTCATTGACCCCTAATTTTATGTTCTATTTATTATTTATATAAAATAATTGATCTTATTAGATTGGTCATTGATATTGTTCATGAGAAAATATAGGTTTGAAATGTTTAATATCCAGTTTCAAAGGTAAGATTGTCTTCATGCAAAAGTCTTTTACAGCGGTTGTAACAATCGTTTCGTGTAACTTAAATACTATTAAAGAATATATAAACAATATACACTTCCGGTTCCTATCTTATATATGGATGATTGTAACATAAATTGTCTGCAATATAGAAATTTAATATCATCAATCACTTCAACGCGGTTGACATTTTTAGTTTACTGAAGCATTTAAAGGAAAAATCATTAATATTTGTCTGCTGAATTTATTTTCTGTAATTAGGTCTTAAAAAGTTCTAATTATTTTCAACATTTCCTTGTCATCAAAAGTCGATATTAATCAGTTACAGAAATCAAACCATTCGTAAAACATTAGGGAAGTTGTGTATTTATAAATCAATGTAAAAAACACTGATTTTTTTTCATAACATATATTAGTATATTGATTCAAGGGACCTTTATTGAAGCGTGTCTCAATAAAATTATAAACTCATACACAAAATGTGCGGAGACAATATGCTAAAACCTTCTTATACCTATTATCACCTTTCTTTTATACCCCGTTGCAGATAAAGTCTGCAGGTTCCAAATCCGAAATTCTTCACTGCAGCTTCTTTCAATATCTAGCTATCTAAGGACTTTAAGAGTGAGTTTTATGTTGGATGATGAAACTGAATTCTATTCGGGCATTTTCATTTACAACGGTTGTTATAAAATATAAATAATTATTGACTATTGTTACAGACCAAAATGTTGCAATACACTTTTCTTACCTCTATGACAAATACCTCCCCGCAGTTAAAGCCCAAAACAACATCGGTTTTGTGTGCAAATTAAATTGCTTAATAAAGGAACTAAGTATTAACATTCACATGGAAACTCAGGATTAACCCCACAAAACTAACATATAGGAAATCTTGGATAATTATAGGCTAGTTATATGCTCCTTTGGAGTTTCAATCAAAGCTGAATAATTGAATTCTAAATAACTATTTTGAATACCTCAACTACATTAAATTGTTGACTTAACTCCCAATTTTGGACTTTCCATTTCTATGTTGCAACATGTTTTATACCACGTACATTTAATTGTCTTTTTCATTTTGTACCAGGAGCTTACCAATGTTCAAATCTTCTAAATCGATAATGAAAAGAAAAATCAAGGGATATGAATTCCACACTCAACAAAATTTAACATTCTTGAATAGGACATAATCGGTTTTACAGAGACGACAAAACTGGTATCTAAAGATCTGACAGCAAAAGCTTTTTACTACTAAGTAATAGCATGTCGATATAGATTCAAAACCTTTAAAAGCAGATTCTAAAACAATACGTATAACCGATGACGTATTCACAGAGAAAAGCATTTTGTCTTTTTTTGTTTTTCTTCATAAATAAGGATATCATATTTTCATTCATTGTTATTTGTCATTTTTAATAAGTATTGTGTAATTCTCATTCATTGAATGAAATAAAAATATTACAAATTATTACAAATGAATATAAAAAAGAGGAAATATAGTATTATTGTCAATTTATAGACAAATATCCACCACGGTTAAAATGAAGTGGTAGTAAACAATTATTGGCCACCGCACAGCTTTCCATATTGAGATAAATTCCTGGTACAAGACATGGTATTTTTCAAATATATTGTACTAGATATGTACAATCGAGTGTTCACTTTACTATTTCAGCTTGCAAAATTAGTTGTCTTATTGGCAACCAAATAACATCTCCGTACCCTTAATATTCATTTATTATTCAAAAAGTGTGAATCAAGAATCAAAAAGATGTTTCATGTCTTATTTTATTGAATATTAATTGAAAATTTCAGATTTCAATTTATATTAAAAAAAAACAACCACTTATATCTATGTAGTATAAAACAATTATATAGAATCATCGATAATACCTTCAATCCTTTTTTCTTCTGTCGTTTGTTTTGCCAACGTGACTATTGATCTACAACATTAAGCAGCTTACATAAAGATCTTGACATTGAACTTTACTTTGAATACTGGTATAGAAATGTATTACAATGGCTTATATTTTAACCCAGACTGTTCTAAGTACATGATAACGTTGAAGTATAGAAATTGTTCCTATAAGGATGCTGGAGAGGTAAAGCAAGCTTTATAGTACAAGATCAATTATATTTTCCCCATTTTATTGTATTATCTGCTCAAAGATATTAGACGTTTTTTTTGTATTAAAGACGTATTATATAGCAGAAAATGCTTCTCCTTTCGGCGTATCAAGTCTAACCTCGTTTTGAATTCATGCTATTCCTTCAGTTTGTGTTTGTTATCCTGGTTTTAAAAAACTATGAGATATTAAAACCGGAAAACTATTGATGCCTTAAATCATTGTATAATATCTAATTTATATGTTAAATAAATTAATTGGTTTTAATATAGTGTACAGTTTTAGCAACTCAATGTTTTATATTCATTGTGATTGAATACAATTCTTTAATGAAAACAGAACCGATCAATCTAATTATTCTATATATGACGTGCGTTTTGTTTTGTTCTTAGTGTAAGTCGAATGTGTTCAAAGGTCTTCTTATTTTAGGGTTGTAGATTTTGGAAAAAATCCAGGATTTTTTAGATTAATATCACTTTTAGATTCATCTAAGAAGCATTGTAGCTTTAAAATATATAAAAAAAGTATTTGAATAACAACATTGTGCCGGAGAACATTTTATAGATAAAGACAATGGCGATGACACCCCTGTTATTTTTTCCGACTGCTTTTCCTGCGTGCGTATAATCGTAATCCTGCACTTAATACACTATACTATTGACTACTATGCGATAAATATAGCTAGCTAGTGAGCGTTCATTATTTGTTAAATAATTAAAGTTACGTGATTCTAATATCGAACGCGTATACATAAATTGATACGGGAAAAGGTGTTGAACTTGGCATTCAATTTCAGATGTAGAAGTAGAACAACGTAGAAGCAAAGTACACAATTATACCAGTGACAAGTTGTGTACTCTAATCATAACGTGTGCATATTTACAGATAATTGTTAATCATTAAAAAAACAAAATGCTACAATGCGGTTTTTTAGTATTGATTTAGTCTGCAATGATAAAGAATTCAAGACATATCATGACAATTTTGTTTCAAATCGGCATCCTTTATAATGCTGTTACAAAATATTAGAAATTATTTTAAATAAAGGAATGTATCTCCCTCATGCAAAGCTCTGATTCCTTTCACGGATTTGGCTATACTTTTTGGACCTTTTGGATTATAGCTCTTCATCTTTTATATAAGCTTTGGATTGCAAATATTTTGGCCACGAGCATCACTGAAGAGACATGTATTGTCGAAATGCGCATCTGGTGCAAGAAAATTGGTACCGTTAATTTTATTATAAGACAAACATTGTCTCCAAGTAATTTAAATTATTTCTGATAAATACTCAAATAAAAAAATAGGTTTACAGTTATGTATATTTTGATCTTTTGATGTATTAAACTTATTGGTTTAAATATATTCAATTCATTGTATTTTTTTTTATAAAGAAAGTTTTTGTTCTATACTAGAATATATAATTTAAAGTCATACAAAATAGAATTAAACGAGCAATGTTATAAAAGCTATTTTTATATTTATTTGAATATTTCAGTGTATAATTGTTTGACTTTATAAAAAAATGGTTACAAAAATGTCCATCTGCTTTAAAATGACGTTATTATATGTATGGCGAAATTTAAGTGTATGGTTGTTTCATATGCAAAACTCTGGTTAAATAGATGCCTGAGGAAAGTAAAATTATTTTCAAAAATGCTGTTATGAAACCTTGAAGAGATGAAGATTTTCTTTAAGAAGGACAACAAATGTCCATCTGCTATATAATCATTTTTTTTATATTTGTTTAATATTTCTGTGTATGATTAATTGATTTGCAAACATCTTCTTAGATCGCTGCCACAGGAAGGAAATATATTTCGAAAATGCTGTAATGAAACCTAAATGTAGTGATCATTTCTTTTAAGAAAGACAACATATTTCTATCTGTTCAGATGTTGTTAAAGCATTTTTTTTTTTAATATGTATTTCAATATTTCAGGGTATGATTGTTTGATTTGCAAAAATCTGGATAGATCGAAGACACAGGAGAGTAAAATCAATTTTGGAAAATGCTGCAAATTTAAATCAAACATAGAAATTTATAGAGTTAAAACTATGAAAACAAACAAGACTAGAATATCACGAAGCCTATTGTTTTTTTTCAAGATATCAAGCTATTCACAAAAGATAATGTTTCACAGGATTCTTATAATAGAAATCTTAAAGTTTCATAACATATCTGTACTAACTAACATTAATTTTACCATCACGTTGCGTGTTGCTTTCCATATCCGTCATGAATATTGTTTTTATTTGAAGAAAATAAATAAATCAGTCGTCGTGAAAGATGGCTTGACTTTGCATGATATCATTGGCATCATCTTCCCCTTAATTAGACGTTTAGAACCTTCAACTTCCTGGTGGGATTAGTGCTTCTTGTTTCCACTAATTCTAAAAAAAATCACTGGACAACATAGCATTTAAAAGAATAAAAAAATATTAAAAGCTCAGAATAAAATGAAGAAAGAGGAAGAAAGCTATTAAAAATAGTCATAAAACGCTAATTGAGTTGTATTTCAATCCTCAGTATATCAGAAATTTTATGGGCTATAGAAATAAGTTACGAAGGAAATCATGTTTTGCCTCGTCCACCAGTCTGCAAGTCTGTCATTCTGTCAGCCCGTCATCACTTTGGTCTGATTCTCTTTAAATTTGGATGAATTTTCCACTCTTATAAATACTTATGAGTTCGATAATAAGGAATTCTGAAATGGGCCCACTTTACGTGATAGTTTTCATCACGGATGAGTTCGACAATCAGAAAGATCTTAAAAAGAAAGGGTGAAATTCCGTGATCAGAATTCGTTAAAATAACTCATATTATTTCTTATCTCTGAGAGTACAGGGATTATCATGGTTGAAGTTTCTCACTAGTAAAAGTATTCCATAAAAATTATATGAGAAAGTAGGATATATGAGCAAAAGGGTTTATTTATTTGTATCCGGTCAGTGTTATCTCAACAGTTTTCATAATTTTGTAGATTGACAAAAAGTTATGAATTTTCCAACTTAAATACAGTCAAAAGAATTGAACATAATCGATTATTTATCCGTAATTTTTTACGCAACAAAATGTCTATTTTGGAGTTTTTTCTAAATCCAAATTATAGATATTCAACTGTGCTAATGAGGAAAAATAATGTTTTCTCTACAGATGGTTTTAAATATTTTTATTTGTTAATAACAAATTGAATTGGTCATAAATTACCTACGTTTGCACAGGGGAAACATATCTTTGTACATAATTGAATTTATAGTTAAATAAATTTATCATAAGCATTAAAAATTAGAACCCCAAAAATGTTCCATGTATACTGCTTACTCATAACGAATAATATCGAAAAAGAAATGAAAGAAAAAAGTACTAATTTTTTGGTAAAGTGTGTATGGTTAATTTGTTTATACAATGAAAATAATAAAAACATCTAATACAGCTTTTAATTGTACATATGATTTGAAAATAACATAATTTAACAGGCATATGTATAATTTCATTTCTAGATAAACGTTAATTTTGCTTGATTGAAAAAAGTTAAAGGGATAACCTTCTGGAAAAAAATAAGAAAGAAGATTTCTCTTTATTCGATCCAATAAGGTCATTTAGGTTAAAACAATTTATCAGACGTTAATATAATAAGTTGCTTTTCACGTTGATTTTCATGTGCTGTTTTTTTAAAGGATCGTTATTACATTTTTATGTGGTTATATTTTCTTCATAACTAATTAAATTGTAAAATAATATCCGGTATCTTGACAGAAGCTTCACATTTGTGGAATATTATTTTCATCAGCTTCCTTTTGATAGCTAATTATTACTTTTCTGAGAGAAAACAAAATTGCAATGTCAAGTTCAACTGCAACATAAAGGACACGGATTATAGATACAAAATGATACAAATCATACTTAACCTCTGGCCTTTTTAGTCTCGTATGTTTTTTTTCTTTTAATTTGGTTCATTGATATGTTTCGGAGTTTAGTGTGACGTCCATTTTCGATGATTCAGTATACATTATTGTCTAGTGACCAGGTGAAGCCCGCCTCCGGCTGCGAGATTATTTATTATAAGACCCATTATATAATTATTGGCCTAGGACTGTTCGGGTTGTTGTCTCTTTGACACTTTCGCCGATTCCATTCTCAATATTTTATATTGTATTACCTATATTCTTTATTTTTCATAAAATATGATCTCAAACAGTGCAACATAATTTAAAAAGAAAACACAAAAGTACAGTATTTCAGTGTCGTAGTCATACAAATGGTGTTTAGCTAGCTATAACACCAGTTTTAATCCCCCATTTCTACATAAAGAGATGTCTGTACCAATTCATGAATACGACAGTTGTTTTCCATTCGTTTGATGTGTTTGAGCTTTTATTTTTGTCGTTTTGAATTATCCTTGGAGTACTGTATTTTTGTTATTCTACTTTTTAAAGAATATCTTTTAATCTTTCTTACTCTTCATATGTCCTATTCCCGATTGTGAGACTTTGACTGACTGTGGATTCGCATGACGGATGAAGCATGCCTAGCGAGCTTACCCTGTTGAAACATCCGGTCTGGCTCTTTATGGAGTTCACGCGTTATATTCAGCCCAGTAGTCAGCACTTCTGTGTTGACATGAATTATCATTGATATGGTCATTGTTATAAATTAACTGTTCACAAAACTTTGAATTTTTTAAAATACTAAGGCTTTTCTACCTCAGGAATAGATTACCTTAGCTGTATTTTGAAAAACTTTTAGGAATTTTTGGTCCTCAATGCTCTTTAACTTCGTACTTTATTTGGCCTTTTTAACTCTTTTTTATTCGAGCGTCACTGATGAGTTCTTTGTAGACGAAACGCGCGTCTGACATAGATACAAATTTCAATCCTGGTATCTATGATGAGTTTATTTCCCTAAGTTTTTTCTTTGTTTTCTTGATTTGTATCTTCAATTGACTTTTGAGATTTGAAAATATTACCCAGAATGCATTAGATTCTGAAACGGCGATTTTTGAGATTTGAAAATATTACCCAGAATGCATTAGATTCTGAAACGGCGATTTTTGAGATTTGAAAATATTACCCAGAATGCATTAGATTCTGAAACGGCGATTGTTGAGATTTGAACATCGGTAAACTAATGTTGCCTTACTTTTGATGATCTACTGAAAGAGAGAAAATATATTGAATTGGTTAAAACCCGTTTAACTGTGCTCCATATAGGGTTTGATTAACATGTGTATAGTACGTGCTATACATTTATTTACTATGTAAAGACTTTTGAATAAAGATGTGATTTATTATTTGGTTGTTTGTAATCAAATCTTACCTAAATCTTTTTTTTTTCTTATTCACACATGTTATTTTCGTTTTATTTAGGAACTTTCCTGCTCTAAAGGGTAAATCTAGAAAGGAGATTTGCGAGGTGTTGAATTCTGTTGTCAGGCATGCTACAGGAGAGAAGAGAGAACAACTGTTACATAATACAGTTAATTCTCTAAATTATAGTTTTAGATTCAGCTGGTATTGACCGAGAATATAATGACAGTCCGATTAAAATTCTTATTCTAGCGTATGTATATTAATTGATCTATCGAAACGGCAAGCTTACGAAGATGTCAGATATTGGAAATGTTTATATATAACTATTATTGACAAAACAATGTGTACGTCCGCGTGACTTAAGATAGCTGTTGAACTCGAACTTGACATTGAAGTTTTAAATAGAATAGAAACATGATATTTGCCTAGAACTATTTATCTTTTTTTTCAGGTAGGAATTAATGAATAAGTAATAATGTTTGATTAATTTGTCGTTGAGTGGGTTAGATAATTGGCGTTATCTTCCTCTTGATTAATCAGAATAATAAATAGGCTCAAATACGCAATTCTTATTGGTCATAATACTTTTAAAAAAAATAAGACTGGACATCATAATATTTGACAGAATAAAGAAATGAAAGAAAATAAAAATTACATTAAAATTGAAAACTATATGAGCCAGTACCTTAATGCCTTTCCAGGTTTCTATGAAAATGGTTTCATAAATTTTTTAATCAGCTTCATACACTGTAGGTTTTTGTTGAGTTGTTGACGTCCACTTCATAAGATAACGTTGCTTTCAAGGATTTCAAGTATAGGTTTATTTATTGTTTGGACACCTTATTTGATTTTCAAATATTTCTATGCAATCTATTTTGCATTTTGTGGACCCGATGTATTTATATTTTTGTAGTCTTTCTAAGTCATGAATGTTCTTTGAACGTTATGATTTTAACCTGTATTTTGTTATAACTTACCAAAACTCGTGTTATGCTGTTTATTATAAGTAGTTGGTACAGAGAAATTGACATATTTTTATTCATATATCATATATATATATAGTTAAATTAATTAAAGGGATAGTTGTGGTGTATCAAAATTAAGTTCTGTATCTCATAATGTTGTTTTATATTTGTAGTCGGTCTTAGTCATGAATGTTCCTTTATCGTTATGATTTTTAAACTATATGTTTGCTATAAATTACCAAAACTTTATTGTTATGCTGTTTATTATAATAAGTTGGTATAGAGAAATTAAAATACATTTATTTATATGTCCTATATAGTTAAATTAATTAAAGAGATAGCTGTCGTGTATCAAATTTGATTTGTGTATGTTATCTTAGTTGGGGTTTTTTTTTGCACTCAAAAAATGATATTATATGAGAAACAGTTTATTGAGGGCAGACAAAAAATAAAGTGAGTATTTTCTTTTTCAAATTATACTTGTTATGAAAATACTCTACTTATATTTTGTTCGTTAGAAGTGCTTTTCTATAAACATAGCCTGTTTTTATTAGATATTCATTGAGTACCAAATTCCTTTTTTATTTTAATTGTATGAACAAACAAAAAATGAGAGATAACTGATTTCATCATAAACATGAAAAATTAGTATGCATCAATTAAAACGACTGGTGATTTGTATTAAAAAAGGGGTGGTTTTATTTAGCATGAGACGACAAAGACAGATATAAACACACAAACACACAAAGAGAGTACGTTGAGGTTTTCTTTCAACGATAAATCTTAAGAATATTGCAATTTAGTATATAAATTAAAACAAAAAACAAAAACAAAAATTACATTTTTTTTTAATAATTTTTATTAACAAAACAAATCATAACCTATAATTGTTGCAATGATATGTATTACACATTATAAGTTAACAATTAACAATTAACCTCGTATTCTATTTTTCATTAAAGTAAAAAATAACAAATAAAAATCATATAAAACTATATGTCTGTATTTTTTTTTTCCAAACTTAAATCAATTGCTATTACTATTTTCTTTTCACGTTGTTTTTCATGTGTCGTTTGTATACAATCTGATTTGTTTTAACATCTGTCTATGTCCTAAATAAATATCCATCATTTATATATGAGGATGCAATTATTTGAATGAAATCATTATTTCTATAATATCGACGCATTGTCCACCGTTGTGGGATCTCATCTTATTAATCTTCCGTAAACATAATTGAACTCTAATGAAAGTGTAAAAATCAATGTCAAGTTCAAGTTCAAGTTCAAGATCAAGCCACAGTCACGTGGACGTACTCCATATTGATGGAGATGTGGTAATTACACGAAACATACTAATAACGTTTACTGTCATAATATATGACATCAAAAGAGGACAAAAGTTTGGAAAGGAAAACACAAAATATTTGAAATAAATGATGTGGTTAACGGTACATCTTTCAGATACAAAAGTATATGTTTTGTCTAAATTATCAAAAATTACTGAAAACCTGCAAGACATGTTGATGTTATATAAATTACATTTTTTCTACTCAATCTGTAGCTTAATATATAATAGGGCGCAAATATCGTTAACTAAAATTTCAATCTTTGAATAAAACATGTGTTTCTTTTTACCTCTTTAGACCATTTTATATAACGGATATTATAAAGATTAAAGATTAAGACTAAAGATTAAACGTAGTATGTATTGCTATCCGGGTTTTAAATCATGTGGTCCTATATTCTCTTAAAAACTATAATTCAGCTATTTGTCGAAAAATTAAAACACTGTGATTTAAAAAAAAACACACTGTAACTAAAAAAAACTTAAAACACACACTGAGAATTCAAATTACACGCTGAGATTTCAAAAAGACATACTGATAATAAAAAGATGAAAAGCACACACTGAAAATTCAAAACGACATAAATGAGATTAAAAGATGAAAAGCACACACTCAAAATACAAAACGACATAATGAGATTATACGAATGAAAAACACACACTGAGAATAAAAAAAAACACGAAAACAGACACTGAGAAATGAAAATTACACACTGAAATTTCTAAAAGACATACTAAGAATACAAAAATGATAAGCACACAATGAGAATTCAGAAAAACATAGTGAGATTAAAAAAAATGAAAAGCACACATTGAGAATTCAAAAAGACACACTGAGATTAAAAACAAAATGAAAACACACACTGAGATTTGAAATGACTAACTGAAATTTCAAAAGTACACATTGAGATTTATATGAGCATTACTAATGTATATTCATGACATGAAAAATTCAACAGATAAATATATTGGTCACCTGAACTCTTGTCACATAAAAATATCAATCGGAACACTTCGCAAGACTTTCGTAAATCGCCTCAGTGTTCCGATTGATATGTTAGATCGCTCGCGTTTTCCTGATTATGGCGGTATGTGGACCATATCCAACTAAGTAAGACATCACGTGACTTTAGTGACGTATAGCGATCCGCCATTTTGAATTATTTTTCCCATTTAAATACACCTTATCGCTATTTGTCCGCCATTACTGGACATCACACAGGTTCCCGTAAAATTTTGACGTCATAATTCAAAATATCTGACGCCACAATGGAAAAGTGATTGTTGTATGACGCCGATAGTTCAAGCGGAACAGATTCTCGGGTCAAGCGGAAATAGCGATAAGGTGTATTGCATAGTTGCTTCAATAAAGTTCAATTTTCTCATTAATCTGATCCATTTTCTAACTTTCGCAAATCAATCATTGATTTTCAAACATATTTCTACCAAACAATATTGGTCCTGACAGTTTATGTTTTTATTAAATTCAGTCCCTGGAGAATCGTCATTTCTCTGTTGACTTAATGTAAAATCTACCGATACCCATGTCTACATCAAATTAAGAAATTCCCTAAATAAAAGTCAAACTTTGCAAATTGATTGCGTATATTTAAACATATTATATATTGTGAAATATTCTACTTAAAACAGTTTAAGTTTAGAGGAAATTCCATTCCACATAGATTTAAAAAAGTGATTTTTTTTCGGGATTTTTCAAAATGGCGGATGATTTGGAAATTAATTTTTATTTTAATGATCGTGTATTTTCATGCAGAATCTGTACTGTGTCTGTTATTTTCTTTAATGATATTTCGAAATGATTGATTTCAAAATTTCTTGATGAAAAAAGATTATTTCAAGTGTGAAGTGTAAAAAAATAACACGGGAACATTTATTGTGACAGATATCCAAGATATAGTAGTACTGTTACTATAGAATAATTCACACTGAAATTTATAATAAAATTATTTTTCGCTCCTTTTTTAAGATATTTACCCTGATTTATGTATAACTTATCTTTATTCGGAAATATATATATGTATTGCTATTAGAAAAAAAATGTTTTCATCCGAAGAGAAAACTGTAATGCCCAACAATTATTATAGATAATATTCGTTGATAAGTTGATTTTTGCTAAAAAAGACTATCAAATATACATGTTTCACAATAATTGTTTTAAAGAAATATTCTGATTCAAATTTTATATTAAATAGATTTTTTTTTATTTCATAAAAAGTTAAACAAGATTTTATTGCATATGATTTTAATTTTTGTCATTTATTTTATTAATTCAGTATTTCAAGCAAAATGAAGGCACTAAAAAAATCGATATTGAAATTTTAAGTTAAATTGTGTATTTGGAAAACATATCATATTTTAGCAACAATTGTCCAAAAGATTCCTCGACTCGCTCCGCTCGTCGCTTAATTTCACATTTTCGGCAATTGCGCCCCTTTTTAAAATCCTGGTTCCACCTTGTTCTGCAAATCTTTATTTAATGTTCGTGAAAATACTAAATGAGAGCTTTTATAGTCTCTATATTTATTTAAATGAAATAAAAATGCTAAGATTTATTGTCGTCTTGTCGCTTCTGATCTGTTTTGGTGTTTCTTGCCGCTTCTTGTCTCTAACTTGTAACAGATTCAGATTAAGTAGACTAATTAAATATGTGCGCACAATTCTTAGGGTGTAATTTTTTATTCTCATTGGGTGTTTTTCAGTTTATCTTAAATGATATTGTGTATTTTTTTAATTTCAGTGTGTGCATTTTGCAGTTTATTTGATCACAGTTTATAACTTTCAATTCTTAGTGTTTAATCTTCAATTCTCAGTGTTTAATCTTCAATTCTCAGTGTTTAATCTTCAATTCTCAGTGTTTAATCTCCAATTCTCAGTGGTTTTTTTCAGTTTTTTTTTTGTTTTTTTTTTATCTCATTGTGTATTTGTGAAATATAAGCGTTTATCAAATTCTCAGTGTGTGTTTTTACGTTTTTTAATCTCGTTTTTTAATCTCGTCTTTTTTTTTTTTTTTTTTTAAATCTCAGTGAGTAAATTTTTCGAAAATGTCTTAAACTTTGTTTGATGAAAACGGTTTGCCGTGTTATTCCTACAGTTGTCAGTACCTATAGTATGTCTTGAAAACATAGGTATAGGGGGAGGGTCTCACAAACATGTTTAACCCCACCGCATTTTTGCGCCTGTCCCAAGTCAGGAGCCTCTGGCCTTCGTTAGTCTTGTATTATTTTAACTTTTAGTTTCTTGTGTACAATTTGGAGTTAAGTATGGCGTTCATTATCACTGAACTAGTATATATTTGTTTATGGGCCAGCTGAAGGACGCCTCCGGGTGCGGGAATTTCTCGTTGCATTGAAGACCTGTTGGTGACCTTCTGCTGTTGTCTGCTCTATGGTCAGGTGTTGTCTCTTTGGCACATTCCCCATTTCCATTCTCAATTTTATAGCTCAACCAAAAGTTGCAACCACGTTAAATTCAGAGCATTACTGCGCAAAGTTATTCCCCGGGCAAAACGTTTGGTCATAATAAATCACAAGTAGCGGATTATCCATGTTTACACTATCTATTAGATTTTTACAGTTTGCTCTTATGTTATGTTGACATATCACTGTCGCAGATTTGGGGAATTATGAGTCCAAAAACATGTTATACAAAATGATAAGCGTGGTGTCTTTGGTGAGTAGTTTTTAACACTGCCACATTCTTTAAGTGCCTGTTCCGGGCAAGTAGCCTGTAATCCATTGGTTGTCATTGCCTACTGGCTGCCATTATTTACCCATCATAACATTTCCTAAACTTCACCTAGTATTTAGCGCAACAAGGCCTGCTACCGCATTATTTTGTCCTTCTTTTGGCTGGACTTGAACACAGCCTTCTTTGACATCTCGGTAGCTCAACCTTCATTGTGTCTAGCAATGAGGAATGGTATATTTCGAATAAAGATATATCTTTATATAGCTTGATAGACCGAGTCGTGTAGGTTAACAAATACAGTGCAGGCGGAGTAGCATCGATGTCACAGAAACATGTTGGTTAAATTTCATCGAAGCTAAGTTATGTGTAGTGCTAGCTCTTTATAAACTTTTTATAAATTGTTGAATTGTTTGTTTCAACCCAGGTTTTTTAAACCTTAGGAACATATTATCTTGGCTATCTTTGGCACAGCTATTCTAAATGTTCTTTAACTTCAAAACCTGAGCGTTTCTAATAATTTAACATTTTAAAACAAGCATGGGTAACACCACAAATTACATATATTACGTCTGAAATTTACCCCGAAATGGTTAGATTTGTGTCAATTAATGTTTTTCCTTCTTCAAGTGCAATTTCAACACATCGCATGCAATTTTGACATCGTGCAGCTGATGATAGAGATATCCTGATTTAAAATCGACACTAGAAACATTTAACGATAAAAACACGAATCAGTTTACCGATACTGTGTCTCAGTCTCAACTCGCATGCGACATGCAAGAATTTGCATGGCGGATCAGCCATGTATAGCAGGAAACGCCTACCCTGTCGACACCTATAGTCTTGCTTCCATTGACCTTTTCAGAATCTAAAGGACTATGGGTAATCTCATTGTTCGTACATCAAAACGAAAATAACGTTACGTCATTGGTTGAATTTCGATTGTTTAGAACACTTGAAACCAATCACAACGTTTTGGTGTACAGTTTTGGAAATATTACCCAGAATGTATTTGATTCTGAAACGTCGAATTGGAGTTCATGCGATTTTATCACCTTTTCCGGGATCTGTTTTACTCGGAATTAATTCATGAGATCAGAACATCGGTAACTACTGTTTCCACTGATATGTTCAGATGGTGAGGTTTTACCAGTTTGACATGCGACGTGACCTTCCACCATACCAATCTGGACCAATGGCGTTAAAGAAAAGCACACAGTTTAAACTTGCACAGTTACGTTACTGAAAGGATGACTAATAAACATGATAACTTGAAAAAAAAAAAAGAAAAGACGGCACATAATTTTGAAAGCAAGGGTCAAAATGTGGCTAGCTACAACAGGTTATCTAGCCAAAACTGCATAAATTTTGTAGTTTGAACTTTAAACTGCACTGCGATTTACCTCTTCTCACCGATCCCATCAAGTATCATTGTTTTAACTTCCTTATCCACATTTGCTCTTCCTTGTACCAAGCATTGTGTCTATGACAGTGATAGTCAATTTGTTGAGATCTGCTTTTTGTGTTTAGGAAATATCAAAGGTCAACTGAGAGGAGGTCTGTCTTATACCCACATGCATGTATTGCCTTAGATGTATTTGCATAACTGTCCGGAATTCTAGTGATTTTCAATTTCGTTTTTTGTTTGACTTTCCAACTGTTTTGATTTGAGCGCCACTCAATATAGACGAATGCGTCCTATGCAGACGAAATACGCGTGTGATGTACCACATTATAATAGATATAAGAAGATGTGGTATGAGCGCCAATAAGACAACTCTCCATCTAAGTAACAATTTGTAAAAAGTAAACAATTATAGGTCAAAGTACGAACTTCAACACGGAGCCTTGGCTCACACCGAACAGCAAACTATAAAGGGCCCCAAAATGACTAGCGTAAAACCATTCAAACAGGAAAACCAACGGTCTAATCTATATACTGTGGATTCATTATTATTCGTTGAATACCAATTTTCGTGGATTTCGTGGTAACCTGGGAACCACGAATTTCAAATTTCCTATATGAATGTATGCAGACTTTTGCAAAACCACGAAATCAAATATCCACAAAAGTGAAAGTTTTCCTCAATCCAAGAAAATTGGTACCCACACAAATAAATGAATCCACAGAAATAAGAGAAACGAGAAACATACATAAACCACATCAACAAACGACAACCACTGAACAACAGATTCCTGACTAAGTACAGGTGCAAACAAGTGCAGCGGGTTTAAACGTTTTAACAAAGCTTGGTAACGTCGACGAGTATATACCGTTATACTCAACATGATGGCTATTCAATTAATCTTCGATGAGTTAAATTGTTGGGTCGTTTTTATCAAAAATCAACAAAAAATAATCCGGAGCCACCAAGAACACACATTTTAAAATATATATTGTATTTTACTGAACTAATTGCGTAAACAAGAATCATTTCATAAAATTCCTGTTTTTTGTATAATTACTCATTTTCCTAAAATAAAAAAGAAAAAAACGTTTGTTAATATCTCCAAGAACTCATCCATGATCCATTTGTGACCGTATGAAGTTGATAACGGGTCACTTTTGCACCAGTTATCATGTGAAGAAAGAGCGACGAACAGCGTGACAAATAATCGAAGCCCTTTGGTACGTATATATCCCCATAGAGTCTTTTGTATAGTACGTGAAGTTGAACATATATACATTATTTTGTAAATATTCTTGTTCCATTTAATTTTATATGGAAAGAAAACACACACTCATTTAATTGACCAAAAAAAAACCCGATCATATTTTATGTCATTTTTTTTTTTATTTTATTTTAAAGAAAAATAAATAATTAAGTGAATAATAGATCTTTTTTTTTTAAATTTATACCTAAATCACAATTGTTTGAATACATCCACGTGGTATCTGTGTATTTTCAATGATATAATATATTTTCACACGTTGTATTTATGTAAGATTTCTTATTCTACAGATATTTCCTTCATACATCATTGTGTGTGTAATATCTTCATTATATATGCTTTGTCGTGATGAATTCTGGATAATGTATGATCGGATCTGTATTTTATGGTCAACGTTGTCTTATAGTCATTGTTGCTCTTCTTTCATACAATGTGGGTAGACAAAAATATAACATTCAGGTAATTTATAGTTACCACCACAAGGAAAATAACTGTCTAGACAAAAACGGGATAGAAAGATATAAATAAAGCCTCTGGAAGTGTACTAAATGGAAGCCGAAATAAAGATTATTTCATAGAACTATAATAGTTTGGGATGGTCTGACGATGTTCTTCGTTCTAATTCTGTTAAAAAATATTGTTAACTGCAACAGGTCACAAAAAAAGGCAACAGTACTATACCGGTGTTCAAATGTGTTATAAAGTATGGCGTTCATTATCACTGGACTAGTATATATTTGTTTAGGGGCCAGCTGAAGGACGCCTCCGGGTGCGGGAATTTCTCGCTACATTGAAGACCTGTTGGTGACCCTCTGCTGCTGTTTTTTATTTGGTCGGGTTGTTGTCTCTTTGACACATTCCCCATTTCCATTCTCAATTTTATAAAGTAACATTCTAAGAACCAAGTACTTCAACATTTGATGCTGGAGTAATCATATAATATCCGATTTCCATCGCCAGGTGAACTAAATTTGCGACAGTAAAACTACCAGATGGACGTCCCCAAAGCTTCAAATACAATACAGTTACCTTAATTACACTTATTACCACCGGGTTTTACATTAGCAATAGCAATACGACGGATGCCACACAAGGAGCAGGATCTGCATACCCTTACGGAGCTTTTTAAAACAACCTCAGTTTTGGGATGAGAACTGTGTTTCTCAATCTTTTGTTTTCTCCGTTATTGTTTGTGTTTGTCTGTTTGTCATTTTGTTTTATTCATGGTGTTGTACGTTCATTTCGACTTTGAGTTTAATGTTCCTTTGATATCTTAATTTTGCCTCTATTTTGAAAATGCATTGTCTGTATTTTAACTTGGTAATAACAGTTGTAACTGCTAGAATAAATGTTATTTGTGGAAAAAAGTATCAAAATATCAAGGAAGCAATTAATATAGTCAGGTTTGGGATTGTGTTTTGCAGATCGTAGGTTTTTGGTCAGTTTGCCGACGTTGTGTCGGATGAATATGATGTAAAATGTAAACCCAGACTCGTTGAGGTTCTATCAATATATGCAGCCGAAGTTTGAAATGTATAAATATAGTACGCTAGTATATGTGATTGAAAATTATCATAAATTAATAATCATTTTTAGTTATAAAAGTTAAACATACCCTTTCAATGCTGCGTTCAGAAATTTAGAAAAATGCTGTGTTATGCACGAATACAAGGAAATGCAATCATAGAGAAAACAAGATTATGAAATACTTAATCCATAAAGCTATTTATTTTTCTTCTGGATACTTCAAGTTAGTAAATATCGGTTATCGCTGTCCTCCGATGCAAATATTTACAATTACGTAAAATTTGCAATTTCAATGGTATCAAAATGCTTTCAACAGCAAACATGTAGCGCCTATATAACATTTCAAATTGATAGAAATACGCAAAACTGTTGAAAAAATGTTTTTAGTATAGGATATAAGCTCTAAAATGTTCAAACTTCAGTACTTAATGACAATTTGTGTATGTAAACTGTGCTAGTGTAACAAATACACGAACTTCTGACTCTTCTAACGCAATTGAGTTTACCCGCGTTTTTTATGGGTTCTCAATGTTCTGTTTTCTATGTAATGTTTAGTTATTAGTATTTGTCTTTTCCGTTTGACGGCAGTGTTGTTAGTTTTTCCATGTGCAAAATGTATGGCGGTACGTGTAAATAAGTAAATTTTCTTTCTTTATTTTCCACTTTCTTCCGGTTTGGTGTTTATGTATTACATATTTGTTTTTCATTCATTTTTTTTTACATAAATAAGGCCGTTAGTTTTCTCGTTTGAATTGTTTTACATTGTCTTATCGGGGCCTTTTATAGCTGACTATGCGGTATGGGCTTTGCTCATTGTTGAAGGCCGTACGGTGACCTATTATAGTTGTAAATGTCTGTTTCATTTTGGTCTTTTGTGGATAGTTGTCTCATTGGCAATCATACCACATCTTCTTTTTTATATTTGGTGTCGAGTACGGCTTTTCAACGGCCTTCTCATCAGATATGCCAGATGACCAGATTGAGTAACAGTTTTCAGATAGGTGTTGACATCGTGCATATAGACGACACGGTGTTATTTATAGTCTAAATGTGTAACACGAACAAACAAAAAATGTATTCTAAGACTTATTCAAAGATGTGTATTGACATAAATTGATGGAAGTTAATATAACCATTTTAGTTTAAGAGCATTTCATTATTAATCGAATTAAGTAATTCATTTCTTTCCCTGGTAAAATTAACAAACCCCTGTATTTTATATGATTCTGTCCTGTAAGAGACACTCACCTTGTCTATTGTTGTTTGTAAATTCTTTCGAACGTAGAATGAAAGAATGATGCAACACTGATAACCGACTAAAAAGAAGGGATATGAAAGTTAATGCAAATCATTTTACTGAATTCAGTCAAGGCTGATACAGTCATGACATATAGTTAACTATGTACCAATATCAGGAACAATGCCTGTCCCTGAAAGTAATATGTATGTGAAGTTAGCGGCCGTTGTTCGTCAAGGTAGTTTGATAAGTTCATTGTTCATATAATCAGGTAAACAAAATAATTGAAGTACTTCTTCGTAATAGTTTCCTTTATTAAATACTTGTCTATGTGTATTAAATTTCTAAAATGTTATCGTTGAAAACATGACGATTTAAATGAGAAAGCAAGCCAACTACATAAGCAACAAAAAAAAAAATAGACTCTTGAAGGCAACATACAGCCTTCTCCGTCTATGTTTCTAATGTTGATTAAAACATTACGTTTTGAATTAGAAACCAAGGAAATATTCGTATTAAAAAAAAGACGACACATATCAATTCCTATTCCGATCACAGTAGTTAAGTTGAACGAATGGCCGGTTTAGAGGACACATACAAGTGTATTAACCATTGTTTAAGTTTCGTGTTCCATGTAAGGTGGAGGGTTGAGGATTCACAAACATGTTTAAGGCTGCCATATTCTAGATATATACATGTCTCATGTCAGGAGCCTGTAATTGAGTTGTTGTCGTTCATGTCTATCATAATTGTATTTCGTGAATTATATTGTAATAGATTATGCCGTTCGTTTTCACGTTTGAATTGTTTCACATTTTTCATGTGAGGGTTTTTACACACGGTATGGGTTTGTCTCATTGTTGGTGGCTGTGAGACGACCCATGTAATTGCGTATATCATATCACATTTCCTAATACTCGTAGTGTTACCTGTGTCAAATTCCTAACGATAAAGCGTCTTAGCTTACTTAAAAGAGGGACGAAAGATACCAAAGGGACAGTCAAACTCATAAATCTACATAATAGACTTTCTTAATTACGATCCTCAATTTTGTCACGTAGATTGAGGAAATTTTATATGTTTGCTTAAGGTACCCAACACCTTCACTAAAATTAATTTGGCTCGTTTAATTTTTATAAAATTTTGACAAAGTATTTACTTCGATCCTTTGACAAAAGTATAAAAATTTCAAAAGAATTGAACCAAGCATTTTATCAGAAAAATTACACTGGTTATATAGCAGTTTGACAAACACTAATTTTGATCATTGAGAAGCTTAATATTCCCTTAAAAGCACAACGTCATTAAAACGTTTAGGTGATTTTACAGAGTTATCTCCCTGTAGTGTTAGGTACCACCTTAAATAATTAGGATAATTTTAGTACCTTTTATCATGGAAGTATTATACTTCCATGCTTTTCACATTTTTCTCTAATACTTCTTATCTGAATAACTTTATCTTTGGCACTTTTTGTATCCGTCGGACACCTAGTACGGGGCGCCGAATGAGACTCTTGTGGTTTTCTACAAAATTCAATTTTGCCATAACAAAATCATTTTTGTCTTACAAGACTATGTGATACAGACTTGTTTTATGAGAACTTCAATTTTGTCAAAAATGTATGCAAATATAAACTTATTTGCATACAAAATTGACTTTTGTTACCTGATATGGAAATTAAAACACAAAAGTCAATTGTGTGAGACAAGATTCAATTTTGAGTCGACAACATTCAATTGTGTGACGATAAATTCAATTTTGTGAAGACAAAATTCAATTTGGTGAGACAAAAGTCAATTTTGTGACGACAAAATTCAATTTCGTGACGACAAATTCAATTTTGTAAAGACAAAAGTCAATTTTGTGAGACAAAAGTCAAATTTATGACACAAAAGTAAATTTTGTGAGACAAAAGTCAATTTTGTGTCACAAAAGTCGATTTTGTATGCAAACTAGTTCACAGAATCCAAACTAAACTAATTTGCATACAAAATTGACTGTTGTCTGTTATACTGTCCAATAGTTTTAATTGTTGGTGGTTTGTGTTGTCTGTTATATTGTCCAATAGTTTTAATTGTTGGTTGTTTGTGTTGTCAGTTATATTGTCCAATAGTTTTAATAGTTGGTGGTTTGTGTTGTCTGTTATACTGTCCAATAGTTTTAATTTTTGGTTGTTTGTGTTGTCTGTTATACTGTCCTTTAGTTTTAATTGTTGGTGGTTTGTGTTGTCTGATATACTGTCCAATAGTTTTAATTGTTGATGGTTCCTGTTGTCTGTTATACTGTCCAATAGTTTTAATAGTTGGTGGTTTGTGTTGTCTGTTATACTGTCCAATAGTTTTAATTTTTGGTTGTTTGTGTTGTCTGTTATACTGTCCAATAGTTTTAATTTGTGGTTGTTTCTGTTGTCTGTTATACTGTCCAATAGTTTTAATTTTTGGTTGTTTCTGTTGTCTGTTATACTGTCCTTTAGTTTTAATTGTTGGTGGTTTGTGTTGTCTGATATACTGTCCAATAGTTTTAATTGTTGATGGTTCCTGTTGTCTGTTATACTGTCCAATAGTTTTAATTGTTGGTGGTTTGTGTTGTCTGTTATACTGTCCAATAGTTTTAATTGTTGGTGGTTTGTGTTGTATGATATACTGTCCAATAGTTTTAATTGTTGGTGGTTTGTGTTGTCTGTTATACTGTCCAATAGTTTTAATTGTTGATGGTTTGTGTTGTCTGTTATACTGTCCAATAGTTTTAATTGTTGGTGGTTTGTGTTGTCTGTTATACTGTCCGATAGTTTTAATTGTTGGTGGTTTGTGTTGTCTGTTATACTGTCCAATAGTTTTAATAGTTGGTGGTTTGTGTTGTCTGTTATACTGTCCAATAGTTTTAATTGTTGGTGGTTTGTGTTGTCTGTTATACCGTCCTTTAGTTTTAATTGTTGGTGGTTTGTGTTGTCTGTTATACTGTCCAATAGTTTTAATTGTTGGTGGTTTGTGTTGTCTGTTATACTGTCCTTTAGTTTTAATTGTTGGTGGTTTGTGTTGTCTGTTATACTGTCCAATAGTTTTAATTGTTGGTTGTTTGTGATGGCTGTTATACTGGCCACTAGTTTTAATTCTTAGTTGTTTGTGTTGTCTGTTATACTGTCCAATAGTTTTAATTGTTGGTGGTTTCTGTTGTCTGTGATACTGTCCTTTAGTTTTAATTGTTGGTGGTTTGTGTTGTCTGTTATACTGTCCAATAGTTTTAATTGTTGGTGGTAAGTGTTGTCTGTTATACTGTCCAATAGTTTTAATTGTTGGTGGTTTGTGTTGTCTGTTATACTGTCCAATAGTTTTAATTGTTGATGGTTTGTGTTGTCTGTTATACTGTCCAATAGTTTTAATTGTTGGTGGTTTGTGTTGTCTGTTATACTGTCCAATAGTTTTAATTGTTGGTTGTTTGTGATGGCTGTTATACTGTCCAATAGTTTTAATTGTTGGTGGTTTGTGTTGTTTGTTATACTGTCCAATAGTTTTAATTGTTGGTGGTTTGTGTTGTCTGTTATACTGTCCAATAGTTTTAATTGTTGGTGGTTTGTGTTGTCTGTTATACTGTCCTTTAGTTTTAATTGTTGGTGGTTTGTGTTGTCTGTTATACTGTCCAATAGTTTTAATTGTTGGTGGTTTGTGTTGTCTGTTATACTGTCCTTTAGTTTTAATTGTTGGTGGTTTGTGTTGTCTGTTATACTGTCCAATAGTTTAATTTGTTGGTTGTTTGTGATGGCTGTTATACTGGCCACTAGTTTTAATTGTTGGTTGATTGTGTTGTCAGTTATACTGTCCAATAGTTTTAATTCTTGGTTGTTTGTGTTGTCTGTTATACTGTCCAATAGTTTTAATTGTTGATGTTTTGTCTTGTCTGTTATACTGTCCAATAGTTTTAATTGTTGGTGGTTTGTGTTGTCTGTTATACTGTCCTTTAGTTTTAATTGTTGGTGGTTTGTGTTGTCTGTTATACTGTCCAATAGTTTTAATTGTTGGTGGTTTGTGTTGTCTGTTATACTGTCCTTTAGTTTTAATTGTTGGTGGTTTGTGTTGTCTGTTATACTGTCCAATAGTTTAATTTGTTGGTTGTTTGTGATGGCTGTTATACTGGCCACTAGTTTTAATTGTTGGTTGATTGTGTTGTCAGTTATACTGTCCAATAGTTTTAATTCTTGGTTGTTTGTGTTGTCTGTTATACTGTCCAATAGTTTTAACTGTTGGTGGTTTGTGTTGTCTGTTATACTGTCCAATAGTTTTAATTGTTGATGGTTTGTCTTGTCTGTTATACTGTCCAATAGTTTTAATTGTTGATGTTTTGTATTGTCTGTTATACTGTCCAATAGTTTTAATTGTTGATGGTTTGTGTTGTCTGTTATGTTGTCCAATAGTTTTAATTGTTGGTGGTTTGTGTTGTCTGTTATGTTGTCCAATAGTTTTAATTGTTGGTGGTTTGTGTTGTCTGTTATACTGTCCAATAGTTTTAATTGTTGGTGGTTTGTGTTGTCTGTTATACTGTCCAATAGTTTTAATTGTGAGTGGTTTGTGTTGTTTGTTATACTGTCCAATAGTTTTAATTGTTGATGGTTTGTGTTGTATGATATACTGTCCAATAGTTTTAATTGTTGATGGTTTGTCTTGTCTGTTATACTGTCCAATAGTTTTAATTGTTGATGGTTTGTGTTGTCTGTTATACTGTCCAATAGTTTTAATTGTTGGTGGTTTGTGTTGTATGATATACTGTCCAATAGTTTTAATTGTGAGTGGTTTGTGTTGTCTGTTATACTGTCCAATAGTTTTTATTGTTGATGGTTTGTGTTGTATGATATACTGTCCAATAGTTTTAATTGTGAGTGGTTTGTGTTGTCTGTTATACTGTCCAATAGTTTTAATTGTTGATGGTTTGTGTTGTATGATATACTGTCCAATAGTTTTAATTGTTGGTGGTTTGTGTTGTCTGTTATACTGTCCAATAGTTTTAATTGTTGATGTTTTGTGTTGTCTGTTATACTGTCCAATAGTTTTAATTGTTGATGGTTTGTGTTGTATGTTATACTGTCCAATAGTTTTAATTGTGAGTGGTTTGTGTTGTCTGTTATACTGTCCAATAGTTTTTATTGTTGATGGTTTGTGTTGTATGATATACTGTCCAATAGTTTTAATTGTGAGTGGTTTGTGTTGTCTGTTATACTGTCCAATAGTTTTAATTGTTGATGGTTTGTGTTGTATGATATACTGTCCAATAGTTTTAATTGTTGGTGGTTTGTGTTGTCTGTTATACTGTCCAATAGTTTTAATTGTTGATGTTTTGTGTTGTCTGTTATACTGTCCAATAGTTTTAATTGTTGATGGTTTGTGTTGTATGTTATACTGTCCAATAGTTTTAATTGTTGATGGTTTGTGTTGTCTGTTATACTGTCCAATAGTTTTAATTGTTGATGGTTTGTGTTGTCTGTTATACTGTCAAATAGTTTTAATTGTTGGTGGTTTGTGTTGTATGTTATACTGTCCAATAGTTTTAATTGTTGATGGTTTGTGTTGTCTGTTATACTGTCCAATAGTTTTAGTTGTTGATGGTTTGTGTTGTCTGTTATACTGTCCAATAGTTTTAATTGTTGATGGTTTGTGTTGTCTGTTATACTGTCCAATAGTTTTAATTGTTGATGGTTTGTGTTGTCTGTTATACTGTCCAATGGTTTTAACTGTTGGTGGTTTGTGTTGTCTGTTATACTGTCCAATAGTTTTAATTGTTGGTGGTTTGTGTTGTTTGTTATACTGTCCAATAGTTTTAATTGTTGGTGGTTTGTGTTGTATGTTATACTGTCCAATAGTTTTAATTGTTGATGGTTTGTGTTGTCTGTTATACTGTCCAATAGTTTTAGTTGTTGATGGTTTTTTATGTTATACTGTCCAATAGTTTTAATTGTTGGTGGTTTGTGTTGTTTGTTATACTGTCCAATAGTTTTAATTGTTGATGGTTTGTGTTGTCTGTTATACTGTCCAATAGTTTTAATTGTTGGTGGTTTGTGTTGTCTGTTATACTGTCCAATAGTTTTAATTGTTGATGTTTTGTGTTGTCTGTTATACTGTCCAATAGTTTTAATTGTTGATGGTTTGTGTTGTATGTTATACTGTCCAATAGTTTTAATTGTTGGTGGTTTGTGTTGTCTGTTATACTGTCCAATAGTTTTAATTGTTGATGGTTTGTGTTGTATGATATACTGTCCAATAGTTTTAATTGTTGATGGTTTGTGTTGTCTGTTATACTGTCCAATAGTTTTAATTGTTGATGGTTTGTGTTGTCTGTTATACTGTCCAATAGTTTTAATTGTTGGTGGTTTGTGTTGTCTGTTATACTGTCCAATAGTTTTAATTGTTGGTGGTTCCTGTTGTTTGTTATACTGTCCAATAGTTTTAATTGTTGGTGGTTTGTGTTGTCTGTTATACTGTCCAATAGTTTTAATTGTTGATGGTTTGTGTTGTCTGTTATACTGTCCAATAGTTTTAATTGTTGATGGTTTGTGTTGTCTGTTATACTGTCCAATAGTTTTAATTGTTGGTGGTTTGTGTTGTCTGTTATACTGTCCAATAGTTTTAATTGTTGATGTTTTGTGTTGTCTGTTATACTGTCCAATAGTTTTAATTGTTGATGTTTTGTGTTGTCTGATATACTGTCCAATAGTTTTAATTGTTGGTGGTTCCTGTTGTCTGTTATACTGTCCAATAGTTTTAATTGTTGATGGTTTGTGTTGTATGTTATACTGTCCAATAGTTTTAATTGTTGATGGTTTGTGTTGTCTGTTATACTGTCCAATAGTTTTAATTGTTGATGGTTTGTGTTGTCTGTTATACTGTCCAATAGTTTTAATTGTTGATGGTTTGTGTTGTATGTTATACTGTCCAATAGTTTTAATTGTTGGTGGTTTGTGTTGTCTGTTATACTGTCCAATAGTTTTAATTGTTGATGGTTTGTGTTGTCTGTTATACTGTCCAATAGTTTTAATTGTTGATGGTTTGTGTTGTCTGTTATACTGTCCAATAGTTTTAATTGTTGATGTTTTGTGTTGTATGTTATACTGTCCAATAGTTTTAATTGTTGATGGTTTTTTATGTTATACTGTCCAATAGTTTTAATTGTTGGTGGTTTGTGTTGTCTGTTATATTGTCCAATAGTTTTAATTGTTGGTGGTTTGTGTTGTATGATATACTGTCCAATAGTTTTAATTGTTGATGGTTTGTGTTGTCTGTTATACTGTCCAATAGTTTTAACTGTTAGTGGTTTGTGTTGTCTGTTATATTGTCCAATAGTTTTAATTGTTGGTGGTTTGTGTTGTATGATATACTGTCCAATAGTTTTAATTGTTGATGGTTTGTGTTGTATGATATACTGTCCAATAGTTTTAATTGTTGATGGTTTGTGTTGTCTGTTATGCTGTCCAATAGTTTTAACTGTTAGTGGTTTGTGCTGTTTGATATACTGTCCAATAGTTTTAATTGTTGGTGGTTGATGTTGTATGTTATACTGTCCAATAGTTTTAATTGTTGATGGTTTGTGTTGTCTGTTATACTGTCAAATAGTTTTAATTGTTGATGGTTTGTGTTGTCTGTTATACTGTCCAATAGTTTTAATTGTTGGTGGTTTGTGTTGTCTGTTATACTGTCCAATAGTTTTAATTGTTGATGGTTTGTGTTGTCTGTTATACTGTCCAATAGTTTTAATTGTTGATGGTTTGTGTTGTATGTTATACTGTCCAATAGTTTTAATTGTTGGTGGTTTGTGTTGTCTGATATACTGTCCAATAGTTTTAATTGTTGGTGGTTTGTGTTGTCTGTTATACTGTCCAATAGTTTTAATTGTTGGTGGTTTGTGTTGTCTGTTATACTGTCCAATAGTTTTAATTGTTGGTGGTTTGTGTTGTCTGTTATACTGTCCAATAGTTTTAATTGTTGGTGGTTTGTGTTGTCTGATATACTGTCCAATAGTTTTAATTGTTGGTGGTTTGTGTTGTCTGTTATACTGTCCAATAGTTTTAATTGTTGGTGGTTTGTGTTGTCTGATATACTGTCCAATAGTTTTAATTGTTGGTGGTTTGTGTTGTCTGTTATACTGTCCAATAGTTTTAATTGTTGATGGTTTGTGTTGTCTGTTATACTGTCCAATAGTTTTAATTGTTGATGTTTTGTGTTGTATGATATACTGTCCAATAGTTTTAATTGTTGATGGTTTGTGTTGTCTGTTATACTGTCAAATAGTTTTAATTGTTGATGGTTTGTGTTGTCTGTTATACTGTCAAATAGTTTTAATTGTTGGTGGTTCCTGTTGTTTGTTATACTGTCCAATAGTTTTAATTGTTGGTGGTTTGTGTTGTATGTTATACTGTCCAATAGTTTTAATTGTTGATGGTTTGTGTTGTCTGATATGCTGTCCAATAGTTTTAATTGTTGATGGTTTGTGTTGTCTGTTATACTGTCAAATAGTTTTAATTGTTGATGGTTTGTGTTGTCTGATATGCTGTCCAATAGTTTTAATTGTTGATGGTTTGTGTTGTCTGTTATACTGTCCAATAGTTTTAATTGTTGGTGGTTTGTGTTGTCTGTTATACTGTCAAATAGTTTTAATTGTTGATGGTTTGTGTTGTCTGATATACTGTCCAATAGTTTTAGTTGTTGATGGTTTGTGTTGTTTGTTATACTGTCCAATAGTTTTAATTGTTGGTGGTTTGTGTTGTCTGTTATACTGTCCAATAGTTTTAATTGTTGGTGGTTTGTGTTGTATGTTATACTGTCCAATAGTTTTAATTGTTGATGGTTTGTGTTGTCTGATATGCTGTCCAATAGTTTTAATTGTTGATGGTTTGTGTTGTCTGTTATACTGTCCAATAGTTTTAATTGTTGGTGGTTTGTGTTGTCTGTTATACTGTCCAATAGTTTTAATTGTTGATGGTTTGTGTTGTCTGTTATACTGTCCAATAGTTTTAATTGTTGGTGGTTTGTGTTGTCTGATATACTGTCCAATAGTTTTAATTGTTGGTGGTTTGTGTTGTTTGTTATACTGTCCAATAGTTTGAATTGTTGGTGGTTTGTGCTGTTTGATATACTGTCCAATAGTTTTAATTGTTGGTGGTTTGTGTTGTCTGTTATACTGTCCAATAGTTTTAATTGTTGGTGGTTTGTGTTGTCTGTTATACTGTCCAATAGTTTTAATTGTTGATGGTTTGTGCTGTTTGATATACTGTCCAATAGTTTTAGTTGTTGGTTGTTTGTGTTGTCTGTTATGCTGTCCAATAGTTTTAGTTGTTGGTTGTTTGTGTTGTATGTTATGCTGTCCAATAGTTTTAGTTGTTGGTTGTTTGTGTTGTCTGTTATGCTGTCCAATAGTTTTAGTTGTTGGTTGTTTGTGTTGTCTGTTATGCTGTCCAATAGTTTTAGTTGTTGGTTGTTTGTGTTGTATGTTATGCTGTCCAATAGTTTTAATTGTTGGTGGTTTGTGTTGTCTGTTATGCTGTCCAATAGTTTTAGTTGTTGGTTGTTTGTGTTGTATGTTATACTGTCCAATAGTTTTAGTTGTTGGTGGTTTGTGTTGTCTGTTATGCTGTCCAATAGTTTTAGTTGTTGGTTGTTTGTGTTGTCTGTTATACTGTCCAATAGTTTTAATTGTTGGTGGTTTGTGTTGTCTGTTATACTGTCCAATAGTTTTAATTGTTGGTGGTTCCTGTTGTCTGTTATACTGTCCAATAGTTTTAATTTTTGATGGTTTGTGTTGTCTGATATACTGTCCAATAGTTTTAATTGTTGATGGTTTGTGTTGTTTGTTATACTGTCCAATAGTTTTAATTGTTGGTGGTTTGTGTTGTCTGTTATACTGTCCAATAGTTTTAGTTGTTGGTTGTTTGTGTTGTATGTTATACTGTCCAATAGTTTTAATTGTTGGTGGTTTGTATTGTCTGATATACTGTCCAATAGTTTTAATTGTTGGTGGTTTGTGTTGTCTGTTATACTGTCCAATAGTTTTAATTGTTGGTGGTTTGTGTTGTATGTTATACTGTCCAATAGTTTTAATTGTTGGTGGTTTGTGATGTCTGTTATACTGTCCAATAGTTTTAATTGTTGATGGTTTGTGTTGTCTGTTATACTGTCCAATAGTTTTAATTGTTGGTGGTTTGTGTTGTTTGATATACTGTCCAATAGTTTTAATTGTTGGTGGTTTGTGATGTCTGTTATACTGTCCAATAGTTTTAATTGTTGGTGGTTTGTGATGTCTGTTATACTGTCCAATAGTTTTAATTGTTGGTGGTTTGTGTTGTCTGTTATACTGTCCAATAGTTTTAATTGTTGGTGGTTCCTGTTGTCTGTTATACTGTCCAATAGTTTTAATTTTTGATGGTTTGTGTTGTCTGATATACTGTCCAATAGTTTTAATTGTTGATGGTTTGTGTTGTTTGTTATACTGTCCAATAGTTTTAATTGTTGATGGTTTGTGTTGTTTGTTATACTGTCCAATAGTTTTAGTTGTTGGTTGTTTGTGTTGTATGTTATACTGTCCAATAGTTTTAATTGTTGGTGGTTTGTATTGTCTGATATACTGTCCAATAGTTTTAATTGTTGGTGGTTTGTGTTGTCTGTTATACTGTCCAATAGTTTTAATTGTTGATGGTTTGTGTTGTCTGTTATACTGTCCAATAGTTTTAATTGTTGGTGGTTGATGTTGTATGATATACTGTCCAATAGTTTTAGTTGTTGGTGGTTTGTGTTGTATGTTATACTGTCCAATAGTTTTAGTTGTTGGTGGTTTGTGTTGTCTGTTATACTGTCCAATAGTTTTAATTGTTGGTGGTTGATGTTGTATGATATACTGTCCAATAGTTTTAGTTGTTGGTGGTTTGTGTTGTCTGTTATGCTGTCCAATAGTTTTAATTGTTGGTGGTTTGTGCTGTTTGATATACTGTCCAATAGTTTTAATTGTTGGTGGTTTGTGTTGTCTGTTATACTGTCCAATAGTTTTAATTGTTGGTGGTTTGTGTTGTCTGTTATACTGTCAAATAGTTTTAATTGTTGATGGTTTGTGTTGTATGATATACTGTCCAATAGTTTTAATTGTTGGTGGTTTGTGTTGTATGTTATACTGTCCAATAGTTTTAATTGTTGATGGTTTGTGTTGTCTGATATGCTGTCCAATAGTTTTAATTGTTGATGGTTTGTGTTGTCTGTTATACTGTCCAATAGTTTTAATTGTTGGTGGTTTGTGTTGTCTGTTATACTGTCCAATAGTTTTAATTGTTGATGGTTTGTGTTGTCTGTTATACTGTCCAATAGTTTTAATTGTTGGTGGTTTGTGTTGTCTGATATACTGTCCAATAGTTTTAATTGTTGGTGGTTTGTGTTGTTTGTTATACTGTCCAATAGTTTGAATTGTTGGTGGTTTGTGCTGTTTGATATACTGTCCAATAGTTTTAATTGTTGGTGGTTTGTGTTGTCTGTTATACTGTCCAATAGTTTTAATTGTTGGTGGTTTGTGTTGTCTGTTATACTGTCCAATAGTTTTAATTGTTGATGGTTTGTGCTGTTTGATATACTGTCCAATAGTTTTAGTTGTTGGTTGTTTGTGTTGTCTGTTATGCTGTCCAATAGTTTTAGTTGTTGGTTGTTTGTGTTGTATGTTATGCTGTCCAATAGTTTTAGTTGTTGGTTGTTTGTGTTGTCTGTTATGCTGTCCAATAGTTTTAGTTGTTGGTTGTTTGTGTTGTCTGTTATGCTGTCCAATAGTTTTAGTTGTTGGTTGTTTGTGTTGTATGTTATGCTGTCCAATAGTTTTAATTGTTGGTGGTTTGTGTTGTCTGTTATGCTGTCCAATAGTTTTAGTTGTTGGTTGTTTGTGTTGTATGTTATACTGTCCAATAGTTTTAGTTGTTGGTGGTTTGTGTTGTCTGTTATGCTGTCCAATAGTTTTAGTTGTTGGTTGTTTGTGTTGTCTGTTATACTGTCCAATAGTTTTAATTGTTGGTGGTTTGTGTTGTCTGTTATACTGTCCAATAGTTTTAATTGTTGGTGGTTCCTGTTGTCTGTTATACTGTCCAATAGTTTTAATTTTTGATGGTTTGTGTTGTCTGATATACTGTCCAATAGTTTTAATTGTTGATGGTTTGTGTTGTTTGTTATACTGTCCAATAGTTTTAATTGTTGGTGGTTTGTGTTGTCTGTTATACTGTCCAATAGTTTTAGTTGTTGGTTGTTTGTGTTGTATGTTATACTGTCCAATAGTTTTAATTGTTGGTGGTTTGTATTGTCTGATATACTGTCCAATAGTTTTAATTGTTGGTGGTTTGTGTTGTCTGTTATACTGTCCAATAGTTTTAATTGTTGGTGGTTTGTGTTGTATGTTATACTGTCCAATAGTTTTAATTGTTGGTGGTTTGTGATGTCTGTTATACTGTCCAATAGTTTTAATTGTTGATGGTTTGTGTTGTCTGTTATACTGTCCAATAGTTTTAATTGTTGGTGGTTTGTGTTGTTTGATATACTGTCCAATAGTTTTAATTGTTGGTGGTTTGTGATGTCTGTTATACTGTCCAATAGTTTTAATTGTTGGTGGTTTGTGATGTCTGTTATACTGTCCAATAGTTTTAATTGTTGGTGGTTTGTGTTGTCTGTTATACTGTCCAATAGTTTTAATTGTTGGTGGTTCCTGTTGTCTGTTATACTGTCCAATAGTTTTAATTTTTGATGGTTTGTGTTGTCTGATATACTGTCCAATAGTTTTAATTGTTGATGGTTTGTGTTGTTTGTTATACTGTCCAATAGTTTTAATTGTTGATGGTTTGTGTTGTTTGTTATACTGTCCAATAGTTTTAGTTGTTGGTTGTTTGTGTTGTATGTTATACTGTCCAATAGTTTTAATTGTTGGTGGTTTGTATTGTCTGATATACTGTCCAATAGTTTTAATTGTTGGTGGTTTGTGTTGTCTGTTATACTGTCCAATAGTTTTAATTGTTGATGGTTTGTGTTGTCTGTTATACTGTCCAATAGTTTTAATTGTTGGTGGTTGATGTTGTATGATATACTGTCCAATAGTTTTAGTTGTTGGTGGTTTGTGTTGTATGTTATACTGTCCAATAGTTTTAGTTGTTGGTGGTTTGTGTTGTCTGTTATACTGTCCAATAGTTTTAATTGTTGGTGGTTGATGTTGTATGATATACTGTCCAATAGTTTTAGTTGTTGGTGGTTTGTGTTGTCTGTTATGCTGTCCAATAGTTTTAATTGTTGGTGGTTTGTGCTGTTTGATATACTGTCCAATAGTTTTAATTGTTGGTGGTTTGTGTTGTCTGTTATGCTGTCCAATAGTTTTAATTGTTGGTGGTTTGTGCTGTTTGATATACTGTCCAATAGTTTTAATTGTTGGTGGTTGATGTTGTATGTTATACTGTCCAATAGTTTTAATTGTTGGTGGTTTGTGTTGTCTGTTATGCTGTCCAATAGTTTTAGTTGTTGGTGGTTTGTGTTGTCTGTTATGCTGTCCAATAGTTTTAATTGTTGATGGTTTGTGTTGTCTGTTATACTGTCCAATAGTTTTAATTGTTGGTGGTTTGTGTTGTCTGTTATGCTGTCCAATAGTTTTAATTGTTGATGGTTTGTGTTGTCTGTTATACTGTCCAATAGTTTTAATTGTTGGTGGTTTGTGTTGTATGTTATACTGTCCAATAGTTTTAATTGTTGGTGGTTTGTGTTGTCTGTTATACTGTCCAATAGTTTTAATTGTTGGTGGTTTGTGATGTCTGTTATACTGTCCAATAGTTTTAATTGTTGGTGGTTCCTGTTGTCTGTTATACTGTCCAATAGTTTTAGTTGTTGATGGTTTGTGTTGTATGTTATACTGTCCAATAGTTTTAATTGTTGGTGGTTCCTGTTGTCTGTTATACTGTCCAATAGTTTTAATTGTTGGTGGTTTGTGATGTCTGTTATACTGTCCAATAGTTTTAATTGTTGGTGGTTTGTGTTGTCTGTTATACTGTCCAATAGTTTTAGTTGTTGGTTGTTTGTGTTGTATGATATACTGTCCAATAGTTTGAATTGTTGGTGGTTTGTGCTGTTTGATATACTGTCCAATAGTTTTAATTGTTGGTGGTTTGTGTTGTTTGATATACTGTCCAATAGTTTTAATTATTGGTGGTTTGTGATGTCTGTTATACTGTTCAATAGTTTTAATTGTTGGTGGTTTGTGTTGTCTATTATACTGTCCAATAGTTTTAATTGTTGGTGGTTTGTGATGTCTGTTATACTGTCCAATAGTTTGAATTGTTGGTGGTTGGTGTTGTCTGTTATACTGTCCAATAGTTTGTGTTGTTTGTTATACTGTCCAATAGTTTGAATTGTTGGTGGTTCCTGTTGTCTGTTATACTGTCCAATAGTTTTAATTGTTGATGGTTTGTGTTGTTTGTTATACTGTCCAATAGTTTTAATTGTTGATGGTTTGTGTTGTTTGTTATACTGTCCAATAGTTTTAATTGTTGGTGGTTTGTGTTGTATGTTATACTGTCCAATAGTTTTAATTGTTGGTGGTTTGTGTTGTCTGTTATGCTGTCCAATAGTTTTAATTGTTGGTGGTTTGTGTTTTCTGTTATGCTGTCCAATAGTTTTAATTGTTGGTGGTTTGTGTTGTATGTTATACTGTCCAATAGTTTTAATTGTTGATGGTTTGTGTTGTTTGTTATACTGTCCAATAGTTTTAATTGTTGATGGTTTGTGTTGTTTGTTTTACTGTCCAATAGTTTTAATTGTTGGTGGTTTGTGTTGTCTGTTATACTGTCCAATAGTTTTAATTGTTGATGGTTTGTGTTGTTTGTTTTACTGTCCAATAGTTTTAATTGTTGGTGGTTTGTGTTGTCTGTTATACTGTCCAATAGTTTTAATTGTTGATGGTTTGTGTTGTTTGTTATACTGTCCAATAGTTTTAATTGTTGGTGGTTTGTGTTGTATGTTATGCTGTCCAATAGTTTTAGTTGTTGGTGGTTTGTGTTGTCTGTTATACTGTCCAATAGTTTTAATTGTTGGTGGTTTGTGTTGTCTGTTATACTGTCCAATAGTTTTAATTGTTGGTGGTTTGTGTTGTATGTTATGCTGTCCAATAGTTTTAGTTGTTGGTTGTTTGTGTTGTCTGTTATACTGTCCAATAGTTTTAGTTGTTGATGGTTTGTGTTGTTTGTTATACTGTCCAATAGTTTTAATTGTTGGTGGTTTGTGTTGTATGTTATGCTGTCCAATAGTTTTAGTTGTTGGTGGTTTGTGTTGTTTGTTATACTGTCCAATAGTTTTAGTTGTTGATGGTTTGTGTTGTTTGTTATACTGTCCAATAGTTTTAATTGTTGGTGGTTTGTGTTGTCTGTTATACTGTCCAATAGTTTTAATTGTTGATGGTTTGTGTTGTTTGTTATACTGTCCAATAGTTTTAATTGTTGGTGGTTCCTGTTGTATGTTATACTGTCCAATAGTTTTAATTGTTGGTGGTTTGTGTTGTATGTTATGCTGTCCAATAGTTTTAATTGTTGGTGGTTTGTGATGTCTGTTATACTGTCCAATAGTTTTAATTGTTGGTGGTTCCTGTTGTATGATATACTGTCCAATAGTTTTAGTTGTTGGTGGTTTGTGTTGTCTGTTATGCTGTCCAATAGTTTTAATCGTTGGTTGTTTGTGTTGTCTGTTATGCTGTCCAATAGTTTTAGTTGTTGGTGGTTTGTGTTGTTTGTTATACTGTCCAATAGTTTTAATTGTTGATGGTTTGTGTTGTTTGATATACTGTCCAATAGTTTTAGTTGTTGGTTGTTTGTGTTGTATGTTATACTGTCCAATAGTTTTAGTTGTTGGTGGTTTGTGTTGTCTGATATACTGTCCAATAGTTTTAATTGTTGATGGTTTGTGTTGTTTGTTATACTGTCCAATAGTTTTAATTGTTGATGGTTTGTGTTGTTTGATATACTGTCCAATAGTTTTAATCGTTGGTTGTTTGTGTTGTATGTTATACTGTCCAATAGTTTTAGTTGTTGGTGGTTTGTGTTGTCTGTTATACTGTCCAATAGTTTTAGTTGTTGGTGGTTTGTATTGTCTGATATACTGTCCAATAGTTTTAATTGTTGGTGGTTCCTGTTGTATGTTATACTGTCCAATAGTTTTAGTTGTTGGTGGTTTGTGTTGTTTGATATACTGTCCAATAGTTTTAGTTGTTGGTTGTTTGTGTTGTATGTTATACTGTCCAATAGTTTTAGTTGTTGGTGGTTTGTGTTGTCTGATATACTGTCCAATAGTTTTAATTGTTGATGGTTTGTGTTGTTTGTTATACTGTCCAATAGTTTTAATTGTTGATGGTTTGTGTTGTTTGATATACTGTCCAATAGTTTTAATCGTTGGTTGTTTGTGTTGTATGTTATACTGTCCAATAGTTTTAGTTGTTGGTGGTTTGTATTGTCTGATATACTGTCCAATAGTTTTAATTGTTGGTGGTTCCTGTTGTATGTTATACTGTCCAATAGTTTTAATTGTTGGTGGTTTGTGTTGTATGTTATGCTGTCCAATAGTTTTAGTTGTTGGTGGTTTGTGTTGTTTGTTATACTGTCCAATAGTTTTAATTGTTGATGGTTTGTGTTGTTTGATATACTGTCCAATAGTTTTAATCGTTGGTTGTTTGTGTTGTATGTTATACTGTCCAATAGTTTTAGTTGTTGGTGGTTTGTATTGTCTGATATACTGTCCAATAGTTTTAATTGTTGATGGTTTGTGTTGTTTGTTATACTGTCCAATAGTTTTAATTGTTGGTGGTTGATGTTGTATGATATACTGTCCAATAGTTTTAGTTGTTGGTGGTTTGTGTTGTATGTTATACTGTCCAATAGTTTTAATTGTTGATGGTTTGTGTTGTTTGATATACTGTCCAATAGTTTTAATTGTTGGTGGTTGATGTTGTATGTTATACTGTCCAATAGTTTTAATTGTTGATGGTTTGTGTTGTTTGTTATACTGTCCAATAGTTTTAATTGTTGGTGGTTTGTGTTGTTTGTTATACTGTCCAATAGTTTTAATTGTTGATGGTTTGTGTTGTCTGATATACTGTCCAATAGTTTTAATTGTTGATGGTTTGTGTTGTTTGTTATACTGTCCAATAGTTTTAATTGTTGGTGGTTGATGTTGTATGATATACTGTCCAATAGTTTTAGTTGTTGGTGGTTTGTGTTGTATGTTATACTGTCCAATAGTTTTAATTGTTGATGGTTTGTGTTGTTTGATATACTGTCCAATAGTTTTAATTGTTGGTGGTTGATGTTGTATGTTATACTGTCCAATAGTTTTAATTGTTGATGGTTTGTGTTGTTTGTTATACTGTCCAATAGTTTTAATTGTTGGTGGTTTGTGTTGTTTGTTATACTGTCCAATAGTTTTAATTGTTGATGGTTTGTGTTGTATGTTATACTGTCCAATAGTTTTAATTGTTGATGGTTTGTGTTGTCTGTTATACTGTCCAATAGTTTTAATTGTTGGTGGTTTGTATTGTCTGATATACTGTCCAATAGTTTTAATTGTTGGTGGTTTGTGTTGTCTGTTATACTGTCCAATAGTTTTAATTGTTGGTGGTTTGTGTTGTATGTTATACTGTCCAATAGTTTTAATTGTTGGTGGTTTGTGTTGTCTGTTATACTGTCCAATAGTTTTAATTGTTGGTGGTTTGTATTGTCTGTTATACTGTCCAATAGTTTTAATTGTTGGTGGTTGATGTTGTATGTTATACTGTCCAATAGTTTTAATTGTTGATGGTTTGTGTTGTATGTTATACTGTCCAATAGTTTTAATTGTTGGTGGTTTGTGTTGTTTGTTATACTGTCCAATAGTTTTAATCGTTGGTTGTTTGTGATGTCTGTTATACTGTCCAATAGTTTTAATTGTTGGTGGTTTGTGTTGTATGTTATACTGTCCAATAGTTTTAATTGTTGGTGGTTTGTATTGTCTGTTATACTGTCCAATAGTTTTAATTGTTGGTGGTTGATGTTGTATGATATACTGTCCAATAGTTTTAATTGTTGATGGTTTGTGTTGTATGTTATACTGTCCAATAGTTTTAATTGTTGGTGGTTTGTGTTGTTTGTTATACTGTCCAATAGTTTTAATTGTTGGTGGTTGATGTTGTATGATATACTGTCCAATAGTTTTAATTGTTGGTGGTTTGTGTTGTATGTTATACTGTCCAATAGTTTTAATTGTTGGTGGTTTGTATTGTCTGTTATACTGTCCAATAGTTTTAATTGTTGGTGGTTGATGTTGTATGTTATACTGTCCAATAGTTTTAATTGTTGATGGTTTGTGTTGTATGTTATACTGTCCAATAGTTTTAATTGTTGGTGGTTTGTGTTGTTTGTTATACTGTCCAATAGTTTTAATTGTTGGTGGTTGATGTTGTCTGTTATACTGTCCAATAGTTTTAATTGTTGATGGTTTGTGTTGTATGTTATACTGTCCAATAGTTTTAATTGTTGATGGTTTGTGTTGTCTGTTATACTGTCCAATAGTTTTAATTGTTGGTGGTTTGTGTTGTTTGATATACTGTCCAATAGTTTTAATTGTTGGTGGTTTGTGATGTCTGTTATACTGTCCAATAGTTTTAATTGTTGGTGGTTTGTGATGTCTGTTATACTGTCCAATAGTTTTAATTGTTGGTGGTTTGTGTTGTCTGTTATACTGTCCAATAGTTTTAATTGTTGGTGGTTTGTGTTGTATGTTATACTGTCCAATAGTTTTAATTGTTGATGGTTTGTGTTGTTTGATATACTGTCCAATAGTTTTAGTTGTTGGTTGTTTGTGTTGTATGTTATACTGTCCAATAGTTTTAGTTGTTGGTGGTTTGTGTTGTCTGTTATACTGTCCAATAGTTTTAATTGTTGGTGGTTTGTGTTGTATGTTATACTGTCCAATAGTTTTAATTGTTGATGGTTTGTGTTGTTTGATATACTGTCCAATAGTTTTAGTTGTTGGTTGTTTGTGTTGTATGTTATACTGTCCAATAGTTTTAATTGTTGGTGGTTTGTATTGTCTGATATACTGTCCAATAGTTTTAATTGTTGATGTTTTGTGTTGTCTGTTATACTGTCCAATAGTTTTAGTTGTTGGTGGTTGATGTTGTATGTTATACTGTCCAATAGTTTTAATTGTTGGTGGTTTGTGTTGTATGTTATACTGTCCAATAGTTTTAATTGTTGGTGGTTCCTGTTGTCTGTTATACTGTCCAATAGTTTTAATTGTTGATGGTTTGTGTTGTCTGTTATACTGTCCAATAGTTTTAATTGTTGGTGGTTCCTGTTGTCTGTTATACTGTCCAATAGTTTTAACTGTTAGTGGTTTGTGTTGTATGTTATACTGTCCAATAGTTTTAATTGTTGGTGGTTTGTGTTGTCTGTTATATTGTCCAATAGTTTTAATTGTTGGTGGTTGATGTTGTATGTTATACTGTCCAATAGTTTTAACTGTTAGTGGTTTGTGTTGTATGTTATACTGTCCAATAGTTTTAATTGTTGGTGGTTGATGTTGTCTGTTATACTGTCCAATAGTTTTAATTGTTGGTTGTTTGTGATGTCTGATATACTGTCCAATAGTTTTAATTGTTGATGGTTTGTGTTGTCTGTTATACTGTCCAATAGTTTTAATTGTTGGTTGTTTGTGATGTCTGATATACTGTCCAATAGTTTTAATTGTTGGTGGTTGATGTTGTCTGTTATATTGTCCAATAGTTTTAATTGTTGGTTGTTTGTGATGTCTGATATACTGTCCAATAGTTTTAATTGTTGGTGGTTGATGTTGTATGTTATACTGTCCAATAGTTTTAATTGTTGGTGGTTGATGTTGTCTGTTATATTGTCCAATAGTTTTAATTGTTGGTTGTTTGTGATGTCTGATATACTGTCCAATAGTTTTAATTGTTGGTGGTTGATGATGTCTGTTATATTGTCCAATAGTTTTAATTGTTGGTTGTTTGTGATGTCTGATATACTGTCCAATAGTTTTAATTGTTGGTGGTTTGTGTTGTCTGTTATATTGTCCAATAGTTTTAATTGTTGGTGGTTTTTGTTGTCTGTTATATTGTCCAATAGTTTTAATTGTTGGTGGTTGATGTTGTCTGTTATATTGTCCAATAGTTTTAATTGTTGGTGGTTCCTGTTGTCTGTTATACTGTCCAATAGTTTTAATTGTTGGTGGTTCCTGTTGTCTGATATACTGTCCAATAGTTTTAATTGTTGGTGGTTCCTGTTGTCTGTTATACTGTCCAATAGTTTTAACTGTTGGTGGTTGATGTTGTCTGTTATATTGTCCAATAGTTTTAATTGTTGGTGGTTTTTGTTGTCTGTTATACTGTCCAATAGTTTTAACTGTTAGTGGTTTGTGTTGTATGTTATACTGTCCAATAGTTTTAATTGTTGGTGGTTTGTATTGTCTGTTATACTGTCCAATAGTTTTAATTGTTGGTGGTTGATGTTGTATGATATACTGTCCAATAGTTTTAATTGTTGGTGGTTGATGTTGTATGTTATACTGTCCAATAGTTTTAATTGTTGGTGGTTGATGTTGTCTGTTATATTGTCCAATAGTTTTAATTGTTGGTTGTTTGTGATGTCTGATATACTGTCCAATAGTTTTAATTGTTGGTGGTTTGTGTTGTCTGTTATACTGTCCTTTAGTTTTAATTGTTGATGGTTTGTGTTGTCTGATATACTGTCCAATAGTTTTAATTGTTGGTGGTTTGTGTTGTATGTTATATTGTCCAATAGTTTTAATTGTTGGTTGTTTGTGTTGTTTGTTATATTGTCCAATAGTTTTAATTGTTGGTTGTTTGTGATGTCTGATATACTGTCCAATAGTTTTAATTGTTGGTGGTTTGTGTTGTCTGTTATATTGTCCAATAGTTTTAATTGTTGGTGGTTTTTGTTGTCTGTTATACTGTCCAATAGTTTTAACTGTTAGTGGTTTGTGTTGTATGTTATACTGTCCAATAGTTTTAATTGTTGGTGGTTGATGTTGTCTGTTATATTGTCCAATAGTTTTAATTGTTGGTTGTTTGTGATGTCTGATATACTGTCCAATAGTTTTAATTGTTGGTGGTTTGTGTTGTCTGTTATATTGTCCAATAGTTTTAATTGTTGGTGGTTTTTGTTGTCTGTTATACTGTCCAATAGTTTTAACTGTTAGTGGTTTGTGTTGTATGTTATACTGTCCAATAGTTTTAATTGTTGGTGGTTTTTGTTGTCTGTTATACTGTCCAATAGTTTTAACTGTTAGTGGTTTGTGTTGTCTGTTATACTGTCCAATAGTTTTAATTGTTGGTGGTTGATGTTGTCTGTTATATTGTCCAATAGTTTTAATTGTTGGTTGTTTGTGATGTCTGATATACTGTCCAATAGTTTTAATTGTTGGTGGTTTGTGTTGTCTGTTATATTGTCCAATAGTTTTAATTGTTGGTGGTTTTTGTTGTCTGTTATACTGTCCAATAGTTTTAACTGTTAGTGGTTTGTGTTGTATGTTATACTGTCCAATAGTTTTAATTGTTGGTGGTTTTTGTTGTCTGTTATACTGTCCAATAGTTTTAACTGTTAGTGGTTTGTGTTGTCTGTTATATTGTCCAATAGTTTTAATTGTTGGTGGTTGATGTTGTCTGTTATACTGTCCAATAGTTTTAATTGTTGGTGGTTTGTGTTGTTTGATATACTGTCCAATAGTTTTAATTGTTAGTGGTTTGTGTTGTATGTTATATTGTCCAATAGTTTTAATTGTTGGTGGTTTGTGTTGTCTGTTATATTGTCCAATAGTTTTAATTGTTGGTGGTTTGTGTTGTATGTTATACTGTCCAATAGTTTTAATTGTTGGTGGTTTGTGTTGTATGTTATACTGTCCAATAGTTTTAATTGTTGATGGTTTGTGTTGTCTGTTATACTGTCCAATAGTTTTAATTGTTGGTTGTTTGTGATGTCTGATATACTGTCCAATAGTTTTAATTGTTGGTGGTTTGTGTTGTCTGTTATATTGTCCAATAGTTTTAATTGTTGGTGGTTGATGTTGTCTGTTATATTGTCCAATAGTTTTAATTGTTGGTGGTTTGTGTTGTCTGTTATATTGTCCAATAGTTTTAATTGTTGGTGGTTGATGTTGTATGTTATATTGTCAAATAGTTTTAACTGTTGGTGGTTGATGTTGTATGTTATACTGTCCAATAGTTTTAATTGTTGGTTGTTTGTGATGTCTGTTATACTGTCCAATAGTTTTAATTGTTGGTGGTTGATGTTGTATGTTATACTGTCCAATAGTTTTAACTGTTGGTTGTTTGTGATGTCTGTTATACTGTCCAATAGTTTTAACTGTTGGTGGTTGATGTTGTATGTTATACTGTCCAATAGTTTTAACTGTTGGTTGTTTGTGATGTCTGTTATACTGTCCAATAGTTTTAATTGTTGGTGGTTGATGTTGTATGTTATACTGTCCAATAGTTTTAACTGTTGGTTGTTTGTGATGTCTGTTATACTGTCCAATAGTTTTAACTGTTGGTGGTCTGTGTTGTCTGATATACCGTCCAATAGTTTTAATTGCTGGTGGTTTTTGTTGTCTGTTATACTGTCCAATAGTTTTAATTGTTGGTGGTTGATGTTGTATGTTATATTGTCAAATAGTTTTAATTGTTGGTTGTTTGTGTTGTCTGTTATACTGTCCAATAGTTTTAATTGTTGGTTGTTTGTGATGTCTGTTATACTGTCCAATAGTTTTAATTGTTGGTGGTTTGTGTTGTCTGTTATACTGTCCAATAGTTTTAATTGTTGGTGGTTCTGTTGTCTGTTATACTGTCCAATAGTTTTAATTGTTGGTGGTTCTGTTGTCTGTTATACTGTCCAATAGTTTTAATTGTTGGTGGTTTGTGATGTCTGATATACTGTCCAATAGTTTTAATTGTTGGTGGTTTGTGTTGTATGTTATACTGTCCAATAGTTTTAATTGTTGGTTGTTTGTGTTGTCTGTTATATTGTCCAATAGTTTTAATTGTTGGTGGTTGATGTTGTATGTTATATTGTCAAATAGTTTTAACTGTTGGTGGTTTGTGTTGTCTGTTATATTGTCCAATAGTTTTAATTGTTGGTGGTTGATGTTGTATGTTATATTGTCAAATAGTTTTAACTGTTGGTGGTTTGTGTTGTCGGTTATACTGTCCAATAGTTTTAATTGTTGGTTGTTTGTGATGTCTGTTATACTGTCAAATAGATTTAATTTTTGGTGGTTCCTGTTGTATGTTATACTGTCCAATAGTTTTAATTGTTGGTTGTTTCTGTTGTATGTTATACTGTCCAATAGTTTTAATTGTTGGTTGTTTGTGATGTCTGTTATACTGTCAAATAGATTTAATTTTTTGTGGTTCCTGTTGTATGTTATACTGTCCAATAGTTTTAATTGTTGGTTGTTTCTGTTGTCTGTTATACTGTCCAATAGTTTTAGTTGTTGGTGGTTTGTGATGTCTGGTACACTGTCAAATAGTTTTAATTGTTGGTGGTTGATGTTGTCTGTTATACTGTCCAATAGTTTTAATTGTTGGTGGTTTGTGTTGTCTGGTACACTGTCCAATAGTTTTAATTGTTGGTGGTTCCTGTTGTATGTTATACTGTCCAATAGTTTTAATTGCTGGTGGTTTTTGTTGTCTGTTATACTGTCTAATAGTTTTAGTTGTTGGTGGTTTGTGTTGTCTGTTATACTGTCCAATAGTTTTAATTGTTGGTGGTTTGTGTTGTCTGTTATACTGTCCAATAGTTTTAGTTGTTGGTGGTTTGTGATGTCTGTTATACTGTCCAATAGTTTTAATTGTTGGTGGTTTGTGTTGTCTGATATACTGTCCAATAGTTTTAATTGTTGGTGGTTCCTGTTATATATTATACTGTCCAATAGTTTTAATTGTTGGTGGTTTGTGATGTCTGATATACTGTCCAATAGTTTTAATTCTTGGTGGTTTGTGTTGTCTATTATACTGTCCAATAGTTTTAATTGTTGGTGGTTCCTGTTGTCTGTTATACTGTCAAATAGTTTTAATTGTTGGTGGGTTCGTGTTGTCTGTTATACTGTCCAATAGTTTTAGTTGTTGGTGGTTTGTGATGTCTGTTATACTGTCAAATAGTTTTAATTGTTGGTGGTTCCTGTTGTCTGTTATACTGTCCAATAGTTTTAATTGTTGGTGGGTTCGTGTTGTCTGATATACTGTCCAATAGTTTTAATTCTTGGTGGTTTGTGTTGTCTGTTATACTGTCCAATAGTTTTAATTGTTGGTGGTTTGTGTTGTCTGATATACTGTCCAATAGTTTTAGTTGGTGGTGGTTTGTGTTGTCTGTTATACTGTCCAATAGTTTTAACTGTTGGTGGTTTGTGATGTCTGTTATACTGTCCAATAGTTTTAATTGTTGGTGGTTCCTGTTGTCTGATATACTGTCCAATAGTTTTAATTCTTGGTGGTTTGTGATGTCTGTTATACTGTCCAATAGTTTTAATTGTTGGTGGTTCCTGTTGTCTGATATACTGTCCAATAGTTTTAATTCTTGGTGGTTTGTGATGTCTGTTATACTGTCCAATAGTTTTAATTGTTGGTGGTTTGTGATGTCTGTTATACTGTCCAATAGTTTTAATTGTTGGTTGTTTGTGTTGTCTGTTATACTGTCCAATAGTTTTAATTGTTGGTGGTTCCTGTTATATATTATACTGTCCAATAGTTTTAATTGTTGGTGGTTTGTGATGTCTGATATACTGTCCAATAGTTTTAGTTGTTGGTTGTTTGTGATGTCTGATATACTGTCCAATAGTTTTAATTGTTGGTGGTTTTGTTGTCTGTTATACTCTCCAATAGTTTTAATTGTTGGTGGTTTGTGATGTCTGTTATACTGTCCAATAGTTTTAATTGTTGGTGGTTCTGTTGTCTGTTATACTCTCCAATAGTTTTAATTGTTGGTGGTTTGTGATGTCTGTTATACTGTCCAATAGTTTTAATTGTTGGTTGTTTGTGTTGTTTGTTATACTCTCCAATAGTTTTAATTCTTGGTGGTTTGTGATGTCTGTTATACTGTCCAATAGTTTTAATTCTTGGTGGTTTGTGTTGTCTGTTATACTGTCCAATAGTTTTAATTGTTGGTGGTTCCTGTTATATATTATACTGTCCAATAGTTTTAATTGTTGGTTGTTTGTGTTGTCTGATATACTGTCCAATAGTTTTAATTGTTGGTGGTTTGTGATGTCTGTTATACTGTCCAATAGTTTTAATTCTTGGTGGTTTGTGATGTCTGTTATACTGTCCAATAGTTTTAATTCTTGGTGGTTTGTGTTGTCTGTTATACTGTCCAATAGTTTTAATTGTTGGTGGTTCCTGTTATATATTATACTGTCCAATAGTTTTAATTGTTGGTTGTTTGTGTTGTCTGATATACTGTCCAATAGTTTTAATTGTTGGTGGTTCTGTTGTCTGTTATACTCTCCAATAGTTTTAATTGTTGGTGGTTTGTGATGTCTGTTATACTGTCCAATAGTTTTAATTGTTGGTTGTTTGTGTTGTTTGTTATACTCTCCAATAGTTTTAATTCTTGGTGGTTTGTGATGTCTGTTATACTGTCCAATAGTTTTAATTCTTGGTGGTTTGTGTTGTCTGTTATACTGTCCAATAGTTTTAATTGTTGGTGGTTCCTGTTATATATTATACTGTCCAATAGTTTTAATTGTTGGTTGTTTGTGTTGTCTGATATACTGTCCAATAGTTTTAATTGTTGGTGGTTTGTGATGTCTGTTATACTGTCCAATAGTTTTAATTGTTGGTGGTTTGTGATGTCTGTTATACTGTCCAATAGTTTTAATTGTTGGTGGTTCCTGTTGTATGTTATACTGTCCAATAGTTTTAATTGTTGGTTGTTTGTGTTGTCTGTTATACTGTCCAATAGTTTTAATTGTTGGTGGTTCCTGTTGTCTGTTATACTGTCCAATAGTTTTAATTGTTTGTGGTTCGTGTTGTCTGTTATACTGTCTAATAGTTTTAACTGTTGGTGGTTTGTGTTGTCTGTTATACTGTCCAATAGTTTTATTTGTTGAAGCTTTGTGTTGTCTGTTATACTGTCCAATAGTTTTAATTGTTGGTGGTTCTGTTGTCTGTTATACTGTCCAATAGTTTTAATTGTTGGTGGTTTGTGATGTCTGTTATACTGTCCAATAGTTTTAATTCTTGGTGGTTTGTGTTGTCTGTTATACTGTCCAATAGTTTTAGTTGTTGGTGGTTTGTGTTGTTTGTTATACTGTCCAATAGTTTTAACTGTTGGTGGTTTGTGTTGTCTGATATACTGTCCAATAGTTTTAATTGTTGGTGGTTTGTGATGTCTGTTATACTGTCCAATAGTTTTAATTGTTGGTGGTTCCTGTTGTATGTTATACTGTCCAATAGTTTTAATTGTTGGTTGTTTGTGTTGTCTGTTATACTGTCCAATAGTTTTAATTGTTGGTGGTTCCTGTTGTCTGTTATACTGTCCAATAGTTTTAATTGTTTGTGGTTCGTGTTGTCTGTTATACTGTCTAATAGTTTTAACTGTTGGTGGTTTGTGTTGTCTGTTATACTGTCCAATAGTTTTATTTGTTGAAGCTTTGTGTTGTCTGTTATACTGTCCAATAGTTTTAATTGTTGGTGGTTCTGTTGTCTGTTATACTGTCCAATAGTTTTAATTGTTGGTGGTTTGTGATGTCTGTTATACTGTCCAATAGTTTTAATTGTTGGTGGTTCCTGTTGTATGATATACTGTCCAATAGTTTTAATTGTTGGTGGTTTGTGTTGTGTGTTATACTGTCCAATAGTTTTAATTGTTGGTGGTTCTGTTGTCTGTTATACTGTCCAATAGTTTTAATTGTTAGTGGTTTGTGTTGTTTGATATACTGTCCAATATCTTTTGTTTGTGGTTGTTTGTTTCGCCTGTTATGCTGTCCAATATCTTTGTTTTTTGCTGTTTTTGTTGCCTGTAATACTGTCCAATATTTGAGGTCATTTCTGCGTTGTTCGTTGTTGTTTGTATTTCTTTGGATGTCTTTTTTTTTTCGAATAAGTCGGCTTTTTGTGGTTTGCGTTGTCAGTTATACTGAACAATATTGTTTGACAAAATTCTAGCTCTCATTTTTATGTATTATTTGTGTGTATTACATTTTGGCTTTAAATAACATAAAAGTGTTTTACAAATATTGTATCTGGTTAAACTATTTCACTTATGAAGGTTTGTAATTTTCTCAAATGTTTATAATTTCCATGATGGGGTAGGAGACATACCATTTAGTTTGTGTTGCGATGTTGTATAAGAAACATGGTGTCTTATTCTAAGTAAATACGTCGGGTATTTGAAAAGAAGCAGTTCTACCATAATTACAAAAGAGTTTAAAATACTAAAAAATTAACATAATAATTTTTTTCAGGTTTAAAAAAATATGAACAAAAATAACCAAAGACGATATCTAAAACTGTATGCAATGCATCTAATGATAATAATTTTATTAGTAAGCAATACAGCTCATAGAATATACACATAGAACAAATATTCGCAACACAATAGCTTCAGGGTCCAGATAGAAATTAATAAACAAAAAATATGAAATCGCAACGGCAAAGAATAAACAATACAATCAACAATGACTGATATTTCACTGGGGTAAAGCTGATGACCGTAACTGCATTCACGGTCATCCCAAGATGTCGGATGAAAAATTAGGTCAGTTTCTGTATTGTCTGTTAAAGTGTTTCTATATCATTTTCTTTACAAATCATACATTGAAACGATGTAAATTTATAAAAGAATCACTCGAAAATCACCAATTACTTCCGAGAAATGTGCATGAAACGGGAAAATCGATTTGAAAAAATCGTTAAGATGACCGTAAATCATAATCAAAATATTTTCAAGATGACCGTAACATAAAACAAGGATGACCGTGATTGGTAAAAAGATGACCGTAACTTGTAAAGGATGACCGTAAATTGCATTTTTCTCGTAAACAATAAAATATTTATTGATATCGACGTTAAAATTTTAACACAAATTGACAGCGATACGACGAAAATTTGAAGAAACATGAATGTGTCCCTAGTACACGGATGCCTCATTTACACTATCATTTTCTATGTTTAGTGGACTATGAAAATGGGATAAAACTGTAATTTGGCATTAGAATTAAAAAGATCATACCATAGGGGAAAATGTGTACTAAGTTTCAATTTTATTTAACTTGAAGCTGAACAAACGGACAAACAAACAGACGAACGGACGAACGTACGCACAGACCAGAAAAACATAATGCCAATAAATGGAGCATTAAAAACATTAATAATACATACGAATATTTGGTAATCGCGCCCATGTGTATGGTTCCTGAGGAAGCAGATTAAAATCTTAATTTGTCTTGATATATGCAGGCTGAAACACTTTTGAAATAGAACAAAAGAATCGAAGCTCTGTGTTTATCTAGAAAGCGATAGATGTTAACTGTAATGTTTGATATAGTAACAAAATTTTAAAAAGTTAATAGAAACAAATAAAACGACAATTTTCTTATTTTAAAAACACCATTTGCATAAGTTTTCAATGTATCTATTACATAATAATGCAAAGCAATAAGATATCAAGTCGACGACATGGTTCTTATCGGGGCCTTTTATAGCTGACTATGCAGTATGGACTTTGCTCATTGTTGAAGGCCTTACGGTTACCTATAGTTGTTAATGTTTGTGTCATTTTGGTCTTTTCTGGATAGTTGTCTCCTTGGCAATAATACCACATCTTTTTTTTTTATATATAGTATCTATAAGTTGGATGTAGAAAATGCATAACCTCCGATTTTTTTTTATCACGGACGGAGAACATATCAATCTTTTAGTTCAGAAATTTTCGTGTCTGTCCTTCCATTATGTGAATCAAGAAAAAATTCCCCAAAACAGGTAACGATTGTATCGAAACGAGAAAAATCGAGTGCACCTTTTTATGTTAGGGCATGTTTGGGGTGTATATTTTGTCTTTAAAACGTACAAAGCAAGAGTATTTTATATAGCATCTCGCTTCAGATTCTATCATTATTATATATCAAAGCTACAGGTTGACTTTATAACGTAAAAAAATGACAGTACGAAATGATGAAATATATGGGTCAAGTGAGATACCTATCTAAAGAATCACAAAAACAGAGTAGGTGTGTTCGAATAGCTATTTTTTCTAAAAGTACTTGACGACAGTCTTTTAATTTGGATGATGAAAATGGATATCTTCGAAAAAATATGATTTTCTTGTGTGTGATAACTAGGGTTTATAATCTTCAACTACTGAAAATGTTTAGTCTGCCCTTCCACGAAATATTTAATTAGAATTTTTTTAAATGCTTAAGAATTTTCAAAAATTCCATCTGACATCCGAACAGACAATATTTTTAAGTTGAATCAATGCAGACAAGATCATTTACTAATGCTCATTAGCTAGTAGATACATTAGTCTTTTAAAATATAACTGACATATAACGATCGATCGTAATGGTGCTATGTGGATAAATTTATCAGTTTTCAAGAGCAAAATTGGCAGAGCGTCATCCCTACAATGGCTTCCATTTCTACGATTGTGAGCATGAACTGGCGTAATGGGGAGATAATTTTGAAGAAGTAGAATCCTGACTGTATGAATAACATTTCTGTATATATACAAATTGACAACGTTCCGCCTTGTGATACGCTTTTCGTACAATACTATTTTAAGGATCTACTTTGCTGGAGCTCACCTTCACTAGTTTATTCGAATGATATTTTCAAAATGTTTCTGTTATTTTATTTGCATGACAAAATGAAAGACGATATAATATCAATGGGTGTACATGCAAATTTTTGGCATTTTTAAAAATGTGTATTCATTATATGTCTTTTAAAGGAATCCCAGAAACAAAAACAAAATCTTTTGTCGAGCAGTTGAAGGCTGTGCACCGCATTTTTTTCATTATGCTTGTAAGGTGTCATTTTATCGCGCTTTTGTAGCATTTTTTCCCTTCCTGTTCATTTGAATGTCTTTTGTCAAATTCATTTTAAAAATTAAACCCTCTACTGTAAAAAAGATACATATGGTATTCGGTAATCTTTGCATTTGAAGCACGTTTTATTTTCTTCTACCTATAGGATAAAACTCATATTTATATGTGTATACCAACACGATTAATCATTTGATATAAAAAGATAGTTATATAAATACGGATATTTCTTAGAATTGAGGGTCATCCTTTAAAAGTTACGGTCATCATTTACAAATTACGGTCATCTTAAAAGCAGTTACGGTCAGCCTTGTTATGAATCTCTGATTCTGTTACGGTCATCTCGATTGTGATTTACGGTCATCTTGGCGATTTTTTCAAATCGAATTTCCCGTTTCATGCACATTTCTCGGAAGTAATTAGTGATTTCCGAGTGATTCTTTTATAAATTTACATCGTTTCAATGTATGATTTGTAAAGAAAATGATATAGAAACACTTTAACAGACAATACAGAAACTGACCTAATTTTTCATCCGACATCTTGGGATGACCGTGAATGCAGTTACGGTCATCAGCTTTACCCCAGTGGATATTTTCAGCAGGATATAAATACTTTCCAAAATTATCTAATTCTTTTACATAAAGGACAAACAATAGTTTTAAAAGTTTGAAACTGTATTGTATTTTTCCCATTATAAGTTTTCATCATTGATACATCCTTGTTAGGGAGCTACCATTTGATTTTTATGGGGGGGCTAGGATGAAAAATTTTGTCCTGCTTTTTTTTTTAGTTGTAATCTCTGTCCTGCCTTTTTATTTTTTACTCTATTCGGTCCTGCCTTTTTTTTTACTAGTTTATCCTGACTTTTTTTTACACAAATTGTCATCCTGCCTTTTTTTTTAACAAAATTCTCATCCTGCCTTTTTTTTTTACTCAAAACTCCTGTCCTGCCTATTTTTTTCAAATTTCATCCTAGCCCCCCCATAAAAATCAAATGGTAGCTCCCTTATCATGAGTGTATCATTCTTCACATAATAGAATAAAATGATACTCGTCTTCAATGGTTTTCACTCGTGTTACAAAAACGCATATTGAAAGAAATGTGATACAATCTACCGTTTATACCGCTAAGGTTTTAGAATATAAACGATATTTGCAAATGAACGAATACACATCATTCGCACTTTACATAATGATTGAAATGAAATTGCAACTCAGTCAGTATATGGATCATAAATACATCTAATTAATTATATTATTTAGATGATTTTTTTTTAAATTGCAAACGTGACTCATTCGGTAACAAAACTATTTTTCACTCTTTCTCTGCATCCATGTAGAAATAATCGTTTAGTGTTTATACCATGCATCTTCTATCCTAATACGTATATTTATGATTGTACTTTTCGTCAAGATATGTTTAACTGGTACAGTAGACTTTTCTAACAATATTCATCCTCAAATCACTGAAAAGATGTGATATCATTGTCTGCGCCCTCCGATCTAAATTTAACAGGAAAATGACCAATAACACAATATTGATTATAACATTATTTTCTCTTGCAAATTTGAAATTTGAATGCCAAAACGCAATCACACGTTTGTCTCATTATATTTGAACTTGATATTTCCAGCACTCCATTGTGTGTTGTTGTCTTGTTTTCTTTTGAAAACACTCCCAAGAGTGACTGGTGAATAGAAATATGGTCACTTTGACCGTTTGGCTGTTCGGGATGTATCAAGTTTGCAGCCACGTCTGGTCAGAATGGGGACATTAAATCCGATATCTCGTGTAAAAAGGGTGCCACGCTCTTCGTACGTTAAGAACCCTTGCAAAAACTATTTGAAGGGTCCCGTTAACTGTGGCCTGTTGCAAGGCAAAATTTCTGTCCCTATCAAATATATACCCTTTTTCAAGTGGCAGTCCAAATTTCCCAGACCATCATCCCGGATGGCTTCTTTAATTACAAGACCTACCTATTATATTTATTGTTAACTTATTTTTTCGTCCTTGACATGCATGAACTATTTTCCACTGGACGTTAAGCAACCAACAATCATTCAATCAATCTTTTGAATACGGTCGAATCCGCAACATTGTATAAATCTATAGTCAATGGGAGATAAATCTAAAACTACGTAAACGCTGATAGAATCCGATATGTTTTATACATTTCTTTATGGTAATCATATTTACAGTTAAATAGGGCAAAATAGTGATGATCAATTATCATTATAAAATGTGAATATCGTAATTAATTAAGATAAAACTGTCTCCACCATCCTACCACAACTAACTTCTCTCTGTTTCAGTTCTATGATGTCAGTGGAGGATCCAGAACTTTTCATAAGAGGGGGGGGGGGGGGGGGGGGGGGGGCTCCGGTTGACCTAAGCTGGGCTCGCTCCATTCATGCTTCAGTGATTCCCTATATAATCAACCAAGATTTTCCCACAAAAAGGGGGGCCCCCAGCCCCCAGCCCCCGCCCCCCTTGGACTCTCATGTGCTTTTTTAAACAACTTTACGGTGAAATAAAGCTAAAACTCCATCTGTTGAACTCTGGTGCACAGATGAGTACTTTTAAAAATTTTGTGTCATTGTGATGCATAACCTTTAAGGAAAATCACAATACCAAAAATATTTCAACGATTCGTAAAATAACAAGAACATGGATATACTATAGATCATTCGTATCTAAACCATTTTAAAATAATTTAATTGAAATATAAATGATCATTTACCACCCAAATAACTTCAATTTATACAGCAAAGGAACACCTATAAATTAAGACCATAATCTGAATCATTTTTTTCTTTCATAAAGCATATGCTTACGTATGCAGTTTTATCTAAATGTCATTTTTCTATATAGTCTTTGGTTTTCTATTTGGTAGATTATAAATAAAACTGGTTTAGTCTACTCGACACCCATGCAGTCGGAATAATTGTCCATGACGGCTGAATGATTGCTAAAAAACTGAAAGAATGTGACTGTGGTATGGGGCTCTTCAAAAGATGTAGACATTCAGTAGTGTAATAAGTCCACTTCTAACAGTAGAATGCAACTATCTCTATAACAAGTAAGATCCCAATAACACCGACCTTGAGAATAAGAGTAAATAATGAATTTGAATTCAATGGCCTTATATTTAAAACGCGATTCTGGGTATAGAGATAATATTTATTTTTTACACCTTGGTTTAGATAGCGAGACTATATCAACTGAATTGTATAAAGAATATTAATTGCGTCTTCATACAATGTGACACATGGTTTTCATTGATGAATGCATACTTATCTGTAGATAAAATTTTGCAGGACATCTTTGCGTTTTGCAAAAAATGTATCACGTTTGGTTTCTACTAACACTGACTGAAGTATGATATTTGTTTAAAGATTATTTTCCCCAAAGAGTTCCAGTTTGAAAATAATTGGGAATTCCAAACCAGTACCTGAGACCAGATACATTGTCTCTGCTGAGACTACTAGATATATTCTGAGTAAGGACGTGTATATAACTCTTCTTCTTCTTCTTTTTCTTCTTCTTCTTCTTCTTCTGGTATACAGTTACAGCTTCATTAATATTGAAGATTATTGATTTTTTTAATTAGGAGCTAGGGGCCTAGTCTGAATAAGATAAGATAAGATAAGATAAGATATTTTTATTTCCAATTATGGGCCCCAAAGGGCATAAACATTACAACATCAATAATTTTTTCATAATACAATACAAACAATGAGATAAAAAAAAAAAGTTAAACGAGAACTATTTAAGTTCTTAAAGAATACGTAGATAAAGAATCTATAGTATGTTGGGTTTTTTTAATACTAATGCATTTTATTACAAGTGTGGTTGATATAGATAACAAACAAGCAGCCCAAAAAGAAAAAAAAAGAAAAATAGATATCCACATATGTATAGTACACAAAAAGTTGGATCAATTAAATATATAATAATTAGCCAAAAAGAAAGTAGAAATTAAACATGTCCATGACTCATCCTGTGTCAGCAGCAAATAGGAAAGCATTATGGTTTCCTAAAGGCAGCTGACACCAGGGGACGATACCTTATGGGCCATAGGCATGTAAAATGTGTGTAAATGTCTCTTTCCTACCTGTATCAAAAGCAAACAAGGAAGCATCATAGGTAACTTGAATGCAGTTGATACCAGGGGACGATGCCTCAAGGATATAAGAGAACATTTGAATAAATAATATATCTTAACAATTATTTTTTTTTTTTTAATCGGCTAGTATGTTTGTGATATTCAGATGAATATAATTTTCTATGTCCAATCAAATGTATATACACACATAGATTTCCTTTAACTAATCTTCACTAAGGAAGATGTTTGTATATAAAATTACATATTATTTTAAGTAACTCAACATTTTCTACACTAAATAACCAGATAATTTTGCTTTGACTGTTCATATGATTAAAATAAGAATTATATTGTGCAATACTAGCTAACATACAATTTCTATCATCCTCAAATTTGTTACAATCAAATAGAAAATGAGCCTCATCTTCGACAGTATTGGAAGAACATTTATTACATATTCTGTTAATTCGGGGAATACCCTGATATCTACCTAATTCTATTTGTAATCTATGAGAAGATACACGTAATTTAGTAAAACTTCTTCTAAGTTCAAAATTCTTGATCAATGTTAGATATTTTTCAAAACCAAAATTTGTTTTATATAAAAGGTAGGTTTTCAGTTTACTGTCTGAAAATTTATCTATTTGTTTTTTCCAACAGCTAATAAACAATATTGATAGCTTGGTTTGTATATATTTCTTAAATTTGTATAAGGATTCACAAAATGGAGCATTTATGGCATTTGTATAGTCAATACCAAGTATTTTAAAAAACAACATTTATTGAACCATACCATGATGTTATATTCATGTGATGTAGTGTCTTTGATTGTGTATATGCCTCTTTTAATAGAGGAAAATTATTACCTAAATTCTCTAATCTATACCAGTACAATAACATTCCTTTTATAATATTAAAATATATTGGAAATCTTCCAAGTTCAGATAACACTGCAGCATTTGTTGTTTTCTTGTGTACCCCAAGTATAAATTTACAAAATTTTATATGAAGTTTCTCACAGGGTAAATCTGAATATAATTTTTCAAAAGATATATCTTCCTTCTTACATTTAGTGGAAAGAGAATTAAACATCCCCCATATTTCGCTACCATATAATAAAATAGGTTTTACAGTGTGGTCAAAAACATGAATACTTGTTTTTACATCAGGATTAAGTGATAAAAGATCTTTCCTTAATTTGAAATGAGCTTTCAGGGATTTTTTGTATAGTTCATTTTGAGCATAACTGAATGAACCAGATGAGCTTAAATATAAACCTAGGTATTTGTATTTTGAAACACATTCCAGATTTATATTCTGAAATGTGAATATCTGTTTTACATGTCTGCCTGCCTTGTTGAAAATCAGCACCCTTGTCTTATTAGTATTCACATTGAGACACCAATCTTTGCAAAATTTATCAAGCATTCCCAGCTTTTCTTGTAGTCCTTCAGCTGATGTAGATAATAAAACAATATCATCAGCATACATTAAACAATGTAGATCTTTGTCATTGACATTAACTGGGTCTCTAGTATCTGACAAATATCTGGGCAAATCATTTATGAATATCTTGAATAAATTCGGACTGAGGTTGTCACCTTGTTTGACTCCAATATCTAATGGGAAAAAATCGCTTACTTGATTTTGAATTTTGACACATGATTTGCTAATTTCATACATACTTTTAATAATGTTATAAAAATAAGACCCAGCCCCAATATCTAGTAGTTTAATCTTGATCCCTGTATGTATAACAGTATCAAAAGCCTTCTGAAAATCAACAAAACAGGCAAACAGTCTACCTTCTTTTGAATTACAGTATTTGTTAATAAGACAGTTTAAAATAAACATATGACCTGCAGTTCTGGCTTTCCTTGTGAATCCAATTTGACTAAAACAAATCACGATGACTTGTGTTCTCATGAGATATGTTACTACGGCATATATTGATTCTTACAATGATTCTTTAATATTGCTGATCATTGCTGAAAAAAATTAGATATTTTCGCACAATTTTTTTTGCCATATTTTACTAGTTTCCTTTTCCTTACCACAGGCTCCCTTACATGATTCATCGCACTGGAGTTCCACTGGTAACTGGTGAATGTTCCTTATTTTTGTACGGTTTCCTTAATTATAATTTAACACTGTCTATCCCCTTATTTTGATCTATATTTTTTTTTTTTTATTAAAACATAATGGTCATCTTTATAATTATGGCTCTGACACAGTCACCAACCACACTATAGTCCAAATAATTATGGATTAGCCTTACCAGTAAAGGCGTCCGAGCACCGTTGCTTATAATAAGATAAAAACAATAAAAATATGTAAAATGCAGATAAACAGCTTTTATTTTGAAAATAATATATAACATTTACCAGTAGAGAAAACCCTCGAGAGAAAACCTGCCAGTTTAGAAATGCTCAAAATGTCAAAATCTGTCCATACTCAATATTTTCTTATGAGTTATAATTTCCCCTACTATATATTTAATTATCACTAATGATTTTGACAACTTTAGCATTTTTTGCAATGAAATTGAAAACTTCCAAACATGTATACATGTCCTAGATGCCAGAAACAAGCTATTAAAAGTAACAGCAAAACGTAATCTTCAACATAAATTGTAGTAGTTATTGCACTCAAAAGTTAGATAATAGTTTGACCTGGTTCAACCCATACTTTTTTTGCCAAAATTTTGGTTTTGGCAATTTATTTTAATAAGTTATATTTAAATTACTACATGTACTACATTGTCATATAAACTGTTTGATTAACCTTTTGAAGGTAATGTCTTTCTTTTCCTTTATAGTTAGTTGTCTCCCTTTTTATTTTACATAGTTTGTTGTTCATAGAAAGAGCTTGAACCAGATGGACATGTATCAAAGCTCTGTACTGGTTTCAGCCTGGCCTGGTCAAGACTGCCTATGTTACCAACATGGAACCATGCAGCTGCCCTTTTCTTGAAAGTTGACCTTCTTTGATGGAAAGACTTTTATAGGTATGGCCTGTTTAAAAACATACTGACAAGTTAAATTTGAGCAGTAATTAGATCAACATCAATTAAATAGCATAGAGTTTTGATATTTCCTATTTTCCACCACCATCATGACCATTCAACATAATATCTTTCCCTTATAATGCTTTATACCATAAAAGAAAATTAGTTTGCAGAAAGAACCCATCTCCCCACCCCCAATTATAGATAGTTATCAATAACCATAAAATCATGATGTTAATCAGATACCCCCAAAGGGTAATCTTTTATTTATAGTTTTATAACCACATTCCTTTGGTGCCATCTAGTGGATTTGGTATGGAAGGAAAGACCCCTGCTGAGTCTTTTTTTTTATAGCTTCCTACTTATCAGTATCCAATGGAGCAACATTTTCTATGATAAAGAATCCAAATTAGAGCTTGGAACTTCATAATTGATTTAGAAACTAAAAACAGGGAAAAACATATTTTAAAATATACATGTATTGTTTTTAATTTAAATTGCTAATTAAATGTCAATGTTTATTTTGAAATGGAATGTTTTGTTAAAAAATTTAAATGAATCCAAAGGTTTTTTTGTTAATCTGAATAAAAGTATAAATCCACCCCCCCCCCCCCCCCCCCCCCTGAAAAAAAAGTTTATTTAAGTGTACTCTAAATATTTCAAGGAATTAAAAACTTCATTAGTTTGTAATTTGCATTCTCTTTGTTAGTAAATGTGTTATACAAATGTACATCCCCCAGTTAGTGTTCTAGTTAGATTTAGATGAATGCAGTTAAAAATCATAAATTTGCGATTAGAATGGTTTTTTTTAATATTTCAAGTGTTTTATTACTTTACAATAGTTTGAATAAGATGAAATATAACAAGAATTTGAAAAATCAAATAAATTAGAAATGGGAAGTAAGATTTTAATAAATTTTTTCTTGGGCGTTTTTAAAACATAGATGTATAATCTTACAGTTATCACTATAGCTGAAACAGACAATTAATTGGTTTGTTTTGAAATATTCCATAAAAAAAATATGAAAGAGAAATTTGTCTTTGAAGCATTTTTTACGATGCTAGTTTTAGCTTTAAAAAAAGCATGTCATAATTGTGGTATGTGGTTATCAGTTTGAATGTAGGACAGAAAGTCACAGAACAAAAAGTCACGGACAAAAAGTCACAATTCATTTTTCTGATTATTTTCTTTGAATAAAAACCGCTTATTTCTACAAAAATATTTTTGTATTTTTCTTGAACTGTTGTATATAAACCAACTTTGTATTGCCAATAATTAACAAGTTCCGGGTCTAATTCGATACCAATAGTATATTCACCTGTTAGCTATTACCTTATCTGTACGTTCCGCATTTGACAGGCGCACCACCAAACGGTGTATTTAGGATTTTGCTATATACACGGGTCATAATCAAAGGGCTGACACTACTAAATTCAATCATTGTCAAATTTTCCCCTATTGTAGCTTCATTCAGCAATCAGCAAGACTTTCTAAGATAACTAATATAGGACAATGCTGTTGATTAAAAAATACCCCATTCCTGGATAGCCTGGACCTTTTGTTTTCCAAATAATTAATATTTCCAATAATTGATAAGTTCCAGGTCGACGGGTTCAAACAGAAAGATTTGAAAGCAAAGAAAACTGTGTATCTTATAATCTACTTGACTTTATCAGATGACAATACCAATTAATAAAATAAGACTTAGGCATAGTTATATACTTTAATTCAGTCACGGACCCGCGATATCACGGGTGTGTACTTGTATGTATTAAAAAGTAAATATTTCAAAATATTTCTCTTATATAGTCAAACAATTGTCACCAAATTATTTGTGACTTTTTGTCCTGTGACTTTTTGTCCTATCAAATTTGTGACTTTATGTCCTGTGACTTTATGTCCTGTGACTTTTTGTCCTGTGACTTTCTGTCCGTTCACCATCAGTTTAACCTAAAATTCAGTATGCTGCCTATGTCTGAGCTTGAGAGTAAAGAGTGAATTAATTTTATTTATTGTGTAAAAGTGATTTCAATATTTAACTTTTATTAAGTCTTGTCAAATTTTCTTTTGCCATTTTCATGGATTAAAACAATTGGATCCTTTTTTCAGTTCTTCTTGATAATTTTTTGTTACCTCTTACCTTTTCTGATAAGTCCATCTTCCCCTCATATATATAAATCTTCAAAATTGATGCCTTTTTAAGAAATATGAAAAGCAATCAATTGGCAATTGTGCACATGGCTATAATTAGCATTTAGGTTAACTCTTTTTTCTATCAACCTTTAAAAAAACCCACCAACAGACCAGAATAACAGAACAAAGAAAGGGAGGGATTTTTTTTAGAATCTGTACAACAAATTAGACTCTTTTTGTAAAATATGGGTGGTCCTGAAAAGGACCTGAAACTGTGAGGCTGTCTATGAATCTAACTGTCATTATGCATATTTTTACTCAGCAACATCCTGTCACCAATAAAAACACAGTTTGTACATCTCCATGTATAATACACACAAGTTCCCACTTTTTCTTCAGCATAACGTTCAACCTGCATGATAGGACAGGATGGTGAGTCAATTTTGTGTTTCTTGTGAGTAATGTTGAGCATGTCCAGTACCATATAATTGTAGAATCGGAATAAGTTCATCCCAGAATGCAATTTTCTCATTTCTTCCTTTTTTTGGTCACCAGATTCTTTTGGTCGGAGGTTACAAACACGGTCAGTCATTCCACCATAATTAGGAGTTTGTAGTGATTGCCTTGTGTAGGAAGTACTTGCTCTAGATCTAGATGTATCTGGGATCTCTTCAGACTTCAGGATTCTACTTCTACCACTGGTACCAGATTGGAACCATCCAGGATTTCTTTTTGAGTTACGTTTCTTAGTCAGAGTCTTGCCTTTGTTCCATGGGATATGACCTTTTGTAAACATGTTGAAGCAGTAATATCTCAACTTTTACTGATAGCAAAGACTTTGAACATCTCCTTGTTTATCTTAGAGCTGTATAACATCTGCTTTGATTTAGTTTCTTTTTAATCCCATCTGGTGGATTTGGTATACAAGAGAAATCCCCTACTGGCAAGTTTCAGTTACTAGTGTTTTCCATAATTTCCTACTTAGCAGTATCCAACAGAGCAAGTATTTTATAATTATGGATCCAGATGAGAGTTTGGAACTTCTTAACTAATAAATGAAGAAATCTATAAAATAGATTAAAAAATTAAAAATAGACAGTTGATAATTTTGTATTTTAAATATAATAATTTTACTTGTTTAAATGTCAATTTTATTATAAATGATATATTTGATAAAAAATAAAAAAGCCTTTCTTTGGTAACAATTCATGCAATTAAGAAAGTTCACTGGTTAGAAATTTTCATTTCATGTCATTGACCTCATCAGGAGCGGATTCAGCAATTTATAAAAGGGGGAGGGGGGAGCTAACCCAGGATAAAGAGGGGGGTTCCAACTATATGTCCCAATTCAAATGCATTGATCGTCAAAATAAAGGGGGGTTCCTACCCCCGAAACCCCCCTCCTGGATACGCCACTGCTCAAGTTATACCTACATTTGTGTATATATGAGTAGCGGTACAGGCAGGACTTTTGTCTAGAGTATAAAAGTGTGTTTTACTGCAAAGTTGTAAATTTCTGTGTCATTTGGTCTCTTTTAGCTCGTAGGGAGTTGTCTCAATGACAATCATACAATGTACCACATTTTCTTATTTTTATTGTCAAATGAAGATTAGTATCAGGGCCGTAACTAGCCTTTTTTAATAGTGAGGCAAAATATATTCGCCGAGTGGAACGAGGCGAAAAATTTTGGGCAAGGGGTCTGGGGGCAGCTTATAGCCCCCAGAAGCTCTGAGAAAAATAACGCAAAATCGTGTATTCTGAGCGTTTCCCAGACTCTTTCTTGCATTGAAACGGCTTAATTAATTTTTAGATATTTTTTTCGACAATCAGGTCCCAAAGCAAAAACAAAGATTCATTGTAATTTAATACTTTTAGGTATTAGATACAACATTAAAAGACCGATATGTAGGATAAAGCAAAAATCGTAATTCTCATAATTATCAATACCATATCTAAAATTATAGTGACATTGCAGTATTATACTTTAAGTACTTGTACTGCTTAAGTCCACACTAGGGACCATCTTCACCTTGTTTTACGATCTTTTACGGTCTAATTAATGATTCTTTAAAAGTATTGTTGAAGACCATCCGGCAACTATCAAGATGAAGAGCAGGAACACAAGCTTTGACCATTGATCATTTGTATTTTTTCTATGCATTGACTTTGTGTGCGATTATGTACCCATACTCCTTTATTATCTGCTAAAGGGTCTCAACACGACTTAATGCAAGTTTAACCTTTCAATGTAACAGGTCATATTTGGCAATACCTTGTTTTTGTTCTTCAAATTATTTGATACCGGGAAATATGTGACCTTATTTTAATTCAAACCATGTCAGCTTTCTAGTTTTATTTACAATAAAACAAACTGTTTTGTATTCTTTGATATCAATTTCAATTATCCTTGCAGAAAGGACATTTTTTTTTGTGTCCACTGAGTAGCATCGCATGTTCTTAAAATATATTTCTCACACAATTCTGGACATCGGTGGACATGCAACATTGCAAAACCACGTTTACAAATGAAAATCAACGCTCAGACTATAGTCATATAGTAGGACAATTAATGAACTAAAGACAAACCTGGAACACAGAAGTACAAACAATAGACCATCAACTCTGAAAACTAAAAGGAAAATAGAAACATGGATAACGAAAAACATCCAGGGGATACACCAGAGAGTGAAGAGAACTTGCTTCTTGCAAGACACCATCCGTGAAAACAATTTGATATGAAAACAACCTTTTGTTCAATTTTTTTTTTTTTTTTTGAATTTTTTTACATGAGGCATTTGCCTCATTTGCCTCAATGTAGTTAAGGCCCTGAGTATAGTTAAAAATGTAATAGTTTGCAGTTAAAAACTAAAAAATTTTAAAAATTAAACATATTCAACGGGAAAGTTAGATTTTGATAAATTTTATTAGATGAAATTGAAAATGGAAATATGGAAGGATTTTATTATTTATTGCAATCATTTAGCTTTTATAGACAACTTGCTTACTATTTAGGAACTTGAAGTCAGACTACAGCAATATGAAAGTTGAATTTTCCTTGTTGTTCAGAGTTTTTGAAATTTACATTCATAAAAACTTTTTAAATTTTGTTTAATTTTTTATCTAGTTGTGTTTTTGTGGGGCATCTGCCAAATTAATGCCGGTCAGGCGATTGTCTCATAATAATTTATTATGGCTTAAAAAATCTGTGAAAGTGTTAAAAACCTTTTCCCATTTCCACGGATTGAAAACAGTTTCGTCATTTTTATCACTTTTATGAAATTGTTTATATTTTTGAATAAGTTCCTTAGTCTTAATAACTTCCTAATATATTGATAAATGTAAGCACCTTCAAAGTGGATGTTTTGTAGTCAAATATATTTATCAATAGAAATTTGAAATTGCCAATTGTGCACCGAACTATCATAGGCAAGTACCTTGTATATGTTAACAGACTTGGTCACTTGGTTATATGGTTTATCAATATATTTTCATTTGGACCTTTGCACAGTGTAGTGCAACAATTTCATAGTTATTGCTGTTGCAGCCATTTATTTCAACCAATTCTAGTTGGGGTGTCCTAGATTCCCTAGATCCTTGCAGAGTGGAGTTTTATTAACCTTAAAACAATTAATAAAACATCATTTGCAAAAGTGCTTTTATTTCTATCAATCTTGGGGATAGTGTTTGAAGAGAGGGCAATCAGAATGAAAGTCAAAAAAAAAAGATGAGAAAGAAGAAAAGAAATTTTAAAACTGACATACAACAAATCAAAGACTCTTTTTGTAAGATATGGGTGGTCCTGAAAAGGACCGTAAATGTATTTTGATTGATCTTCATGACTTGTTGTTCTAGTGTTGTTCTTTTGCTGTAATTGTCATGAAGATGTGCTGTAATTGTCATGAAGATGTGCTGTAATTGTCATGAAGATGTGCTGTTGTTGACTTGGAACCTAACTGCCAGTAGGTATCTCATTACTGAGCTTCATTCCATTAACAATATAACCACAGGTTATGCATTTCAGTTTAACATGCAAGCAAGGTCCTAAATTTTCCGGGTCACAATATTTAACTTGAAATTTAGGACAGGATGGTGAGAGAGTTTTGTGTTCATTACAACTTGTGTTCATCAAGTTCGGAAAAAAGTTCATAAAAAAATCCTTGTCCACCCATATCCATTTAGGAAGCGCTATTCTAGTTTCTTCTTTTTCCCAGTCAGCAGCTTTTTTTGGTCGGAGTCTACAAACACGGTCAGTCATTCCACCTGTATGAGGAGTTTGCAATGATTGCCTTGTGTAAGAAGTACTTGCCACAGATGTATCGGGGATCTCTTTAGGCTTCAGGCTCCTACTTTTTACACTGGTACCAGGTTGGAACCAACTAGGATTTCTTGGAGAGTTGTCTTTCTTGGACCTTCTCTTGCCTTTGCTATATGGGATATTACCTTTTTTAAACATTGTTGAAGCTGTAATATCTCACCTTGTACTGATAGCAAAGACTTTAGACATACCCTTATTTATAATCCAGTGTTGTGTAATCTTTGCTTTAATGTATATGTTATCTTTTGATCCCATCTGGTGGATGTGACATCAAATGGAGACCTCCCTCTAGGTGACCCTAATTTACAAATTGGTTTTCTCAGCAGTATCCAACTGAGCAAATATTGCATAAGTAGTGATCCAGATTAGAAGTTTGTTTTGGATAAACCATCTTTTTATATTATGTGCATGACTTCCTAAATTTTTAGGAAAAAAGCTATTTTTCTTTTTTTTCTTTAATCTTAATTATGAAAATGTGATTTTTTTGTAGAATGTTTATTATTTAAAAGAACAAAAACTAATATTTGATTCAAAATTTTTCATTTGTAAATTGATCATTTAGAAAATGCACAAATTTGTAATATAAGACCTGTCAAAAATTTGGGACATGCAAAAAGGACTTCAAGTATACCTGTAAATTGTCTGATTATGCTGAATATTATTGAAAACAGAATAAAAAATAAACATTTTAAAATGACGTACATCATTTTAAGGTAAAAAAAAAATTAAAAATGAATCTTTATTTGATTATATAACTGAATTTATTTTGTTCTTTTTAAGTTTAATTTTTTAAAGAAAAATTACAAAAATTAAAATGAAAGTTACTTTTAACCCCAAAAAAAGGTATTACTCACATCTTTGAATTTCAAAATCTTACTCAATTAGCTCCTGCAGGCATTTCACATTTTGAAGAAACCAAGAAAGTATTTTTCTTGAATTATTGTATTTAAACCAACTTTGTTTATATAGATTAGACCGTTGGTTTTCCCGTTTGAATGGTTTTACACTAGTAATATTGGGGCCCTTTATAGCTTGTTGTTCGGTGTGAGCCAAGGCTCCGTGTTGAAGGCCGTACTTTAACCTATAATGGTTTACTTTTTAAATTGTTATTTGTATGGAGAGTTGTCTCATTGGCACTCACACCACATCTTCCTATATCTATTTGTAAACAAAATTTATCAAAAAAATATCAAAGATGATCAAATAATTGTTTAAAAAATAAAAAAATTATTGAATCTGAATCTGTCAAAGTGGCTTGCCACTTTAAAGGCTTCATGGTGTCAAGAAGTATATCCTGTGCATGATTAAAATTAAATAAATCTTCATTTTTCAAGTATAATGACACATTTCCTAAACTTTAATATGAATATATGTATAAATAAGTAAATATTTCAAGATATTTCTTTTATATATTCAAACAATTGTCAACAAATTATTTGTAATTTTTTGTCCTGTGACTTTTTGTCCTATCAAATTTGTGACTTTATGTCCTGTGACTTTCTGTCTGTTTACCTTTCAGAATACTACAATCACTAATATAACTGATTTTTGAATGTTTCACTTACATAATCAGTGATTATATATTCAGAAGAGAAGTTTCCTTTGAACAAAATATTTTCTGAATCTTAGTTTGTATAAGAAGGAATGAACTGACTATGTATGCTCTACTTTAAATAATACCAGCCTCAGTGTATAATGATTCACTTGCTCATTTTAAGTTGCAATCACATCATTTTACTAACCAAACATAAAATCCATATGAAGGACAGAGTGCATAACAGATTTACATTAACTTCATAAATATTTAGCTTGTAGACTGAAATTACTTTTAGTTATAAGTAATTGTTAAGTTTTTTTTTAATAAACCAAACTTGTGTGTTGAATTTTTCATAAAATAAAGAAATACAAAGAAATCATATTGAATTATCTCCCTTATCACAATCATTCAGAATATACATTCACAGTGTGTCAGTATCTGTTTGATTAAGAAATATCATTTGATTGGGTAAAACAAATAAGAGGTTTGCATACACTTTGACAGCAACCTAGCAATACAACAAAAAGAAGATATTTAGAGATCACATATTAAACAACAATAAGGACACTTTGCCTGGAACAAAACAGATATATTTCATACATTTTACTTTCAGAAACCCTAGATTTTTTTTTTTTTTAGATAACACTGTTTTAAAGATTCTAGCTTACATTCTTGACTGAAAATATTAATTAATTGTTTTGCAGGAGAAGTGGTAAAACTGGGGTACACAAATGAATTTGAATAGTTGATTGACTGCTCTTAAACAGATCACAGAAGAGATTAAGAATGTTATTGTAAATTCTATATCATTTAACTAATTCCAAGAATCCAATTCTCATGTCAAGCATTACCTCAGAAAGTAATTATCAACAAAAACTGGATATCTATGATATTTCTTCCAAAAAGTAGTAGATTTGCCTACACAGCACTTCAAAGATTTTGTGTTGTAGCATCAGTAATGTATTTTTGCTGCTAATATCATTATTTCTATGTGTCCAAATAATTTCAAAATATATATGATACAAGAGTGCAAGTGTAAAATCTTCAGAAACAATAATAGATCTTGAATCTGTTTGTTGTTTATAAAGACAGTAATTTAAAATTGTGAAATTATACTTTCTAAAGATTAACCTAATACAATTTTTAATTAGCTAAATTGATAAATCATTTTAAGCTAGAAATTCACATCATTTTACTCACCAAACCTAAGATCCATTTGAGTGACAGTGCATAACACGTTTGTGGACTGAAATTATATAAAGTAATTGTTAAGTTTTTAAAGAACTAACCAAACTTGTATATAAAACTTTATTGAAATTAAGAAGAAAAATCAGATTGGATTATCTCCCTTATCACAATCAATTATAAGAAACCTTCACAGTGTGTCAGCATCTATATGATAAAAAGATATCGTTTGGGTTGAAAAAAAAATATTATAAAGTTTGCAGACAGTTAGACAGCAACCTAGCAATACAACAAAAAGAGAATATTTAGAGTTCATATACTTGGAAAAACTTTTTAAGTTTTTTTTTTTTTTTAGAAAACACTGTTTTTATGATAACATTGTAGCTTACATTCTTGACTGAAAATATGAATTACTTGTTTTGCAGGAAAAGTGGTAAAACTGAGGTACACACAAATGTATTTGAATAGTTCTTTTACTGCTCTTAAATGGACCCCAGAAAAGATTATGGAGGTAATTCTAGATAATTAATTCAAAGTATCCAAATATCATGTCAAGCATTACCACAGAGAGTCATTTTTGACAACAACTGGAAACCTACTATATTTCTACCCAAAAGTCTAGATTTGTAATGTCACCATGCTTAATCATGTAGATTTTAAAGGTTTCATTAGGAACCCAACTCTTATATGGAAGAAAAAGGAGAAGTCTAGATGTAATGGGCTTTTAGTTCAAATGTATACATTACTTTACAGATTGATTTTATGTTGTGGCATCAGTAATCTATGTTTTTGCTATCCTCATAATTGCAACGAGCCAGAATAATTTCAAAATATTTATGGTATAAAAGTGAAATTATACTTTCTAAAGATTTACATATTACAATTTTTAATTAAATTGATGCATATGAACCCCTTTTAAAAACCTCCCGTGAAAAGTCCTCTTAAAAACAACAGAAAACAGTTAAGAAAGATAAACAATTGAAAACTAATAAATACTAATAAAAATAACTATGGAATGGCCATTTGAAAAAAATAAGTTAACTTAACTGAGCAAAACAGATTTTGAAGATGATAGCACATCCAGCAGTGACAGAAACTAAAGAATAGGATTTGATTACATGAACAAATAGACTGAAGCATTGTCCAGTGACAGATTTGATGTCATAGTTTCAATTATATCCTAATTTCAATGATTTTAGTGTAAAAAACAAATTTAAAGGTTATTAGTTCAATTAAATATTCAAAGATACATGAAACTTAATGAGCATGTAAATTTTATGACAAAAGTTAAGCATCTTCAAAGTACAAGCCTAAGTCAGATCATTTCCAAAATTGCTGAAATTTAAAAAAAATACTTCCTTAGAGTGTTCAAGTAATTTAATTATGTTTTTAGAAGTGTAAAATGAATGAATTAAAAGGTCATTAGTTTCATTAAATATTCAAAGATGCATGAAACTTAATGAGCATGTAAATTTTATGGGTAAAGTTGAGCATCTTCAAAGTACAAGCCTAAGTCAGATCATTTAAAAAATTGCTGAAATTTTCAAAATACCTGCTTAGGGTGTTCAAGTAATTTAATTATGTTTTTGGATGTGTAAAATGAACAGCAGGGGTACTATTAAAGGATCAAGTATAATAATGGAAGAAAGCAGGGTATTTAATAAGACAAATGGGTCCTTCACAAATTGTATTAAAGTGTGAAATTGATAATACTACCCTTATATGAAAGGAGATAGATAAGAAAGTTTACTTATACATTACAAACTACCCAAGTGTAATGTTAGAGGTAAACAAAGCTATTCAGATATTATCTTAAAACTTGGATTTTATTAAAAATGACTTGACCTTAATGACACAGTATCTGATATAATATTCCATCTGACCTGATCAGAACAGTTTAGAACTTTACGATTTTTCTTTTACCAGTATTTTTTTTAAACAAAATTTATTTGAATTGACCAATGGATGCATATATTTGATTAATTGGAGGTAAGACTATATACCCAGGGATCTCCATGGATGAAAATTGAACCATGGAGGAACTTTCACCATTACAAACCGTGTATACGCTGTACAGTGTAGCACGATCGGAAGTATTTTATCCCGCCATACAAGGAATGGTGAACATGCTAATTCATTGCTTATTGAAATTATATTTATTTCAATTTTCATTATAGCCGGAATTAGAAGTGTCAATATGTTTATTTATTGCCGTTTTTAACCATTCAAATACCAAGTCTTCATGGTCCCCCTTTAGTCGAGAATGACTAAAAGCTGTCATGAAGGTCCCCATGTAGATCTCTTGTATTTTTGGTAATTGTTATGGGGGTTAAAAATCATATGATGTGGAGCTTATTTTTCATGGACACTGTCAAATTCAGAACCCATTACCGGTATCATGGGTATGGCTGATTTGCAGCAACAACAAAACGATTGGTACGGGTTATGTAAAAGGTTAAAGAGATTTGTAAAGCAAATGAAAAGGTTTTTAATGACTTTATCTGACAAATTGATGCTGTGCAACATGCATCTTTCGAGTCTGAATAGAAACCGGAAACGCGGATGTATCAATTTGATTGTAATATACGAAATGAATTCGGAATTACGATACGATATTTCTTGACAGGAAATATTTATAAGTTTTTACTTTTAAACTTTTAAAGTCATTTTAAATTATCGTTACAGCAGTACTCGAGTTATTTGTGATGAAATAATATTTACTGTTTTGCGTCTTATTTTGTACTTCTTAAAAAAGGGGGATGCTGATTGCGCAAGTCAAAATAAAGCACGTGTTCGACTTGTTAAACTGTTTTCTTTGTAACTGGATTATTAATTTATTTATTTAATCTAAATTATCATAATCATTTGCTGAAACTTAGTTGATTAATTCGACAAATGGATCGTCTATCCTCAGATAGTATTCTCCTGTCTGGTTTGTTGTTCTACCTGTACAAGCTCAGGTACAAGTGATTTGCGATCTTAATCCGGATATCCCCCAGGCGTTAGAACTGTGTTGGATTATAACATAAAAAGCCTGAGGGTTATGCAATTACATGCATTTGATTATAATTGATAAAAAAATGGCGTCGGGCTACAAAAAATGATGAAGTTTTGAACATGTTGAACGATGGCGGAAGACAATATAACGATGGCGCAAGATAATTTAACGATGGAGCGAGTCATTTGACGATGGCGCAAGACCTTTGAACGATGGCGGGGCGCCATCGTTAAACAGGCCATGGAGATCCCTGTATACCTTTAAACTTCTCTTTGCAGCTCCCGTTTTTTTTCAGTCGCAGTACATGAAGGTAGCATCAGCTAAAAAGTTTGGATATTTTAGAACCTTAAATATGAAGATTGAAAGATGGTAGTAAAATTATTATATTGAAGGCACTGTTATTGTTCACATGCATCTAGTGACATCATTGCATTTGAGTAAAAAGTGAATTGCAAGGAAGTTTGTCAAATTATTTTTGATTTATTGATATAGTTGTGAACATATGTTACCCCATCAACCTTGAACCCCTCTGCAAAGTTATAATGTTAGGAATATGAATCTGTCATGCAAGCTAAACAGCTATGATACCAATGGTCTATTTTTGAGTATGGAACTTATCGTTTCAAAAGCAGCTAGTACCTTATAAAAGCCATCAAAGTTGAACTTGCTTGTGTAAAACGAAAAACACTCAGACACTTTATTATCTAAGGGTCATGTATTGTAGTGTTACTGTCCGTAACCTTTGCTAGGAGCTCCTACTCAGTTTATAGTTTTGAACAAATGTTGTCTATTATGTTTTTTTCTTTCTTTGATAAACTTTATTTTAAACTTACATTGTGTAAGTTTATGAGGATGCAATGCCCCTGAATGCCTGATATGATTTCAGATCAAGGAAAAGTTATTAAATTGTTGAAATGCTTATGCATCTTGACAAGGAGACATAAATAACTGAATGAATGCAGGCTGATGAATTCTTGCTAAAACTAAGTTTATTTTATAATTTACTTTACATAAACTGTCAGAGATTTGGAAGTTCATTTTACAAAGTAATCTTTTGTTGAGTATAAACTACTTTTGATTTTGACAGGAAGACTTGACCTTGATTGACCCGATGAAATGTACAGATACTTGTAATCATCAGATTATCTAGATACATCACAGATTTTACGGCTCTTCGCCTCAACGAATTTCACCTGTAAACCAATTAGGACAAAAAAGGTAGGTTGTGCAAATTACAGTTTTGATATAATTTACAATTTTCCAGTTTAAAGAGGTGAATTGAGGCAAGAAAATAGCAATTTACCACTTGTTTGGTAATTGAATGAATTAAACGATATATGATGTTGAGGATGATACCTGTATAATGGTAGGTATGTCAGTTGTGCTTTCGTGTATGTATTGCTAGAGGTAGGGGAAATACTTATGTCATTTTTGTAAGTTTATATTGTCTAAAGTTATAAGAGGTATTTGTTCTACAATTTTTACTATAGACTGGTGGTGTATGGTCATTATGTACATGACTGATTGTTGTTTTACTAAACAACTAGTGGCAAATATTTCATGTATATTCTGGAAAATATACAAAGAAGTATGTACTACAAATTTTCCTAAATACACCTGAGGTATTAAAAATAGGAATTTCAGCACATTTTTGCAAATCTGCCAAGTACATGTAGTTTTTGAAATTGTTGAACTGATGTTTGCAGATTTGGTGGAATGTTGAAGCTCAAAAATCTTTTCTAAAGAATACATAAAAGTCTTTTACATTCTTTGGGCTTTCAGGTCATTTATTAAAAAAATGACAGAAAAATTTGAAAGGAATTTCAGAATTTTGTTTAAAATTTTGGATTAGGATCATAGATGTAAGGTGTCATATTTTAAGGGTGAAATATATTCATTACAATTTGTTCAGTGTCACTTGACAAAATAGAATTATTCAGGCATTGTCAAAATTTATTGTATTTTAAAAAGCGATCTGAGTTATGATCATAATATTCTGTAGTAAATTTGAAAAAGTTGTATCTACAGATCTGTTGCTGCTGCTGTTATCAGTTTGTAAACATAACCAGCTGCTGTGCCTGGTTTAACATATAAAACTGATTTCTTTTTTTTGTAAATTTCAGTTAAAACATGATAACATGACAAAAAATTTGCCGATCAGTATAGCTAGGAGATATTAGCTTGCAATAAAATTAAGATTTGTAACTATCTATATCATCAATGCAAAATTGTAGGATAATTGTCCCCAGGGGCAGATTCAGGTGGGGGCATGGCAGGCGTGCGCCTCCTAAAATTTGCAAAGCATGGGTTGTCCCCAGCTTATTAAAAAATATTTTGATAATTTTGCCTCACTCTGCTTGGCGAAAATTTAAGTTTGCACCCCCTTACCTAAAGACTTTGATCTGCCCCTGGTCCCCCCATTCATAGAGAGTCGATTTGCTGATCATGAATAGTGTATGCATCTACAGCCAGCTGGTTGACCTATAACCATTTATTTCGGTGTAGCTGGTTCTTCTAGAGACTGACCATATGCTATAAGGTGAAGGTCCTTTGTGTCATGTTCTGATTTTAGATAATATTAAAGTAACTTGCTACAATCACATATTGGAAGGATTTATAAAGGGTTGTACAATGTAGTAGCATTCAACAACAAAAACTTTTGACATACCCGGTACATTTTTCATTTCTATGATTAGTATTACCCGGTAAGTTTTTGTCTGAGGTCAAAACTCTTAACCTATGTGACCTGAAATCACAAACCTTAATGTTAGGTTACATTTGTGGAGTGTATAGCAACATCTCAAGTTTTGTATTAATAACAACATCAATATATATTTTTGAAATTGACAGTAATGACCTTTCAAAGAGATTGAGTCAACAAGCATTTAAAACAGTTGCTTGACAGCAGATAAATAATTTTGATGATTATTAGGTCTCAGTATGTGGATAAAAAGGTCAAGATCTATTATAAATACCCATGTTGTTGGGGTTAGTGTCATTACATGATGATGGGTCTGATTTTAGGAAAGATTTACTGCAAAAATAATCTAATCTGAGACTAAAAGATTGATGTATTAGTCCCAGCTTTTATTTAGGTATAATGTTTTCAAGATTTAATTTTACGTTTTAAATTTTAAATTGGAGATTTAAACAATTGATAATGTTAAATTTTAATTATGAAGGGGCTTTCTAGATCGATGGAGAGCTTCAAGCACAAATAACCTCTAGTTTGACTCTTTTCTCTTTTTACTTTTTACTTTTTACTTTATGAATCATTTAGATACTTTTAACCTTTCATCTAAAAGAAAGTCACTACCCGACAGGAAGCCCTTGTCTTTTAATTTAAAGCATATAGAAAAAATACAGGATGTATACTGTTTCTTACATTCTTAATGTATTAATGACATAACCTTTTATATTTATTTACATAAGTTTGTTACCAAACTTTACAGTTATGTTAAACAAGTACATGTACCAATTACATAACATATTTTACCTTTACCTTGGCCTAATGTTAAATACCTGTACACTGGAGTGTTACAGGTGTAATTGTCTTTTTAGTAAAAATCACTTTTTAACCTTATTGTAGTGCCTGTCATTCACACACACCTTCGGGAACTTTATATTGTGTAATATTTCAAAGGTATGTACAAATTTTTTGCTTAAGATTTTCAAAAATCACAAAAGATTATATTTTTTGTACCATATGCATAAATTTTAATATTTTCACTAATATATTTTTTGTTTATTGAAACTTATTTTTGCATTAAACCTTTTCAAATGTTTACACCACTGTGTAATGGCACTATCTACAACAACATGGGGAAAATTTAGTGCATCTTAACCCTGTACATGCATATGTTGTATAATTGCTTACATCCACGTCATTTTGGTTTCTAGTGGATAGAGATCTCATTGGTAATCAAATCACATCTTATTTTAATATGTTTATATATTCATTGTTATTTATTTCATTTCATTGAAAGACACATTTCTTGAGACACATATAGTCCTAAGTTTGATGCTTTAAATTTGTAAGTAGTTACAAATGTATTAGATTGGTTAACCATGAAGACAAATCAATTGTAAAGGAAGGGGTAGGAGAGAGTGTCATTTTAAATTCCCGGATAAATAAGTGCTGAATCCTGAATTCCCAAAATAAAACATTCTTTAACAGATCTAGAAAAAAATTATCAATTCAATTCCCGTAAAAGTAAAGACACAATTCTTACGTCCCAGAAGAGGTACTTCTGTGTTCAGTGCCTTGTATAGGGTCAGTGGCAGATCCAAAAGGGGGGGGGGGGGTCAAGAGTGGGAACCCCCTTTTTTTTGGATGATCAATGCATTTGAATGGGGACATGTGGTTGGAACCCGTCTTTTAAAATGGCTGGATCCGCCGCTGAGGGTTCAGGTTGATTTTTATTTGGAAACTGTTCAGTCTCCGTGAAGCTTAGACGAAAAATGATATCATATATAATTGTTTTTATATAAGATGAATGAGAGTATGAAAATGTTCTACTCCTGTCTAAGGCTGTTAGACATTTATTTGTTTCATCCTAAAGGCTTTCAGACTTTTTTTAAATAAGTTGAGATTAATTGATTTATTATTGGTGGTAAGTGCCACTTTCAACACACTGGTATAAAGGGATAAATGATACTTACTCTGAATTGGATGTGATATGTTTTCAAATGAGACAACTATCAGATATAAAACAATAAGAATTTGTAGTTCTACTACACAGCATTGAATAAACAACCATCAACTTAACCAAGCTTAATACAGGCCCTCAGTATAAAATGTTAAATCCTTCAAAAGAAATGACTAAGAATTCAGACATTGATACCAAACAAAAATCAAATAACCATTTTACTATTTTATATTAATGTACTTTCACTCAATAAAGGTAAGTCATCACGCCCTAGAGGCCTTTCTGGCCAAGTGATCGAAGCAGTTGAACGTACTGTATCATAAGCCAATGTCAACACTGAGGTTAGGAGTTCCAATCCAGCGAATGGCAGGTGTGCTTGATTCCGATCTAAATTGACTACTAGGATTAATAGTTTTCTTACAAAAGGTCTGTGGTTTTCACATTAACTTCCTGCTTCTAAGTTCTTTCTCCAATAAAAACTGATTGCTACCAAAAAAATCACAATAGTTCTGGATGTGGCATTAAACATCAATCAATCATTCTATCAATCATCTGGCCCTATTAATTATTTAACATTCATAGACTCTTTTCAATATACTTGTTTTAGAGGGTAAGCAATTGATGTCAGAGTGAATCCTTTACAATATAAGTCAACACGCTGACTTTGTTGGTATCATACTTGTTGGTAAGTTATGAAGTATTCTAAGGAATAACATGTTAGCTTATTGAAACAATAAATACATATTGGAAAAATTATTTATGACAGTATGTTATAGAAGGCCTCAATAGTTATTTATTCTATTTTTGAAAAAAAACCTTGAAGACAATTTGAAAGTCCTGTTTGATATGAAATGCTCATGTATGACAGAAAACCACAAGTACATGTTTTGTGGTGTACTATTTATATTTCTTATTATATAAGGAATGCTGTCTTTATTGTGTTTTGTGGTTTCCAGAATTTGTTTATTTAGACAAAAATGCATTTTGTTCGATACTATATATTTTCTGGTTTTGACAAGTTTTTTTTTCAAAATCCATGTAATTTTATAGTTCCCAAGGAATAATGATAAATCCCCAGTACATAGATCCCACATATCATTTCCCTAATTTCTACAATAAAGTTGATGATGGAACTTTTTTGCACTAGTTTAACGTCAGTTGCTTCTGTTCATTGAACTGAGATTTTAGATTGCTCTAGACTTGATTGAAAACCAATTATTGATGTAACCTGGCAGTTTGGTAAGAATGTAGTTACAATCATTGTCAGTGTGTTAATCTGAATTATTCATCAGTTATAGTTATATGTTTCTATAATTTACTTCTGTCTACCAAAATAACTTTACCAAAAATCTCTGGTATTTAGTGGAATTTTGTAGTCGGAAAAGTAATAAAAAAGATACAGTAAAGCATTGTGAAGTAATTTAGTTTTCAATATGTTTTGTTATGTATTTTTATAAATCTGTGTTTTAACATTGTGATTGAAAAAATGAGAATAACAATTATGCTTCAATTGAAAAAAAATGTGTACAATCGAACTTTTATGTTTAAAATCATACCACATCTTCTTATATCTATTGAATGAATTTGACCCTTGACTTTAACTTCAACTTGTACATACTCTTGTGATAATTCTAAAAATTCTCTTTGTATTCCAGATATATGTTAATGGTCCTTTAGACTCCTGAAACCTTGGGCTCTTAGCCAAACACTAAATTCAAGTCACAGCAACTACTTACAGTCCACTCGGAGCTGGAGACATAACCAGCAGAATTTATAGGTTAGAATGCTATTTCAATTTTACAGGGACTTTCAGAACATTGACAATGGACTGAAATGATCATAAGATATTGCAATTTTATATTTTCACTAAAAAAAACTCTTTTAAAACTTCAGGATTGTATCAGAAACGCCCAATTCCATAAAAAAAAAAAGACCGTAAACACTTAAATAACTCTACTTGGCTGATATAGTCTTATACAAAAAAAGATTCACCTAAAAAAAAAGTGTTTAATAAGGTAGTTGATTCCAAAAAAAACTTTAAAAGTTGGCTATATTATATTCTCATATCATTGGTGGATCCAGAGGGGGAGGGGGTTTTGGAACCCCCTTCTATTTTAACAATCAAGACATTTGAATGGAAAAATATAGTTGCCCCCCCCCCCCCCCAAAAAAAAAAAAAAAAGACACAGAAATTTACAACTGCAGCTCACCATACAGTAAATTATTTAAAGCAGGAGGGGTTGGCTCAATATAAAAATAAGGAGATGTGGTATTATTGCTTTTAATGTTTTTGTGGCCTAATGTAGCACACTTTTTGTATCGATCATTCTTAAAAGTATTGACAAGTCAGACAGAATTGACAATTAGGTGTTATAAAAGACTAGTAATTGTCATGTTTTGATTGGTTGGTCTATAATAACTAATTAATTTGCATACTATATTCCCATTAAACAGTTGTAATATTCTGTCAATGTTTCAATAGGTAACAAGTACACAAAGTGCACAGTAACCTTTTGCATATAATTCACATATTTTAACATGCCCTTTTGTGTAATTGGATGAATAAGTACACAAAGTGCACAGTAACCTTTTGCATATAATTCACATATTTTAACATGCCCTTTTGTGTAATTGGATGAATAAGTACACAAAGTGCACAGTAACCTTTTGCATATAATTCACATATTTTAACATGCCCTTTTGTGTAATTGGATGAATAAGTACACAAAGTACACAGTAACTTTTTGCATATAATTCACATATTTTAACATGCCCTTTTGTGTAATTGGATGAATAAGTACACAAAGTACACAGCAACTTTTTGCATATAATTCACATATTTTAACATGCCCTTTTGTGTAATTGGATGAATAAGTACACAAAGTACACAGTAACTTTTTGCATATAATTCACATATTTTAACATGCCCTTTTGTGTAATTGGATGAATAAGTACACAAAGTACACAGCAACTTTTTGCATATAATTCACATTTTTTAACATGCCCTTTTGTGTAATTGGATGAATAAGTACACAAAGTACACAGCAACTTTTTGCATATAATTCACATATTTTAACATGCCCTTTTGTGTAATTGGATGAATAAGTACACAAAGTACACAGTAACTTTTTGCATAAAATTCACATATATTTTAAAATGCTATTTTGTCTTTTGAATTAATAAATTAAATTTCAACACATCTCTTATTTTTGATATGTGTGGACCAATGAGACAGCAACCTATATCATTTCTTACTCTCAACTTGATACTTTATGACCTTCTTATGTTTCTCACAATCCATGAATTTTGTGGGGTGTGTCATCTACCTAAGTCAGATCACTCTAGCTGACCTTGACTTTGACCTTTTACCCATAAGATAGTAAAATACTGTCTGAAAATCTTGTCTGAAATGTGTTTGTAATAAATTGTCATAATTTTGTACCTAAAACTTGAGTTGCATTGTATGAAGGTGATTTGACATTAGGTCATTGGGGCTTTAGCTTCCCCCACTTTCCCAAAAAATGGATTGGTATTTAATATTTATATGGTTGAAGGCCAAAAATCTCAAAATGTCATGGCCTTGATACTGAATTAACCAGCAGCAACTAAAAGCTGAAGGTAGCTTTAAAAACCAACAATAAACCACACTGGGTTATGCCTGCATTAAAATAGAATTTAAAAAAATAAAAAAAATCTTTACATAAACATGTCTACTATTACTGGTCATTACAGATTATCCCGTCAAACTTCTTAAGTCATGATGGAAATATCCAAAATGCACCCTAAGTGACTTGTTGTCTGATCAGTAATGGTCAAGTTTTCCATAATTACCGGTTAAGTATCTCAAAAATATGGCCTGTTTGGTATAAAAACTTAGCTACAAGATGATGAGACAAATATTTAAGAACCAAATCTTGTATTTGTATTTAACATTGATGAATAATTCATTAATACAGTAGATTTAATGATACTAATATGTTCTATGATTGTTTACAACCTTTTGTAGTGATGTAACACAGTGATAACCTATTATCTGATATTTTACTGTCATGTTTTACTGATGCTTCAGGGGAGGATAGAGAATTACACTCATTTTAAATATAGCATTTAATCATTATAACAAACAATAGTTGTGATGATATCGCCACTGTTGACTTAGTCGCAGACCTTGATTGAAAGACCGGTTAATGAGTGATTAATTTTCTTATTCATGCTTTCTTTAGGTTTCAGGGGTTGATTGTGATCCTTTCTTTAAATCATCATGTAGGATTTTGCACCAATTTGGAAAGATAAAGAGATACCTGAAAAGAGTGTTCCATCCAATTCACGGGGAATTAATTGCTATCAGAATAATAAAAAAAAAATACATTGTCAATGATATATTTTTCATCTATATACTGCTATGTATCATAAAAATTATAAATTTTTAAAGAAAAAATTCAAACAACTCACATCCAAAAAGGGTGAACACCCCTTAGAAAAATGCTGTTTTTTGCCAATTTTAAACCTCTTATTTGACCCTCAGCCCAAAAAGTCGCTTGAAGGGGTTGTTTTTTGTGTCCTGCCCAGAGAATGGTCCTTGTACTAGTACTGCAACTTTATCTACAAAGTAATATCGTTGGAACATATTTCCTTGCCAGAGTAATCTATGGGAGGTGACAGTCCAATCAAAATGTCAAAAAGTAGGGGTACTGTTTTTGACTGAACATGGTTCTCAAGTTAAAAGTAGCCATTTATAAATTGGTGATTTCTTTTTGAAACACTTCAAGTAGATGACTTGTATTTTTGCTTGTTTGAAAACTTACTGGACTTATCACATCCTTGATTTACATGTATGAATGCAAAGCCTTCAACCCAACCAACCAAAATATAGATATAAGAAGATGTGGTACGAGTGCCAATGAGACAACTCTCCATCTGAGTCACAATTTGTAAAAGTAAACTATTAAAGGTCAAAGTAAGGTCTTCAACATGGAACCTTTGCTCACACAGAACATCAAGCTATAAAGGACTCCAAAAATGACTAGTGTAAAACAATTCAAACAGGAAAGCCAACAGTCTCATCTAGTATATAAAAAAAAACCCAAGAAACGAGCAACATGTATGAACCACATCAACACATAAACACAGAATATCAGGTTAAAGTAGATATATTTCTGCTATGCATGCCCTTTTAGTTCATCTGGCCTAAATGATCATTTCCCCTCCTCGACCATCTTCTGTCTGTTGTTTATACGGGGCAATAATGTTCAGAGCGTTGAGATCTAGATACTGTCCTTTTATTTCAAACTGTCCAACATCTTGTTATAGGAGTTATTGCCCTTTATTAACATTTTTCTCATGTTTTTTCAATATTATCTTTTATTTTACATTTAACTAAAACAGATAAAATGAAACTCTAAAAAGTCAAAATGATCAGCCAAACAAGATCTGGTGCCAAAATCTTTAGGTGATTCTTCATTGGAGTTATTGCTCTTGTAAAAAATGAAGAATTTTCAAATTTTTAGTGCCTTTGCCTGTATTATCTTAAAATCTATTAAATAAACAGCAAGACAAGATCTACTTATAAATAATTTTGAAAAAAATATTAGTAGAATATTTTGAAGTGATTGCCTCAAAAAAGTCATAATTGAACTTTATAAATAATGCATTACTCTTGAAGTATGCTCAATCAAAGTATAAAAACGATTTCAAAATCCATGAGCAAAACCTAGGAAAGACTTATAGTATTTATATTTGAAATAATTCTCTGTAATATGTTAAATAGATCATCAAAGAATGCAGTAAGAAAACTGGCATGTAGATAAAACATATATTTAATAAATCTCTATAATTATTTTTTGTAGACTTTTTAAAATCTGGACCAAATCCAGGCCATTATAAGTACTATCAGTACAAATATGTGAGAAATCCTGAATTTCATCTGTATGTCTGAGTTCATTAGTATTTTTGATGAACTGTGATAACAAATAATTAGTATGTAATATTAACACCTCCACATTCAGGCTTTTATGAGGTAATTATACAGTAGTTTTATAGAAACTATCATATTTAACAGAATCTTTTACTTCAATTTTGTAAGTTGATGTTGTTTTATTCCAAAATTATATAACATTACACTTCTGTCTGATTGTGTTGAATCTCAACCTCATTTTTGTTGAAATGTGTAATTTTTTATGACATTTTTTATAATTACAGACACCTGAGAACAAGGGCAACACAATTTGAAGGGAGTGGTTAGCTTGTGCATCTTAAGGAGGTATGTTCATGTACTTAATCTGTATATTTAAGTAAAAATATATGAAATTAAAGGTGGTTGAGATTTTGCCATCACTTGGCATACTTTTCCATTGTCCATCCATCTATCCTTGGTCAAAATTGTTTCTAAAATCCTCTCCTATGAAACAATTAATGGGTCAAATATTCACAAAATTTACCTATCAAGGGAATGTTATTTAGGGAGTCTAGTTTAAAACTTAGATCAAAGTTCTTAGGATTTGATCCATCATCAAACATGTGTCTTTTGCTGTTGTTGCTAAAAATAGAACATAGGAGAAAAATGCATTTTTTAACTAATATCTCTAAAAGGATATAAATTATCAACAGCTGAAAGTATTCTTCCTATGGAAATCTCAGAAAATGGGACAATTTGTTTTTGAATTATTGCCCTTGTTAAGTTGTAACATATTTTTTTTGCATATTTTACAGTTTTTTGACTGATTATATACAAAAATCTATAACAGAAAATGCAAAATTGACAGTGGGTAAAAATAATAAACAGTTCTGGTATTTTCTTCCATGGAGTTAAAAAAATATAGTTGCTCTTCTGTACCTTTTGGTTTTTGATGGACGTTTGTCTCATGGCAATCATTCTTCATCTTATTTTTGTCGAGCCTGCAACTTTTGTTGCAGAAAGCTCGACAGGGATAGTGATCCGGCGGCGGCGGCGTTAGCTAACTTCTTAAAAGCTTTATATTTTAGAAGGTGAAAGACCTGGATGCTTCATACTTTGTATATAGATGCCTCATGTTACGAAGTTTCCGTCAGTCACATGTCCTATGTCCTTGACCTCATTTTCATGGTTCAGTGACCACTTGAAAAAAAAGTTCAAAATTTTTGTAATGTTGAATTCTCTCTTATTATAAGTAATAGGATAACTATATTTGGTATGTGTGTACCTTGCAAGGTCTTCATGCCCGTCAGACAGTTTTCACTTGACCTCGACCTCATTTCATGGATCAGTGAACAAGGTTTAGTTTTGGTGGTCAAGTCCATATCTCAGATACAAATAGTAATAGGGCTAGTATATTTGGTGTATGGAAGGACTGGGAGTTGTACATGTCCAACTGGCAGGTGTCATCTGACCTTGACCTCATTTTCATGGTTCAGTGGTTATAGTTAAGTTTTTGTGTTTTGGTCTGTTTTTCTCATACTTTATGCAATAGGTCTGCTATATTTGTTGTATGGAATGGTTGTAAGGTGTACGTGTCTAGCGGGCAGATGCCATCTGACCTTGACCTCATTTTCATGGTTCAGTGGTCAAAGTTAAGTTTTTAAGTTTTGGTCTTTTTATCTAATATTATATGCCAAAGGTCAACTATATTTGGTGTATGGAAATATATTATGATCTATATGTCAGTCCCGCAGGTTTTATTTGACCATGACCTCAATTGCACGGTTCATTGCACAGTGTTAAGTTTTTGTGTTTTGGTCTATTTTTCTTAACTATAGGTAATAGGTCAACTATATTTGTTGTATGGAAGCTGTGTTAGCTGAACATGTCTGCCTGGCATGGTTCATATGACCTTGACCTCATTTTCATGGTTTATTGGTCTTTGTTTAGCTATCTTGGTTATTGTAAGTTTATGTGACAGTTGTAATCAAGCTTTATACTCAGGACTATCAACATAATATCAATGATTAGCAAAGAAGGCGAGACATTTCAGTGTGTGCACTCTTGTTTGTATCAAAGGCTAGTTTTAAAAAGTGGTTGTAATTTTCAAATTTATTTCTTATTCTTAACTTGAGTTATAAATGGGAAATAGTTTATAAACAACTTCAGTCTCTTTATGCAAACCTAAAAAGCCTTTTTATAGTGAATGCTATTAACACAGTATAAAACAGAAATACATGTAAAAATTAGGGTCTACACAGAATGTAATAAACTCTAACTAGTGATTGTCATAAGTACCAAATGCCTACAGACATGACAGATACTACTCAGAAAATATTAAGTTATCTCCCTTACATAATCATGAAACGTGACAAAAATCATCTCTGGTACAAAAGATATGTCTATAGCGTAGTAGTTATCTAAGAATAATAATTATATAACATTCTAAGGAGAAGCATCAAGTACATGGCATATTCGACTGCATTCTGTGTTAACTATAATCAGATGTTGGGAAGATTCTGTCACAAGTTTTTGGAAATAACCACATTATTTTCAGATCATATACATGATATTGTGTAAAATAGTATAATTAAAGGCTTTTATAATAGTACATTGCTGTGTTGATGTCCTGGGATTGTTGTCGTTTTAAGGCCGTCATACTTCATTCATGCTATAATTCTGAAAGGTGGATTGGATGAATTTCTGAAAATCAGGCGGTCATTGGTCTTGACTAATTAGCCATCAGTCCATGCAGTCATAAAATTTTTTGTTACAATTATTATAAGTTTATGTGTCTGTTTTTCTTTAACTATAAATAATAGATCATCTATATTTGTTGTATGGAAGGATGGTAAGCTGTAAATGTCTGGCTGGCATGATTCATCTGACTCTGACCTCATTTTCATGGTTCATAGGTCACTATTTAGGTTTTTTAAGAAGGTGTTTCTTTTAGGAATTTGACCCTTTTTAGTATAGAATATGATATGAAATCTTTTTTAAGGAACATGAGAAAGCTTGGATAGAAAATGGGTATCTGTGACCTACATTTCAACATTTCAATAATATATATAAGAAAATTAAGGTCTTTAACCTCCACTTTTTTTGTAATTTGAAATCTACATAAATGTCAGTTTTTGGTGTTTGTAATACTCCACAGTATTGCTAACCTTGAAGTTTAGATGATAAAACATCTATAATTGTTTACCTTTGACAGGTAAAAATGTCTTTGATGTTACAGGTGTTCACCAGGAACACCCTGAAGGCTAATTAACGGATGTTTCCTACAAATGATGTATGTAGAGTTTGACTCATAAAGTATTCTATAATAAAAGGTTTTGGTTCTTTTTCTATTTCTTAAGTAGAAAGTTTTGTCTTTGCTGAAAATCCATTTTTAATACGGTGTATATTTTATATTTTGGTGGAAGAAGCAAAAGTCGCACATGTTTTCATACAAATGAATGAATATAAATTATATTTTGATTTGATATTTAATGAGAAAGTTTGTGTTTTGTATTTTTTTTTTTAAAGGAACAGGTACTAGTACTCTAGTGTCTCTCTAAATCCTAATACATAACAAGAAATTTCAGGATCAAAATAGTAGAAACTATAGCCATTATTACTGGTTTTCATCTATTTTACAATGTCATTGACATCTTCAGGTATTATGGAAGGTTTATAGGTGATAATTGTCATATATCATACAGACATAACTCCATCAAGAATAATATTGTTTGTCAATTGTTTCTTTATCTGCAGTTCATCTTCATTTTAGTAGCTTCTCTAGTTCATGAAGTGCCAAAAAGAGTCCTACTCAAGAGTAACAAGTTATTTACAGATCTTTTTCAGTTTAAAAAGTCTCCTGAAATAACATTACAATGTAGTTATTGTTCGCTATTTATGGATACAATGACCTTTTGAAATTTTGCTTGGAATGGTATTTAACATAAACAGTATTGTGCTGATGTGAAATGGCAGATATTAGAATATGTCTATGGCATTGTTTACTCATGTTGTTTTAGCTGTGTTTTGGTTTTATTTAGATCTCATTTTATTCAGAATGTTGGCTAGTTGCATTGAAAAAAACAAATATTTAATTTAGGTAAATATTGCAATGAGATAGCAACCTACCACTACTTAATACTCACACAAGACTTATTTGATCATTGAAGGAAAAACAGTATTGTGTTTGATGAGTTGCAACTGTCAGACTCAAATACTTGGTAGCATGTTTGAAGATTTGCCTGACCTTCAGACACTATTGATGTTGGCATGTTTAAAGAGTTGGCATCTTCTGACAAAAATTGATAATGTTGCCACTGTCAGACACAAATTAATGTTAGTTTGTTTGAAGAGTTTGCCACCATCAGACAAAACTGATAGTGTTATGTTTAAAGAGCTACCACTTTCAGACACAAATTGTTGGGGAAATGTTTAAAGAGTTGCCACAGTCAGACTCAAAATTGAAATGTTTGGAGTGTTTTGTTCATTGAGGAAAAAAATTGTATTTTCCTGGATATTTGATTTTGTAGTTATGTAGTCATTTGACAGGTGCATAATTTGCTATGCCACAAATCCCTGGTGCTCTGTATTTCAATCTTCATTGAATTTAATGGTAGATTTTTCTCAGTATTGGATAACAGAAGTTCATATCTTAGTTAAAAATTTGTATCGTTTTTCAAAAAGGTTATTCGTACTGTTATTGTATTTTATAGACGATCTCTAAACATGTAAGAAAAGTAGTAAGATATAAGACATAATGGATTCACAGTATATATCTAATGTGATAGAAAATAAGGATAAGCTTTTAATAGTTTATGGTGACAATAGAAATTTAAATGAATGGGTTAGTGAACCAGGACCATTTATGGTTGGTTTCATTTTCAAGTAATGTAGATACTATCAGTATATCAGTTTTCAAACACTGCAGAAATTTATGTAAGATATTTAAAATATATGACTGGCATATGCATACTTGTGGTAACTTAATTACAATGGTTGACAAAACCGGTTTGTCTTTTATGGCACCTGATTTAACAGAATTGCAAAAACTTTGATTTTACCAATTAGTTATTTGTTACATATAATTTATAGCTAATTGAGGTAAGGGGACTAAGGTTTATAGAATGCATGATAAAAGTTCAATTATCAAAACATCTGTCTGTTTGTGCATAGTACCTCTAATCTGTATTTCCTCAGAAACCTTGCATCAATGTTATCTAGGCAAAACAGATGCTTGTAATAATATATTATGTTTTTTGTTGAGGTTTTCAATTTATTTGAAGCTATTATATCTTGTATCAATGTGTGTCACATCTTTACCTTCTGGCCTGCATTTCACAAAAAAAATCCTCTCAAATTTATCACAAGTATATGGGCTTTGCTCATTGTTGAAGTGATCTATTATGGTTACTTTCTGTGTCATTTGGTCTCTTGTGGAGAATTGTCTCATACCACATCTTCTTTTTTATATGAGCTGTTCAGGACTTAAAGGTAAACTTTGTCTTTAGACTTTTTTGTGAAAAGAAGGCTGGTATTTAAGAATTGATCTAAGAATTGGGTTATATTGTTAGATTTGAGATGGATGGATTTGTAAGCCCATCCTGAGACTTTTCAAATGGCTAAGTGATATTTTTGGGTAAAATTCTTTGTTGATTTTGTATATAATTTATTTTTTGTTTTATACAAGTGACAAACCACTTCAATTGGTTGTTGATTTTTAAAGTTTTCCTCTCGATATGTATGATATATATTTGCCACTGGACATTAAGCAAGAAAAATTAGTATGTCTTGTAGTACAATTCAAGTGAAATATAGTATCATGCTAAGACCAGACAAAACCTGTCACCCAAGAGCTTAAATGTGTGAATGCATGATACAAGCTTTTTTGTGCAGTATGTAACCATCCCGATGAAACATCAATCAAAATATTACATGTAAGGCATTTAGTTGTTCGATGACTAAGTCATTTTTTGTTGTATTGTTTCTGTTCTGATATACCCTTTGCTTTTAAATATTCTGCTCTGCGCGTTCCTGATGAAGGTAATTCCAGAAAAGCGCTAAATTGATTTCATATAATTTATGAAGTGTTGTTTTTATTTTTTAATGCTTTTCAGGGATTAAAGTTTTATGTACCAGATATGCAACAGAAATTTTATAAAACTTAGACTATATTTAATGAGTTTTATGATGGAAACATCAAATATTGTTGCATTCAACTAGAAAGATATTGAATAAATGAGTTAATTATCCAGCACCTGTAAATAATTCATTAGGCTGCAAATTTATCTGCCGATTAATTCTGAAGTAAAAGTTTTTTGATATCTTAAAACACTTTTTACGATATTATGTTAGACTTTAGTTTAAAAGTTATGTAATCTTAATTTGACTTTGTCATCCCTAATTAATGATGAAGATGAAGAAATTTGAAGCAAAATGTTTGGGGGCTGCATTATTTTGTTCTGGATTATGTTGTTTGACCGAATTGTGAGCCGTTTGTCTGTCTTAAATTCTGTGTCTGAAGATAATTTTTAATTCTGCTGCAAATAAGAAAAATATGTTGATATGCAGTATTATCAGAGTAATATCCCAGGAATAGAGGCTGTATATGAGGACCCCAATTTTGTTTTTCTTCTAATACATACTTACAAAAAGGTTTTGACAGCTTTAATGGTCTTAATTTATTTTATGAAACCAATTTCAGTTGCTCTTTTTGTGTGACTAATATGTTGTAGGCGTTTTGAAATCATGAAAAACATTTTGTATAGATGCCTTTGGAAATGTCAAAGTTTTGAGAGCTCCCTGGTTGTGTCATCCATTGTAAGAGGACCTTAACCATTAGATTTAAGGCTATTTCTTCACTAGTATGGGGATTGAAAAAGGAAGCTCTTGTTAAATTTTTAAAATCTTCTGGTTTGTCATTTCAGAGTTAGAGGACTTTTAAAAATGGTTATATTTCAGTAAATTGTTCACATGTTGTACAATAACTTGAGTATGCTTGGGTTGATTTTACTAAAACTTTACATAATTGCTAGATATCCTTGGAATTTGAACACATTTCAATTTTATCATGTTATGGGACTTAAACCTTTAGATGAAGGAACTTGTTTGCATGTCACACAATCACTATAAGTATGCTTGATTCAAACTACTAAGATCTTTACACTTTTGTTGGTATTGGTGCATTACAAGCCTTTTCAGTTATTTTTTTTCTTTTTCTGGTTTGTGCATATTAAGGGCTGTAGCTTAAATTAATATACATCTAATTAATGTACCTTGTGAAAACCAATCAATTTTCTTCTAAATTTTCCTTATTTCTACCAATTTTTCCTATATAAAAGTTGAGTAAATGACAATAGTACAGTAACCTGCCAAACATTACCATATATATTTTTGAGCTTTAAAATATTTGAAAGTTTTTGTCTTTCACTTGAATCAGATGATAAGAATATATCTTTACTTCGCCATGCCCTTTACTTGGTTTGATCATACTAATAACCCTTCACTAAGAATGGACTAGAATAATTACCAGTTGATTTAAGTTTGAAGATGTTAATTCAAACAATTTGGCGAAATATTATTGTGAAAGGAAAAAAACGTTCCAATAAGTACATCTAAAAAAGGAGTCCAAGTCTTTCAAATACTGGCAAAGCCTAAAAGGGAGTTTAATGACAATTTTGAATATGCAGGATTTGATTTAAACTACCAGACTAAACTTATAAAGCTAGAACATTTGAAAAGTTCTGAAGATGTATTACGTTTAATTATAGCACAGATTTGTACAATGACTTTGAAAATCACAATAAATCTTGAATATTTGTTCTAAGAATTAAAAGTTTTATTTATAACCATTACACATTATTTATTTTAAACATTAAAGATATTTATTATCTATTTTCCCATAATTTCTATTATATATAAAACTTTACATTTATTTAATGGCCCTTAAGAAGAACATAATGATTTTAACTAGATAGGTTTTATGTAATATTGATATACAGGAATAAGTATTTTTTACTGATAGGTTTTTGATTTGGATCCAATTATGGACATTGAGGGGGAGTTTACATAATATTACTACAAGATAAGGATCTCTTAGACTATATCCAGTTTCATTATCAAGAAGGGGTCTCATGTAAAGGGGTCAGAATCACATAAAATTCAAAAGTAAACAAGAAATTAATCATTTCATTTGTTATTTTATCAATTCATGATTTTTTGGAAAACTAAAAAGATTTTAATTTTTAAAATATAAAAAGATTTATTTGATTATCTTCATTAGCTTACAATTCAGCAAAATTCACATAAAATCATCATTCATGTTTAAAATGCCATAAATTGTACCCCATGGTGACCCCCACATATGGAATCTATTGGTTAATCAAACAGTAAAGCATTAAATACAATCTTTTCTCTATCACTAGTGTGGAGTGCATTTACACATCTGGAACAGACTGTAGCCTCTCTTTGAAGGTCAACGTTTCTCCTCTTGAAATTTTTGTAAAAAAAGTTTAGGATATATAGTCAATCCTGTCTTGCAGGTAAGTGGGATAGTTATTAGAACTATTAAAATTTAAGTAAAATGATTTATGAAATTGTTTAATAACTTTCTACTGATTGGAATAAAAAATAGTTAACACTCTCTGATCGTGTGATTTTAAGATGCCGGTGTGATTTTAAGATGCCGGCCGGTAAAATTTACATTCCGACATATTTGATGCACTACTCATCTCAGCGGAAGTTATGTATAGTATTTTTTGTTTATTGTATGATTAACATTTGTCTTTAGAGAGGTTTTTTTCTTGGCATTAGATAAAACAAGATTTAATTGTAAGTTACATAATGTTTTGAAATGTATCATTTGGTATTTAGCTGTTGTTGTCATCACTTGGGAAAAATGATGAATTAAGGTAACCTTTATTTTTCTTTTAGGGAAGATTACCTTTTTTTTTACATGAAAAGTAAAGGAGTCTTTGAACTGATATATACATATTTCATGCTATTAGATTTTACATTTATTTCATACATGTAAAAACAAAACAACTAAACAAATTGCTGTCTAATTTTCTACTAAAGGGTGAGACATTTGTATCCATTGTGGTCACTTTAAACTAGACAAACCAGAGGGACAATATATTATTGAGATGAATGAAACACTCAAAATTTATGGTAAAATTTAAAAAGAACACAATTCACATGGATTTTGTGAGTTTATTCCAATAAAATTTATTGTTAAAAGCAATCTATGTCGATTCACAGTCGTAAGTTCAGAACATTGGTGTAATTGAGTCATAAAAATTATTTATAAATACTTTTACGATGAATCAGGTTATATGTTTCTCGATAGTTCTAAAACCCTTAATATTTTCGTACCTAAACCAATGGGATACTACATTGTAAGTCAAGCTGTAAACTTTGTTAGCATTACAGCAAATATGCAATACAGAAATTACTATATGATAAAAAAAAAAACAATTGTTATGATAAGTTCATTCTTAGCTTCAAGGGCGGATCCAGCCATTTTAAAAAGGGGGGGGTTCCCAACTCAGGACAAAAGGGGGGGGGGGGGTCCCAACTCAGGACAAAAGGGGGGGGGGGGTTCCAACTATATGTCCCCATTCAAATGCAATGATTGTCCAAAAAAAAGGGGGGTTCCAACCCCCGGAACCCTCCCCCTGGATCCGCCACTGAGCTTTATATTCTTTAAGAATCTTGTTTTTCTATGGGTTATAGCTTTGGATTTTGACAGCACTACCCTATGAACAAGAATTTGCAAAAAAATTGGGATCAAAATCAAACCGGAGCAATTTAGTGCTCTTCGTATTAAATTATCAGAATATTCACAAAAGACAAATTAATGCAACAAAACTTGAGTTATCTCCCTTTCAATAAGGAAAAAATTAATAGAAAAATAAAACTGAAAGTGTGAATGGATTTTTAAGGCATTATCATACCCAGACATGTGTGTTTATGTGTCTCAATGGGAAATAGTAAAAACCAGGGTAACCTCATCTTCAGGTTTATTTACATATGTGATTTGTATTGATAATCAGTAGATAATCAAAACCAGCAGGGCACCAGTAATATCACACCAGGAGTAGTGGTTTATTAGATATTATTACCATCTGTATCTAATTAACAGACATTCCCAATTAATGAAGTTCTGAGTAATAATTGTGACACATTGTTAGTTTCTGATCTTTATTTACTTATGTGGTTAGATAATGTATCTTTATGTTATTGAATACAATTCTTGTTTTGGTTGAATAAGTCTGTCTAGTTTTTTTCACCACTGGTTAATTACATAATGTGACTTTTTTTATCATTTTTATGCCCCACCTACGATAGTAGAGGGGCATTATGTTTTCTGGTCTGTGCGTCCGTTCGTCCGTCTGTCTGTCTGTCCGTTCGTCCGTCTGTCCCGCTCCAGGTTAAAGTTTTTGGTCAAGGTAGTTTTTGATGAAGTTGAAGTCCAATCGACTTCAAACTTAGTACACATGTTCCCTATGATATGATCTTTCTAATTTTAATGCCAAATTAGAGTTTTTACCCCAATTTCACGGTCCACTGAACATGGAAAATGATAGTGTGAGTGGGGCATTCGTGTACTGAGGACACATTTTTGTTATAATTGTATCCAGGTGCTGATTTAGGATTATTTTTTAAAAAGGGGGACCCTTGGCAAGCCAGTGTTTGGAGTTTTACTTGTAAAAAAGTCTGCATTAATCATGTATGAAGCCCCCTCCCTAAATCTGCCTCTTTTAAAATACCAAGCTTAAAAATAAAAAGAAAAGAAAATAGGAAATCAGAAAATTATTACTGGGGTTGTTCCTCTTGAGAGTGAAAGATACTTGAATTCTGTAAGTATATTAAGAGGTGATCTCAGAGAAAAAAAGGTCCAGATACAAGGTTGTCCAAATTTTGTATAGGTAGGACAACCATTTTATATGGCAATGCATGGTATCTATGTTAGCCTAAATCTACATCTTTTTAAAAAAAACAACATTTATTGAGTATGAATGGTTTCAAAGATGTTTATTTTCAACTCAAGGAGCAAACTTATAAAAAGCTACTTGATGAAATTCTTAAGGGGGAAACATTAAGATTCCCCACCATCAGACTAAGATTAAACTGTATCTTCATAGATTTTTTTGATGAGTGATAAAGAATATACAACTTATAATCAGCCAGGCATTAAGATAGTATAATGTTAAAGAGTGTGCTTCTTCAACTTATGATCAACCAGGCATTTAGATAATATAATGTTAAAGAGTGTGCTTGTTCAATTATCTCCCTTGTTTATTAGAGATCACTACTCTCCAGGAATAATTAAGTACTCCATAGTAATAATGTAAATAAGTAGGAATATTCTCTTTTAGAACTGACAAGACATAAAATCTGCACTACTTTGATAAATACTTTGACTGATATCTCATCTGTTAAGTCTTATCATTTTTATTTGCCTGAACAATGAATGTAACAGCTAGATGTCAGTCAACAACTATTCTTACTAATTTGTTTGATGACTGGCAACTAGTGATTTAGTATTCAAAAACTCCTTGATATAAAAAAGAGAGTTACATTATATTACCCATGATTACAATCAATGGAATAAATGCCAAAGAAAGGTAACAAAAAAGACCTAATCTCAACATATATTCCAAAAACAATCCATATACCCTGCCAATCATTTGTGAAAAGTACTTGTTTGACTATTAGGGGATTATTATTACATTTGTACTACTACAAGTATTTTGCACAACTTTGTATGGTGTATGGGGATAAAGTATTTCTACCAATTGAAAAATATGCTTTTGTTGCAAGTTTTTTTTCTAAAGTTGGGGGGGGGGGGGGGGGGGGGGAGGTATAGCGCTCACCCCTGAGGATTTACAACAATTCCTCTTTCAATTTGATCATCACATTTTGTTGTCATGCATTTTTTTTTTATCACAACAACACACAGCAATATAAATAGAACAGAGCTGTTTATGCTCTGAGACATGTTTAGCATGTTGACGCAACTACTATGTGACACTTTTAGACAGGTCACATATCTACAACCAGTGCTTGCCAAAAATAGATATATTAATAAATTTGATTATGCAAAATGCATGACACACATGACATAAACATTAGTGTTCCTGTCACATTGAGGTAATTAGGAATAAAATATGTATTCCTCAATCAGACAGAAAGATCTTAAACTTTCCCATATAAATAAAAAAACATGTGGTATGAGTTTCATCCAAGTCTCAATATATAAAAAGTGAACAATTTAACATGTTAAAATAGGTCAAAGAACAACCTTCAACACAGAGACTTGGCACACGCAAAACAGCAAGCTATAAATTGGGCCCCAATGTTACCAGTGTAAAACAATTCTAACTGAAAAACCTAATCAATATATAAAAGGACAGCTAATGGACAGGCTCCTGACTTAGTACAGGTGCTTAAAAATGCAGCTTAATTCCAGTCTATAAATGTTTTGCATAGATAATAATAGAAACAATAAAAGATCTATCAAACCTAATTCTCTTAATAACAGAAATGTTCAGAATGACATAAACACAACTGCTAACTACTAAACCAAAGATATGAAAGACTTTAAGTCCTAAAAAAGAGGGCCATTTTGTCATTTGTAAACTTGTAGCAAGATTGATAAAATGGTCATATTAGACTTTCATCTTAACATGATTAAAGCTATTGGTCAATTTGGTCAATTCAGCAGGATTTATTATTGTTATGCCCCACCTACGATAGTAGAGGGGCATTATGTTTTCTGGTCTGTGGCTCCGTTTGTCCGTTCGTTCGTTCATTCGTCTGTCCAGTTTCAGGTTAAAGTTTTTGGTCGAGGTAGTTTTTGATGAAGTTTAAGTCCAATCAACCTGAAACATGTATATATGTTCCTTATGATATGATCTTTCTAATTTTAATGTCAAATTAGAATTCTGACCCAAATTTCTTGGTCCACTGAACATAGAAAATGATAGTGCGGGTGGGGCATCCGTGTACTTTGGACACATTCTTGTTTAGTTTATATTTTATCATGTGTGGATGCTTATCAAGTTAAAGATTACTGTAGATTTATTTATGTTTTTTTGGTGTCTTCAACCTATGCCAACATTTGATAAAAATATATTCAACCTATACCTACAAACAAAATACAATAGGTGTTGTTATAACAATTATTAATTAATAAAAGGTAAAATACAGTCAGTATATTTAAGCATTAAATATTACTCTTTTAAAACTCAGAAACAAACATAGTATTTGCAAAATTGTGTTGTAGTAAAAATAGACTTTTTCTAAAAAGACAACAATTGTCAAATACTAGCAAAATTGTGCTGAAATAAATATTAAATTAATAATAATAAAAAAAAACAACATCTAAAATTAAACACTTAGGTATAACTATACTTGAGAAAACGAGCTAAAAAGCTATGTCATTTGTGTAGATTTGTATAATAAATTTTGATCATTATTTTTTTGTCTTTTATATGAAACATACTTAGACCATATACCCATGTATTACATCTATGCTTAGTCCGTTGGTTAACCCGTTTGAATGGTTTAACACTAGTAATTGTGGGGCCCTATATAATAGCTCACTGTTCGAGTTGAGCCAAGACTCCGTTTTGAAGGCTGTTATTGGACCTATAATGGTTAACTTTTATAAATCGTTACTTGGATGGAGAGATATTTCATTGACACTTATACCACATCTTCCTATATCCATTCAACAAGCAACAAAATATACCATACTTCAACAGAAACTTTTTTTTTTTTTTAAATCAAACGAATTTTGCAAAATAAAATTTAAAATAGATATCAAGTAAAATTATTTTTTGGTTCATTTATAAGCAGCGACTTTCCAGTGGGACAATGCACCCTTTATTTACTTTGTTTTAGTTTAGAAAATTAAAGTACAGATCTATGTGTTTGTTTTTATTCATTATATTGAGTTGTAAGATTTATGGTTACATTTGGTGTCTCTTATTTGTAACTCCATCATCCGAATTGATAATTGTGTAATAAAAAAGATAATTTTCAAAATTAATATTAAAAATGAGTGTAATTTATACTAAACAAACTTGTGACTATCCTAAGACCATCATAAGAAAACTCTCGTGTAGTCCTTACTTTGTGACCAACTTTTAAAGATGTCCGAATCGTGTAGTCCTTACTTTGTGACCAACTTTTAAAGATGTCCAAATTTAGGACCATTTTTTGAAACCAACTAAGGACTAGAATATATACCGTAAAACCATCTTAAGACATATCTTACTCATGGGGTAGTTTTGTGAAACTTGCAACAGAGACTGAAGGATAACAACATGACACCAGTTGATTGTGCTGATGCAGCATTATATCTTATAGTATGACTTCTGAGACTTTTATATTATTCACTGATAGTTATTTAATATGACTAGATGATTTTTTCTTTAATGATCGTTAATAAGAATTATAAAATCCCTTTTCCCCCCATTATTTCATTATATTAATTTTAAAGCTTATTCCTATATGAAATAGAGATCCTCAACACACACAATAACCAACATTTTCTCTAGTACTTGTAAAAGGAATTGTATATTGAGTATACTTTAACGCTAGGTTTAAACTGATTGTAAATTGATTAGCCCCTAATTAATTTATGTTTTTATAACACTTAATCTGTAACAAATTATTCAACCTATGCCAACATTTTTTCATACAATTTTATACCTAAATTTCAAAATGTTGGCATAGGTTGAATGAACCGTTTTTTTTTGGTACCTATTTTGTTGTGGATTACAGAAAAATGCATTTTGTGGATATTTGATTTCATGGTTTTACAAAAGTTTTTACTTTGTACCTTAAAATTTTGAATTCTTGGTTCAGCTGTAACAGAAAATTTGGGATAATTGGTATCTTATGAAAGATAATGAATACACAGTAGGTCCTGAAAATAAACATTTATGGCTTGTTGTTTCAATATTTGTGATTAATTCCATCATTTTTTTCTTGCAGGAACTTTTTCGTTTTTAGTGGATTATAGTTTTATCGCATACATATCATCATGAGCTCTTTAGAAGAAAGACGTGAGGCCCGTCGTCGTAGGCGTCAACAAGAAGAAGAGTAAGTCACATGAACTTGTTGTTGTATGCTGTAGTCCCCCCTTTTCCTACTCCTGTAGTTTGTTTCAATATAATTTATGACCCACTAACAATTGTTGTGTTATGTATCTTGAAAAGGCAGACACTAAAGAAATGGACTCTTCTGTCATAGATACAAATTTCAAAAATAGTGAAGTTTTTTTATAAAGTGTCTCTATATATTTAACTGTGTTCAGATAAAAGCTGAAATATTCTTAGCTCATAATAGTTTACATGTAGGTTTTAAAACCAAATGTCACCAGATATAGCAGCTGTCTACCATATCTACCCTTACATTCTTAAACTTGAGATCACTTGACTAAAATGCTCAGTACGACTTTGTCTCTTGTTGATTTGGTTTCACAGATTTCAAACAAACATTAAAAAATATATCACATGGACAATGAAAAGGGTTTAACTCATTTGAAATCTTGCTTTCAGAAAATAATGAGAAAAATATTTGAATAGTTTGTTTTGAATGTGTTAATGTCATTGTCAGCAGAAGCCTGTTTTGTATGATACAGTTTGATAAACTTCTTTGCAAGTAGAACACTGATATTTAAAAAAAAAATTTAAATGTGACAATATTTACTCAAAGGGGAAATTATGACTGTTTATACCTATTCTTTCAACACACATAAGATAGAAGAAAAGATACCAACAGTCATTCTATTTCATTTTGCCTGTCTCTAGAAATTACAGCCATGTTCGTATTTGTTGACTTTTAAGACCTTAATTTTTATGCCATAACAGAGTGGTCATTAAGTTTTACCCTTGTCCATCTGTATGTCCCAAAATTGGTTTCAATTCTCTAACTTTAGACCAAATGTTCTGAAACTTAACTACAAAAAAAGTCAAATTCGAATTTGGGTAGTGTCACTTTTACCATTCTTATTAAACTATGTCTCTTTATAACTTTATATGCAAGCAGGGCATAATCTGTGTCATCTGTGTCCCATGGACACATTCCCATTTATTTTAACTACTTTTAAAAGTTCTTCCACATATGATTAAATGTAGGAGATTTGTTAAAATATTAAATCTGATGTATGTCTCCATGTTAAACTAATTCAGTAATTTAACAAGACTTGTAAATTTGTTATACCTGTCCATGGAAAACATTGTCATTTGTCAGAATTATGTTAATTTCCATGTTTCCACCTGACTTTTAACAACTGTAGACAATAGTAAGTTTACTTACCTTGAGGTGAATAGTTTGGAAATAAAAGACATCTTGGTAAGTTCTTAAACCAATAGCAGTATCATTTTATAACAAGCATTGATCGCTATAATTAGAAAGAAGCAAAATTTAGAATTTCTTCAAAAATATAATATCCATAAGAATAAAAACCAATTTTTTTTTTTTAAAGTAGGTAAATATTTCTAATGTGCAAAAGATATCATAAGGTTATTACAAACACTTTTGGTCCATTCATACACCATCTAGCATGTTTACTTCCAGATGCATATATCCTTAGGAGGTGATTGGGTTTTGATTGATTGCATTACATGTTTAAAATAATCAGGCGATAAATACAGTGGCGGATCCAGAACTTTTCCTAAGAGGGGGTCCGCTGACTGACCTAAAGGGGGGGGGGGGGGGGGGGGGGGGGGCCCACTCCAGTCCTGCTTCAATGATTCCCTATATAATCAACCAAATTTTTCCCACAAAAGGGGGGCTGGGCCCCCAGGCCCCCTCCCCCCCCCCCCCTGGATCCGCCTATGGTTCATATTTATTGTCCAAGACAAAGTTGCAAAATTTTAGTTTGATATAATTGTGAATGTAAAATAAATGCAATAAACCTTCTTACCCCTAGAAACGTTTTAAGCCACTCAGAGCTATAAAGTTACAAATTTCTCTCACCATGGTATTTTTAACCCCAGAATTTATAACACAATTATTTAATAAAAGAGTATTGTGAATAGTTAATAATCAAGTCTTTATCAGTTTCAAAGCTTGAAAGCATTACATAAAAACCATGCAAACATGAATTTTAAAATAGGGAATTTGACAATGCAAAAAAAACCTTTTTGTCTTTAGTCTTCTCTTTCTGTTCTTTCTTTATTTGTTCCTTTCTGCCACCACCTTTCTCTGTTATATCTTCCCCTTTCCCCAGTGTCCCATTGCCCTACCTTCACCCTTCAAAAAGATCATTAGATGATAAGAATGTGTAAAAGTCAAATCATTTTATCGATAAGACATTTTTTTGTCCACTTGCCAATAACATGAATATGTGTTTTATAGTAATTGCAAAAATGATCATTTTGTTCAGGCTTAAATGTTAAGGTTCAGTATGATAGGGTATATGCATGTAGACTTAAATGACTTGCACTTATAGATTTTGGGGTTTGTGCGTAGATATAAATGAACTTGAACTTGTGTCAAACACAAAAATGAATGCAGCGTGTAGAAATTTCTGTTGTCAGACAAAACACTATAATGCTAAATGCAAATGCTTTGGCACGTTTTTGACGTAAAAAATATACACGATATGTTTTGTGTTAGCTATAGCCTTGTCTTTTCATGAAACAGCCAATCAGTAGTCTCAAACATTGCTGCCTTGACAGATCTTGTATCCTTGTCAACAGAAAGATTAGCCAATCAAAACTCTAGAAACAATACCTTTTGACAAGTTTGATACCTGTAATAGGAAATGCACAATTTCCATTTTGTATCTCAGGGGTTCCAAAGGGAAATTTTCACCAAAAAATGAATAATAAAACAGAAAAAATATCATTAAAACTTGTAGTAAATTTACTGCAACCAAAAATATGATAAATCCATGTCTTCGATAAATTTAAATGATAATTGAAGTTATACGCCTTCGGATATAAGTTTTTCCCCTTGTCTCTCCCCCTTTCTGAGATTTATTTGTTGTGTTTGTTGTCATTATTAATTAGTTAAAGGGGGGAAGAAATGAACAGTAAGTAAGATATTGTTGTTTCTCAGTTTCGCATCCGATCTGGATTAAGGTAGGCTTTATTTTGCATTATAATTACTGGTACTGAAAAAAAAAATGTTTATTTGTTAAGTGGTAAACTAAAGTATAATTCAGTAAGATATAAAAATTATTAAATATGCTTTATGAGCAATTTTGCATTAAAGATATCGGCTTAATCAAAAGTTTGTTTGGATTTCAGATACATGCATTAAAACTATATAAAAATTAATTGTTTTACACTCAGAGACTCTTTTACTTATTTTAAGCCATCCTTAATTACTATTGAAAACTTCTTTTATTATTATTGAAAGCAAATTAAGTACTTTGTGTCTTGCAGACGTCTTAAAAGAAAGCTTGCTTTACTACAAAAGTTTCTATTTTTTGATTCCCATTCTAAAATTAAGAACTCTTTTATCATCACTTTTTTAATCTGGTAAATTTCAAATTTAGAATTTGTTTCTATTTTCAAATAACCTTGACTTTTGAATTGCATAACATTCTTGTTGTATTAGTGTATTCCTTTGATTGATCATGTCGATAGAGCAATACACATTTATAAGGCATCTTCCTGCTGATTTTGTATGTGTCAGTTTGATATGTTATATTTATAACTTTCTGGTGTATACTCCTCATCATCTTCTGTTCATCTTTGTTTAAAGCACCACCATTAACAAGTAACTTCATTGAAATTTGCCCATAATTTAGTATAAGAAAAAAGTCTTAAGCTTCAATTTGATATTGCGCTTAAAAGTACAATACTAAATCATGCACATGCAATGGCAAAGAAAGTTCTAAATTCCAAATGGATCAATTTGATGCTAAAAATTATGTATTTTCCAATCAAAGTGGGCTACTTCCTTTTAACCCCACCTCCTTCTCCCCTCAATTCACCACTGTTAAATACCTGCAGTAATTGAATGTTTGAGAACCCTATCAGGGGCGGATCCAGCCATTTTAAAAAGGGGGGTTCCTAACCCAGGACAAAGGGGGGGGTTCCAACTACATGTCCCCATTCAAATGCATTGATCGTCCAAAAAAAAGGGGGGGATTCCAACCCCCAGAACCCCCCCCTCTGGATCCGCGCCTGCCTATAATGATCATTAGATAATGTTAGAAACATAATAATTGAAGAACTATAATGCCTGAATTGCACAAACATCAAGTTTACTTGCATAAAACCATTGATCCCTGTTGCTTGTTATCTTTTGCTTTGTTTTAAGACTAGTGAATATTAATGATCTGAATCATTAGCAGGTTTTATGCACAATTCTGGTGCACATCTTTTCAATGGTATTGAAGGTTAACATATTGGGTATCTGAGACATAAACCATTTTGTTTTAAAAACTTAAACAACTGAAAATAAAAATGAGAAACAGACTACCCATAAAAACTAAACATTGACCAATTAGCAATCAAAATGTTGTCAAGGTCAGATGAACCCTGCCGGACAGACATGTACATGTTACTATCTGAAAAATATAAATAGCAAACATGTCAAATGGCAATTTATTAAGAGGGTTTAAATTGTCGAAAAGTGAAGAGTTGCATATATAGTGTTACTGTAAATAATCCAAGTAAATGAAATTGTGTTAACAACTTCAGCAAAAGTTTACAACATCTATGCTAGGACCAATAGATTTGAATGTTTATGTTTAACATCTATGTTATTATAGAACCTAAGATCAATCCATGAGACAAAAAATATTCTAAAGTGAATAACAGGGTTAAACAGGACTAAATTAAGGTGTCATGGAAAACAATGCATTGGGCTCAGCTTATCCCTTACCTTGAAATATTTTTTTCCATTGGCTACATATATATATATATATATATATTCATATACCCCTGTAAGTCAATACATAAATATTGAAAACTAATGTACTTTTAGAAGACAGAAACAGGCTTCAGTTGACATATTCAGAAAAAAATACTTGGTATGTTTATCATGTTTATAGAACAATGTGAAATATGATAAAAAAAACATACAAACATAACCCTAGATATAATGCTGAACCCTAAATGTACGTTAAAGTGAATCTGTATATTGATCTGTAATATGTTATAGATATAATAACTCGATGTAGTTTTATGATTTTGCATGATTTCCTTTGATTATCCTGTTGTTTTTGCATGGTTATGTTTTTTGCATGTGCAGGCTAGATGTAAAAAGTTCACTTACCTCCCCTGGTTTAGATGATCCTTTGAACGAAAAGAAACAGAAGGAGCGAGAGGACCGCCTTCAGAGAATGTAGGTCATGATAATTTACAGCTATAATGTATTTAAAACATTTAGAAATATTTAAACTAATAAAAGTTTATATTTGTAAAGTTGTTTAAATTATTAAAAACAGTAATAGAATATTTAGATAACAGTTCTCGAATATCCTAAGTTAAATAACAGGTCAGAAAGAAATGACATCCATCATCAATTTCATTTTTACAAATAATGAATGAGCTTCTCTTTAAAAAAAAATCATCTTCCAATTTTAATTCAGAGTGTATATAATCACTGTTTCTTCAATTTTTATTCCATCATTATTCTATGATAGCTAGAACCTCAAAGTTTTGATGATTAAGTCGAAACATCAAAAGATTACTAATCGATCTCAATTTAATAAAGATTTGCATCTTACATTTAACAAAAGTACAAATTTTATTATATCAATATTGAACTGAATATTATATACCTATTATTGGTTTAACGAATATTAGAAAGTTATTTTTAAGCAAGATGAATTTTCAAGATCGTAACATGTAGGAGGATAGTAAAATAGGATTTCCCTCTATAACAAAAGTACAATTAATGATAAGGCAGAAGGGTGTTCCCATGCATTACTCTCTTTTGAATCTTAAAACATATGCAGTTGGTTATATTCATCATGTTCATAATGCATGTTTGTTATAAGATAGTCTGTAGTTCTATGGTAAAGTTTACACCTGTGTTAATCTAGTAATTTGGCCTTGGTGCACCCTACATTAAGGAGATGCATACACAGAAACTTGATCATGACAGTTGTTTATAAATTAATTTTCCTAGATGTACAGGAAGTTGATCTCTTCCAGTCCACTTCAAACGTAGAAATCTCTCCTTCTCTGGCTTCTGGGTTACGTAATTTGAAGTGCAAAGAAATAAATCTTTTTGATTAACTGAAATTAGGTTTACAACAAACTTCTTTACTTGTCTTTCATGTTTTCTTTCAATTCTAAGCTGCCACTAAAAACACTCTTAATGCACTTTCATAAATCATTTTACGGGTTTTCATAATGGCATATGATAAACAAATTAGACAGAATTGCCTGATGATTTGAAAAATGAACACTAGACATGTCTTTTTTCTTTAAAAAAAGAAAAATTCTTACAAGATTATCCCAAGGGTACCTCATTTTTGCAAGACTTTAAGCATCTTTCAGTATGATAAAAGTGATTTTGCTGTCTGAATATACTGAAGATATGAAAAATGTCCTACAGCTGTTAAAAGAAGCAGCCTTATCTTAACCAGCTCACAATGATAAATTGTAGTTTCTGGACAATCATGACAACCCAATTGATCATGGTATAACTTGAACTATGACCTAACTATTGCATGTCTCTATGTTGATGTTCACTTTTGTTATAATTCAGTTTTAGTTCCATATTTTATATATTAGAATAGTCCAGGCTGAAGAATATTATGGACTTCATTTAAGTTTGAGGTATATAAGAGTTTTCATTATTCCTACTGATAACTGATAGAGACTTAGTTATAGTAATTCTAAATGATACTTAGTAGATGACTTTGTCATTAGCTCTACATTTCTTTTTTTTTCATAGATTTTTCTTTCCATGTTTCTATTTGTAAAATATTGGCAGTTGGACTCACTCAGTGAGTGAAAATTAACTTATAATAGTGGCACTATAAATACTACCTGTCCACATAACTTTAGCTGTCATCAGAATTGCAGTCTTACTTATTTTGATGTTAATTTCTTTCAAATAACATTTTTAGCTCACCTGGCCTAAAAGGCCAAGTGAGCTTTTCTCATCACTTGGCGTCCGGCGTCGTTAACTTTTACAAAAATCTTCTCCTCTGAAACTACTGGGCCAAACCAAACCAAACTTGGCCACAATCATCATTGGTGTATCTAGTTTAAAAAATGTGTCCAGTGACCCGGCTAACCAACCAAGATGGCCGCCATGGCTAAAAGTAGAACATAGGGGTAAAATGCAGTTTTTGGCTTATAACTCAAAAACCAAAGCATTTAGAGCAAATCTGACATTGCGGTAAAATTGTTCATCAGGTCAAGATCATTCTGCCCTGAAATTTTCAAATGAATCGGACAACCCGTTGTTGGGTTGCTGCCCCTGAATCTGTAATTTAAAGGAAATTTTGCCGTTTTTGGTTATTATCTTGAATATTATTATAGATAGAGATAAACTGTAAACAGCAATAATGTTAAGCAAAGAAAGATTTACAAATAAGTCAAACATGACCAAAATGGTCAATTGACCCCCTAAGGAGTTATTGTCCTTTATAGTCAATTTTTAACAATTTTCATAAAATTTGTAAATTTTTATTAACATTTTCCCTGAAACTACTGGGCCAAGTTCATTATAGATAGAGATAATTGTAAGCAGCAAGACTGTTTAGTAAAGTAAGATGTACAAACACATCACCATCACCAAAACACAATTTTGTCATGAATCCATCTGCTTCCTTTGTTTAATATTCACAAAGACCAAGGTGAGCTTCACAGGCTCTTAGTTAACACTTTTAATGGTTTAAAACATTTTAAGTGGAAAGAAACTGACACAAATGGTGTATTTGATAGACACACTATTGTTATGTATATTACTCCTCACACCCCATCCTTTTATTTGATATAAATTTAATATTTGACAGTATATTAAGTCAATACATCACAGTCTTATATTTCTATTATTTTCTGTGAAAATGAATGAGAAGGCATTGGACCCTGTGTAGACAGTATTTTATGTTTATATTCAGTCATGCTGTTGACCAAGGGTATGACTTTCAAATTTAAATACAACAGAAACATTCCTTTGGTCAGGTCTAGTTTCATTTCTTACTTTGGTCTGATTTAATAAAGCTATAGAATCTTATTAGCATGATAATGCTTCAATGGTGCTTTGTTTTGACTTCTTTATTGTTGTCTCTTTGGGTGACTTAAGACCAGCCCTACTTTCACAACACATTTGTCAAGGGTCTTGTTCATATTAAATGTTTTATGTTTTTTTTTTAAATATTCTATTTTATAATACTTTTTGCAAGTTATGGTAGGTTTTTATTTATGTATTATTATTTTTTGTTATCAGTGGTTTGTTTGTTTTCTTATGTAGTTACTACTAGTATAACATATTTAAAATCTGCATGCATTTTTTAATGATTAAATTGATTATAAGCTCAGTAGGAATGGTAAAATTTTCAATAAAATAAATTTAGAGGAAACAGTAGACATTTGAAATTGGTTTTATGCAAATATTCCAAGTACATTGTAATAAGGTCGATAGTAAGGTTTTTTTTCAGTCAAGTTTCATATGTTTATGTCATGTTTTAAGTATCAGCAATTCTTCGAAACATAATAAACTTGTTATATACTATGCTATCATTAACAGAATTATCTCTTTCTTAATCAGAAAATATAAGATATAAATGATAATTTTAAAAACTTGTGGATATTTACTGTGCTGCAGGATTTATAAGAAATTTGCCATGTATAATTGGCATGTTATGACAACATTAATTCATCATAACCATGTTGTTTACTCGGAAGATATTATGTGTATACCATTGATTTGTGACAAAAAAGGATATAACCTGTGTCTATTTATAAGTGTGGAATTTTTGTTACCATGGAAACGAGAAACATATGCAGTGATAGCTAATTTGCCCAGAAATATGATCTGATATATTGTTATTAGTACTGAGGACCTGAGAATAGTGTTATTGGGATGTAATATAGCAATGATGCAAATAGAATCATCATGGAGAAATCGTGAGCAGACAAACAGGCTTGGACTTATGCCAATATTCTAGACAAGATTATTCTGCTGATCATGCATTCTGTTTGATAAAATACCATCAGTTAATGTGTGTGTAGTGATTGTGGCAAAAACTAGAGAATAAACAAACTAATGATAGCATAGTATATAGTATATCACAAGTTTTGAATTAAGATAGCAAATATTTACACATAACATTGTTAAAATCGTGAGTGTCCTCCCACATACAAATTTTTGATATAAGATTGAGTTTTTGTGTTTTGTAGAATATTCTGCCCTATAATTAAAACAGGTGGTACATGTTTCTAACATGCCAACATGAATCCTTGTTTGTATTCATTTACCATTTTAATACTAAACCACAAAATTTATTCTGCAGTCAAAGTTTACATAAAACATAGGAATGAAAGAATGAAAGAATCATTGTATTCCCTATCAATATCCTATCAAGATCATATGATTGAAGAATTACAAAACAATAATTTAGATAATATTAGATAAATGGTGGAAAATACAATTTCAGCATAATATATATATAGATATCCTACAAGCTCATTGAAATGTTACAACCCAAAAAACTGTCGAACTGTATTTACTTATAAATAAAAGGAATATATATGACCCCCTCTTCCCCCTCTCCATCCCCCCCCAAAAAAACCAACAAAAATCAACTGATTGTGAAAATAATTGTTATTTGCAAATATTTTACATGTGACTGTTGATCATGTGTTGTATTCATTTCATATCTTTTATGTTTATGTGTGAAATAGAAATGTACAGTTATTTGATCTCATACTAAACTGATTGAAAAGAAACTAAATGATAGAATATGATAAGTTTTAAATTATAGCCTTTTTCATTTTGCATGGAATTTCCTTTAGAGTGAATTAATTACAAAATTTCTGTTTTTCAGTATTTCAGTTGCGAATGAAAAGTCATATGGGATTATATTGTGTTCAAAAATTATGCAAATTAATGATTATACATTAATGAAATTAGATCAATTTTTCAATATTGAAAATTCTCATGACTTTTTGAATTCACAACTGAAATTTATAAAATATGATTTATATGGAAGCTCCAAGTTTACTCTTATTCCTGTAAACAAGTTAGAGTTATCTCCCTTATAATATTAAGTTTTGTAACAAACTTGTAGCTTCCATGGTTTGATTTGATTATAATTACCATTCCTTTAGAATGTTTTGTTTGAGTTTTGATTTAACAGAGTGTCTTTTTTCACCACTAATTCAGAGCTGCCGGTTTTAGTACAATAAATGGAGAAGATGAATTAGAACGTCGTCGCAAGGAACGTCGAGAACAAAGATTAAGGCAAGACTTGATGTTGTAGTGTATAAATACATTGTTATTATATGTTTTCTGAGACTATGTGTACACTTGTAAAGGGTAAGGTATATCGCATAAAACAAAAGTAGAAAACTTCACCGATTTTACAAATGAAAACATGTGGCATTTAGTGTATTACAGAGAGGAGAATCGATCGATTCAGAATGAAAAAGATTACACCTACACAATGTGTGAATTGTTACGTAATCATTGCATGTTTTTTGACATCCTAGTTTTTCATGCATCAAACTTCCAACCATCAATCTTACTACAGTTTTATTTTCCCCTTGTTAAGCATCCTCTTGGACAATTATGTATGTTTTAGTCATTTCAATCAGTAAAACATTTGCCTGCTGGTGATAATATTATAAAATAACAACTTTATACAAATAGACTAAGTGACTTGCAGTGCTGTCATATACTATTTGTTATAGTTGGCGAAATCTATTTTACCATTTTGGTTGTGTCAGTTGAGACATATAGATCTGTCTATTTTTAAAATTAAGAAAATTTACTACTAGATTAATAGCTGACTAAAGCATACAAAATTGAATTTTAATTTAATTTTTGATAGTGAAATTTAAAAAAAAATGCAGTGACTTATTGGACCATCTTTTGCATGTTTACCCAGTACATAAAGAAATAACAAATTGTTTGCTGTGAATTGAAACAAATAAATAATATCACTTAATGATTGGAATGAAATTCTGAACAAAAGTTTAATTTTATAACCTTCATGTTTTTTTTAGATCTGGTGAGACAGAAACACCAGCAGAAGACACTTCCTCACGCCGAAGCCGAAGAAGGCGTGGCACAGAGGACGACATCGACACATCAGCCACAGAAGTAAGATATCATTGTAAACTTGCAGACCTTTTTATGGTCCCTTTATTTATCGAATATAAAATAATACAAGTTCAAGTAGTATATTGTCAGAAACCGGTTGCAGTCAATATAAAACACAAACATTACAAAGCGTTCGAGAAGACGCTACTAAGTTGAAAAACCTGTGTCTAATCCATTTGTTGTTTTTGAACAATAAAATATGTTTAAACTATAGCAAATCAGATTAAATAAAGGTGTCAAAATATATTATTCCACATCATCATCATAATTGACATTTCATTTTACTTTTGATAAAGTTTTAAATTGATATTATAAGCCGATTTTAATCAAATATTTAGGTAGTATAGGACTGTATGAAATAAAATGATTGTTCATTTTTTCCATACTACTGTGAAGTTGTTGTTATGTTGTACTCTCTTGAAAACATTTATAAAAAGTATAGGGAACTTTGATTTTTGTCAAGCTACAGGTTGTGCAAATACCCATATTTATGAGGATGAAACAGTTTTAAAATTGCAAAAAAATTATAAAGTTTTGAAAAGTTTGAGCAGGTAGTGTTGTATGGAATGATTTCAGAAAGTAAAGTGATTAAGAGATTTTTTAATTCATTTCTCATTTTTCCTGCTATACACCATAACAAAACAGTTAATCTAGATAAGTTAACTACTCATTACAAAATTATCTAAGTTATCTCCCCTTCTAAAGCAAATTTTTTCAAAAGAGAAAAAAATCTTATGTTTTTTTGTTTTTGTGCAGTGTTTTGTTTGGATACTGCTCCATCAGAAAAATTGTTTTGTGATTCAAAAGTGGTTTGGGCAAAGGAGGCTTTTGCTATCCAGTCCCAGCTAAATAAAAATGTTTAAATGGAACAGCCCAATATATGCTAAAATGTAAAAACTGGTTCATTTATTGTTTGATTCATATTCATGTTCATTGTGTGTCTTCATGTGTGTTCATTAACAGGAAGTAACAAGTACACGCTCACGTAGACGACGGGGTGAAGAGGAGGTAAACATTTAGATAGAGCCTGTTGCCATGGATACATGTCTTTAACATATATGTACTACTAACCTTGACCTTACAGCCAGATGATCAGCAGCAATGATCACTTCTTCCATGTGTTTTATTCAATATTGACCAAATCCATTCCTTCCAAATTAAGATTTCAAATGTTCAAATTGAAAATGTCATGACTGTCCTAGACTTTTCATCTCACAGTTCCTAATTCACGTTCTGTCAGTCATTTCTTTCTCTCTTTCTAGTTCACTTGTGTTCCTGTTCCTTTTTTATTCACTGTTTGATCCCCAAATAAAAAAATAAAATAAAATTGTAATTTAGGTACTACAGTCTTGTTTCATTAGGTGTAATTCTAAATATTACCGAACTTTTTCTCAATAAACCCATATTTTGTCAACTGCATGTGATGCACTTACTTAATTGAAATATGTACAATGCTTGTTAAGGTAGAAAATAGTGAAATATATATTAAATGGGAAGCACATTTCCAGTTCTTATTATCTTAAGTTGGATGTCAATGTTTCTTAGTTCTTAGGCCTTATAATGTAAAGTTATTCATTCACAAATAGACTGTTTTGTATAGCAAAAGCTTTAGCATAATTATTATAATTATCATTCAGAAAAATTGCATGAAAATGTAGATACTGCGTTCTGCATAGTTTACTTTCATGGCAATGTAGTTTTAGATATGCCATGTTTAATAGGGAAATGCTTCAGTCTGCTTCTACAAATGCTTGAATGTAAAAAATATTTTACGTCATACTTTTTTCAAAGGTAGTTAAAACTATGTTCTCATCAGAAATATTAACTGGATTAGGGTTATATTGCTGTCCACTCAACAATAAACACATTTTATTAAAATAGTATGCTAGACCAATTGTGAAAACTGAATAGAGGATTGGTCAAAATGGACCACTATTTTATTAAGGATGCATGTATCTTGAAATTTTATCAATCAACAGAAATAGACAGTACAAAACAGACACACTTAACTGGGTATATTTCAGAGGGGCCATTTTAATTTTCTTTTGTAAAATTTGATTATTAAAGTGTTCCCATATTATAAAGTAAGGATGGACATTGCACTATACTTACAGTAAAATGATGAGTTTCTGTCTTACATGGTCGTAGACAGTCTCACCTGCCATTTATTTCTCTTAAGGTCTGACAACCTAACATTTGAACTCATTAAAGATTTCACTATCAAGAGGTCATGTTCATAATGTTCAAATGGCATTATAAATATGATAAATGTTATCTATTTTTTACAGGAAACTGACAGTGCACCAGTCTCAGTTCCAGAACCAGAACCAGAATCACAACCACAGGTAAACAACAACGCAGAAGAGGAAGAAAGTCGAAGACGGGAAGAAGAGGAAGAAGCTGAGAGACAAAGACAGGCAGCAGAGGAAACAAGACGTAGGCAACAAGAGGAGGAAGATAGAAGACGACGAGAGGACGAAGAAAGAAGACAGAGGGAAGAAGAGGAACAAAGGAAAAGGGTAGGTTCATGGGTGGAATAGGAAAAGAGATAAATGGTGAACACTGGGTCTAGTTTATTTTGAAAATTGAGACAGTCATGTAGACAATGAGGGTATAAGATGATAACAGATTATGCAAAGAGTTAAGGAAGGTTCAAAGTGCAGATGAGATAAATGCCTTTGTCAAGGGAGGTAACAATAGAAATCTAGAATGAACCATGTTGTGCTGGATGAGGTAGGTAGCATATAAGGCAATCTTTGATCCATAGCATGTTGTTTTTATTGTGAATAATGCATTATTTGAACACTTTCAATAATATTGTATGACATTAAATGAAAAAAATAACATTCAGAATAGAAAAAAAAGAAGAAAATATCCCTTTTTGAAATTACTTGCATGAACATTTTTTAATATTTATACATATAGTGTTGTGTGTTGATTGTGCATGGTTTGTTGATTTTTGCATGTGTTGAAAAAAGGAAGAGGAGAGCAGTGAAGAGACAGATTCTGAATCAGACATGGATGAAGATGACAAGAGAGCTCGTGCTCAACAAAAGGACCATGACGATCATGAGAGAAAGATTGACGAACAATTAAAGAGACTTAAAAGTTTAGAAAATGAAAATGATTTGTTAGAGGAAGAAGGATGGAATGGGACTTCTAATGGTGTCACTTCTGTTCGTAAGAAGTCTGATGAACGAGGAAAAATTTTATCACCTAAGGAACCAGTTAGGCGTTCACTTACTGAATATTCCTTACGAACAGCAGAAGATGGAAAATGTGGGAAATTAAAAACATTTTTTGAAGAAAAAGTTGAAGGTCATGTGAATGGGGATCATAATGAATTGTCAAAGAGTTTGAACTTTAGTAAAAAATCAGTAAGTTATTTATGTTAAAGAAGCTATAATAGAATTAATATCAATAAATATTATTTTTGTCAAGGCAGCAGTTTCTTCAGAGATCCATATATTTTATAAGTTAATGAAAAGGTTCAAAATGAAACTAATAAAAAAAAAAAAATTGCCTAAAGATAAAATAAAATTTAAATAAAAATACCTTTTATTCTATAGTCTTTTCTTTTTATTTTTACACTGAATTATGATCTAGAGAGTGCAGGAAAAAAAAGATATTCATTATAAGGGGATTTTTTTATTATTTGATATAGACAGTACATACACCTGTAGAAGACAAATCCCCAGTGCATGAAAAATGGAAGAAATTTGAAATAAAACAACAAACAAAAGACTTACAACAGGTATTTGAATTACAAAAGAAAATTTAAAAGGATTGTCAGGATCTTTTAAATAAAAGACATTTTCATTAAAAAAAAGTTTGAAAATTAAAAAAAAATTAAGTTTTTAAAAGTTTGAAAATTAGATGATTTTATTTTTATTTTTATGAAATGGTAAATTTATTAAATTTCAAAATATGCATAGACTTTTCTGTCACTTTATTCTAACACTACACTTTTTATGTCATTAAACATACAATGGTAATATTCTAGGAAACTAAAAAAGATTTGGCTGCTTACCAAGCCAAAGTTATCTCCCCTGGTGCTTCTAGACTCAAAGACATTCAAAAGAAAGTAAGCAACCTCACCATCATTTATCATTTTTTTTTGGGGAGGAAGGGTGATGGCAAAGGTATAATTGTTAAGAAAAAAGATTTTTACAAGATTTAAGTAAATTTAAACAAGATGCAAAGTCAGTAACCTAAAGTTTAATAAGAACAAATGTAAATCAAAGGAATTTCATTGTGAAGAATTAGCATCTTTGTAAATAGACATTTCTCAATGATTTCAATGATTCTATAGTTTAAAAAATATTATTCAAAAACTTGCTTAACATATTATATATAGATCAGTTGCAAGTATATATATATTTCTTTGCCATATTTTCCTTTATATTTTTGTTGGTCAGACCAAATAAAGACTGTTGTGTTTTCAGTTTGAAGATAAAACAAACACAGAAAATTCTAGGAGTTCCTTAGGAAGACTCAGTGCCAGTGAAAGTCATTTAAATGTAAGACATGAAACTTTAATTAATTATGAATTATAGTTCTAATGAAAGTCCTCTATGTAATGAAAGAAAACTAGAGGCTCTAAAGAGCCTGTGTCGCTCACCTTGGTCTATGTGAATATTAAAGGAATCAGATGGATTCATGACAAAATTGTGTTTTGGTGACGGTGATGTGTTTGTACATCTTACTTTACTGAACATTCTTGCTGCTTAAAATTGTCTCTATCTATAATGAACTTGGCCCATTAGTTTCAGTGGAAATGTTAGTAAACATTTACAAATTTTATGAAAATTATTAAAAATTGACTATAAAGCACTTTGCTGAACATTATTGTTGTTTACAGTTTATCTCTATCTATAATAATATTCAAGATAATGACCAAAAACAGCAAAATTTCCTTCAAACTAACAATTCAGGGTCAGCAACCCAACAACGGGTTGTCCGATTCATCTAAAAATTTCAGAGCAGATAAATATTGACCTGTTAAACAATTTTACCCCATGTCAGATTTGCTCTAAATGCTTTGGGTTTTGAGTTATAAGCCAAAAACTGCATTTTACCCCATGTTCTATTTTTAGCCATGTCGGCCATCTTGGTTGGATGGCCGGGTCACCGGACACATTTTTTCAAACTACTAACCCAAAAGATGATTGTAGCCAAGTTTGGATTAATTTGGCCAAGTAGTTTCAGAGGAGAAGATTTTTGTAAAAGATTACTAAGATTTACGAAAAATGGTTAAAAATTGACTATAAAGGGCAATAAATCCTAAAGGGGTCAACTGACCATTTCAGTCATGTTGACTTATTTGTAAATCTTACTTTGGTGAACATTATTGCTGTTTATAGTTTATCTCTATCTATAATAATATTCAAGATAATAACCAAAAAGAGCAAAATTTCCTTAAAATTACTAATTCAGGGCCAGCAACCCAACGACGGGTTGTCCGATTCATCTGGAAATTTCAGGGCAGATAGATCTTGAACTGATAAACAATTTTACTCCTGTCAGATTTGCTCTAAATGCTTTGGGTTTTGAGTTATAAGCCAAAAACTGCATTTTACCCCATGTTCTATTTTTAGCCATGGCGGCCATCTTGGTTTGATGGCCGGGTCACCGGACACATTTTTCAAACTACTAATCTAAAAGATGATTGTGGCCAAGTTTGGATTAATTTGGCCCAGTAGTTTCAGGGGAGAAGATTTTTGTAAAATATTACTAAGATTTACGAAAAATGGTTAAAAATTGACTATAAAGGGCAATAACTCCTAAAGGGGTCAACTGACCATTTCAGTCATGTTGACTTATTTGTAAATCTTACTTTGCTGAACATTATTGCTGTTTACTGTTTATCTCTATCTATAATAATATTCAAGATAATAACCAAAAACAGCAAAATTTTCTTAAAATTACTAATTCAGGGGCAGCAACCCAACAACAGGTTATCGGATTCATCTGAAAATTTCAGGGCAGATAGATCTTCACCTATTTAACAATTCTACCCCATGTCAGATTTGCTCTAAATGCTTTGGTTTTTGAGTTATAAGCCAAACACTGCATTTTACCCCTATGTTCTATTTTTAGCCATGGCGGCCATCTTGGATGGTTGGCCGGGTCACCGGACACATTTTTTAAACTAGATACCCCAATGATGATTGTGGCCAAGTTTGGTTTAATTTGGCCCAGTAGTTTCAGAGGAGAAGATTTTTGTAAAAGTTAACGACGACGACGGACGACGGACACCAAGTGATGAGAAAAGCTCACTTGGCCTTTTAGGCCAGGTGAGCTAAAAAACAGTAAATACCTAAAAACTTATAGGAAAACTTAATGGAAAAATAATTTTGTTGCGGAAAAAATCCCAAATGCAAATTCTGTGTTCTAAATCAAAAAAAAAAGTACTAGCTATGTGCATGTCAATATTGTCCTTCATCAGGAATGCTCAGAGCTAAACTATATTGAATATTAAAGTAAAAGGCATAATAAAAGACAGTCCTATTTTTTGGGAGCTGTATAACAGATAAGGGAGTTAATTTGAATCCACAAAATCTTAAAAGATCCAATTTTCTTAAGGAGTTGCAATATTGTTTTTGTAACAATTTTTACCTTTCAAATTATTATATCCCAAAAACAAATGACACATTGAAAAATATAATATCTTAAATTCTATTGATTTAAAAAATAAAAATAAAATCTAGATTGTCAGTTTTGATTCTTGGTTATTTATTTATACACTGTTTAGGAAAAGCCTATCTCGGAGAAAGACAGCAAGAAACATATCTTAGATCGCTGGAATTCAGCAGTAGAAACTAAGAAAACTCCATCAAAAACTCAGTCATGGTTATCTAAGTCTATGAGTGTAAGTGTAGAGTACGATCTAAATAAAAAGGGAGATAAGATTGAACGATTGACCTCTAAGTTCGACCATAATAGAAACGAAAAAACAGATAAAGTTGTTAAAAGTGCTACATTACCCATCCAAACAAATAAAGATATGTCCTTATTGAAACGTCAGTGGTCAGCAAATACAGAAGAATCGGTCAATACAAGTGATATTCCAGAACAAAGAACTACAAATAGACATTCTGTTCCTAAAGTTACGGACCGATGGCTACGTAAATCACAATCTTCCGTGGAAACAGTATCTGCTCTTCCTGCGGTGCCAGAATCTAGGACAAGACCATTGTCTACATCATCTGTTGAGAGCAACAAAGTAAGAACGATTCTTTTTAGATAGAATTTTAAATTGGATTTTAATATTTGACATAAAAAGTCTTAAATATAAGAGAACTGATTTGATTTAAGTGCTGTATTTAATTGAAGGCTGATGTGGCAAATTTGAATTATATTAAAAAAGATATGTGCCATTAGGATAAAAGACTTAAAATTTTGACACTTTCATTTTATTGTAGGCTAAAATAATTATCTGTTAATAGAAATCATACTCCATAGAAAATTAGCAGTCATGTTATTCATTTCAGGTGCATTTGTATGGGTAATAAAATGGCATGAATATTATTTTCTGTTTAAACAATTGTGTTTGCATCCTGACTTCTGTAATTGCATGTAAATCCTATTTACACCCAGTGTGAATTTCTCGTTTAAAACACAGAGATTGATAATCTCCACTTTGGTAATAACATTCTAATTCTGAAAAAATAATTTGTTTCTGTAATTTGAATGAATGTTATCATTATATAATAAAAGCATGTGCATGTAATTGTTCTTAGGAGAATCAGTCAGATCCTCAACCTCGGCCAGACAGTTGGCGACGGAGAAGTTCTGCAAAAGCGGTAAGGTTAAATGACAATCTGAGAAAGTGAAAACATGATTAAATTTATATTTGTTTAGAGGTTATGTGTATTAGTTATTTAGAGATTATATGTGACTTGCAAGGTAAGTTGATACAGCATTATGAAGTCATTTATCTGGGCCTGAGTTGTCTAGGTAATTGGTAATTATTAACTTCAATATATATCATGAGTCAATCACAATTACAGTAGGTTTTGAGTAACTTGTTTGCTATTTGCTTATGTGCTAATGACAATATTTGATTAAAGTTTGTGATAATACTGAGAACTTCTTTGAAATTGAAAAAAGAATATTCAAAGAAAATGACCTTTAACACAGTTGGTCAAAAATATTTGTAATTAATCTTCTAGCTAATTTACTTACAGACAAAACAAAATTTACAAGCTATGTTTGTCAAAAAAAGGGGAGAGATACCAAAGGGCAATGCAAAAACCATACTTGAAGGAAAAACAAACAAAACCATTTGCCAAATGACAATAAAAAAAGATTAAAAGACTAAAAAACAGTTAACGAAGTACTAAAAATTGAGCAATACAAACATGATCAAAACAGTGAACTTAGTTGCCTGGGAGAGTAAGCAGCTCCTGCTCAAATAGTGGCACTGGTGATATGAATGTATACTTCATCACTAATAAACATTATGGAGTGTTTATTCTTGAAAGTAAACTGGATTTTGATGTTTTGGATGTCCATAAATGAATAATGTAAAACATTTTGAAATATGATAATCATGCTAGAGAAAATTATTTCTTCCTCAATTACTCAAAGTTTAAAGAGTGGGATGCATATTTCTTTAATTGACTATTTCAGGAAGAGGAGGAGAGATTAGAGAGAGAAAGACAAGAGGCAGAGGAAAGAGAACGTGAGGAGGTATGTCAGAAATCCTATGATCTATCTTAACTTAGTGAAATGTCAAACACAAAAAGTGTGCATTTTAAGTCATGCCTATGACCAGTAGATATGGGACTTTATAACCTATTTTGTATGTGGGACAGGAAAAACCCTTTCATTCCTTTTGTCTTTTAAACTTTGAAATAAACAGAGAGCACTGGTATTGTATTTCTGGTTTGATAGTTCTCTGTGTAAGCATTTGAAAATTCCCTGATACCCAAAAGACAGCAACAATACTGCAAAGAGTGGGGCGGATCCAGCCATTTTAAAAAAGGGGGGGGGTTCCAACTGTATGTCCCCATTCAAATGCATTGATCGTCCCAATAAAAGGGGGGTTCCAACCCCGGAACCCCCCCTCTGGATCCGCCACTGAAAAGCAAAAAAAATACCAAAGCGGCAATGTTTATTCTGATTCTGTTTGATGTGTAGAATAGAGTTGTGAAATAGAATCCGAATGAACAGTGTTTTCTTATCTCAAATCTGTTACCCCAAGGTCCAGCATTTGTTGTAGGACCAGTTTAGATAAATGTTTAGTAGACAGCTTATTACCTTTCGTACATGTTGTGTATCCATGTGACCAAATGTGTGTGTATTGTGTCTGGATATTTGTTTGTTGTAAAATATCTTGATTGTTTTCTACTAGTGAAAGTATTTTGAGTTTGGACAAAGCTCATCGGAATTTAAATTTGTTGTCAAATGTCTGTTACACCTGAGTTTTACTATTAAGTGTATATATAAGACACTTTATATTATATAGACATTTTAATGAAGATTACAAAAAAAGATACTTACTATAATAAGAATGACTTTCAAGACCTTGTATAAAGCTTACAAAGATGAGCTCTTTTGTGCAGATTACTTTATAAAAGAACACTTTTTCTTAATATATATATAAAATAAGAAGATGTGGTATGAGTGTTAAAGAGTCCAAGTCACAATATGTTAAAAGTTAACGATTGTAGTTAACTACTCATGGCAGCACACCACTATTTATTCAAAGTAATCATGAACTTTACCAAGAAATCTCGCTGAATGTGTGTTTTCAATACATGTAGTACAATGCGTAACTTCATGCTTGTTTTGAATCCTGTGTGGTTTCTAGATATTAGATATACTGTACAAAGATATAAACATTGCCTCTTTATATGAAATAACATGCAGATATATTTTTGGAACAATGGCTAATCATATTTGTAAATTTTGATTATGTGATAGTATATGAAAAGCCATTGTCTTGTTGTCATCTCAGACTTGCTGTAACTTGCTGAATGTTCGGTTAAGTTGAAAAATTTATTTCAGTAAAATTTCATAGTAATTGGCATAGCTTTATTTACTAAAATATTAAACAAACATTTTGATTCATACACAACTTTTCTGAGATGATGACTTTTTGTCAAGTTTGATTCAAATATTATATAAAAGTCTAGTTTTGAGTGAGAAAAGATTTAACTGATTTATATTGGTAATTAAGAAACATAAAGAGTCACAAATACGAAGGCAAGATCTTTTGAATTATATTTCTGCTTTTGCTCCTTAGAGCTAGAGAAAGGCCCTTTATCAGCAGTGTAAAGGATAGACAACTCTTTAGAAAAGAATATCATATTTGTCAAAAGAATCAATTTTGAATTTCCATGTTTGAATCTATATTTTGTAACATTTTCAAGAACAAGGGGATCAAACTTGATATAAAATATCTGCATACCATTCAAAAAAAATTGATATGAAAAATTATGGCCCCTTTCGTTCCCAGGCAGCCAGACAAATGGAGGAACAACAAAAGAAGAAGAAGGGAAAGAGGAAGGGACTGGGAGGTCTCTCTCCAGAGAAGAAAAAGATGTTAAAAGTAGGTTCACTTACAGGCACTTGTCATTCATAAATGTATAGACATTAAGAAAAGTAATGCTAATTTATGTTAAAAATGTTACAGGCACTTGTGATTCATAAATGTAAAGATATAAAGAATATATTGCTCCTTTATGTTATTTCAGGGTCTATACATAGTCTAAGTTAAGGGCTCTCAAAATATGCTTAATTATGAATGATGTTTTCTTACATGAAGGTTTTCAAATATTTCTTGCAATAAAACTTGTTTTAATGTGTAATAATTATCCATAAAGATTTTGACAATACTTTGTAGTAATCTTAAATTATCTGAATACTTTTATTTAATTGATTTAGTAATATCAATTGTATTTGGACATACCACAAACATTTATTGCATGATAAAATGCATGTTTGTTATGATTCATATAGTTAAACCACAAAAATGAATTTAACATGTATGAATTCCACAAATTTAACCTCGCACATTTAGGCTATTCTTATTGTTTTGCATGTTTGTAACTATTTTCATGAAGATATTCAACATTAATAAAATAAGTATTTTGTATTTGCATGTGTCCTTGAGAATGCATAATCATTTGCATAATTTTGCATGTTATTTAGGACAATGAATATTCATCAAGTGATGATGACGATGATCCATACCATACTTTTATTGAAGAAGGATCAAAGTTTTGGAATGCTGAAAAGAAAAGAGTTTTAGAACAAAGAATTACCCATTTGCATGACCTTGAGAGCATGGATAAAGGTAGCCATATTGTATTTGTACATTCCAAGAGCAACAAGTTATTATCCTTGTGTTTTTAAATTTTCCAAAATGGCAGAGAATGTGTTGATTTTAATGTAACTGTTAATCAATTTTCATTCTAAAAATGTTCCTGGGATAGAAAATTCTGACCTCATAAATTGAGATATTTAGGTTGACCTGTAATGAATTATTTTAAAAAGTCAAATATCTAAGAGTTGGTTTGAAACCTGAATAACTTTAAAAATTAAACCTTTTGATTATATTTAAAGATGGAGGAGGACAGTTAATGATACTAATGAGGTGCCATTGTTGAATGTTCCAAACATCCACCAAACAAGCAGCTTTCCTCAATAATAGTTCATTTTATCTGCCCCTTATGATTGATTTCAATCAGTCTTCATTTTACTTCACAATACATAATCCCTTTGAGGAAACCAAGGTTATTTTGATTTGCAGTGTCAAAGTTTGAAGGTTAAACTGAGATCAAATGTTC